>NC_090375.1:81308401-81933401 GCF_036365525.1 Heterodontus francisci | reverse complement strand
ATAAATGCTGGCATAGCCAGTGACGCCCACATCCCATGAATGAATAAAAAAAAATGCTGTGGAGCTGTTATTCTGTTCCCCCCCCCCCCCCCCCACATTACATATATTCGTTGTTGTGCCTCCAATAGAAACACTAGATACTCATTATATACAAGTATTACTAGCTTCCAGCATTGCTACGGGTATAATGAAGAAAATATCATAGAGTCTTACAGCACAGAAGAGGCTATTCGGCCCATCAAGTCCAGCTCTCTGTAGAGCAATACACTTGACTCTATCCCCGTAGCTCTGTAAGTTTATTTCCCTCAAGTGCCCATCCAATTTCCTTTTGTAATGGTCCATGTTCCAGGTCATTACCACTTTCTGTGTAAAGAAGTTCTTCCTCACATCCCTCCTGCATCTCCTGCTCAAAACCTTAAATCTCTGTCCCCTAGTCCTTGTACCATCAATTAATGGGAACAGCTTTCCTTTGTCTACCCTATCTAAACCTGCCATAATCTTGTACACCTCTATCAAATCTCCCCTCAATCTTCTTTGCTCAAAGGAGAACAAAGCCAACTTCTCCAACCTAACCTTGTAGCTAAAAGCCCTCATAGAACCATAGATGAGTTACAGCTTAGAAGGAGGCCATTCAGTCCATTGTGTCTGCGCTGGCTGGAAAATCTAGCCACTCAATCTAATCCCACCTTCCAGCACCAGGTCAGTAGCCTTGCAGGTTACAGCCCTCAAGTGCATGTCCAGGTACCTTTTAAAAGAGTTGAGGGTTTCTGCCTCCACCACTAATCTGGGCAGTGAAATCCAGACACCCACCACCCTCTGGGTGAAAAAGTTTTTCCTCATTTATTGTGTATTCCCTTGCTTTGTTTGGCCTCCCCAAATGTATTACCTCATACTTCTCCAGATTGAATTCCATTCGTCACTTTTACATTCACTCAACCAAACCATTGATATCATTCTGGAGTCTACAGCCATCCTGTTCACTATCAACTACATGGCCAATTTTTGCGTCATTGCAAATTTCCCAATCATACCTCCCACATTTAAGTCCAAATCATTAATATATACCACAAACAGCAAGGAACCCAACACAGCCCTGTGGAACGCCACTGGAAACCACTTTCTATATGCGAAAACATCCATTGACGACTACCCTTTGTTTCCTGTCACTGAGCCAATTTTGGATCCAACTTGCCACATTCCCCTGTATCCCATGGGCCTTCATTTTTCTGTTCAGTCTGCCATGTCGGACCTCGTCAAATGCCTTACTAAAATCCATGTAGACAACATCCACTGCACTACCCTCATCAATTCTCCTTGTTACCTCCTCAAAGAATTCAATCAAGTTAGTAAGATACAACCTTCCCTTAACAAATCCATGCTGATTATCCATGATTAATCCGTGCCTTTCTAAATGGCAGTTTATCCTGTTTCTCAGAATTGATGCTAATAATTTACCCACCACCAAGGTCAGACTGACCGGCCTATTATTATTTGGCCTATCCCTGGCACCCTTTTAAAACAATGGCATAATGTTCGCAGACCTTCAATCCTCTGGTACCTCGCCTGTATCTAGTGAGGATTTGAAGATGATCCTCACAGCATCCGCTATTTCCTCCCTGGTTTCCTTTAACAGCCTGTGATACAATCCATCTGGCCCTGGCGATTTATCCACTGTCAAGGATGTCAGACTCTCTAGTACTTCCTCTCTCATTATGCTTATTGTGTCTAATATTTCACATTCCTCCTCTTTTACTACGATGTCTGCTCAGCTCTGGAACCATTCCGGTAAATCTCCTCTGCACCCTTCAAGGACACTTCCTAAAGTGTGATGACCAGAACTGGATGCTTACTGTAGTTGTGGACTAACCAGTGCTTTATAACAGTTCAGCATAACTTCCCTGCTTTTGTATTCAATACCTCTATTTATGAAGCCAAAGATCCCAAATGCTTTGCTAACTACTCTCTCAAAGATAAATGAACTTATCCACTGCTGACAGGTTCTGGTCATGGCTTGAAACCTTGGGCTCGAGATAGGGCTTTCCTGGAGCTGGCTGGTACATTACTTCAGTTTTCTTTGTGCTGATTGTAAGATCTATGCACATGAACCCCCAAGTCCCTCTGTCCCTGTACACTCTTTAGAACTGTTCCATTTAGTCTGTATTGCCTCTCCCTATCCCTTTTGCCAAAATGCATCACCTCACATTTCTCTGCATTAAATTCCATCTGCCACTTGTCTGCCCAAACTTAGCTAACTTATCTGTGTCCTGTCGCAGTTGGTTGGTATAATTCTTACTGTCTGTTGCATTTCCAAGTTTGGTATCATCTGCAAATTTTGAAATTTTACTCTGTATTCCAATATCAAAGTCATTTATGTATATCAAAAATGCAGTGGTCCTAGCACTGAACCTTGGGGAACACCACAGTCTACCATCCTCCAGTCTGAAAAACAACCATTTACTATAACTCACTGTTTTCTGTCCTTAAGCCAATTTTTATATTCAAACTGACACTGACCCATGAAACTCAATTTTGTTAACCAGCCTTTTATGTGGTTATTTGTCAAAGGCTTTCATAAAATCCATTTAGACAACAGCAATGGCTTTCCCTTCATCAACCTTCTCTGTTCCTTCACCAAAAAAATCAATTAGATTAGTCAAGAATTATCTTTTTACAAATCCAAGCTGGCTTTCCTTAATTAACTCAAACCTCTCCAAGTGCCTGTTGATTTTTTCCCCTGATTATTGTTTTTAAGACCAAACCCACCACTGATGTTAAACTGACTGGCTTGTAGTTACTCAGAATGTTCTTATACCCTTGCTTGAATAAGGGTGTCACATTTCCCACTCTCTCATCCTCTGGCACTTCCCCTGTATCTCAGTAAGATTGGAAGATTATGGCAAGACCTTCCATTATCTCCACCCCCACTTCCTTTAGCAAGCTGAGATGCAAGCCATCTGGACCAGGCACCCTATTTACTCTAAGCATAGCTAGCCTTTCCAGTACATCCTGCCAATAAATTTTCACCTCATCTATTACCTTTACCATCTCTGCTTCTAACGATATTTTGTCAGCATCCTCTTCCTTAGTAAACACCGATACGCAGTACTCATTAAGTCTTCGAGCCTTGTCCTGCACCTCTAAATATATATCACCTCTTTGACCCAAATAGGCACATTGCACCTCTTACTACTCACTTACTATTTACATGCTGGTCAAAGATTTTTGGGTTCCCTTTTGTGTTAACTGACATTCTATTCTCATATTATCTCTTTGCCAGTTTTATTTTCCTCTTCACTTCCCCTCTCCACTTACTGTATTTGGCCTGGTTCTCGCTTGAAGAATTTACCTGACATGCACCGTACACCCTCTTTTTTGGTTCATCATATTCTCTATATCCCTCATAGGAACATAGGAATATAGGAACATAGGAGCAGGAGTAGGTCATTCAGCCCATTGAGCCTACTCTGCCATTCAATTAGATCATGCCTGTTCATCTACTTTAACACCACTTTCCCGCACAATCCCCATATCCCTTGATGCCATCCAAGGAGCTCTGGCTTTGGTTCTCTTACCTTTCGCTCTTGTTGGAAGGTATCAAGCCTGCACCTGAATCACCTCCCCCTTAAAGATCACTCATTATTCCATTTTGCTGTCAATCTTTGTTTTCATTTTACCCTGGCTAGATCCCCTCTCTTCCCATTGAAGTTAGCCCTCTTCCATGCTGGGACCAGAGTCCTGGCGAATCGTATAACTAGGGCTGTAGATAGGACTTTAAACTAAATAGTTGGGGGGAGGGTTCAGTTACATGGAAAAACAGGAAGTTAAAGGAGGAGGTAGGAGTGCAAGTTAGTGGTGAGGCTGATTGTTACCAAACTGCAAGAAGTATACTGGTTAAACCAGAAAAGACAAGTAATAAACAGGCGAATAAAGCATCTGTGCTGAGGGACAGGTTAGGGGGTATAGCCCAAATCAGAGTTCTATATGCAAATGCACTGAGTGTAAGAAATAAACTAGATGAACTGCAGGCGCAAATTCAAATGGAAGATTATGATGTGGTGGCCATTGCGGAGATGTGGCTGCAGGATGGTCGGGACTGGGAACTAAATACATCTGGTTATAAAGTTTGCAGGAGGGACAGGAAAAATGGCAGAGGAGGTGGAGTAGCCTTACTGATTAGAAATAATATCACCTCATTGGTGAGGGAGGATATAATGAGGGGAAAGCATCCAATGGAGACCTTATGGGTGGAATTGAGGAACAGAAAAGGATCTAAAACTGTAATAGGTGTTGTGTATAGACCCCCTGGTAGCAGTTCTGAAGTGTTAGATTGTATAAATGCGCAAATTAAGCAAGTGTGTAACAAAGGCAGAGTAGTATTAATGGAGGATTTTAACTTACACATAGATTGGGAGAGGCAGACCAGCACCTGTCAGAAAGGTAGTGAATTTATGGAATGTGTCTGGGATAGTTTCCTACAGCAATTTGTCCGAAATGTAACAAGGGGACAGGCAATATTAAATTTAGTTATGAGTAATGAGCCAAATTTAATTAGTAGCCTAACTGTGAGTGAACATTTATCAAATAGTGATCACAACACGATCGAATTCAAGGTAGCGTTTGAAAGTGAAAAGCACGAATCAGCTACTAGAATTTTAGACTTGGGTAAGGCTGACTTTACCGGGATGAGACAGAGACTGTCCTCGGTAAACTGGGGGTAGATTTGTTGATGGGTGAAATGACTGAAGAACAGTGGAGAATATTTAAAGAAACATTTAATGAAATACAGAGCGAGTATATACCCCTGAAAGCAAAAAGCTCCACTTCATAGAAAAAACAGCCATGGACAACTAAAGAGATTAGGGATAGCATAAAACTAAAAGAAATGGCTTACAAAAATGCAAAATGCAGCAAAGATCTGGCCGAATGGGATCGAAACAAAGACCAGCAAAGGGTCACAAAGCAGCTTATAAGAGCTACGAAAAGAGATTATGAAAGGAAACTTGCAAGGGACATCAAAATCAATAAGAAGAAATTTTATAGTTACATAAAGGGAAAACAGGTGGTCAAGAGCAATGTAGGCCCACTAAAAGCTGAAACTGGAGATATTGTCATTGATAATGGGGAAATGGCAGACATGCTGAACAATTACTTTGCCTCAGTATTTACAGTTGAAAAGGAGGGTAACTTGCCGGAAGTCCCGCAAAAATTAATAGCTGATAGGGGACAGGGACTTAATACAATTAACGTAAGTAAATCATCAGTAACAAGGAAATTAATGGAACTAAAGAGTGAGAAATCCCCAGGACCTGACGGTTTCCATCTGAGGGTGTTAAAGGAAGTAGGCGAGCACATTCTAGATGCCCTAACTATAGTCTTTCAGAGTTCCCTAGATTCAGGAGTGGTCCCTCTGGATTGGAAAGTTGCACATGTCACTCCACTTTTTAAGAAGGGTGAAAGGGGGAACCAAGGAAATTACAGACCAGTTAGCCTGACATCTGTGGTGGACAAGTTGCTGGAGTCTATAATCAAGGATAGGGTGACTGAACACCTAGAAAAATTTCAGTTAATCAGGGACATCCAGAATGGATTCATGACCGGAAAGGTCATGCCTGATAAATCTCATTGAATTTTTTGAAAAGGTGACTAAGGTACTGGACAGGGGAATGTCTATGGATGTTATTTATATGGACTTCCAGAAGGCATTTGATAAAGTCCCACATAAGAGACTGTTAACTAAGGTCGAAGCCTATGGAGTTGAGGGCAAATTATTGACATGGTTAGAAAGTTGGTTGAGTGGTAGGGGACAGAGAGTGGGGATAATGGGTAAGGGCGAGAGTAACAGGGTAGTTGTTATGGGGGACTTTAACTTTCCAAATATCGACTGGAAATACTATAGTTCGAGTACTTTAGATGGGTTAGTTTTTGTCCAGTGTGTGCAGGAGGGTTTTCTGACACAGTATGTAGACAGGCCTACCAGGGGCGATGCCACATTGGATTTGGTACTGGGTAATGAACCCGGCCAGGTGTTAGATTTAGATGTAGGTGAGCACTTTGGTGATAGTGATCACAATTCGGTTAGGTTTACCTTAGCGATGGGCAGGGACAGGTATATACCGCAGGGCAAAAATTATAGCTGGGGGAAAGGAAATTATGATGTGATTAGGCAAGATTTAGGATGCGTAGGATGGGGAAGGAAACTGCAGGGGATGGGAACAATCGAAATGTGGAGCTTATTCAAGGAGCAGCTACTGCGTGTCCTTGATAAGTATGTACCTGTGAGGCAGGGAGGAAGTTGTCGAGCGAGGGAGCCGTGGTTTACTAAAGAAGTTGAAGCGCTTGTCAAGAGGAAGAAGAAGGCTTATGTTAGGATGAGACGTGAAGGCTCAGTTAGGGCGCTTGAGAGCTACAAGCTAGCCAGGAAGGATCTAAAGGGAGAGCTAAGAAGAGCAAGGAGAGGACACGAGAAGTCATTGGCGGATAGGATCAGGGAAAACCCTAAGGCTTTCTATAGGTATATCAGGAATAAAAGAATGACTAGAGTTAGATTAGGGCCAATCAAGGATAGTAGTGGGAAGTTGTGTGTGGAATCAGAGGAGATAGGGGAAGTGCTAAATGAATATTTTGCGTCAGTATTTACAGTAGAGAAAGAAAATGTTGTCGAGGAGAACACTGAGATTCAGGCGACTAGGCTAGATGGGATTGAGGTTCACAAGGAGGAGGTGTTAGCAATTTTGGAAAGTGTGAAAATAGATAAGTCCCCTGGGCCAGATGGGATTTATCCTAGGATTCTCTGGGAAGCTACGGAGGAGATTGCAGAGCCTTTGTCCTTGATCTTTATGTCGTCATTGTCGACAGGAATAGTGCCGGAAGACTGGAGGATAGCAAATGTTGTTCCCTTGTTCAAGAAGGGGAGTAGAGACAGCCCTGGTAATTATAGACCTGTGAGCCTTACTTCGGTTTTGGGTAAAATGTTGGAAAAGGTTATAAGAGACAGGATTTATAATCATCTTGAAAAGAATAAGTTCATTAGCGATAGTCAGCACGGTTTTGTGACGGGTAGGTCGTGCCTCACAAACCTTATTGAGTTTTTCGAGAAGGTGACCAAACAGGTGGATGAAGGTAAAGCAGTGGATGTGGTGTATATGGATTTCAGTAAGGCGTTTGATAAGGTTCCCCACGGTAGGCTATTGCAGAAAATACGGAAGTATGGGGTTGAAGGTGATTTAGAGCTTTGGATCAGAAATTGGCTAGCTGAAAGAAGACAGAGGGTGGTGGTTGATGGCAAATGTTCATCCTGGAGTTTAGTTACTAGTGGTGTACCGCAAGGATCTGTTTTGGGGCCACTGCTGTTTGTCATTTTTATAAATGACCTGGAAGAGGGTGTAGAAGGGTGGGTTAGTAAATTTGCGGATGACACTAAGGTCGGTGGAGTTGTGGATAGTGCCGAAGGATGTTGTAGGGTACAGAGGGACATAGATAGGCTGCAGAGCTGGGCTGAGAGATGGCAAATGGAGTTTAATGCGGAAAAGTGCGAGGTGATTCACTTTGGAAGGAGTAACAGGAATGCAGAGTACTGGGCTAATGGGAAGATTCTTGGTAGTGTAGATGAACAGAGAGATCTTGGTGTCCAGGTGCATAAATCCCTGAAGGTTGCTACCCAGGTTAATAGGACTGTTAAGAAGGCATATGGCGTGTTAGCTTTTATTAGTAGGGGGATCGAGTTTCGGAGCCACGAGGTCATGCTGCAGCTGTACAAAACTCTGGTGAGACCGCACCTGGAGTATTGCATGTAGTTCTGGTCACCGCATTATAGGAAGGATGTGGAAGCTATGGAAAGGGTGCAGAGGAGATTTACTAGGATGTTGCCTGGTATGGAGGGAAGGTCTTACGAGGAAAGGCTGAGGGACTTGAGGTTGTTTTCGTTGGAGAGAAGGAGGAGCAGAGGTGACTTAATAGAGACATAAGATAATCAGAGGGTTAGATAGGGTGGATAGTGAGAGTCTTTTTCCTCGGATGGTGATGGCAAACACGAGGGGACATAGCTTTAAGTTGAGGGGTGATAGATATAGGACAGATGTCAGAGGTAGTTTCTTTACTCAGAGAGTAGTAGGGGCGTGGAACGCCCTGCCTGCAGCAGTAGTAAACTCGCCAACTTTAAGGGCATTTAAGTGGTCATTGGATAGACATATGGATGAAAATGGAATAGTGTAGGTCAGATGGTTTCACAGGTCGGCGCAACATCGAGGGCCGAAGGGCCTGTACTGCGCTGTAATGTTCTAATTCTAATTCTAATACTCCGATTGGCAGGATGTAACTAGTGGTGTCCCGCAGGGATCTGTGTTGGGGCCTCAATTATTCACATTATTCATTAACGACTTGGATGATGGCATAGTAAGTCATATATCCAAATTTGCTGATGATACAAAGTTAGGCGGCATTGTAGGCAGTCTAGATGATAGCATAAAATTGCAAAGAGATATTGACAGACTAGGTGAGTGGGCAAAACTGTGGCAGATGGAATTCAATGCGGGCAAGTGTAAGGTTATCCATTTTGGACCAAAAAAGGATAGAGCAGGGTATTTTCTAAATGGGAAGAGGTTAAGTACAGTGGATGTCCAAAGAGACTTGGGGGTTCAGGTGCATAGATCTTTAAAATGCCACAAGAAAGTGCAGAAAATAATCAAAAAGGCTAATGGAATGCTAGCCTTTATATCCAGAGGATTTGGAGTATAAAGACACAGAGGTTATGCTGCAGCTGTACAAAATCCTGGTTCGACCCCACTTGGAGTACTGTGAGCAGTTCTGGGCACCACACCTTAGGAAGGATATATTGGCCTTGGAGGGAGTGCAATGTAGGTTTACAAGAATGATATCTGGACTACAGGGGTTAAGTTACGAGGAGAGATTACACAAATTAGGCCTGTTTTTGCTAGAATTTAGAAGGTTAAGGGGTGATCTGATTGAAGTCTTCAAGATATTAACAGGAAAAGACAGGCTAGATAAAGATAAACTATTTCCACTGGTTGGAGATTCTAAAACTAGGGGGCATAATCTAAAAATTAGGACCAGACCGATCAGGAGAGATGTTAGGAAGCACTTCTTCACGCAAAGGGTGGTAGAGGTTTGGAACTCTCTCCCACAAACTGCAGTTGAAGCTAGAACAGTTGTTAATTTTAAATCTGAGATAGATAGATTTTTGTTAAGCGAAGATATTAAGGGATATGGGCCAAAGTCAGGTATAAGGAGTTAGGCCGCGGATCTCATTGAATGGCAGGACAGGCTCGAGGGGCTGAATGGCCTACTCGTGTTCCTATCTTCCTATGTTCCTATGTTCCAATTTAGAAGTTCTGCTTTAGATTGTTGCTTGCTCTTCTCTTGCTTTGCTAATCTAAACTTAATGATATGGTGATCACTTCTACCCAACGGTTCTCCCAGACACTGATCCACTTGGCCCACTTCATTCCCCAGCACCAGATCCAGAAATGCCTCTATCCTAGTTAGACTGAGAACAGACTGGTTAAGGAACATAGGAGCAAGAGTATGCCATTCAGCCCATTGAGCCTGCTGTGCCACCCAATACGATCATGGCTGATCATCCACTTCAATGTCTTTTTCCACATTATCCCCATATCCCCTTATGTATTTACAAATCTGTCAGTCTCTGCTTTAAACATACTCAATGACTGAGCTTCCACAGCCCTCTGGGGTAGAGAATTCCAAAGATTCACAACCCTCTGAGTAAAGAAATTTCTTCTCATCTCAGTCTTAAGTGGCTATTTTGAAATTATGTCCCCTGGTTCTAGACTCTCCAACTAGGGGAAACCTCTTATCTGCATCTACCCTGTCTATCCCTTTAAGTATTTTGTAGGTTTCAATGAGATCACCTCTCATTCTTAGAAACTAGAGAATACAGGCCCAGTTTCCCTAAGCTCTCTTCATAGGACAGTCTCATCATCCCGTGAACAAGTCTGGTGAACCTTGGTTGCACTCCCTCTATGGCAATAATATCCTTCCTAAAGTAAGGGGACCAAAACTGCACACAGTACTCCAGGTGTAGTCTAACCAAGGTTCTATACAATTGAAGCAAGTCTTCGCTACTCCTATAGTCAAATCGGCTTGCAATAAAAGCTAACGTACCATTAGCTTTCCTAATTACTTGCTGCAGCTGCATGTTAGCTTTCAGTGACTTATTGACACTTTCTAATCTCTTACCGTTTAAGAAATAATCTGTTCATCTATTCCTCCTACCAAGGTGGATAACCTCACATTTTTCCACATTATATTCCATCTACCATATTCTTGCTCACTCGCTAAGTCTGTCCAAATCCCCTTGAAGCCACTTTGCATCTTCCTCACAACACACATATCCACCTAATTTTGTGTCATCCTCAAACTTGGAAATATTACATTTGATCCCCACATCCAAATCATTGATATATATTGTGAACAGCTGTGACCCAAGTACTGATCCCCACTAGTCAGAGCCTGCCAACGTGAGAATGACCCGTTTATTCCTACTCTCTGTTTTCTGCCTGTTAACCAATCCTTAATCCATGCCAGTATATTACTCCTATCGCATGTGCTTTAATTTTGCTAACCAACCTCCTGTGGGGGACTTCATCAAAATCTTTCTGAAAATCCAAGTATACTATGTCCACTGACTCCCCTTTATCAATTCTGTTAGTAACATCCTCAAAAAACTCCAACAGGTTCGTCAAACATGATTTCCCATACATAAATCCATGTTGACTATGCCCAATCAGATCATTATTATCCAAGCGTCCATTTATCAGATCCTTTAGAATAGATTCTAGCATTTTCCCTACTACTGATGTAAGGCTAACAGGTCTGTAGTTCCCTGTTTTCTCTCTTCCTCCCTTCTTAAATAGTGGGGTGACATTTGCGACCTTCCAATCTGTAGGAACTGTTCCAGGATCTATAGATTTTTGGAAGATAATCACTCAAGCATCCATTATCTCCATAGCTACCTCTTTCAGCACTCTGGTTGTAGAATATCAAGTCCCGGGGACTTATCAACCTTCAGCCCCATTAATTTCTCCAATACAACCTTCTTAACAATACTAATTTCCCTCAATTCCTCATTCTCCTTAGTCCCTTGGATCTCTAATTCTGGGAGATTTCTTGTATCTTCCTCAGTGAAGACAGATACAAAAAATAATCATTTAGCTTTTCTGCCATTTCTCTACTCCCCATTATAAATTCCCCCTGACTCTGCCTGTAATGGACCCACATTTGTCTTAGCCAAACATTTCTTTTTTATGTACCTATAGAAGCTTTTACAGTCCATTTTTATGTTTTTTGCTAGTTTACATTCATATTCTATTCTTTCTTTATCAGTTTCTTGGTCCTCCTTTTCTGTATTCTAAAATACTCCAAATCCTCAGGTTTACTACTATTTCTGCCAACTTTATAGGCCTTTTTAAAAATCTTATACAATCCTTAACTTCCTTTGTTAGCCACGATTGACTGACTTATCTTGTTGGGTTTTTATGCCTTGAAGGACTGTATATTTATTGTAAACTATGTAATAATTCTTTAAAGACTATCCATTGCCTATGTACTGTCATACCTTTTAATGTATTTTCCCAAGCCACCTCAGCCAATTTGCCCCTCATACCTTCATAATTTTCTTTGTTCAAATGTAACAACCTGGCTTCAGATTGAACTACCTCACTTTCAAATATAATGTAAAATTCAATCATATTATGGTCACTCATCCCTAATGGTTCATTTACAACAAGGTTATTAATTATCCCTTTCTCATTACTTAATACTAGATCTAAAATAGCCTGTTTTCTAGTACGTTCCTCAACACATTGCTCTAGAAAACCATCCCTAACACATTCCTGAAAGTCATCCTCCACAGCATTAGTGTTCATTAGGTTTATCCAGTCTATATGCAGATCGAATTCACCCATGATTACTGTATTACCCATGCTACGTGCTTCTCTAATCTTCTGATTACCATGCCCCACACTACCACTACTGTTTGGTGGCCTATAAACAACTCCTACCAATGTCTACTGCCCCTTGATGTTTCCTAGATCCACCCAAACAAATTCCACATTTTGTTCTTCTGATCTGAGATCCTCCTTTACGAATATATTGATCCCATCCCTTATTATCACCTTTTTTCCTTTTTGCCTATTCTTTCTAAATGTCGGATATCCTTGTCTATTCAGTTCCCAATCTTATCACCCTGTAGCCACGTTTCCGTATTGGCAATTAGATCTTTCACATCTATTTGTGCTTTTAAATCAACTATCTTGTTGTGAATGCTGCGTGCATTCAGGTAGAGTGCCCTTAACCTTGTCTTTTTGACATTATTCTACATTCTGAGCCTAGCTGATGCTCGCCTTTGTTTCACCTGCCTCCTTTCTTTCCAACACGACAATGTCTTCCCTAATCAGTACCATCACCCCACCTCCCTTTTTTTATTTATTTTATTTTATTTAGAGATACAGCACTGAAACAGGCCCTTCAGCCCACCGAGTCTGTGCCGACCAACAACCACCCATTTATACTAACCCTACAGTAATCCCATATTCCCTACCACCTACCTACACTAGGGGAAATTTACAACAGCCAATTTACCTATCACCTGCAAGTCTTTGGCTGTGGGAGGAAACCGGAGCACCTGGCGAAAACCCACGCGGTCACAGCGAGAACTTGCAAACTCCGCACAGGCAGTATCCAGAATCGAACCCGGGTCCCTGGAGCTGTGAGGCTGCGGTGCTAACCACTGCACCAATGTGCCGCCCTATCTTTTCTGAACACTTCATATCCTTGAATATTAAGCGCCCAGTCATCGACATTTTTAAGCAACCTTTCCGTTATTGCCACTAAATCATATTCCCACATGGCTATTTGTGCTTGTCGCCCACCAATCTTATTCATCACACTTTCTGTGTTTGCATACATGCATTGTAAACCTGTCCTTATATTCCTCGTAGTCCTTCTTAGTCTGTTCCTATCACATATGGTACTACTTCCTTCTCCAGCACTATTCAACACTCTCACTCCATTATGCGCCTTATTCCTCTTCTACTTTTTTTACTCTTTTCTACAGTTAGTTGTGAGGGCTTTTGGAACGTAATGGAGAAATTTCAGCTGTGCTGAGAAATTCATCACAATGGATCGACAGTTCCTTGATGGCATGGTCACACATGTTCTCGATGACCCATTCCCAGTTACTAATGGAGTTAAGCAGGGCTGCGTGTGAGCAGCAACCCTCTTCAGCATGTTTTTCTCTGCCTTGCTCTCTGATGCCTTCCATGCTGGTGATCCTGGCATCAAAATCAGATATCGCACAGATGGGAAGCTGCTCAATCTGAGATGACTCCAGGCAAAATCCAAGGTCTCCAAGGACATACTTTGCAATTTCCTGTTTGCCGATGACTGTGCACTAGCTGCTGGTTCAGAGCTGGACATGCAATGGACTTGTTCTCCAATGTGTGCAACAGCTTTGGCCTTAGAATCAGCACAAAGAAAACTGAAGTAATGTACCAGCCTGCTCCAGGAAAGCCTCATCTCCAAGGTTTCAGTCCATGACCAGAACCTGTCAGCAGTGGATAAGTTCACTTATCCCGGCAGCACACTCTCTCTCTTGATGACAAGACACATGCAAAAATTGTCACAGCAAATGTAGCGTTTGGCAGACTTTGAATATCAGTCTGGGAACAAACAGTAAGTCTGCCTACCAAACTGAGAGTCTATAGAGCAATAGTCCTGCCCACTCTGCTGTACGCATGCAAGACTTGGACTGTGTACCAGCGTCATGCCAAGAAGCTCAACCACTTTCACTTGAGATGCCTGCGGAAGCTTCTAAAGAGCAGATGGCAGGACAAAATACCAGATACTGAGATGCTCACCTGAGCTGGCATGTCAAGCATCCACACCATAGTAAGACGATCACAACTGAGTTGGGCTGGTCATGTAGTCAGAATGCCTGACTCTCGCTTACCAAAGCGAATCTTCTATGGGGAGCTTGAGTCTGGGGTGCGCTCCCATAGCGGTCAAAGGAAGCGCTACAAGGACACTCTGAAGGCTTCGCTTCGGAGTTTTGCTGTTCCCTCCTATGCAGTCCCTTGCCCTTTGATGCCATGGTCTGGACTGCACTCTTTCAAGATGTTGTCACTCCCAGCAGTCTCCAATGCTAAGTACCAGTTTGAAAGTGGCACACACTCCAAGACTCCTGCACCTCCTGCCTGTTCCTAGCCTTCCAGATGGCCACCCACCTACCATCCTGAACTCTCAGTACCTGTGGGGTGACCATCTCCTGGAACATACAATCCAGGAAACTCTCCTGCTCCCTGATGCTTCCCAGTGACTGCAGCTGCTCCTTAAGCTCAGAAATCCTGAGCTTGAGCTCGAGCAGCTGAAGACACTTTCTACACACATAGTCCCCCAAGACATATTAAGTTCCCACATGGTGCAGGAATTGCAAGCAATAGGTCTCAGCAGCCCATTCATGATCTAAGAAAAAATATCTTTCTTCCCTGTGATGATGACCTTTCTATTGCCTAATTTAAATGAGACAACCTATATTTGGATGGACATATCTGCCATCACTTCTGGCAGGAAATGCATCTGGTGTAGAAATAGGAGAGGAATTTGGCAAAACTAGTCCCCACGCAACTTTCTGTTCCCACTAAAGAGGAAAATGTTCTGCCTCCAGTGTTCTTAATGCCTTGAACACTTTTAAATGGAAATTTACAAGCATTTTTTTTAAGACAATGACTGTCTTTCTATTCAGGCCAAGATATCTAGCTTCTCTCCAAAAACATAAGCAATAACTACTTTTTTAGAATAACGTTCTATAGAAACAAAAAACATTTGTAAGAACTGTTACTTTTACCTTGCATTTCAAAAGTACACTGCAGTCATTATTAACTTCCCATCCAAGATACTCAACAAAATGAGGACCTGTTAGCATGGAAGATAGATTATTATAAATAGTAATGCATAAAATAGAAAAAAAAAATCACCTCTTTATCACACTGACTTAAAATATCAAAATTTAAATTCTGACTTAACTTTTGAGGAGAATCCTTTAATGATTTTATTATCATTGTGTTTTGTTGGTAGACAAGACTTTGCATAAGAAGCAATGATATTATATCAAGTGGTTCCATATACAGCTATATCGTACCAGATTTTGAGTGCAGGGATAATAACCCCAATTTTAATGCAGTCTGGTAGTTGTGAATGTGGGGCCAAGGCAAACAGCAAACCATCCTGCCTTCAGCAGCATGAGGCCCGGGAGATTTTAACTCCTGGGCTACATCTGTGTAGGCTCAATTAGGTTCCCATGGGAAGTTACAGCTAGTCAGCGGGTAGGAGAAGAATGTCAGACAGCAGGAGGATGATACAAGATACTGAAGGAATGGACCTTGGTACTTTGCTACGTTGCTGGAAGAGGGTTTAGGAGGGCCTTGCGATCAGGGGAGGGGGAACACTGGGGAAGGGGAAGCCTAACCTTTCTTTGTGGGGACTGGAGACGTACCTCTACTCCTCGGGACCTCACATGGAAAGTTAAAAAATGTAAACTATTTAACTTTTTGTGCCTCTTCTAACCCAGACTCCTCTTCACTGTGAGGTTGCCATTGTTGAAAAGCCATAATGGCTGCAGGCCTCTTGTTATATTCACAGTCAGGTCCCAACGATATCATCAGAGCCCCATCTGCATGTTTAAAGACCCTGCCAGTTCCAGTAACCATCCTTTCCACCTGCTCAGAAGAGCAGGTTAAAATTGAAGACTGCAGGAAATAAGCGGGTCAGCGCCAGTTAAATTTTAAGGCAACTTTAACTATCTGCCCATCTTGTTTGTACCAAGCATGCAGAGTTAACACTGCCTCTATTGTGGCTTACTTTATTGATTAATGTAAAAAAATATGTTAACTGCTACACAATATATTACTCAGATTGTGCCACTACCTTGTTTCCTGAGCCACTCCCCTCTCTGGAATTTTGCTTCTTTCTGCAGACTCTTAAACACTGAAAAGAAAAAGTAAACACTTTGACAGCAGAAGAGTTGAACTTTGTACTAATCTCTCCCATACACATGAAAAACTAAACTTTGTACTGCCAGAAGTAATCGATGTGAACTCTAATAATTATACATGAAATATACTATCAAATTTTGCAGTGATTGTGTTACTATAAATAAAGTTACCCCTTTAACATTTATGTCTCTGAAGTCTTTTTCAGAATTGCTCAGATGTTTGACAATTTTTTGGAACAGATGGTTGCATAAACTCTAATTCATTATATACAGTCAAGATGACCTGTAGTTTTCTCATGCTAGAAACCGTTACAAGCAAGTGCAAAGCTATTTGTAAATTCCTTTAACGTTGCATTACTGCATTGAGTTCCTCCCATCTGCAAAGTATTGATGTGTAAATATTGAATAAAAGGAATTTGTTAATGAATATCCATAATACCAGATGTCCTCCGACACAGGGAATGCTGGGGGCATGTATGATGGGATCAAAAAGGCAACAGGTCCATCAGCAAAGAAAAGAGCTCCATTGAAAACAAAGGCAAAGGAGGTCATCACTGACTACAATAAAAGGATGGAGAGATGGGTGGAACACTATCTTGAGTTGTATTCCAAGGAAAACACCATCATCAAGGAAACTCTAGACACCATAGAGAGCCTGTTGGTCCTTGAAGAGCTAGATACCAAACCCATAGTGGAGGAGCTTAGCAAAGCTATTGACTTGCTTGCCATTGGCAAAGCTCCAGGTGATGATGCTATACTACCTGAACGCAACAGGCATGGGAAACTAGCATTCCTGCAGCATCTGCACAAACCTCTGCCTCTGCTGGAGAGAGCGATCAGTGCCTCAGGATAGGCGTGATGCAAAGATCGTGACTTTGTACAAGAACAAGAGTGACTTCAGCGATTGCAACAACGATTGAGGCACCTCCCTACTGAGCATTGTGGGCAACATATTTGCCCATGTTGCCCTTGTTGGACTGCAGATCTTGGCTGAACGCATCTATTCCAAATCCCAGTGTGGTTTCAGAACTGGAAGATCCAGTCTCAGTCTGGCAACTACAACAGAAATGCTGGGGACAAAGGAGACCGCTGTATATTTCCTTCATCGACCACACTAAGACATTCGATCATGTGAGCAGAGGCAATTTATTTAAGCTGCTGAAAAAAACAGGCTGCCTGCTGAAGCTGCTCAGTTGATCTCCACCTTCCATGACAACATGAGGGGTTAAAGTCAGCTATAACAGGGCAACATCAGAACCCGCAATGGGGGTCAAAAGGGGTTGCGCTCTGGCGCCAATACTGTTTAGCATATTCTTCACTTTGCTGCTTTCATATTCCTTCAGTTCATCTACAGACGATATCTACTTATATATCAGAAGCGACGAAAAGCTGTTCATCTTTGCCCACCTGAGATCCAAGACAAAAGTTCACCAAGTCCTCATCAGAGAGTTGCTCTATGCTGATGATGCTGCATTAGCATTCCATACCAAGGAACACTTTTAGCACCAAATGGACAGACTCTCACATGTGTCAAGAGTATGGATTGACCATCAGCATCAGGAAGACGAACGTCAGGGTCCAGGTCATTGCCATATTGCCATCAATTAGCATTGATAATGTGAAACTCGAGGTTGTTGTTAGCTTCACATATCTCGGCTCCACAATCATCAACAATCTGCTACTTGATGCTGAGATCAATACATGCTTTGCAAAAGCTGCAGCTGTTATGTCTAAGCTGAGTAAGAGAGTGTGGAACAACAACAACCTGGCAGAGAACTCAAAACTGTGAGTCTACCAAGCCTGTGTCCTCAGTGCACTCCTCTACAGTAGTGAGACCTGGACAACTTATGCTAGGCAGGAGAAAAGGCTGAACAGTTTCCACCTTCACTGTCTCGGATGTATCCTTGGCATCTCTTGGTGGAACAAGGTCACCAACTCAGAGGTGCTGGAGCTTGCTAATTTGTCAGCATACATTCAAAATTAAGACAATGATGTCTGCGATGGCTCGGCCATGATCATCAGATGGATGACAGCCGTATACCAAAAGACCTTCTGTATGGTGGACAGGCCACTTGGTCACAACCTGTTGGATGTCCACACTTCTGCTACAAGGACACCTGCTAGGGAAATATGAAGATGGAGGACATTGGCACAGAGAGCTGGGAGACATGCCAATGGCCAGGACCTGTGGAGGCTGACTGTTCAGAGGGGCATCCAAAGAGGTGAAGAGAAACGGAAAGCTCAGTTGGCTGAGAAGAGGGCCCAGAGAAAACAGAGTCCAGCAAATCCTGCATCTCCTCAGCCTACAGCCTACATCTGCAGCAAGCGCAGTAGAGAGAGACATGCCAGAATGGGGCTCCTGAAACATACCAAGGAATTGACCACCAAAGGACAAATCATCATCTCATGAAACTGAAGGCTGCCAGAGAATGTTTGGACCTTTTATTTCCATGAAAGCAGTTAGAACATTGTCAACTTAAAATGGTTCAAAGGGGATAATGTCGATGTTTCATCAAACCTGTTGTTTATTTACTGTCCACTGAAATCCATCAAAAAATGGCCAGAATCTGGTTCTGCTGGACTCTGCCAATTCTGCTCACCCTCTAAAGACCAGTGATGTCAGGGAGAAGAGGTCTGTTAGTGAAGCCAGGGCGGGATCTCCTACACTGGAAATCCAAATTCCCCAGGCACAGTTGGGAGCTGGCATAGTACTGGCGGCTGGAATTCTATTGGAATGAGGTGAATAGGCCTCCACAGGAGCATAAGTCGGTCTCACTGGAGGGTCCAGGAGTTCGAAGAGGATTGGTTGCCACAAGAAAAGGCTATTTAAAAAAATTGGATCAGCCCCTTGCACATGGAGATGCGGGGGGGGGGGGGGGGGGGGGGGGGTCACAATGGGATCTTTGGGTGGGGCGGGGGGGATGCTGTGCAAATGGTAGCATGGATGGAGTTGTAGTGTTTGCTTGATCTGGGTTTGATTGTATTAGCCTGCCACTGATCAGTGTTCACTGTGTTTGATTACTTAAGCCTAGTGTGTTGAAACTGAAACTAAAAGAGACAGGCTGCAATGTTCTGGAGAAACAGACACTGTTCTTAGAAAGACATTGTACTGAAATCTTGTAAGTGCTGAGATATTTTAAAGTACAGTGAATAAACCTGTTGTTGATTTAGAAGTAGTGTCATCTCTGCATTGTTCTGAGATAAATCAGATATATAAAATATCCAACAAACTGGTGAAAACATAACAGGAGTCATTTGCTGCAGTGTTCTGCTTCATTTTCCCTTTTGAAACTGTGGGCTCATTATCATGCCACACATTAACCCCAGTGCAACAGGGCTCAAGGGAAAGAGGCAGGGCAAATTGAACCAGATGGTGTTTACTGAGAACCAAGAACTCCTCTTCAGGCCACAGAGAAAAGGGACAGCAGGAAGGATGAAATGCTGGAGTCATCTGCATTCAACCAACAAGTCACAAATTGGGTATTGCAAAGAAGGCTTATAAGTACAGCTATTTTAGAAAAAAGACTTGGAAATGATCTACAGGTAAGTGACATTAATAAAAGCTGCACTTAAAATTAGAATCTTCTTTCATATAGAAGTGGTCAGTGCATACATGATGTCCTATTTCTACTGTTTGTGACTAACATTTGTTTTTAGGAAGACAAAACCAGTAAAAAGACTCACCATCTCCAATCAGAACCAGACTAGATTGGTTACTTGCTTTACCATCCTGGAGCTGTACAGTGTAAGTGCCTTCATCCATATCCTCCAAATTCTCCATTCTCATTTCCACTAAACCGGTTTTCTGATCCACCTTTATTTTATATTTCTGAAAAGCAGAAGGAGATTGAAGCAAGATAAAAAAAAACAATTTTATGTAAGAATACCTCATTTTGTGAACTACTTTGCAACTAAACAAACGACTCTCTCAGATTTCTGCCAGGCTGCCCAGCTACTGAACACAGTAAGGTGATTTGCCTTTTGGCTTTCCCTTCCTCCCTGTTCAGTGTCTCCGTCAGTTCTTCAGTGAGATTGAAAATTCAATATGTGGGGACCACTAGATCAATCTGTATTTCATCATATTGTGGTGCTAGTTTTTGGACCTGCCTTAAACTCCATGTTTTGAGGGCAGAGTTTGCGGTTTGAAATTTCTCTGCATATCTCCAGCAGAATGCAGCAGGAAATTCTGCAGAAAGCACTATACTGGCGGTTCCCTGCTTTCCTTCAACATTTCCAAGATTTGGTGCTGGAAGTGACAAGGAAGGTATAATGGGCTAAAAATTTGATAAGGCCTGTTAATGGGCATGGGAATTGTGATGCTTGATTAATCCACACCCATTCAAAGTAATGCCGGCGGCATGCGAGCTTTGTCCTGCCTTCTCATTTCCCTGGTAGTAGCATGCAGTCCAGTGCTGAATGCACTACTGAGTGGCTGTATGCTCAGCTGGGGGTGCATATTTGTACCAATTAAAGCTGGCCAGCAACTCACCAAGGCTCCTTCGACAGCACCTTCCAAACCTGTGACGGCTACCACCTAGAAGGACAAGGGCAGCAGATGCATGGGAACACCACCACCTGCAAGTTCTCCTCCAAGCCACAACATCCTGACTTGGAACTATATCGCCATTCCTTCACTGTCACTGGGTCAAAATCCTGGAACTCCCTTCTCAACAGCACTGTGGGTGCAGCTACACCACATGGACTGCAGTGGTTCAAGAAGGCAGCTCACCACCACCTTCTCAAGGGCATTTAGGGATGGGCAATAAATGCTGGCCTAGCCAGCGACACCCACATCTCATGAAAGAATTTTAAAAACTTCTTAAAGCCAGACTGCACCTTTTAAAGGTGCAATTCCATTGGTTGGAAAGCACATTAGAAGCAGGAAGAAACCTGAGTAATGGTGCATCAGGTGAGAGAGATGGCTCCTAGGTTCTCCAATGTCGCACTAATGCAGTAAGTTGAAAGGAGAAGAGAGATGATCTATCCGCTGGGAGCCAGGTAGCCCTTCAGACAGTTATAGACAAGGTAGTGGGAGCAGATAGCCATAGAGCACGATGTCTGGCCCGGAGACATGGACACAGTGCCAGAAGAAGTTTAATGACTTTGCAAGAGTGGTCAGTGAATGCATCTTCAAATGCCATATCCCAGTAACTGCACCACTGACCTCACACAACTGCTCAATGCACCACACCATCACTCACCTACCCCCACCTCCCCACATGCCATCATTCATCCATCAACAATCTCTTACAATTAGGATTCGTGCCTAACATTCATATGCTCCACCTCATCCTCACACACTTACCACTGCTGCAAGCCTCACACCCACATTTCGCAGCTTCCATATACTGCCACCTATTCAGCTGAGACAGGCACATCAACTAAACACACTGCAACATGTTCACTGATTCTCTTCCTCTGTCTTGCAGGACAAGACGCCCATAACAAGAGGCAGCCGCAACAAACCAGCGGAGCACAGGCATGGCTGCATGTATGTACCCCCTTGGAGGAGACAGTACTCGGCATTAATGGTGCAGCTGTTACTGAGGCTGTAGCAAGTGGCATCACTAAAGCCATCCAGGATGTTGGTATGTTCCTGCCTTATGCACCTTCTGAAATCCCACTTCACCATCATCCAGCAATCCATTATGAAATACAAGCTGAAGATGGTGTAACCATACACCTCTTGCTTTCCCCTCACCTCCACTTCCCTCACCCAATGCTGGAGAATACAGGTGGGCATGAACTTGGAGGTGATTGGTGCACTAGCAGACCTGCCAGACAGCCTGCTGTTACTGCTAAGGAGCATGGAACAGTCCAGATCCAAATTGGTACAGGACTTTTCGCAGAGCTTGGAGCCCATCCTTTCCAGCGTGGAAGTGGTGGTCAACTCTATGAGAATACTTGTGGACCCAACCATGATGCAGTGTCTGATGGCCAATGTCTGTTTCCACTGCAGCAGAAGTTCAGTCTGAGGTCATGAGATCTTTGCTTGTTGTCATGCAAGCACAGTTTGGTGCTTTGCTGGCTCAGACTGCTGCCATCATGGTTGCCAATACTAGTGCTCAAAGGGACTTGCAGAGTCTCACAGCAGTCCAGCAATCTGTCCTCCAACAGAATACTAGGATTGCTGAGGTATCACCTCGAGGGAGTGGCAGTGGTTCCATGGAGCATGACATTACTATCCTCTCTCAGGTTGACAGCGTTCATGTTCCCACCAATACCACTCCACCAATGCCCTTGCTATTCCCTCACAGCCAGCTCAGACTGCTGCTGCCCATGCTGAGGTGGTGCAGTCCAAAGCCAGGCCCTCAGGGCCCAGAGCTGCTCAAGGTTATCCTGCATGGACATCTTCAGTCTCTCCCACTGAAAGTCAGCAGCCTTCCACCAGGCATGCTGAAGCCACTGCGGTAGCACTGTGTAGGTGCACCAGGACAGGCAAAGGCACCCAGAAGACAGGCACTAAGTGAATGCACAAGGGTGAAAAGTTCAGTTTTGTTTGTATTGTTGGATAAAATTAGTTTGGAATGGTTGTTTGGTGATGTTTTTTGTTTCAGGATTGTGGCCGAGAGGACCGATTATGGGCCAGAACAGAGGAATGGTAAGGTGAGGAAGTGTTGAGAATGTGGATCTGGGAATTTATTCAGGGGAATTGGTCTCTGATGAGATGCAAACGGACAGCCTGTCCAGAGCACTGATGTGCTAACTACCTCCTTCCTTCCTCTTCTTCCTCCTTCTCTTCCTCTTCCTTTTGAGATGGTCACCGAAGTCCTGGTGGAAAGAGTTATGCCTTCATGATGGCCAAGTTATGGAGGACGCAGCAGACAACAACAAATCGGGAGACATAGCACCGGCGAGTATTGGGAGCTCCCTCTAAGTGGTCAAGGTAGCATAACTATTGTTTCAGGATGCCGATGGTCTGCTCCATGATTAACTCTTCATCAGCGAGTGGATAGTCAAAATCACCTCAGCTGAACTTTGAAAGGTGATCTCTCTAAATAGCACTGGTGGATTGGGGTGTGGGAGTCCCTTGAGTTCGGCTGTACATGTTTAAGAGAAGCATTAATAGGAGTGGCAAAGTCCAAAATGGCAAGTCGGGCAATAAATCAGGTTCACACACTGACTGATGTCATGATCAGCCCACTCTGCATACTTCTGGCACATGCACAAGTTGCACATGCCAGCACCCTTCACAATGTGGTGATTGGCATGGGCCATGCTGGAAGTGGCTGGGAGTGGACAACCTGCCATTTTTTTCCAGAACAGGCTCCCATAGTGCCAGAACTACTGGCACCATGGAACCCAATTTTTCAGTCCATACCATAGGTCAGTGTCTTGTAAGGACAATCAACTGACTGAGATATATCATCTAGCTTATTTCCTTTATTTGCACTTTAACAACAGTGAGTGCTAGGAACACATGTGCATTCCTGTCATCCAGGGTTGCTATGGAGGCAAAAGAAAAGTAAATGTCCACCTGGGCCTGTACAGTTGATTGCAGAGCGATTAATTGCATAGGCTAAGGTTTTCTTTTTAAATAGGCAGCTTCGTGGCCGCTTACCAAGTTACGCTGCAGCAGATGCCAAACATTCCACACCGGCATTCTACGCCTGCCTAACATATTCAAAATAGACTGACCTCAGAAAATTGGACTCGGTTTGAGGGTGGTGAACCTTCAGTGGCAAGAAAAATGGATTCCATGAAATCTTAGCCTGATTATCTTATCATTAAAGATCACAATTAAAAACATTAAAACTCTTTCAAAATGGCATACTACTAATTAACATTGGAATCATTTATTGTCTCTCTTCCTTCTTATATAATACTTTAAGTATAAATGCTGCAATGTAATTTTCCAAAAATAAGTGGACTTGCAACAGAGAGTCTTCTGCTTTGAATACCAGGGGTGGCTGTCCCTCTGCAGCTTGCAGCTATTGCTGGAAAGAAATTTGGCAACCAGTTGGAATGGTGGGGTGGGAATAACTGACATTTTGGGCTTGGTCACTCCAAATGCTTTTCTTGTCAGCCAATCACAATCACCATGCTGAAGTCCATAGTTCTACCCTCACAGCTGAAAGATGAATTCTGGGAACTTCCTCCAGAACCTAGTGAACAGCTGTCCTGCAGATTGGTTAAACTGGACAAAATGAATTCATTTTTTAAAAAAGGAGTTGCAATGGGTCATACTGACCTTCATCGTTTAGCTAATAAGCACCATTATGACCCACTGAGTAAATGCACTATGTAATGTGGTCTGAGTTATAAAGACCAGGAAGTATCAGGTTTGATCACTTGTCTGTACTGAGCTATCTGATATCAGGGACAGCACAATTCGCTTCAATATCTCAGCTTAGGAAGGTGGGAAGGATCAGGCAGGGCCCCCACTGCTGATCATTATCTAGAGTCGCTGCTGGGAATTCTGTGTATTTTTCTATTGTTGAGAAACCAAGATGAAGATGCACATTCCATAGCACAGATGCATAAGGTTGAAAAGGTAAATGTTAAGCTTAGCTGTTATGCCCACTATCAAATAGCCTGCTGATACTCACTGTTTCAGCTCACACATGCTAAATAGCCATTTACATGAGGTACCAGAGCAACAGAGAAACTTCAGCCCAGAAATTCTCCCTTTCCTCCTTTTCAAGAGATGAAGGGAGCAAAAAGGAAAAAAACTAGAATTAAATTCTTGTCCTGCATTCCCAAAAATGCATTTAGATTCTTTAGTATCACGAATTATAATCAAATGCATTTTTCATGAGAATGTGAAAATTTTTAAAGAAAAAGAGGAGATGGAATAGCCAACTTAGATGTAGAAGTCAACTTGACCTAGCTTGGCTTGATTTGATTCAATTTCATCAAAGCCAATGAAATCTGAACCTCTGACAGCCAATTAGAACTTCAATTTCATTGACTGCCTGAATGCTAGTAATAGTTCAACTTCAGCATGATCACTCCATTATTTAAAAATAAAATCTGTCTGTGCAGTTAGATTAAGGTAAGATTATTTTACATGGAGTCCAGTCATTATGAGCAAGATTGGGACCTGATGAATGCATTAACTGTGCCAATACTGTTGCATTGTGATTAAGATATCACACTTTATACCATTTCTGTGTTAGACAACTAAATGAACGTAGCTCTGCTAAGATCAAACTGTACTCTGTTGTAAGAACAGAAAATGCTGGAAATACTCGGCAGGTCAGGTAACGTTTGTGAAGAGAGAAACAGAGTTAGCAGGCTGGATTTATCCTGCAGTTCTGATGAAAGGTCACAGACCTGAAATGTTAACTCTGTTTCTCTCCTCATAGATGCTACCTGACCTGCTGAGTCTTTCCAGCACCTTCTGTTTTTATTTTGGATTTATCCAGCCTTTGGCGATGGGCTGGGAGGTGGGGCGGAGGGGGCATACAAAACGGCATGGGGTGGCATCGAGTGGCATGCCCGACATTTTCCTGTCCCCATGCCATTTTGTCTGCAGCAGCCGCTGTGGTGGACAGGAAGTCCACTGGGAGGCCAATTAAGCCACTTAAGTGGCCCATTAAGGGCTGCCTCCCACCTCCACCGGCATTTAGCCAGCGTTGGAGGGGCCAGCCGCCACGTGGAGACACCGCTAGGTAAGACCTGGTGGCCTCCTAGAGGGCTTGGGGTAGGGGGGTCCCTCCTTTGGGGCAATCCATGGCCCACAGAATGCCCTCCGCAGCGACGATGGTTGCCTGCATGGCAAGACCGTGCCCTGCCCTCATTGGGACCTGCCTGACTGGCCCCAGCGACCCCAATCCCAATTTCAGATTGATGACCTTTCATCAGAACTCTGTTGACTTGTGAATGCCTCCTACCAACCAAACCGTAGGTGCAGGAAAGAATGAAAAAATCCAAACTACACTTATTTGCTGTCCTCACTGATGGAGGGCTGTGTAATAAATGTGAGGGAAGGGGCTGGCAAAGGATATTTACTTCAAAAAGATACTTCTGGAGTAAATATCTTATGATGATTTGAAAATTCAAAATAGTTACACTAACTAGGAAATATTTTTAATACGAGTCGCATTTGAAACCGTCAGGTAAGAATTTCTCTATATGTCTCAGCATTGTAAATGTGTTGATGATAATTTCTTGTTTGCTACGTCTGCTGGAATTGTTGATGCATTCCTTTAAAATCCATTTACAGTGTTGCTAATCTTAGTTCTGGTCACCAGCAATAAGGAGTGATTGAATAATTCAATTAATTCTACAAATAAATGCAAGTTTTTGGTAAATAAATTCTGAGCTTCAGAAATTCGTAAGAAACTCACCTCATCATTTGTAATCTCTTTGTCATTAAATACAAATTTACATTGTCCATTTGGAGAGAGGCGTTCAGCCTCCAACCAGAAACGCACTTGTCCCTTCTCCAATAGCTCAACTGCTAGTTCTGACTTCAGAGGTACAACTGTCAACACAAGTAATATAATCACATGTCACTCTATCAAATTTTATGTTACTTTAAATAGATTAACAAGATTATATCAAAGGGCAGTTAAAAAGCATAACTTCAGGGGATAACAAGGTTTGGAACGCTTACCTGGGAATTTATGTTCATGACTAAGTTCAAGAAGACGCAGCAGCTCTGCAAAGAGGAAACAGATTCAAACAAATTTAACAATTTTTGAAATGCCGCATGAAGATTTTCCTCCCAAGTTGTTAAATTCAATCCAAAACCATAAAATAAGGTTGCAATCCAATGGAAGGGATCCTCTGTCATGCCATTGATTCCATGTCCCTGCCCAGCCACAGTCTCAGGCTGAACCAGATCTTTTGTAACCTCGGTCTCTTATTTGACCCCAAGACGAGCTTCCAATCACATAACCTCTCCTTAACTTTGCCAGTCTTTGCCCCACCTTAGCCCATCTGCTGCCAAACCCTCATTCATGTCTTTGTCCACTCCAGATTCAACTATTCCAATGCTCTAATGGTTGGCCTCCTATCCTGCTCCCTCTGTAAACTTCACCTATTCCATCTTAATCTCACGAAATCTTGCTTATGGTGCTCACTGACCTTTGTTAGCTGTTAGATCCCCCAATGTCACATATTTCAAATTCTCATCCACATGCTGAAATTTCATCATGGATTAGTGCTCATTCTGCTATCATTTTCATTTATTTTTCAAGAACATTACTTAAATCTGTGTTTTGAATTACATTAGTTCAACAATAAGTGCCAAATAAAGCATTAATCTATCCCTAATTACATTGTCACCTGTATCAAGAATGACACCCCTTATAAAATGATGCATTGTACATTTTGCTTTTCAGTCCAAATCTGGAAGAGAGCCACACTGATCCCATAAATTCTCTAAAATATCAAGAGATCAGGTTGCAGTGTTATAAGCAGCTGCTTCTATATTTACTTTACCAGACCTTTACCACTAGTGCATGGTCCTCAAGTACAGATTTGTTCAAAGACTACAGAAGCTAATGCTGTTCAAAACGTTTACACCATTTCCTTCTTTTTAAGGAAAATAACTATTTTATTCAGTAACAGTCCTTTACCAAAGGAAGAATAGGAGAAATTTGGTAACAGGACTGGGCTAATTCTCCACTTCTTAAACTTAGGGGAGTCATCTGAATACCACCTCCAGATGGTTACCCACCTGAAGGAAGAATGTAGTGGCTGGCTGGTGGGCAGGAGTGGAATCTTACGTGGCACGAGGCTGCCAACATGGCACCAAATGAATTGTTCCTGGCATGTGGGTAAATCGCAAAGAGCAGGTTTTAGGAAGGCCTTGCAATTGGGACTGGGGAGGTAGGGAGCATGCGAGTCCTGAACTTTCTTTGTGGGGCCTGAAGGAGCATTGCTACTCCTCCTGGCACCACAATTAAAGTTTTAAGAAAAAGTATAAAAATTTACCTCTCTGAGTCTCTTCTGGCCCTGACTCCGGTTCCCACCTGCTTCACCTGACAGGAAAGACTGCTTTGCTGCTGAGGCCACATCTTAAAATTGTAGTTGAGCCTCGATTATGTCATCGGGCCCAATCTGCATATTTGAAGAAGGAGCATTCTGAACAAGTGTCCTTCCTGCCAACTTAATATGGCCAAGAAAAATCCAACCTCAGCATACAGCACCAGTTGCTACTCCTGCCTAAGTTTTTAATGTTCTTCACAGGGTTTAGTGTCATAGTCGTGAGCAATAGGCCAAAAATCCAGTGGAGAAGTTAGCTGCAGATGTGATTTCAATCATCATTTTTAAAATCTATTTGTAGCATCTTTGTAAAGTGGATTTATAAATACAATTTAATCTACCTGCTTCATCTATGTCATAACTGGAAGAAACTCCATCAGTTCCAGTGACAACACAGGAGTATACACCCAAATCTTCCTTCCCTGGGTCATTCAAAACGAGTCTTGTCCTATTTGAGAAAGAAGTAATTCAGGATATTTGAGCATCTTGTATATATGTTGTTGAGCAGCATTTTCTGTGCATGCTTTTTTATTTGATTTTATTTTCTTTTGTTTTCCCCCTCTCTGTTCAACATATGATCTTTCCATGAAATATTGTGAATATAATGATTAAACTTTGATAGGATGCAACACAGTGTGACGTTTGTTAAAGTATACAGCTCGATATCAAACTAACAATACACCTGTCAGCAAGGGCATTGGATAATCATTAAATAAATCAAGTTGCATGTTCCCTATGCAAAAATATTGATGAATTGACAAATGTCTCAATAATGCTTTTTAGCTGACTAATATTCTGATATAGTAATAAATACATTGACAAATATATGAGCATCACATACACTGAAGCAGAGTGGAACCTATAAAAAAATTGACTTCACATATTTGAGGTTATTTCCAGCAAAGTATATAATTTTGCTACCTTCATTGATAGCATCCTTTTCTCTGCCTACAACTGCTTTTCCTTTCACCAACTGTATCCAGCACTACAAATAAACTTGGTAACAAAAAGGGGATCAAGATCTCCCTGAAAGAAGCAGACAAGAGAGGCAGCAGGGGCCCCTATTGTATTGTAATAACAGAAAAATGTAATTACTTTCCACCTTTGGTCTCCATAGTAACTCTTGATGAGTCAATAAGTTCTTCATAATTCTTAGACCAAATGAACTTTGAACCTTCAGCCATGTCAGCACATTCGAAGATCAGAGAAATAACTCCATCGTCATCCACATTGACAGTCATCTCTTTGGTACCTGAAAAAAGACAGACAAGATTGCTTGCAGAATTCTAATTTTCCTCATAAATTTGTTGCTGATCAATCCGACAATGTCAGTGCTTACAGACTGGAACGTTTTGTTCAAGTACTGCCAGGTCAGCAGATAGATCAACTCTTGTGCATTTAGTGGCAGTCTCACATGATGTCACTTCTCGCAATCCCACACCTGTGCAGGTGAATCCCCTTCCCCATGGCGCAGAGCTGGACAGACAATCCCTATACGTTATATCAGCTTCTCTGCTCTGTGAAAAATATAGTTTGGTGATACATACAGGGATTGGCTGGCTTTTTGAAAACAGAAACTCAAGACTCTATGCTGCCACAGTTTCTTCCCAACTGCTGCCTGGGCTCTATGTTATTGTTACCTTTCTCTATCCACCCAAGACTCTGTGTTCTGCTGCCTCTCTCTACCCAGCTTGAGTTATAATTTTCTGCTGATGTCCCAGAGTGCTGATGCTTTGAACACAGGGATATTTGTGTGATTTACCATTCGATTTAAGACAGAAAGGTTTAATATGTTGCACAAATTATTCCAGTGAAGTTAAGAGTAAGCATTGCAACATTATGCACAAGAGTTAAAGAGATCCTAAGCATGTTGGGTCAGGCAGATTTGTATAACAGAACATTTGTTAGCCACATTATAATTATCCGCATTCCAGATTATCTATCTGGATGTTTGTGAGAAACAGCCTTGCACAAAACATTGCCTCTTTTCAGAGAATTTGCTAATATGTATTTATTATAGAACAATTTATTTATAGTATGTATATATTATATATAGTTATGAACGCTGGACTTTGTAACATGACTATGTTTTAAAAACTGTGATTTTTAAAAGGTCCAGGAAATCAGGCGACCTCACATCCCCTCTGCTCAAGGACAAGACAGAAATTTTGATTACAGGACAACAGAGAACACAGATCAAAGACTTTTTTTTGAAAAACAGAAACTGCTGGGGTTACAGCTGAAGAACAATGGGTATCACCCTCCCAGACTTTCGGATCATAAACAAGGAGTCCGTGATTCTGAGGATGCAAATGTACCAGGCAGCAGTTAACACCTGGGAACAATGGAAGGCCCAGGTGGCTCTGTGAAACCAGACTTCTGGACTTTGCATATTGGAAATGGACAATAAACATTGATGTTTGATTCCAGATAAATTTAACAGATTTTCTGAAGGCAGACAGGCTGTACAGAAGACCAGCAGTAGCAACCTCAGAGCAGGCTGTAAGAAAGGAAGATAACTAGTGGTGGCAGCCTCAAGAGACAGAACGAGAGAGGGGACACCTGCTCTCAGAAGCCTGATACAGTAGAAGGCTGTGAAGACTTGAACCTGTTTTGAAAGTTGAAGCTTGCGGAGAAGTAAAAGCTTAAAAGGATCACCAGGCATCGTCTTATTCACGAACGTCCAGGTTGAAAGTGCTTGGAGAAGTGAGCGAAGAGGACATTAAATTTAAAAGTTCTGAGAGTTCCAATCCATTGCAACTGGGAGGAGTTTGGGACTTTTAACCACAAAGATTTCACCATTTGACTGTGTAATGTATCAGTGTGGTGTGAAGTTTTCAAGTACTTTAAATCAGTAAAGAAAATACCTTTCTCTATAATTTGGGGTATCAGTTGCTTACAAACTACTATTTAGTTAATGGGAATTTCTTTAAGTTTAGTTGTTGTAATAAAAGTCTTAAAATGTGAAATCTTGTGTAATTCTTTAAATTGGTCTTGGGGTTCATATCTCATGTTTTAACATTAATGGTCTCACTGAGGTTGTAACAATATAACACATATATAGATGTCCTCTTCCCAGAGATATTGTACTATCATGCATGAAAGACCAAAACTTGGGAGTTCTCAGTTATCCACTAATTTCCATGATCGAGCAGAGGGTTCCCTCTAATGTGGCAGATAATGGAGGTTCAATGTAATAAGAAAATTTAGTATTTCATTGTTTCTCTCTGAAATTTTTCCGAAGAGATTAACAAAAAGGTTGTTTAGTTCCCTGATAAACACATCATGATACTTTAAACCACATTTATGTTTTTTTCCCCCATGGTTAGTGCCTCAAGGATAAGGCTCACAAATGAAATTCTGAGCACTAGGAATTATGAAAGTTCATAGTCCTACAGGTCAGATATATTGGAAGGAAGTAGAAAAAAGTTTGAAAATCTGCAATAAAAACAAAAAATACTGGAAAACCTAGTTATTAGCTGAGTTGGTACGGTCAACCTGCGTTATACAGACCAGAAAGTCCAAGGTTTGATTCTTGGTCTGTGCTGACTGATGATCTCAGTCAGAGTGCTACGAGTGATGCTATAACTGACCTTGGTACCTTGGGCCAAGCAGGGAAATATCAGCCAGGATTTATTCTCGTTAAGGCATTTGATTTCTGCTTGACTCAATTCCAGAGGTCCCAGTCACCCTCTGTAACCTTACTGAAGTGTATATTCTTTACTTGGAAGGCTAGGTAGTGTCAGTAAGCAATTTAACCTCACAGTGCATCAGAACCGAGCCTGGCTTGTGCACAAAATAATTTCAGTTGGGTAGCTAACAGGGGGAGGACCCTGGTCAAATTTCTTCTCTCTCTCAGAGGCATTCAGGTTAATTGCAGCAGCTAATTGCTGTCACAGCTGGGAATCAGCTAACTCAACACAGACAGGGTGTTATAATTTTTAGATTTGTCTTCAATATTTTCTTAGGTTTAGAGGTGCCGATCAGTCTGTATAATATGTTGAGGAAAATGTACATACTGCCAATATCTACTCATACAATAATGGGACCTAGGGGAAGAAAGTAATGGTATGCCCCTTGTTATCAGAACTGAATATTGTGTCTTTCCCACTTGCCTTCAATTGCACTTCTTTAAGGAGGCAGGCTGATAACACCTGAGTGAGATGAGACCAGGTCCGAATAAGTAAGCTGCTTTATTTTACAGAAGCAAGTGAATATACAGTGACAATTATAATCAAAACTCACTTACTTCACTTAACTTCAACCCATCTCTTGTGAATACAATAATTTTTCTATTTTCACTTGTTTCTGCAAACTGGCATAACAAACCTGGAGTTGTTTCTGCGGTGACCGGCTCTGTTAACTCGGATGGTTTTCCAACACCTGCCTTGTTCACAGCCCGCACACGGAAAACATAGCTCACACCTTCTTTCAGACCTTGTATCTGTTGGCAATGTTAAGGTATTGGTTAGACATTGCGATGATTTAAAAGTTAACTTGTGGTCCCTTTTTATCAACATTCCACCAATGAATATGCTGAAGAACATTGAGCTGCTTTCCAACTCTCCACATGCCACTCAATACCTATCTTCTTCCCAACCCTTCACCTCAGATCCTTGAATTCAGAAAACAATCCCTGCATCAAAATGGAGAGGCCCAACAGCCTAGCACTGGAGGCCTCAAACAGATGTTGGGCCCCATATTTGTATAGGCAACGATCCTAATGCTTATTGGGCACTGCACAATGATTTTTTGGCTTTTACCAATATGGCAGTCGGTGCACTTCTGGCTCATAATGAGCGTGCACTTCCTACCTACCTGCCAAATTGAAGGATGAGAGACTGTTCAGCACCTTTCTAGACCAACAGTAAGCTACCGTACAAGATTGGAGTTTGCTAAAATAACTGAAATATCAACTTAAAAGGAGGACCAGCTGGTTTGCCTTTAGTAATTGTTATGTAATTCACTTTGCAAATTGGAAATGTTGCCACGATATAAAGTTTGTACATTTGATCAAACAAATGTGATTTGAAAAATTACATTCACCAAATTAATTTAAGAGAATAGGAATTACAATCTGCCTTTTACCTTTATGTATCTCTTTGACATTTCCTTTTCATTGACACTTCTCCACTTTTCTTCATCTGCGTCTGCCTCCCGTATGTCAGCATAGTACCCAGTCACCTCACTACGGCCTGTATAGACTGGAGCTTTCCAGAGGAGTACCAGTGAGTTCTTTCTGACCTCAGTGTACATAACATCATGAGGTGGCCCTGCATTAGTTTGTAAAATGAATTATTTCACACAAAATATAGCCAGAACATGATGGTAATGACAGCACACTACAGTAAATGTTTTAAGCATTACCAGTTGGTGTCCTCTCTAAATGTTATATCCTGTAATTTAATAAATTATGGTAGATATGAATAAGAAAACCCAATGTGTAAGAAAATCCTCACTACATTTTGCTGGATATTTCTAGTATAATTATAAACATGTTCTTCTAGAAATAGCAACCAGAGGAGTTCTTGTCCATGATTGGTAGTGTTTAATGGTATTTCTCGTTATCTATTGTCACCACAGTATATTAATCACATGGTTGGCAATGTGCTGCATCTGTCATAAGGCAGTAGTGCTGATAATTAAGTAGCCCAGCATCCGCAAACAATATAATATACCACAAAGTTTGTTTTATTTTTCCTCTGCATACAGGAAGCCAAGGAGGAGACTTTAACTGTTGGATGCTCGCTGAAAAATGGGCAACCGACATTTGAAGATTTGGTGGATCCTAGTATACCCATTTGCCCGCCTGAAGCAACTTTCAGGCAGGGCTTTAAATGGAGGCTGTTTAGTTATGCAAATCAGAGTCCTACACCTGCTGTAAAACCCTAATTACAACTTATGAAGAGAGATGGGTACAGCATGCATGGCATATGCCAGATCCATTTCTCCAGACTGAAGCCTCACCAAAGAAAAGTTCTGGAGGGCCTTTTTGAAGATTTTGTGGGGCCAGAAGCAGCAGGACAGCTCCTCCGGGCCCCACAAAAATCTTCTGGCCCACTTCCAGCCTGTTCCTGTCTTGATTCCAAGCACAATTTTTCTAATAAACACTGTCGCTTGTTCTTGCTTTAATAATCTGCATCACCATTGTAAGTATATTGTTTCAGAGAGGGAGTAGACTAGCCTGGAACAGCAATAGTCCATTCTTCACACTTAAACTTGTCACTTGGCAGAGACGGTAGGCCAACCCCTGCCATATTTGCTGCACGGACTTGGAACTGATATACCATATTTTCTTTCAGGTCATGGATCTGTAGTAAGTAAGTAGCAAAATCAAGAATTAGCGGAAGACAGTACACTAGATACAACAGTGTACCAAATACATTGATTAACATTAAAACAATAGCAAAATACTGTGGATGCTGGCAATCAGAAATAAAAACAGAAAATGGTGGAAACACTCAGCAGATCAGGCAGCATCTGTGAAGAAAGAAACTGAGTTAACATTTCAGGTCCTGGGCCACAGCAACCCTCTTTGCTTTGCCAGATTTTCCATGCTTTCTCCCCCTTTGCTATTCTGCTGTTACCATTTCCATCTCCTCTGGACCCATCATTTTTTGCTATACCTGTCCCTTTTGCCTTGTACCATCATCCTTTTTGCCATTTAATCATATTTTTCCTGCGCCCTTTTGTTCTTTCCCTGCCTTCACTTTTTCCTGGCTCTGTACTTGCTTAAAATCTGTTCATCTCTAACATCATACAGCTTTGATGAAAGGTCATCACTCTGAAACATGAGGCAGGATTTTCACCCCAATATGGGGGCGAGGATGGAAGCAGGCAGATGCATCATTTCGCACCACTGGATGGTGTGCGGTTTGCCAGCACCATGTCGCCTCTGTGCTACTTTGCTGGAGGCCGGTTCTAGGGCAGAACGGCTACTCAACTGCAAGTGGCGGGTAGCTTATTAGGATAATTTAAAGGCCAATTATCGGTGGCTGACTGGAAATTTCCAGTCAATCTGCGGGCCCCCCATGGCTTTGGGAGCAGGTCAACTGTCTGCAGGTGGTCTCTCGGCAGCTGACCTGGGGCCTGAGCTCCAGGATACCTTTGAGGCCGCCCCAACCCCAGGCTTCAGTTCCTTCCATGATGGAGGGCACCCTATTGGCCCTCCAGCTTCGACAGCCCTCCCTTAATTGGACAGTGAGCACACCAGCTGGTCATTAATTGGCCAATTCAGACAAAATCATTGTCGGGTGCCTGCTCCCTATTTGACTCCGACCCAAAATACAAAATCCTGCCCATTAACTCTGTATCTCCAGAGATGCTGCCTGACCTGCTGAGTATTTCCAACATTTTCAGTTTTTATTTCACATTGATTAACATATTATGGGAAAGTTTAAATCCATTCAATTCTATATAGCCAGATTTCAAACATTTTCTAACATCACGATGCTTGACCCTGCCGATGAACATAGCCTGCTGATTATACATCAGTATCCAATGGCAATGTATTTCCACTGGAATTAATATGAGTTGCCCCAGGATGCAGGTAGCACCCTTTGCATAACTAATACAAATGGAATGAAAGAAAGGAGACCCGAAATGGTGGGGAACAAAATCAAAGATATTTCAACATAAGTGATATATAAATTTATTCTTAAATTATTTTTCAGATAGACGTTTGAAAAGCACATTGAACTGAGAGTTCTCCCTACAATTGCTACAAACATGTTCACGAAATAAGTCTTGTTTCACTTACTCTGTATGCCCGCTCACTGATAGATTTGATATGGGCTTCTTTCCATTTCCCAGGGATACCATCAATAACTTCAAGGTAATCCACAAAGTAGCCAGTTATGTCAGAACCACCATGGAATTTGGGTTGTTTCCATCCTAGCACCATAGAGTCGTGGACACTTTCAAGAACTGTAATTCCATAAGGTGGGGCTGGAGGAACTGTTTCAGGATAGAGTACATGAGGTTAATATTTGATTCCACTTGACAGTTCAACTTTCTCAATACGAATCTGACCATTTGAATCATTTTTGTGCTATGACATAAAGGAAGTCTTCTGTATATTGTACAAGTAATGTCTGAATTAAACTTGGATTTGATCAGTACAGTGAGCTTTCCATATAATGTATTGATTTTGATGTCAAACTACAATTGTTATGGAACTTTAAAATTGGAGTGGCATCTAAAGAAGGAATGACAGTGAAATTTGAGCTCAGCAAATGCCTAGCATTCTCTCTTCAACTTGACAACCTTTACTGAAACAGAGATAACAACTAGGCAGTGGCTCTTGCTTGAATTTTCAACTTCAGAAAACCATCACAATTCAATTCCTGCAAAAGACAATAGCATTTATACTCCAATAGATTGATATCCCGTTGTGCGGTATTAATAATGAATGTGTAAACACCTTTGATAAGAGTCTACATTCAGATGTATTAATGCAGTCATTACTGATATCACCTGGTGCAATGTCATTCAAATATTTCTCAGTGTTATGCGAAAAAGGATGGAAGGCACTGTATGACATGGGTTCTGCAGTTATTGGTAATTCTTTTATTCGTTCCATGGGAAGTGGGCATTGCTGGCAGACCCAGCATTTGTTGCCCATCCCTAATTACCCTTGAGAAGATGGTGGTGAGCCACATTTTCAAACCGCTGCAGTCCATCAACTTTTGTGTAGCGATTTTGTACAACTGAATGGCTTGTTAGGTCATTTCAGAGGGCAGTTAATAATTAACCACATTGCTGTGGGTGTGGAGTCACATGTAGGCCACACCAGGTAAGGACAGCAGATTTCCTTCCCTAAAGGACATCAGTGAACCAGATGGGTTTTTACATCATTAGTAGTTTCATGGTCAACATTACTGAGACTAGCTTTCAGTTCCAGATTTTCATTAATTAATTGAATTTAAATTCCACCAGCTGCTATGGTGGGATTCGAACCGTAGCCCCCACGGTATTAGCCTGGGTCTCTAGATTGCTGCCCCAGTGACATTACCACTATGCCACCATCTCCCCTATGAGTATAGAGTGGAACATTTATAAAAAATAAATATGCTACTTCTTGAGCTTCCTGGAATGTGTAAGTTGGTAAAAGCAACATGTAACTGAACTAAACAGACCAGAAAATCACAGGTTTAATCCTCAGTCTGTGCTGAGCAAGCTGATCTCAGCCAGGGCAGCAGTTGGAGCATCAAAGCTGGTCTTGGTGCCCCCAGTTAGTGCAGGGAACATCAGCCAAAGTTTTAATTCTTGATCACTGTCCTGTGACCTCTGCTGGAAAGCACGTGTGTGTGTGAATAAAGAACAAAGAAAATTACAGCACAGGAACAGGCCCTTCGGCCCTCCAAGCCTGCGCCGATCCAGATCCTCTATCTAAACATGTCTCCTATTTTCTAAGGGTCTGTATCTCTTTGCTTCCTGCCCATTCATGTATCTGTCCAGATAAATCTTAAAAGACGCTATCGTGCCCGCGTCTACCACCTCCGCTGGCAACGTGTTCCAGGCACCCACCACCCTCTGCGTAAAGAACTTTCCACGCATATCCCCCCTAAACTTTTCCCCTCTCACTTTGAACTCATGACCCCTAGTAATTGAATCCCCCACTCTGGGAAAAAGCTTCTTGCTATCCACCCTGTCTATAACTCTCATGATTTTGTACACCTCAATCAGGTCCCCCCTCAACCTCCATCTTTCTAATGAAAATAATCCTAATCTACTCAACCTCTCTTCATAGCTAGCGCCCTCCATACCAGGCAACATCCTGGTGAACCTCCTCTGCACCTTCTCCAAAGCATCTACATCCTTTTGGTAATGTGGCGACCAGAACTGCACGCAGTATTCCAAATGTGGCCGAACCAAAGTCTTATACAACTGTAACATGACCTGCCAACTCTTGTACTCAATACCCCGTCCGATGAAGGAAAGCATGCCGTATGCCTTCTTGACCACTCTATTGACCTGCGTTGCCACCTTCAGGGAACAATGGACCTGAACACCCAAATCTTTCTGTACATCAATTTTCCCCAGGACTTTTCCATTTACTTTATAGTTCACTCTTGAATTGGATCTTCCAAAATGCATCACCTCGCATTTGCCCTGATTGAACTCCATCTGCCATTTCTCTGCCCAACTCTCCAACCTATCTATATTCTGCTGTATTCTCTGACAGTCCCCTTCACTATCTGCTACTCCACCAATCTCAGTGTCGTCTGCAAACTTGCTAATCAGACCACCAATACTTTCCTCCAAATCATTTATGTATATCACAAACAACAGTGGTCCCAGCACGGATCCCTGTGGAACACCACTGGTCACACGTCTCCATTTTGAGAAACTCCCTTCCACTACTACTCTCTGTCTCCTGTTGCCCAGCCAGTTCTTTATCCATCTAGCTAGTACACCCTGGACCCCATGCGACTTCACTTTCTCCATCACCCTACCATGGGGAACCTTATCAAACGCCTTACTGAAGTCCATGTATATATTTTTTTTTTAGTTTTTAGAGATACAGCACTGAAACAGGCCCTTCGGCCCACCGAGTCTGCGCCGACCATCAGCCACCCATTTATACTAATCCTACACTAACCCCATATTCCTACCACATCCCCACCTGTCCCTACATTTCCCGACCACCTACCTATACGAGGGGCAATTTTTATAATGGCCAATTTACCTACCAACCTGCAAGTCTTTTGGCTTGTGGGAGGAAACCGGAGCACCCGGAGAAAACCCACGCAGACACAGGGAGAACTTGAAAACTCCACACAGGCAGTACCCAGAATTTAACCTGGGTCACTGGAGCTGTGAGGCTACGGTGCTAACCACTGCGCCACTGTGCCGCCCTACATCTACAGTACATATGACATCTACAGCCCTTCCCTCATCAATCAACTTTGTCACTTCCTCAAAGAATTCTATTAAGTTGGTAAGACATGACCTTCCCTGCACAAAACCATGTTGCCTATCACTGATAAGCCCATTTTCTTCCAAATGGGAATAGATCCTATCCCTCGGTATCTTCTCCAGCAACTTCCCTACCACTGACGTCAGGCTCACCGGTCTATAATTACCTGGATTTTCTCTGCGACCCTTCTTAAACAAGGGGACAACATTAGCAATTCTCCAGTCCTCCGGGACCTCACCCGTGTTTAAGGGTGCTGCAAAGATATCTGTTAAGGCCCCAACTATTTCCTCTCTCGCTTCCCTCAGTAACCTGGGATAGATCCCATCCGGACCTGGGGACTTGTCCACCTTAATGCCCTTTAGAATACCCAACACTTCCTCCCTCCTTATGCCGACTTGACCTAGAGTAATCAAACATCTGTCCCTAACCTTAACATCCGTCATGTCCCTCTCCTCGGTGAATACCGATGCAAAGTACTCGTTTAAAATCTCACCCATTTTCTCTGACTCCACGCATAACTTTCCTCCTTTGTCCTTGAGTGGGCCAATCCTTTCTCCAGTTATCCTCTTGCTCCTTATATATGAATAAAAGGCTTTGGGATTTTCCTTAACCCTGTTTGCTAAAGATATTTCATGACCCCTTTTAGCCCTCTTAATTCCTCGTTTCAGATTGGTCCTACATTCCCGATATTCTTTCAAAGCTTCGTCTTTCTTCAGCCTCCTAGACCTTATGTATGCTTCCTTTTTCCTCTTAGCTAGTCTCACAATTTCACCTGTCATCCATGGTTCCCTAATCTTGCCATTTCTATCCCTCATTTTCACAGGAACATGTCTCTCCTGCACGCTAATCAACCTCTCTTTAAAAGCCTCCCACATATCAAATGTGGATTTACCTTCAAACAGCTGCTCCCAATCTACATTCCCCAGCTCCTGCCGAATTTTGGTATAGTTGGCCTTCCCCCAATTTAGCACTCTTCCTTTAGGACCACTCTCATCTTTGTCCATGAGTATGTTAAAACTTACGGAATTGTGATCACTATTCCCAAAGTAGTCCCCTACTGAAACTTCAACCACCTGGCCGGGCTCATTCCCCAACACCAGGTCCAGTATGGCCCCTTCCCGAGTTGGACTATTTACATACTGCTCTAGAAAACCCTCCTGGATGCTCCTTACAAATTGTGCTCCATCTAGACCTCTAAGTGAATCCCAGTCAATGTTGGGAAAATTAAAATCTCCTATCACCACCACCCTGTTGCTCCTACATCTTTCCATAATCTGTTTACATATTTGTACCTCTATCTCACGCTCGCTGTTGGGAGGCCTGTAGTACAGTCCCAACATTGTTACCGCACCCTTCCTATTTCTGAGTTTTGCCCATATTGCCTCACTGCTCGAGTCCTCCAAAGTGCCTTCCTTCAGCACAGCTGTGATATCCTCTTTGACCAGTAATGCAACTCCTCCACCCCTTTTACCCCCCTCTCTATCCCGCCTGAAGCATCGATATCCTGGGATATTTAGTAGCCAATCATGCCCTTCCCTCAACCAAGTCTCAGTAATAGCAATAACATCATACTCCCAGGTACTAATACAAGCCCTAAGTTCATCTGCCATACCTACTACACTTCTTGCATTAAAACAAATGCACCTCAGACCACCAGTCCCTTTGCGTACATCATCTGCTCCCTGCCTACTCTTTCCCTTAGTCACGCTAACTTCATTACCTAGTTCCTTACAGGCTTTAGTTACTACCTCCTTACTGTCCACTGACCTCCTCATTTGGTTCCCATCCCCCTGCCACATTAGTTTAAACCCTCCCCAACAGCGTTAGCAAAAGCACCCCCAAGGACATTGGTTCCAGTCCGGCCCAGGTGTAGACCGTCCAATTTGTAATAGTCCCACCTCCCCAAGAACCGGTCCCAATGTCCCAAAAATCTGAACCCCTCCCTCCTGCACCAACTCTCAAGCCATGCATTCATCCTGACTATTCTTTCATTTCTACTCTGACTATCACGTGGCACTGGTAGCAATCCTGAGATTACTACCTCTGAGGTCCTACTTTTTAACTTGGCTCCTAACTCCCTAAATTCTGCTTGTAGGACCTCATCCCGTTTTTTACCTATATCATTGGTGCCTATGTGCACAACGACAACTGGCTGTTCACCCTCCCCCTTCAGAATGTTCTGCAGCCGATCTGAGACATCCCTGACTTGTGCACCTGGGAGGCAACATACCATTCGGGAGTCTCGTTTTCGACCACAGAACCGCCTATCCACTCCCCTTACAATCGAATCCCCTATGACTATAGCCCTTCCACTCTTTTTCCCGCCCTTCCGAACAGCAGAGCCAGCAACGGTGCCATGAACCTGGCTACTGCTGCCTTCCCCTGGTGAGCCATCTCCCTCAACAGTATCCAAAACGGTATACCTGTTTTGGAGGGAGATGACCGCAGGGGACACCTGCACTGCCTTCCTGCTCTTTCTCTGCCTTTTGGTCACCCATTCCCTTTCTCCCTCAGCAATCCTAATCTGCGGTGTGACCAATTCGTTAAACGTGCTACCACGACCTCCTCAGCATCGCGGATGCTCCAAAGTGAGTCCATCCGCAGCTCCAGAGCCGTCATGCGGTCTAACAAGAGCTGCAGCTGGACACACTTCCTGCACGTGAAGGAGTCAGGGACATCAGCCGTGACCCTGAGCTCCCACATTGAGCAAGATGAGCATAACACGGGTCTGAGATCTCCTGCCATTTTTAATCTTAAGTTTAACTTAGATAAATGAAAAAGGAACGAAAAGTTTTTACCAATCTCACGACAAAAAAAAAAGAGAAATAGAAAAAGCCTTACCTTATCTACACACCACCGAGTCCTTTTCTTTTGGTTAGAGGAGGAGGGCAGGTGGGAGACACTACATGTGTAGTGTCTCGGGTTCAGAAACAGCCCAAATATATAGGTTTTTACTTACCCAGCAGCCCCCTGGTCCGCCGAAAACAAAAGGAAAATTAAGTTTAAGTTGAAACTGACCTTCCCAGCTGATCACTCGCTCAGCACTCTCTGCTTCCGAATAAGCTGCTGCAATGAAAGGCAAGTTATTTTAAACAGCCCAAATATATAGGTTTTTACTTACCCAGCAGCCCCCTGGTCCGCCGAAAACAAAAGGAAAGTTAAGTTTAAGTTGAAACTGACCTTCCCAGCTGATCACTCACTCAGCACTCTCTGCTTCCGAATAAGCTGCTGCAATGAAAGGCAAGTTATTTTAAACAGCCCAAATATATAGGTTTTTACTTACCCAGCAGCCCCCTGGTCCGCCGAAAACAAAAGGAAAATTAAGTTTAAGTTGAAACTGACCTTCCCAGCTGATTACTCGCTCAGCACTCTCTGCTTCCGAATAAGCTGCTGCATGATGTCAGATGCAAACAAGATTTGAATTGGGTTATGATTCCCCAACTTCTACCTGAACCAGTCTTCAGAAACTCAGATTAAAAGTTACATCTTGCTGCCAGTTAAACATTCTATTAGAGTGAATTTGTTTCAGTAAGTAATTTATTTGATCATTCATTTAGCTATAAACCAAGTGGTGTCCCTGCTCACTGCCACTCAGGTAGCATTCATTTCTTTTTTTTATTATTTTATGTGATGTGGGTATGACTAACAGGCCAACATTTGTTGCACATCTCTAATTGCCCTTGAACTGAGTAACTTGCTAGGCCATTTCAGAGGGCAGTTAAGAGTCAACCACATTACTGTGGGTCTAGAGTCACATGTAGGCCAGACCAGGTAAGGATGGCAGATTTCCTTCCCTAAAGAGCATTACCAAATGGGTTTTTATGACAATTGATAGTCTCAGTAGTGGTGCCATGAAACTAACTTTCAATTCTAGATTTTTACTAATTAATTTAATTTAAATTCCACCAGCTGCCGTGGTGGGAGTTGATCCCATGTCCACAAGACATTAACATGGGCCTCTGGATTACTAGTCCAGTGACTTTATCACTACACCACTGTCTCTCCTTACATCTTACAGTTAATACTAACTGCAAACCCAGTAAGACATCACTAGATCACATAATGAAACTCCACATGACTTTCAGAAATTAAAAGAATAAATACATTATGTGTGATGTAAGCCTAGAAATTACTATTAGGAGTACTAGCTATGGAATGCTTTGCCGGTTTCAATATCATTGATCTGTCCTGTGTTTTAAAGGAGGCACAAACTCATTTAAAATAAGAGTTAAATCCCTCATAAGGGTTCACACCCATGACTCATCATATAGTGAATTCTCCAGCTCACAAATACCATCAGAGAGTGACAGAGTGGAGCCTATGTACTTCTCCACAGGGAATAAGGGAATATCATGTGGTGAGACATCCAGGCCGGAATCTTACGCCACCCCAACGAGCTGGATTGTGGTAGGGGGTGGCGTAAATAGAGCGGGAGGCTCTGGGAGGCCTTCCCAATCTGCTCCCTCCCTTGCCCCACTTTATGTAGGGCGGGGGGGGGAGGTGAAAAACAGGCTGCCTGCCCCAAGCCAATCAAGGCCCTTAAGTTGCCAATTAACAGCCACTTAAGGGCCTTCGCCCGCCTCAACACAGATTTTATGCTTGGCAAGCGGGCGTCCTGGAGCCAGGAAAGGCCTCCCAGTAAAATCTGCTGGCCTCTCAGTGCCCTGGGGGTCGGCTCTGATAATCGGGCATCCTTGCCTCCAAATGACCACCTTGCCTCATCGGGACCCGACCGATTACCCCCAGCGAGGCAATCACAACTCACCTTGGATCTCGGCTCCCAGGCATCCTCTTCGGTTGGCTGGGCCGCAGTCCCAGCAGTGGCCACTTCTCCCAGTGGCACTGCTGGGGCTAAGAGCTGCCGGCCCGCTGATTGGCCTGCAGCTCAATGAGGCAGTACTTCCTCCCTCAAGCGGGTGGAAGTCCTGCCTCGGAACAATTAAAGCCTGGGGACCCGTAAAATGCGGGATGGATCCCCAGGTGAGGCGGAAGCGGGTTCGCCACTGACTTTTACGTTGGTGGCCAGCTCCCGTCCACCCAATGTAAAATCCAGCCCCCAACGTAAAATCCAGTGTTGTTCCCTCTCATCTCCCACCAGACAGTTAGACTGCCAGAGCTCCTGCTTGGAAATTATGGAGTGGTAAAATACAAAAGGATATTGAAAGAAGAAAAATTGACATTTTTCAAAGTGGAGGAAAGCAAGCATATTCATGAAAAATCTATATATTTGAAAGCACAACACAAATTCATCCAGGCTATCACACTGGTGATAGTGTGTTAGAATCATCCACTTAACAGTGCCAAATAGCCATATAGTGTTCATGGATTACAAAGGTGTTTCACACAAGTGAAAGAATATCTATAATACATGGTCAATACTGCAATGCTTGACATCTTCCATAGACACTCGTACTAAGCTGAGAAACATATTGTTAAGTTACTACATTGCTGGACAGTGAAGTTAACATCCACACTATCAAAATATTTTTATTCCATTAGCAGAACCTAAACGCTTATAAAAAGTTCCAACTAACCATCACCTTTTTAATTTAGTTGTACTATTTTCAAATAGTTTTATTTAAGCGGTGAGTCTTACAACATTATTAGGAGTATTAGGTTCCTGAGTCTGACACATTTGAAGGAATTGAACTAATGTACACAGCTAATGCTGAATTATTCCCAGCTGCAAGGTTGTATATCTATTATACTGTTTATTTAGTTCCTCAACTGTCTGGCCTCAACTGCTTTAAGCTGGAAACCCCACAATAAAATTGTTACTAGATGCCTGAACAATTTTTTTTAAAATAATGATATGTTATAATAATGACAATGTCTTTAATGTAGTAAAATGTCCAATGATGTAATCAGATAAAGAAAAATTGACACTGAGCCAAAGAAGGAGTCAGGTGACCAAAAACTCGATGAGGGATAGGTTTTAAAGAGTATCTTAAAGGAGGAGAGAGAAGTGTAAAGGTGGAAAGGTTTAGGGACGTAATTTCAGAGTTTAGGGCTTGGGCAGCTGAAGGCTTGCCATCAGAGGTGAAGCAAGGGTAGTCAGGAATGTATAAAAGGCCACTATTGGAGGAACAGAGTTTTTGGAGGGTTGTAGGACTGAGCAGGTTGCAGAAATAGGAAGTGGCAAGGCCATGGAGGGATTTGAAAACAAGGATAAAAATGTTTAATTCGAGGCATTGCTGGATCAGGTGCCAATGTAGGTTAGCAAGCACAGGGGTGATGATAGAACAAAATGAGGTTATCAAAAGATAATGCAAACAGAATTTGAATTTGTCCCTAAGATGAAAAGCTGAACCTGTGTGGCTGGCACGGCTAAAACTTATCACATGTATGGTTCTTTAGTCTGTAATTTCAGCAATGATCAGGATTCAGACCCGTAATCAAATGTAGAATGAAGTAGCCTTATATTTCTTCATTGACATGTGCTGAGTAATTATAGAAACTGTCTTCCTGGAAGTGGACCATACTAGTCAATATCATTAGGTTAAAAGGTACATGTAATTAGTGTTTATTCTTTCAATGATTAGAAAGCAACAGTTTCTGTCATAATTGAAAAGAATGGGGTGAATTTTCGCTTTCTATAATGGATGCCTAAAACCACACACTGTGCTTTATCTGTGGCCCAACTAATGCTTGTAAGAAAAATCATCATTCCTTTGTTACTCTTGTGTGTCATTCCCTTATCTATAAAACTCAAAATTTGATTACCTTTTCCTATGGCTTTATCCCATTTGCACTCACACTTAGAAGGAACTATCTGTTCATCCACATCCTTCAGTGTCTATGTATTAAGTATGCATTCCCATTTCTTGTTTTTTTTAAATCTCAAAGTAACCTCACACTAAATTGTACAATTGTTGCCTGTTTACCCATTCTACTAACCAGTCAACATCTTCCTTTAGTTTTTTACAGTCCTCCTTACTGTTAACATACTTGTTATGTCATACATTATGTGGCTGACTTTATTCTCACACAGCAACTAGGCACAGACAATAAATACTGCTTTGCTAATGTTGCTCACATTCAGTGAACAAATAAAAATGATTATCATTGCATATTAAATGGTTCTTACCCTCTGAAGTTCCAAAATACTCTATGTAGCATATTTTACATAGCTTTGCTTTCAATGGAATTCTGAAAGTAATACCATGAGAAATAGTAATAGCTTACTGACAAGGGTGACAACTGCTTTGTTTCATGAATGGCAGTAATTGCCTATTAGCACAAAGTGAAAAAGATAACCTGTTCAACTGTCTTTCTGGTTTAATTGGTCTATTGTTAACTCATGAGACTGAGTATGTAATCGATATACACAAAGGTCATTCACAACGAAAGAGCTATGAGCACATTATGATTTCACTCCTTTCTTTCCTAAGCTGCACTGCACCCTGCAACCCCGCCCCACCCCCCATTCTTCCCACAAGCCTGAATGTCAAAGTCCTTGTCTCATTTTCACATTTTTTCATGGTTTTCTCCAGCTGTATATTTCGCCCATAGCCCCTCACCTCTGAATTTTGGTTACTACAAATGGTCCAATTGACCACCTGAGTGTAATTTTTCTGCCATTATGCCCTTGCTTCTTGAAATGCTCTCCAAGAACAATTTACTGACATGCCTCTCCCTCTTCCTTCCAAAATCTCCTAAACATTTATTTCTTAAGCCATGATTTAGTTCTGCCTGCAATGTACTCCCATCTCCCGCTCAATGTGCTTCTTGCCCTTTGTAAAGCAGTTGGAGACTCCCTCTGATATAAGAGATGATAAAAAGTATATCGCTTTTTGTTATCATTCATCAAACCTCCTTAACAAATAAGCATTGGATCAATCACATTCACTGAGAGCAGATCAGTTCTTCTCAGAATATGATTCAATTTTTGTGTTTAACTTTGATACTGTTTCCCTGATTTCTCACCTAGGTTATTCTTCTCGTGCATATCTCGTTCTTTAGGGCCCTTCTCATGTTTATCTTGTACCTTAGAACCCTTCTTGTGCACATCTTCTACCTTTGGGCCCTTCTCATGCTTATCTTGTATCTTTGGACCCTCCTCATGTTTGTCATGTACCTTTGGGCCCTCCTCATGCTTATCTTGTACCTTTGGACCCTCCTCATGTTTGTCTTGTACCTTTGGGCCCTCCTCATGCTTATCTTGTACCTTTGGACTCTCCTCATGTTTGTCTTGTACGTTTGGGCCCTTCTCATGCTTATCTTGTACCTTTGGACTGTCCTCATGTTTGTCTTGTACCTTTGGGCCCTTCTCGTGCATGTCTTGTACCTTTGGACTTCTGAGATTAGACTTGCTTGTCCGTTCTGCATTAACTTCCTTTGGTGTACCTGGTTCTACACATGGCAAATTATCATAGCCAGTGGGTAGCAGGTGCCTGTTAAGTACAGCATCACAACTTAGTAAAGTGTCGCGTGCGGGCTGAGATGCCTCATGCTTGCCATCCCAGCGTGCACAGCTTTCTGTTAGTCCATCAGTGTTACCACTTTGTTCAGGAAACACACCATGAGGCACTCCTCCTCCTAGAGTTAAATAAAGTAATTAATCAGGCATTGATAAACAGCTCTATTTATGCAAAAAGATATACTTCATTTTTCAAGGATGAAGAAATGAAGACAAACACGTTATACAAAGAACAAGAAGTTTTGCTCAACATTTAACAAGGCAACAAGCAAAGCTCAAAACAATGAATCAGTTGCATCTATTCCTATAATAGACAGGAATACAATGCTCTGACCTCTAATGCATAGCATCACACATTCAAAAGTAAAAGTATAAAACTTTATGTAAACAACGGTTTTGTACTGACATGTGGATATTATTTGTTTTTGGTACGTCTAATAATGTTTTGAAGTTTTCAACAAACATTTTGACAAATGTGTGAACCTGTATAACACATCTTTCTATCCATATAACGAAAAGGTTTGTGTCTACAGTAAATATCATGGCTCCAGTTAATCTTACGACTTGAGCATCCATCATGAAAAGCATTTCAATTTATTTTTTGCTCATTGGACAAATGACTGTGTTTTCTCCTTTCTATTCTATTTTTCACTTTCATTCTTCACCAATCTTATTGAACAGAACATTACTCTCTCCAAGAGGACCTCGGCCCAATTGCACTTCTCTAACAATTCTCTAAGATGCTTCCATCAACATACCTTCTCACCCACCCCATTATAAACCTGTAAAAATAAACTTCATCACATAATTACCAAAACAATAAGTGACAAAAATAAGTTGCAAGCTTACCCATAAACCACCCAATACCACCGCTCGGCGCCTTCTCCTACTCCCCAAACAAAATCAACAGCCTGGACTATAGGTACACCCCTTCCACTTAGTAAACACTACCACATTCACCACACCCGTGCACGCCATTGCCTAACATCCTTTGGGCAACTTGAAAAAAATAAGTGCAGTGGCAGCAACAACTTGCATTTAAAATGCTCCTTTAATGTAGGAAAACATCACAATGCACTTCACAGGAACATAACCTGACAAAAGGCCAAAGGCATGCTCATACTAATGCTTCCATCCTTCCCCACCCTCCAGTCCTTTCTCTGATGCTCCATGCTCTCCTTCTTGCTTCTTTTCATTGCTCTCCTCAAAACCCTGACACCAACAGTGCTGCACTCTCTTGCTTGTTCCCTCAAGCAGATCCCATTGTGATCATTATCAGAGGAAAAGGCAGCAATTTGCAGCTCAGTGAAAGCAAAAGAGAGCAGTTCACCGATATCACTGGAATAACAAGAGAAAGCACTTGGTATGATGAGACAAAAACAGTGAGATTAGCACACAAAGAAAAGGTTACTGTTTAGAGACACAGGAAGTAACAAATAGATAAACTCAGCAAGAAAGAATCAGAGTAACAAAGACACAAGTAAAAGAAATAAAAAGAGAGTGGAGAATAACCAAAGGCACAGTGATAGATTAATGAAGAAAAAAATGAGATGTGGCCATGCACAAAAAGTGAGCTAGAAACAGATTGGTGTTGGCCAGAAAAACAGTAGCACTCAGTGAATTGGCAGCCCATTTTCTACCAAGTTTGACTTCCTTTTCCATTGACATCAGTGGGAAAGAAAATCAGATGCCATATAAAATGGCTCCCGATTCACGACAAACCGAAGATCAATTTCACCCACAGAGAAAGTAACAGTAAGAGATACAAGTGAAAAATAACAGAGAGAGAGAGACAGAGAGAAAAGATGGAGAACAGAGAGGAAAACATAGAAAGAAAACGAGTTACACACTCACGAGCAGCTCTTCTAGTGGGCCCTAAATCTCTTGAGATGAACAGAGGAACACACCAATAGTGAAATCTCCCAAACTCTCAGATATTTTTAATCTACAAAGCACAAAGTGCTCCACAAGTAGCACCAGTAAAACCTGCCTGACCTTAGCTTCTCAGCTCTGAAGCTCACCCCTAAATATTCCTAGTCTAACACCTGCCCTGACAGATAATGTCCTTGAGACTATAACTGCAAGCTCTAAATGAAAAATAAATCAGCAACACCAACTCAGTACAGGTAATATGTATGGAATTCCATACACTGAAATGATTCTTGAGCATTGCCATAGCAGATCTATTAGTATTATAAAATATTTGGCCAATGAAGAAAATAAGTTGCTTCATAAATTTATTTTGGCTTATTAAATAGTTGGATTTATTACACTAATACTATGCAATCTGATCTTCACAATTATACTGTTGTATCTAATACCCAACATAGACCCCACAAGTTGTGCAGTAAATTAATTGTTGATTTGAGCTTGAACTGGGTTAAAGAGCGGCAATATTCATTATTAATTAAATATATCTTCTTTAAATTTATTAACACTTTAATTGATTTATTTAATCCTAACATAAAAATGCTAAATGATAATGAGTAAGAAGTGCATAGATTAGTTTTTCATAAATGCAGAATTTTGCAGGGTAGGAATTTCACACACTTACACAGCTCATACAACGTTTGCTTACATGAGACAAAACAGTTTGTTAAAGCAGGCATCAGCAGTCATGGAAACAGGCATTAAATGTCCTTTTGTGTTGTTAAACAGGCAACAAGCAAAAATGTAGTAAATGCAGATCGGAAAAGAAGTTAGATGATTTTATGTATGGGCCGAATATGCACATGGTGGTGTTTTATGGGATACATTACGTTATGCTGGAGCAAGATTGGTAATCCATGGTTCAGGTAAGCTTTGGAACATATGACTGTGAAGCAGGCTCATGTGAGATTTCATACAGTGGCTAATGGATCGGCTCAATGAAAAAGAATACGCTTTCCATGTGATACAGGCACAGTGCATGATCAGAACAACGACTTATGGCATCATGGAGGGGAAAGTGATTATAGATGGCTGTGAAAACAGTGTGTCATTAATTAAAGAGCAAACTCAAAAAATCAATAAATGCACTTCCAAAAATAAATTATTGCATTTCCAGAAATAAATATACTTTAAAAAATAAATAGATGAATTTTCAAACATGAAAGCACTACAAAAATCCATAAATGTATTTTCAAAAATAAGTAACTATATTTTCAAAAATAGACAAATGCACTTTCAAAAATGAGTGCTTCATATTACAACAATTTAAGTGTTATAGCCTACCTAAAGCAGCTTTGGCTTCCAGTGCCTCAGACTCATGTGAGAATTGACTAAGTCCGGCTGCATTGACAGCCCTGACTCGGAACTTGTATAACTGTCCAGTTTGTAGCCCGTGACAAATAAACCTACAAAACAAAATACTTCATTTCCAACATCAATTAATTTAATTGATATGCCACAGCAGTTGTTTATTCATATTTCAATGAACATTTCTTACATTATATTTGGATACAAGTACCTGGTATACCTATGTGTTTTCATTCAACGGATAACTATATTAAAAATAATGTGATTTTCAATGTTTTTCCCATTTTTCTGTATGGATGAAATTATAACAAGTATTACAAACTTAAAGTGTAACAAAACTATGTGATAGTAGCTTATTAACAAAGGTTACCAACTCTGATTGGATGTATTCCTGAAGGTTTGATCATGTGACATTTGCCCACAGTTTGCAAATGTTATCAGGCCAGATTTTACAAGCGGGCATCTTGCAGTGTGCCCAGTTACTTCCACATGTTTGTGCATATTTAGGATTATGCCCAGTTGTGGCTTAACATGTTTTTTGTAAATCCGTCACATCTCTTGTCTGGTTAAATTTTGTAACCTATGTTGAACGTTCTGCGCAGCTGAGCGCAGCCTTTTGTGAGTTCTCCTTCATGACACTTGCAGTAGGAAGAGTACAATGCTGGGATTTGAAGCTGTCACATGGGACTTCCCACATGTACAAACCACAGGCATGATGCACGATGGCGCGTCACAAACTCTACTTCTGGATTTTCTCCCAGCTTGCTTGCAGCAGTGTAGAAGAGATTAACCTTCTATTCCTGGAGACTCCAGAACAATAGGGTAGGGTTGGCAACCCTACTGTGAACATGTTGATGCTTTTGTACGAAATTCTTTTGTCTTTAGCAAAGATGTTAATCCTTCTAAAATAATGGGCTGAAATTCATGGATTGGAATATGACGGCAAAGTTGACCGGAGTAAGGCCTTGGGATTTGGGGTGGAATCCAGATCGAGCAGGTTCCTATTGTGTTTGTGCTGCAGCCTAAATTGGTGGGTTGGGGGGGAGGTGCAGGGGAGAGGGGGTCATTATTTTATTAAATCCCATCATAACAAAAAAAAAGTAAGATTTCATCTCTTGAAGGTTTACAAGGAAAGGAAAAGGTAGGTGGAGTACTTGCTGTTCAAATTATTTCACCGGTTTGCTCGAAAAAAACGGCACTTAAAAAAAAACTTCTAATTTGCTGCCCAAATAAAAACACTCAATTTTATGTTTCCTTTCCCTGAAGCCATGTCACTGATGTTGAGGGCTTATATGCAATTCGATTCATTTTATTGGGGGTCACAGCTTTGGAATAGTCAGGTAGCAATCTCAAACTGCCTGACCCTGTCAGCTGATACCAATGTGGTTTCAATCTCTATTTGACTAGTTGAATGCGTTGCACATGTTCGATTGTGGTCTGATGATTTCCCACCTATTCTTGCAAAATATAAGAAAATCAAATGGAATATGAGAAAAATATCAAGCAGACAAGGCACATTCTACAGAACCAGTCAGCAAGACAAGTAGAAAGTGTTCAGTGCTATAATAGACATTTTCTCCATTTCCAGCATGGCATGACCTCTACATTGAAGTCTTCAGATATGAAGAGCAGTAGACGAAATAATACGTCTATGGAAAGCAAATAGGTACCTCATTCTCATATATGTCTTAGTGTTCTTTCTCTCTTTAATTCACACACAAGCACCAATTAGGCAATAATGGCATCAGCAACTCTATGGTGCCACTGCCAGGTTTAAAGTGCAGCAAGACTATTTAAATGCCTACTGACAAATTCTGCATCAAGCACTCTCTTCAAGCATACTCATTCTCCCTCCATCCTGTTCACTTTCTACTTTATCCCTTCCCCTGCATTATTTTAGTATAACTCTCTAATAGCCTTGATCACGACCTTTTTCCTTTTACTGGTTTGTTGTTGCACGGTTCCCATTTTCCAGATCCACTGATGCTTGCTTCAATGTAGTATCCCACCAACTCTTTCGCATCTTTTGACTCTTCCCAAGTGACAACTATTGAAGTGTCTGTGTTCCTTGAAGGCACAACATGATTAGGAGCTTTTGGAACATCTAGAAGAAAAAAGGCAAAAATTCAGAAAGTCCTGAAACCAACATGGTTATTTCAACTCATCTCAAAGGCCTTATAGTCTCTACGATTGACTATTTATTGAAAATAATTGTCAACTGTATTTTTTTTTATATTTTAGTTAAAGGAATACTCGAGAATAAAATACTTTAAAGTTTCATCCTTCAGAATTTGTGGGAAAAAATGTAAGCTTCTTATCTCTCAGGTCCAATCCCATTATTCTGTATCTTGAGAAGGTTTGGCGACATATGCAACACTTTTAGTACAGTGTGCAGTAGCAGTTGAAAAATGCAAACAAGACTTAGGGTGTACACTTGGTGAGATAGAGGATAAATCACAGGAAGTGATAATTAGAGAAGTCCAAAGCACTGATCCAACCTCCACCTGGAGTACTGTATGCAATTCTGATCAAATAATGGTGACATCCTGGCAACAATTATTGTAAGGTAATATGGCAGGGAGGCAGGCAGGACAGGTGAGTCAATGTACATGTGTAGTTTATACTTACCAAGTTTGTCTGTTACTTCAGTAAATTCTGTTGCCTCAGAAGGCTCACCAATGCCAGCAGAGTTAGCAGAGCGGACACGGAAACGGTATGATTTGCCCTCAGCAAGATCAAACAACGCAAAGCGTGGAGACTTCACGGGGATCTCTGGGTTAACTCTCTGCCAGTCCTCAGTGCCTGCAACACACTAATGCAAACAAGCAAAAAAAAGGGAAAATTAGCATAAAAGTTCATGAGTAAGACAAATTCACAATCGTCAAATTAGCTACTTATTGGGAAGCAGAGTGCTTTTGATTCAGAAATTAACTAGTCAGCCAATTTTATTGTAAATAAAAGTTCAAACCAGTTGATGATTCACTTAGGGTTGTTCTCCCTTGTGAGCACTGACACTGGTGAATCTGCTGGGATCAGACTCACTTACATGTATTGGCAGACTCCTAGCAGCATTTGCACCGCCACTGGGTTGCCTGCTTTGGGTCAGTGGGTGGGGAGGGAAATGGTGACCCCATCAGAAGAATTAACGTTTTTGTTTGTAGAAGGATTAAAAAGCCTGAAGAGCCGAGTGTTATGTCACAATGATGATGTCATGCACAAGTAACACAATATCTGATACACCGTTTAACATGTCACTTATCTGTAAACAATTATAAAATTAATTGCCAATATTTCAGAGAGATGCCCTTTGATGCTGCAAAAAAGTTGTAGTAATACATCCGATTTGGAAGGTTATATATTTGACCATAGTTTTTATCAACATAAAAACAGAGGTTGAAAATTGGTTTGGTATGGATAACACCATACCCCCTTCATGTTAATACTATCTATAAAGTAATTTTAGAAAAAGTATCGATTCAGTGCATCAAAGACACTGAGAGAATAGTGGTGCACACCTGCACAGCTACATCTAAATTTTGCATCAGTAAAATTTGACTGGGTTTTCCTAAATGGCCGAATTCCTTTGTAAAAATCACAGGCAGAGGAATCTCATGCAAAAGTAATACAATGTTCCTACACTAATATTGCACAGCAGAATTTTACCCATGCATGTTTAAACTGATTTTGGGACGTACATTACTTTTTTCCACATGCATCTTGAGGTACTTACCTTTTCTACATAATACATGATTCCTTCATGGCCGCGTTGACCAGGAGGTTTCCAGCTGAGAACAACATAATTCTTGGTGGCTTCAGTCACAGTAAGTTCTGTCGGTTGTCCAGGCACTACGCCCTCTGTTGTGATAGGAGTGGGACAACAACCTTTTACTTTAGAGGTGAAAAATCGTCCAGAGATCCCCCTCCTGATCATCATGTGGGGAACCCTGCTGAAGATTCACATGTGTGGACATTGGGTGCAGGCCAGGCTCTGATGCTGCTCGGCTCAAAATGCTTATAGACACTCAGATCTAAATGTCTGTGTTTGCCTACAGTGGAGCTTTGGAATGCAGGACTTCAACTCACACCTTGCCTGTACCCATGACCCTGGCCAATTTCCTGGGCTCCATGTTGTTTACATATGGAAGGCAGATACTTGGCCCATTTACGGCATAGCTGAGCTATCCCATGTTGGGGTAAAGGGGGAGGGAGGTTTGAAAATTACTTCTATTTGGTATTGCATAAAGATTTTTTAAAAACTTAATTAAACTTTTACATTTTTATAATTGCTGCTTTCACTAAGATAATTGAATGCAATTGGCCGACTTTGTCAAATTGAGCCTTCACTTTTTAGAAACCTCCTTTCCTCTTCCTTAGCAATGCCAGATGCAGGAATGCTCCTTCGGACCCAGCAAAAATAATGTAGGCTGCTGGCACCCATTCTTATAATCACAACCTTCCCCAGGTTTTACCACAATGCTAGCCAACATTGCACTGGCCTGAATTCGGCAGCTGCACCGATTTGGCACCCACAGCTTGCCGATTCTAGTTAAATGAGGCCCGGGCCTCAAAATGGCACTGGTCTCTTTGTCGCTGGAATGGGTAGCTGGCTGCCTCTACTACTCAGCTGCCCAAAAGTTAAAAACTCCCCCAATTATGACTGATAATATCCATTCTTGCAAGTTTAATAAAACTTGCTGAGAAAAAAGTGGAAAATACATGTTAGGGAGAAAAAACGTTTTGATTGATTCCAAATTGTGACAGGTTGAGTTTGATATCAGCAGATTAATACACTTAGAAAAAGATGTATTCTTTACCTGCTGGTTCTTCTTCTGTTACAATAATCTGACCCGTCCATGGGGCTAATGGCATTCCTGATAATTAAAAAATACAAAAAGATAAAGCACTGTTTTGAACAAAACACGAAGAATTTTCAAAACATTTTTAGTGCATAGAAAAAGATAGGGCAGAAGATTTAAACAAAACTTGGGAAAATGCACATACCAGCTTGATAGAATTTAAAAAAAATCCAAAACCTTTAGTTGTACTTTTCAATAACAAGACTCTGCATTTCTTTGAGGAGGTGACAGTTACGGTGGCTGGAAGAAATGCAGTGGACGTGGTGTATATGGACTTTCAGAAAGCCTATGGCAAGGGTTCACGCTGGCAACTATTGGATAAGATTAAGGACTGAGGAATTAGAGGAAGAGTAGGAAATTGGATTGAAAACTGTTCAGAAGAGAAGAAATAGAGAGTAGGAGTTTAGGACAGTGTAAGGAATGGTAATATTATTTTACTTGAAACTTATTGAGACTTGCGAGGTGATCTAACTCAGGCACATTGACAGTTTAAATGAAATACAGAATGCTGTTTGCTGTAGGTAGGTGTACAGAAACTGAACAAACCTTATCAGCATGCATTGCGAAGGCCAAAAGGCTTTTTGAATGAAAGTAAGCTGTGAAGAGCTGCAGACTGCTTTTTTTTTACAGATGAACAAGATCATTGGTCTGTGATGAAAAACAATACTTCTGAAGACATGGAATGTTTAGTAAGAGGCCCAAGAGGCATAAATAGGGTTGAAATAATAAACAGCCTTATTTCAAAGCTGTGTTTTGCTTTGATGCAATGTTAGAACCTTAGTGAAACTTCATGTTTTGATACGTCTGATAAGAAATGAAACTGGATATATAGAAACATAGAAACATACAAAGAACATGGAGTCACAATGTCTGTTCTGAGAGGATTGTAAAACCCAGTCATAGAGATAATAGATAGGCATGGCTGAACATATTTTTAAAAATGCTAATTCAGCTGACTTAAGTGGTGCAGAGTGTTTTGAAAGCTGCGAGAAAGTGGTACGAGCCAACATTGATTATGTCAGAGTTTGTCTTTTGAAATGCAGAGCAGCTGATTCCACAAGCAAGTTATACTGGGAAAAGTTTTTAAAAACATGGAACATATCAAGGTGAGATTTAACCCTATCATTTAAACAAAGAATTCAAAATATCATTGGACAATTGTAGCTTAAGGGGGATTTTGATAGGACAGTATGATCCTGTCAATGAAACATCCATGACTATCTTGGAAAGCAAGGTATAAAGATCATTGTAAGGAGTTTTCAGGGCTACAGCCATGCAATTTGGTTAGTTGCTGAAGAGTACGATCAACAGGAAGTGACCGTACACTGCGTAATCATGGGAATAACCTCTTGTAACCTATTTGTGACTAACAGATGTATTGCATTGCTAACTGGTGAATTGATTTGTTAACTGGTATTCCGACTAAACTTAATAAAGATGTTAGTCTTTAATTGGAGCTTTGAGTGTCTCCTTACTTCTCATAATGTGTCATGGGTAGAAAGTTACGACTTACAACAGTTCCTCAGTGGCTGATTTTAACTTGCCTTAATTGGCATTATTGGGGAAGTAATGGCATCAAAATGTGGCCAGGGCCCTAATTTCCATTTCAGGTCAGAACTGGTTGGAGCATTCACTTCCTCCCCACATAGAGATGGAAATGAGCCTGACCAAGTGAAGCACCCCTTATGCACATCACTGTGGAGAAAATGGGTGTTGACCCATTGCACCTCCTCGTGCTGAGATTAAGATTAGCCACCTAACCCTTCCTTGTACCTTGACTCTCCCTGCACAGCTCTATGAAAATTCAACTAGAATTGATCGACACAATATTTGCATGTTTTTGTGATTTTATATTTAAGACAAGAAACAAGGGACATTACCACTCTTTAAGATTTCCTCTCTCCGAGTAAGCAGTCATAGAAATGAAAAGAGGCATACCTTTCAGCCTTGCCATATCAGAAGGATCCAAGGCTGCAATAGACTCAGATACACGAGATGATCTGCTAATTCCAACATTATTGACAGCACGCACACGGAAGACGTAGGAACGACCTTCAACCAACCCAGTGACAGGGAAGCGGGCAAACTTCACTGGAGTGTCATTACACTGAACCCAATGAGTGGTTCCTACTTCACATCTGTAAGAAAGGAAATTGAGTTGCTTGTTGGAACAAACAGAAAATCTCTTCGAGCAAGTCACATACTATTCTGGCATCACTTCTGTACAAAAATATTATAGATTACTGTTGTGCATTACAAGTAAGTACATTTAAATACTATCTAAACACACTTTTTCAGTGCTACTTGCAGATTTTTTCCTCTTTGGTCCTCTCTCCTGAAGGTAATTGATAACGTATGGTAGCTCTTTGGTACATCACTCAAGTGCACATTTTCATGTGGAAGCTGAGACATTAAAGGGTAATTTTGGAAGGTTCTGCTGCTGGGGCAAAATCTGGCCACTGCTAGCAAGAGGTAGAGAATTGAAACTGAAGTGGCACAGTCCTATCACTGACCAGAAAAACCCATGTTAGCACATTATAACAAGAATGAAGGAAAAGGAGTATTATTTAGCAGTTCACCTGAGATGCAACCTTGCACAAGTGTGATTTTCTACTCACCACAAACTGGTCCTCAAAACTCTCAGAACTGAAACTTTGGAATTAGCTGCAAAGCTATCATGTATTAAATTTGGTAGGTGGGATGTGCATTTCATTAATAAAAAATCATTTTAAATACCTGCTGTTACTCCTGCTGGTGGTGCTATGATAGGAATTTTCACGGTTAAAAGGTGCTTTTATGGTGAGAGGACATTATCCCATGATTGCATAATCCAGCCACTGGCACCAGCAAATTGTTCAAAATGCTCTCCAAAATTATTTTTATTGCCACTTTTTCTTAATAACTGAAATTTCTACATATTTTATCATTTACAGAACTTCCATCCCAAATGCAACCTGTAGCCATTAATGACTCTTTTCTCTGCTACATCACCCTGACATCTGCTACCTTCCAGGATAGTAGAATAAGACAGAGAGCAGTAAGGTATGACAGAAAAAAAAGCTGAAAGGAGAGAAGCAGATGTGTTGTATCAATGACTTAGATGAGGGGACTGAATGTAATGTATCCAAGTTTGCTGATGATGCAAAGTTAGGTGGAAAAGTAAGCTGTGAGGAGGACACAAAGATGCTGCAAAGAAATATAGACAGGCTAAATAAGTGGATAAGAACATGGCAGATGGAATAAAATGGGGGGAAGTGTGAAGTTATTCACTTTGGAGGAAAAAATAGAAAAGCAGAATATATATTTAAATAGTGAAAGAACACAAGAACACATGAAATAGGAGCAGGAGTAGATCATATGGCCTGTCGAGCCTGTTCTGCCATTCAATACAATTGTGGCTGATCTTAGGCTTCAACTTCACTTTCACGCCCGCTCATCATAACCATTGATTCCCTGAGAGATCAAAAATCTGTCTATCCCAGTCCTAAGTGTATTCAACGATGGAGCAACCACAACCGCCTGAGGTAGAGAATTCCGAAGATTCACAACCCTTTGAGTAATTTCTCCTCATCTCAGTCCTAAATGATCGGCCCCTTGTCTTGAGACTGTGCCTCTGTGTTTTAGATTCCCAGACCAGCAGAAACAATCTCTCAGTGTCTACCCTATCTACCTTCATCACCTTGTATGTTTCAATGAGATTGCCTCTGGAAAGCTGGGAGACTGGGAAATGTTGGTATTCAGAGGGACCTGGGTGTAATTGTACATGAATCACAGGAAGTTAATATGCAGGTATGGGAGGAATTAGGAAAGCAAATGTCATGTTTGCCTTTATTACTGAGGGATTGGAGGATGAGAATGAAGAAAGTTTGCTACAATTGTACAGGGCCTTGGCGAGACCGCACCTGGAGTTCTGTGTACAGTTTTTTTCTCCTTACCTAAGGGAGAATATACGAGCCTTCGAGGGAGTGCAATGAAGGTTCACTCGACTGATTCCAAGAATGAGGGGATTGTCCTATGAGGAGAGATTGAGTAGACTGAGCTTATATTGCTTGGAATTTATGTGAATGAGAGGTGATCTCATTAAAACCTATAAAATTCGAAAGGGGCTTGATGGGAGGATGTTTCTCCTGTCTGGTGAGTCTAGGACTCGGTGACATTGTCTCAGAATAATAGGTCGGCCATTTAGGACTGAGATGAGGAGAAATTCCTTCACTCAAGGGGTTGTGGGTCTTTGGAATTCTCTACCCCAGGCGGCTGTAGATGCTCAGTCATTGAATAAATCCAAGAAAGAGATTGATAAGAATTTTTGATACTAAGAGAATTAAGGATATGGGGATAATGCAGGAGAATGGGGTAGATTAGCCATGATTGCATTGAATGGCAGTGCAAGCTCGAAGGGCTGAATAGCCTACTTCTGCTTCTAATTTGTTTGGTCTTACATTCTCAGAAGACAGGAGAGAAATAGAAACAGAAGAGGAGGGACAGAGAGGGAAATAGCAACACAAAGACAATAACAACAGGTTCGAGAGTGATCATATTCTCCAACTCACTCTGAGCCATGTCATGACAGATCTACTAGGATATTATAAACATAAATTTAAATGTTTACACTTTCTCTGTTCACTATTAGAGTAAGTGAGTTCATGTAGCACAACATATCCTGCTACATTCTACACACCCCATGTAGTGCAATTGGCTGCCTGCGTACTGTCATTTTGTATGAAAAGTTCTGAATGGAATGAAAATGCAGGATTCTGAGCATTTGCCCACCAAATGAGTAGTCTGAAGCTATTACAGGACAAACTGGGGGTGTATAAAACACACTTCCACCACTCCACTGAGTCTGCCAACATTCAAACATAAGGTTAGGGTAGTGGCGGGATGCTGGCATCGAGGGAACTTTACTCTGACAAGAATCAAAGTTATTAGGGGAGGAGGGAAGAAACTAAAAATTAATGTAAAATAATCCACCTTTACAGAATTACTGTGTTATTCAATTGGAATGCACTGCATCTGTTACGGTCAAGTGAGGAGGGGTCGAAGGGCTTCCCTCTTTTCCCTCTCCTTGTTTGACCACAAAATGTTTAATTCTTTCTTAAAGCGGAAATAAGTGGCCAATTCAGTAGGTGTTTGATTACTTACTTGCTATGATCATAACAAGAACCAATCGGACAGGTTTTCTTGAGCTAACAAAGAAAGAGGTTAACTTTATTGTACCTAAACCAAACTAATAAACTAATTTTAAAAAACACGCCAACTTTCACTCTCACACACATACACTAGAGGTTTACATACACACATGGATAGGCAGTGGTATACGGGTAATGTCACTGGACTCTTACTCCAGAGCTGAGGCTAATGCTCTGGGGACATGGGTTTGAATCCCACCATGGCAGATGGTGAAATTTGAATTCAATTAATAAATCTGGAATTAAAAAAATGACATGAAACTATTGTCAATTGTTGTAAAAACCCATCTGGTTCACTAAGCTACTTTAGGGAATTAAATCTGCTGTCCCTATCTGATCTGGCCTATATGTGACTCTAAACTCACCGAGATGTCATTGACTCTCAAAAATGTCCTTTGAAAGCCACCCTATTCAAGGGCAATTAGGGATGGGCAATAAATGCCCTATCCAGAGATGCCCACATCAAACAAAAACAAATTTTAAAAAATAGGTTGCAGAATGGGGAAAGGTAAATTGGTTGAGTTAGAGTCCATAAAAAAGGTATACAGTCTGTGGAGGTTGGTGATTCAGCTGGCTTTTAGCTGAATTCAGTGGTACTGAGGCTTTTAGATTGAAGAGGTAGATGCCTGGTTTGGTGAGTCTCTTGGAGATAACGATGTGGACGATTTCCTCCAACGGGATTTCTGATTGTCGCCGGAGTATGCAAAGGTGGTCAGTTAACAAGCAGGATTTGAAAGCTTTCAAGCTGGAATGGAGGGAAGGAGAGACGGACCCCTACTTAGTGTCTGCACATGCCAGAGTCCATTAGCTTCTCCTCTGCTGCAGAGAAAACGCCAGCTTAAAATCACAGATGGGGTGGGGTTTGTCACATGACAGTCACTCAGTCATTCAAACATAGCAGTTTGCAGTATTTCTTCTTCTTGCTAAAAGAAAGAGAACCAACAGTTCCTTTAAACTTCCTGGGTCTTGGTTCTTGCTATGAAATGCCATTTCGTCTCCCTCCTCACAGTCTTTGCATTGTAATATACACTGTTGCAAACTCGATGATCATCTTAAGCTGCCAGCAAAATCATCCTGTTAGCAGTTTTTTTTTAAATGTCTTTAAGAAATATATATAAATTCAGATCTCCAGTCAGTGGCTTAAAGAAAATTATCATTCAACAAAACACATTGGTCTAACAGCATCTGTAAATTAAATATAGTGAGAAATATCTGTCATTAATTTCTTTTACCACTCACCGGTCAACAAAATAACCAAGGATGGAGCTTCCACCATCAACTGCTGGTTGTTTCCAGGTTACAATTACATAATCCTTATTGGCATCTAAGCAATTGACATCTAAAGGAGCTCCTGGGGCACCTGCAACCTCTGCATCGGTATCTGTAAATGATATACAAGCTTTCTGATTACATTGGCCACATCAATTAACCACTTCCCACCTAGAAATGGCTTCTCTCATTCCTGAGAGATGTAGTAGCAATATAACAAGCATCTGGGCCAGTGTCATCTAAAAGGGACTTAGCAGTTCAACAAATTCAAATAGAGGATATTGTGCACTCTCTGGGCTGAATTTGGTGGGACCTGAAATGGACGCCGTTCCCGATTATCACTTGGATGGCTGCCCCACCGTGATGACGTGGTGGGCAGCCATTTTATATACTGAAGATCTGGGGCTCCCCCAATCACGCAGCGAGTGGGGAGGGTGGGTGAGAGGCAAGATGACGAATACGCGTCTAATGACCCCGGAGCAGGTGCTGCCGTCATATTTAAAAACCTGCCAGCCCGGCATTCATGCCTGCCTGCTGTAAAAGAGTGTTTGCTGCCCCAGGATCCCTTCTGCTGGCTGATAGTCAACCTGTACCTGAGCCTACAGCGACCAATGCAGAAGGAAGTCACCGGATGGACCCAAGGTTTAGCGATGCCTCCCTCGAGATTCTCCTCCAGGCTGCAAAGGAAAGGTGGGAGGTTCTCTTCCTCAGCGATGGCAATAAAAGGTCCTCCCGCCTGACCAATCAACCTGGACGGAGATTGCTGAAGAGGTTAGTGGTTGTGGGGTCACCCCCCTGGACCTGGGTACAGTGCTGCAAGTGGGTTAACAACCTCCTGCATTCTGCCAAGGTGATTGCTCCTTACCTCTTCTTTTTAGGGATTTCATGTGCCTACGCAGGATGAAGCGGGACATGGGGAGGGAGGCAACACAAAAGCATGGGCATCACTTCATCCTGACAGATGCATGGCTGCATCTCGGCCACAGGCCACCCTCTTTAACAGTTTAACTCCACTGACTCCTCTGAGAGCTGAAGGGAGGATGAGCTCCATCGGGAGGCCCAGTAGGGGACGAGGGGCTGACGCTACCAGAACTATCATGTTGATCACTCTGTGAGGTCTGACTCTCTCCATCTTTCCACTTGCAGGACAAGATGATCTATAACAGCAGGGAGACATCACAGACTGGCAGAGGGATGCCAGACATCAGGCCTCTCTCTACGGCTTAGGAGGAGGGCCTAGAGCTGGCAGGAACACAGAGCGAATGGTCAGACTGGAGTCTCCACGCAAGACAGTGAGGATTCACTTTCATTGACATACAGTTCACTTCCGGAGACCCCCATGACACATGGTTGGCATGATGAGATCTGCTAATCCTAACCCACAGCTTGGTGTTCTCTCATGCAGGTTCTCATCCACAGGACACACCAGTGGAAGAGGGCAAGATTCCACTGCTGAGGAGGATCAGCAGGCAGAGGAAGCACCATCTCATTACTCTCCTGCACCTTCCACCAGTGCAGATACTTTCACCTTCGTGGGTTTGCGTTTGGCTGTAGAATCAGAGTCACAAGCTGGTGAGAGCACTGCACACATGCCCGAGCAACTGGCTGAAGCTGAGACAGCCAATGCCTCTGGTGTTGAGGACTGTGGGTGGCCAGGCCCATGCTGAGTCCCAGGCTGATGACGAGCCTCTGGTGTTGACAGCACAGGGCAATTTGGAGTTGCAGAGAGGGGTAAGGCAACACCTGGTGGATATGCCATATGCATTGCGCAGCCATGAGCAAATGATAGAGCAGTCCATCCCTGCCATGAGTGCTGCCATGTCTCAGGCATGTAAGCGCATGGCTTCCTCCATCGAGAGGTTGGCAACTGTCATGGAGAGCCAGATCCCACAAATGCACGCAGACCTGCACACCATCATCTTGACCATGAGCTCAAGGCAGCAGTAGCAAGGCGAGAGAAGGACAAGGTGCCTGGAGTCGTCTCTGCTCCTCATCCTTCTCTGGTGAGCAGGGAGTTTGAAATGAGCCTTGAAAAGGAGGAAAGAGGCTGACCTCCACAGATGGGGGCTCCCCTGAGGGAGCTCTGAGTGGGAACACCAGCTCCTCAGCTCCTCCGCCAGTGAGCCCAGCTCCAGCATCCGCGACGCCTGAAGAGAGATCTGCACCAGTGCAGGAAACACTCAGGCAGCTGGGACCCTCCAGGTCTCAGGCAGCCAGAGGGCGGCCGCCAAAGTCATTACAGGCCAAGGGGCAGCATGATCAGCAGCCTCCTTCCAGCCCAGCTGCTGAGGCTGGGTTTGCAACTCGTAGGAGCACCCGTAAATGTATAAAGAAAAGTACCTAGACGCATTTGGGGGTTCACAGGTGTTTGATATCTGACATATGATGCTTCACATAAAGTTCTTTTGTTCACATAATTAATGATCATTGTGGAAAGGTCGTTATTCCATTATGTGTTAATTGTGAGCTGCTGACTTCCCCCTTCCCCCTTAGTGGAATGCCAATGTCACCACAGCCCTCATTAACATATGATCTTCCATGGGCACTATTACAGTTTGCAGCTGGGTGTGACTCAGGGAACACAAATGGAAAAGAAGCAACAGACTACATGCTGTTGCTCTCATTGTGGAGCTTCATGGGCAGGCGCTGCTGCCTTTTGACCCCCTTCTATCGGAGATGCTGCATTATGCCACAGGGGTCCAAAAAGATAAGATGTATGAGACCCATGTCAGGTGAACAGTGGGCCTGCGGATCGCTGTTGATGCAGAAAGGACCCTGTCCTGCCGAGTGAGCTTTTGACACTTCTCCCAGCGGACTCCCTGATGGCGCTCAGTGGATGATAGCCAACCCTCTCATCCAGCAGTACGGTGACCAAACATGACCTGGCCACAACATACCCACCCACCCCGCAACTCCGCCTCGCAGAGCAATTGGGACCCAGAACCCCCTATCAGAGACCCTGAGACCTGGAGCCCCTGTCAGAGACCCCAACCCCCATTGCAGAGCACACAGCAACACAGTCTGACAATGTCCTCTGCAACCCCCTCTTGCCCTATGCAGCACTGTTCATGGCTGCCTCCCTATCATGGCACTGAATCCTCTTCCCTCGGTGCCGCCAGCTCTTAAAGACTGTAAATCCGAAGGTACGTGAATGCCGCACGCCGTCCACTAATTCACAAGGCTGCAATTAAATTCAGGTGGATTCGATGCAAATTCATTACAATGATCAGCTGAGCAATTTAAATGAGAATGGTGCTTAGTCTAGGTGCTTTCTCGCCTCTGACTTAATCCAGAACCCATATCAGGATGCTGGATTTCCAGGCGGACGGTACCAACGCAATTCTCCATCCCCCCATGCCACCATTCCCACTTTCACCAGCCACATTAAATTCAGCCCTACCTGGCCTGAGGCAGAAACATAGAAACATAGAAAGTTTAAGGCACAGAAAGAGGCCACTTGGCTCATCATGTCTGAGCCAGCCGAAAAACAATCCACCCATTCTAATCCCACCTTCCAGCATTTGGTCTGTAGCCTTGCAGATTACGGCACTTGAGGTGCATATCAAGACTCTTTTTGAATGAGTTGAGGGTTTCTGCCTCAACTACCCTTTCAGGCAGTGAGTTCCAGACCCCCACCACCCTCTGGGTGAAAATGTTTTTCCTCATCTCTCCTTTAACTTTTCTCCCAATCACTTTAAATGTTTGCCTCCTAGTCACTGACCTTTTTGCTAAGGTGAATAGACCCTTCACCTCCACTTTATCCAGGCCCCACAACATTTTGTACATTTCAATCAGATCTCCTCTCAGCCTTTTCTGTTCTAAGGAGAACAACCCCAGCGTGTCCAATCTTTCCTCATAGCTGCATTTTTCCAGTCCTGGGAACATCCTCATAAATCTCCTCTGTACTCTCTCTAGTGCAATTACATCTTTTCTGTAATGAGGTGACCAGATCTGCACACAGTGCTCAAGTTGTGGCCTAACCAATGAGTTATACAGTTCCAACATAACCTCCCTGCTCTTGTATTTGATACCTTGTCTAATAAAGGAAAGGATTCCATATGCCTTCTTAACCACCTTATCAACCTGTCCTGCTACCTTCAGGGATCTGTGGACATTCACCCTAAGGTCCCTCACTTCCTCTACACTTCTCAGTATTTTCCCATTAATCGTGTATTCCTTTGCCTTGTTTGACCTCCCCAAATGCATCACCTCACACTTCTCCAGGTTGAATTCCATTTGCCACTTTTCTGCCCATCTGACCAGACCATCAATATCTTCCGGCAGCCTACAGCTAACCTCCTCGCTGTCTACCACAAGGCCAATCTTTGTGTTGTCTGCAAACTTCTTGATCATGCCCCCTACATTTACATCCAAATCATTAATATGTACCACAAAAAGCAGGGGACCCAGTACTGAGCCCTGTGGAATGCTACTGGAAACAGTCCTCCAGTCGCAAAAACACGTCAACAATTATCCTTTGTTTCCTGCCACTGAGCTGATTTTGTATCCACCTTGCTGCACTTCCCTGGATCCCATAGGATTTTATTTTTTTAACGAGTCTGCTATGTGGGACCTTGTCAAAAGCCTCACTAAAATCCATGTAGACTACATCAATTGCACTATCCTCATCTATCTTCCTTGTTACCTCTTCAAAAAATTCGATCACGTTAGTCAAACAAGATCTTCCCTTAACAAATCCATGCTGGCTATCTTTGATTAACCTGTGCCTTTCCAACTGACAGTTTATCCTGTCTCTGAGAATAGATTCCAATAATTTGCTCACTACTAAGGTTAGACTGACTGGCCTGTGATTATTCAGTCTATACCTTGCTCCCTTTTTAAACAGAAGTACAACGTTAGCAGTCCTCCAATCCTCCAGCACAACACCTGCATCTAGTGAGGACTGGAAAATGATGGTCAAGCCTTCTGCTATTTCCTCTCTTGTTTCTTTTAACAGCATAGGGTACATTTCATCTGGCCCTGGTGATTTATCAACTTTCAAGGATGCTAATCCCACTAATACTTCCTCTCTTCCTATGTTTATCACATCCAATACTTCACACTCCTCCTTCTTAACTACAATATCTGCATCGTCCCCCTCTTTTGTGAAGACAGATGCAAAAAATTCATTAAGAATCATACCAACATCTTCCACCCCAACACAAAGGTTACTTTTTTGGTCCTTTATGGGCCCTACTCTTTCCTTAGTTATCCCCTTACTCTTAATGTATTGATAAAACATCTTTGGGTTCACCTTGATTTTGCTTACCAATATTCTTTCATGGCCTCTCTTTGCTTTCTTAATTTGCTTTTTGATTTCACCGCTCCACTTTCTATATACTTGGCTTTCTGTAGTATTCTTGGTGTTGGACATAAGCTTTCCTTTTCTGCCTTATCTTACCCTGTAAGCTCCTTGACATCCACGGGGCTCTAGATTTGGCCATCTCACCCTTTATCTTTGTGGGAACATGTTTACCCTGAACATGTTTACTCGCATTTGAATGCCTCCCACTGTTCTGACACTGATTTACCTTCAAGTAGCTGTTTCCAGTCCACTTTTGCTAAATCACTATTCAGTTTAGTATAAGTGGCCTTGCCCCAATTCAGATCTCTGTCCTTTTCCATAATTATGGTCACTACTGCCAAAATGCTCTTCCACTACCACTCCTTCCACCTGCCCATCTTTATTTCCTAAAACTAAGTCTAAAACTGCACCCTTTCTTGTTGGACTTGCTACATACTGGGCAAAAAAGTTCGCCAGAATGCACCTCAAGAATTCTGCTCCCTCAATTCCTTTCCCACTAAAACTATCCCAGTTAATATTGGGGTAGTTAAAATCCCCTACTATTACTGCCCTATTGTTTTTCCACTTCTCAGAAATTTGCCTACATATCTGCTCTTGTATCTCCCTTTGATTGTTTGGGGGTCTATAGTACACTCCCAGCAGTGAGATTGCCCTTTTTTGTTCCTTAGCTCAATCCATAAGGCCTCATTTGATGAACCTTCCAACATATCATCCCTCCTCACAGCTCTAATAGTTTCTTTGACCAAAATTGCCACTCCCCTTCCTTTCTTATCCACCCCTCCCCCATCGTGTCTGAAAACCCTGCAACCAGGAATGTTGAGCTGCCATTCCTGTCACTCCTGAAGCCATGTTTCTGTAATATCTATGATATCATACTGCCACGTGTCTATCTGCGCCTTCAGCTCATCTGCTTTATTTGCTACACTCCTTGCATTGAAATAGATACTCTTGAGCACGGCCAAACTCTTTTTTTTAATTTTCTAAACTTTGTTTCCTCTGTCTTCCAGACTGATCCATTTTCGTTTCTGATTTTGTCCCAACTGAGTCTACCCTTAGATCCCCATTCCCTGCCAAACTATTTTAAACCCTCCCCAACAGCACTAGCAAAACGTCCCGCAAGGAACTCAGTCCTGGCACTGTTCAGGAACAACCCGTTCAGCCTGTACAGGTCCCATCTCCTCCACAGCCAGTCCCAATATCCCAGGAATCTAAAGCTCTCGCTCCTACACCATCTTTCCAGCTACGCATTCATCTGTCTTATCCTTCTATTTCTATACTCACTTTTGTGTGGCACTGGGAGTAATCCAGAGATACTACTTTTGAGGTGCTTCTTGCTAATTTCTTACCTAGCTCGCTACATTCTGACAGCAGGACCACATCCCTCTTTCTCCCTATGTCGTTGGTTGCGATGTGGACCACGACTGCTGGCTGTTCACATTCCCCCTTCAGGATGCTCTGCAGCCACTCAGTGACATCCTTGACCTTGGCACCAGGGAGGTAACACACCATCCTGGATTCATGTCTGCGGCCAAAGAAACGCCTGTCTGTTCCCCTGAATATTGAATCACCTATCACTATGGCTTTTCCAGTCTTCCCTGTACCCCCCATGCAGCTGAGCCACCCGTGGTGCCATGGACTTGGCTATGGCTGCACTCTGCAGGTGAAGCATCAGAACTGAATACCTGTTGGAGAGTGAGATGCACTCAAGGGTCCCCTGCACTACCTGCCTGATCCTTTTTGAACGCTTGGTGGTCACCCATTCCCTTTCCCCCTGCACACTCTTAAGCTGTGGGGTGACATAGAAACATAGAAAATAGGAGCAGGAGTAGGCCATTCGGCCCTTCGAGCCTGCTCCGCCATTCATTATGATCATGGCTGATCATCCAACTCAGTAACTGTTCCCGCTTTTTCCCCATACCCTTTGATCCCTTTAGACCCAAGAGCTTTATCTAACTCCTTCTTGAAAACATACAATGTTTTGGCCTCAACTGCTTTCTGTGGTAGTTAATTCCACAGGCTCACCACTCTCTGGGTGAAGAAATTTCTCCGTATCTCAGTCCTGAAAGGTTTACCCCGTATCCTCAGACTATGACCCCTGGCTCTGGACTCCCCCACCATTGGGAACATCCTTCCTGCATCTACCCTGTAAAGTCCTGTTAGAATTTTATAGGTTTCTATGAGATCCCCCTCCAGCGAATATAATCCTAACCGACTCAATCTCTCCTCATACGTGAGACCCGCCATCCCAGGAATCAGTCTGGTAAACCTTTGCTGCACTCCCTCTGCAGCAAGAACATCCTCCCTCAGATAAGGAGACCAAAACTGCACACAATATTCCAGGTGTGACCTCACCAAGGCCCTGTATAATTGCAGCAAGACATCCTTGCTCCTGTACTCGAATCCTCTCACTATGAAAACCAACATACCATTTGCCTTTTTTACCGCCTGTTGCACCTGCATGCTTACCTTCAGCGACTGGTATATGAGAACACCCAGGTCTCGCTGCATAAACCCCTCTCTCAGTTTATAGCCGTTCAGATAATAATCTGCCTTCCTGTTTTTGCTACCAAAGTGGATAACCTCACATTTATCCACATTATACTGCATCTGCCATGCATTAGCCCACTCACTCAACTTGTCCAAATCACCCTAAAGTCTCTCTACATCCTCCTCACAACTCACCCTCCCACCCAGTTTTGTGTCATCTGCAAATTTGGAAATATTAATTTAGTTCCCTCATCTAAATCATTAATATATATTGTGAATAGCTGCAGCTCTAGCACAGATCCCTGCAGTACCCCACTAGTCACAGCCTGCCATTCGGAAAAAGACCCATTTATCCCTATTTTTTGTTTCCTCACTGCCAACCAATTTTCTATCCATCGCAATACACTCAATCCCATGCGCTTTAATTTTACACGCTAATCTCCTATGTGGGACTTTGTCGAAAGCCTTTTGAAAGTCCAAATAAACCACATCCACTGGCTCCCCCTCATCAACTCTACTAGTTACATCCTCGAAGAATTATCGTAGATTTGTCAAGCATGATTTCCGTTTTGTAAATCCATGCTGACTCTGCCCGATTCTACCACTGTTCTGTAAGTGCTTAGACCACATCTATATCCACGTAGCTCTCATCTTCATGAATGCACTGCAGTGCCGCTCAAGTTCCAAAACCTGGAGCTCAAGCTGCCGCAATTGACGACACTTCCTGCACAAATGGTTCTCCAGGTTTCGGGAAGCATCCTGGAGCTCCCACATAGCACACGAGGTGCACTCTCGAGGTTGAAGCAACCCTGCCATTCCTTTATTTATTAGTTGATCCTTTGCTACTACTAAAAAAAACCTTACCAATACTACAACACCATAGAATTATTAATAAAACCTTACTAGTAATGATAAATCCCACTAATAATCAATACAGTTCGCTAGTTAAAACAAACCTTACTCAAAAAAATACTCACCAGCTACTCACTTGTTCCTTATTATTAATACTTAATTTTTATTCTTTTTTAGTCTGTCAGTTGTTGAGATGCTATAACCCAGCTAGTTATGCACGCACCCTGACACTAATGTACTAGCCCAGCTATTTACTGAGCCTCCCTAACAGCAGTTACTCACCAACTAATCACTTTGCAGCTTTCCTGTGATGTCACTGTTCACTTTGTTTTCAAACTCCGGTGCACCTGGACTCCTCTCCCCTGCCCTCCCGGAAGGTAAGTGCTGTCGGCTGCGATGCTTGGGCTTTACTTATCGGCTCCCCATTCCATGTTCTTCCCACAGGTCCGCTCCTCTCTGCTGCTCTCCCAAAAGATAAGTCAGAGCTGGCATGTCATAGCCCAAGTAGCTGATGACCAGTTCATCTGACAGTGTCCGAGGCATTTCTCTCTCAAAGGTTGCAGTATTTACAGGCAGATTGGATTCCTTTGTGCATTAACAGTTCCATGCAGCAACAGGTTTAGCGAATACCTAAAGCCTGTTCAATGCTTAAATGCACACATATTATGGCACTGCTCCCTCCCAAACTAGAAGGACACCAGCTATAATCACTACTCTGTGTTGAGTTTGTTGTTGCATCCATGGTGGTAGCAGAAATGCTGCAATTGCTCTCAGTGCCCCTAGTAGGGTGGAGTTGGCGGCTGCATGGCAGAAAACAGCTTCTCATTATTTAGTGATTCCTACTGGTAAGTGTATAATGTGGAGCTGAGTGAGCATAGGATTGGGCTGAACTTGATGAATCCTATGGTGGGATAGCCTGCTGCCAGATACTGTCTGGGATCTCACATGACAGGTGGGCTGCCATGTTTATTTGTAAACATACCTCTTACAAACACATATGCACTATGCAGTTCATAGCCAGATTTTGTCAACACACGAATAGTGTACAATCCTTCATCCTCTTTGTTTAGGTGAGTAAGAGTCAGTGTGGCAGATTCACCACTCCAATGCATCTGAACCCATTCGGATGGTTGTAACTGAACACCTGGTAAGGAAAATGGAGAAGAATAGAAATGTAAGAGTGGACCGGGTACCGAGATTAAAACAGTGATTACAAATCTAGATGTTTTAAATTTGTTGTTTTTACATGTACACTTGACATTCTTGGTATATGCTAAGTTTTTTGCTGCAAGTTATAACTGCTAACCATGAAACCATAGGTACAGAAGATTAACAGTTAAAACATAAACTTCCTGAAAAGATAGACGGTATTGTAAGCAGCATAGATGGAAGTGTAAAAAAAATTATAAAGAGGTATTAATAGGTAAAGGGAATAGGCAAAACTGTAGCAATGTAGGCAAATGTGACATCATCTACTTTGGGCTCAAAAAGATAGAACAGGGTAGTTTCTAAATGGTGAAAAGCTAGAAATAGTGGCAATCCAAAGTGACTTGGGGGTCCAGGTACACAGATCATTAAAATATCATGAAGAGGTACAGAAAATAATCAAAAATAATGGAATTCTGGCCTTTAGAACTAAAGGACTAAAATACAAGGAGTAGAAGACATGCTTCAGCTAGACAAAGCCCTGGTTAGACCACACCTGGAGTACTGTGTGCAGTTCTGGGAACCACACCTTAGGAAGGATATATTAGCCTCGGAGGGAGTGCAGCCTAGCTTTATCAGAATGAAACGTAGACTCCAAGGGTTAACCTACAGGAGAGATTATTCCATGGAATTTAGAAGGTTAAGGGGTGATTTGATTGAAGCTTTCAAGATACTAAGGGGAACTGATATTAGGGACCATAGTCTAAAATTTAGAACCAGATCGTTCAGGAATGAAATTAGGCAACACTTCTACACAGAAAGGATGGAATTTTCTGCCCACGGTGAGGCTCCCGGTGCCAGGCCTGAACAGCGGGGTGGGGGTGGGGGGTGGAGTCCCACCCTGCTCAGCTGGAGGCCCCCCAGAGTGATTCTACAACCCGGCGCGGGGAATCTCTGTCCCTTTAATGACGGGCTCCCAACTCGAAGAGCTGCCGGCCAATCACAGGGCCGGCAGCTCAGTAGTATTGGTACTGCCACTGGCTGCAGTGGCCATTGCCAATACTACAGAGAACTCGACCCAGGCCCATGCTGGAGACCTGGACTTCAGGTAAGTGAGGTATGGTCGCTGGGGCCAGTCCGATGATTGCAGGGGGAGGGGGGATTTACAGGAAGGTGGTTTTTTTCTGGCAGGGGCCCACTGTGTGCCACAGATTGCCCACAGAGGAGGGCCCTCCCCCAAGCCTGCAAGGAAGTCACCTCATTTTACTGGGCGACCTCCCCGTGTGGCGGAGATCTCCCCGCCCTGCTGGCTTAAGTGACTGTTAATAGGCCTCTTAAGGGCCTCAATTGGCCTCTGGTTGGGAAGACTGTCGTCGGTCTAACCGATTCCCCAACAAAACAGTGTTGCGACGGGAAGGCAATGGGCCCTCCAACTCACCCACCTCCCATTGCAATTCTATGGGCCACCCCACCTCCAAACCCGTCTCAGGGGGCCCATAAAATTCAGCCCAAAGAGTGTTGGAAGTTTGGAACTCTCTCCTGCAAACAGCAATTGATTCTCGATGAAATGTTAATTTTGAATCTGAGATTGATAGATTTTTGTGAACCAAAGGTATTAAGGGATTATGGGGTAAAGATGGATATATAGAGTTAGGCCACAGATCAGCCATGATCTCACTGAATGGTGGAAGAGGCTCAAGGGAATAAATGGCCTTCTCCTGTTCCTATAAGAGTACTCATAACTTTTTGAAAGAAGTACCATTCGATTTGATCGTAAGAAGCTCCATTCGACTTTCCCAATAGCTCATTAGGCAGTATTGTGTGAAGCTTACAATGCTCTGGATTTGGACGGGGAAAAAACTGACAAAATTAGCAGCATTTCTTGTGCCTGTTTGCTATCCAGTGAATAATATTGAAAAGTGCCATAAAAACAGAAGGTGCTGGAAATTCTCAGCAGGTCTCCGCAGCATCTGTGGGGATGTTAAAGTTTCAGGTCTGTGACCTTTCATCAGAACTGGGAAAAGTTAGAAATATAATAGGTTTTGAGGAAGTGTAAGCAGGGAGGAAAGAGGGGGCTCCCCCTTTTCACTTGCTCAAAACCTATTTCTAACTTTTCCCAGTTTTAATGAAAGGTCACAGGCCGGAAACATTAACTCTGTTTCTCTCTCCATAGGTGCTGCCAGACCTGCTGAGTATTTGCAGCATTTTCTGTTTTTTTTTCAGATTTTCAGCATCCACAGCATTTTCCTTTTGAAAAGTGCCACATCAGGATATCCGGGACAGGATCTTCCCTGCATGCTAATGGACCGTGCCATCAGGCTCAAATGGGGGTCAGAGGCAGGCACTGTGTGGGAAACAGTCACTCAATGTAATTTTTCCTGGAGCAACCAATTAAGATTCAAAGGCTGGGCTCACTGTTCAATTAATAGGCCCTCCAGCTTGAAAGCAGCAGCAAGGTGTCCTAAACTAAGGAAGAGGGTGCTTCAAAATGGAAGCACCCGCTCTCCAACTTTTACGAAGTTTAGACTGTAAAAGGCCTTTGCAGCTGGGTCACCACTATGGGCGGTTGAGGGGGGGGGTGCGGTTGAGGGGGGTGCCTCTACAGGGTGGTCTGCAGCTACAGCTGCACCCATGTAGGCAGGGAGGGCCTCTAATATAAAAGCAAAATACTGCGGATGTTGGAAGTCTGAAATAAAAACAAGAAATGCTGGAAATACTCAGCAGGTCTGGCAGCATCTGTGGAGAGAGAAGCAGAGTTAGCATTTTAGGTCAGTGACCCTTCTTCAGAACTTGCCAGGGGGAGGGCCTCTAATCCTGGCTAGAGCTCTGGCTTCCCTGATCTGCCCCCGGGAGGCCACTTCCAGGCAGCTAAACAAGCCCTCCGGGAACCCAGAGGCTGTGGAAAACCCCAGCCGGCCTCCTTCAACTGGCCTTAAGTGACTCTTGATTAGTTTGACCATCTTGCCGCACACCTATCCCCACGCGCACCCTCTCCCCCAATATCGCATCCAGAAAAATGGCCTGGGGGCGGAAATGGAGCTGGGGAACTGGCACACTGGCTGGCGATGTTATTTTTAGCACCCTCCCACTTCCATTCTCAGTCCTGGCAGGGGCTCAAAATCCAGCTCACAGTAAGGAGAGTGTTGGATTTAATGGCAAGATCCCACACAAATAGCTTGCTGTTTCTCATTATCTAAGCTCCCACATGATGATTGGCCACTCGATGGGATACTGGGGTGGAGACCAATGTGTGACCATTGCATGTGAAACAGTACTCCAGTAAGATTCAATGCTGTTAGGAAGAAGGGGAGATAATTAAGGAACTTTTTTTTTAAGCAGCTTGGTCTTTAGTTTCTTGCCAAGTGCAACTTCATGATGTCTCCTCCAATACATAGACAACACTTACCGTCGCGCCACCACTGGAGTTCTGGCTGGAATCGCTTTAGATTAGGGTGAACAATGACAGTGCAGCCCAAGCTCATCGTCTCTCCTTCCTTACCAAATGACACGTCAAACTTATCAACTATGTGCACGTCAAATTTCATATGAGGATCACCAGGGAAATAGTCATCTGTTCAGAAAAGAAGTCTTAGTTTTTTTAAACACTTTTCTTTCAGTGCTAGATTTCCAATAATGACTCTCACAAGTAATTCTTGATAATGGCCCTTGCAAGTAGTTATTTGGAATTGGGATATTCAGCAAACAGTTTGTTAGTAGCACTGTCCAGGTACTATAATCAACCCATGGAAAGTTTGCAGATGAGGTACAGGGTCTGCCAGATCTGTCTATTGTGAGATCTTAATTTTTCATTCGCCCAAACTTTGGCAGTTACTGCAGTAATTTAGCAAAACTGGGGTTACAACCAATTGTATCAGTGTGATGTGGGCACATTTAGCAACAATCGACCAAGCAACTAGTGTATTGGTTCAAGACAGATTGATAAACTATTTATCACATGAATAAAGTGCTCATAAACAGAATGCACCCAGATTATTTTTGGAGCGATGTGGTATGAATAATTTTGACATTTTTGTACTTTAGTTATTTTAATTAAATGCAAATCATTCCATACATGATAGTGCAGCCTAAGCTATATTGAACAGAAAAACCCCCCACATTGAACCCAGTTGTCTATACAATACACCAAAACTCTGTACATTAACTCCAATTATATTAAAACACCACTAGACTGTAGAACTAAATAAAACTCTGTTTATAATTACACTATTTTCTTACTGTTAAAATTTTAGCTCTAAACGTACTAGGTTAGAAAAAGTCCAAAGTAAAAACAGCAAGTGCTGGAATTGAAAACTAGGTTGATCAGCATCAGAAAGAAAAAGTAAGATTGATATTTTAGATCTGTTCCTTGTTCAGAACTGGCACAGCCAGGGATAGAGAAACCCTTTATGTCGGACTACAGGGGTGTCAAGACATTCCCAAAAATAGAGGGTAGAGGAGAATAACAGGTAGACACCAAGAATTCAAATCTGCTATTTCCATCATTCTCTTTCTTTACTTGCTTTGCCCATTTTAAATGCATCAGTTCTAAGGTAGTCAACTGTCCAAGACATTAATTTATAGATCTCTTCAAATGCTGATCAACCAGCTGTGCTTTTCCAGCACAGTTTGTTTTTATTTCAGATGTACAACATTAATTTCTTTTTATCACTGGAAAAAGTGCAGTTCGTTTATCAAAACTCTGCCTTAGTATCACTAATTCATCTTTACCAGGCTGCTTTCAAACCAAATCTAATGTTGCTTTAAGATTTATTTTAAATTAAGCTATTGTTTTTTCAATGCATAAAGTTCCCGGGGTCAACTATTGATTAAAATTCTGCAGCCTGTAGTTCTTTGTATTTTCATCTTCAACTACTTTGAGTAATATGTTGATTGTACTCTGCATATTGCACCCTCTTTAATCTACCAAACCAGAAGGGGCCCAATATCAGCAAGAACAAAATTCAGAAAAATTAACACTGCAACCAGTTTATAAATTGAGAAAACTAGGTGAAAAGCCAGAGCATCAAGAAAGTTGAAAAAAGTATTAAAAAGCATTAGTTAGACAATGCCACGTTTCAGGTTTTAAAGTTATATGAAGAACTTTTGTGCATGTCAACATATAGACCAGACATCAAGCTGGAATCAATTAACAGGGTGGAAATCTATGTTATCCAGGAATAGGTAACCATATTAAAGCCGGTTATATGAATGAACATGGTACCTACAAGAAGGAGGTGCATATCTTCCAGGGTGGAATGAGAAATCGCCATGCTCTCCCTTAAATCCTGAAACAAATGAGAAACGGATGGAGATCTGTTGGTGCAATCCACCACAAAACAACTCAAGCAAGTAAAGCAGATTAACATGAAAAATGTATTTTCTTGACATACTCTTCACCACAATTGATGCAAAAGCTGAAAGTTCTCCCTTTGCATTCATGGCTGAAGCACGATATTGAGCAGTGTCATCAAAGTCACAGCTGAAATGGAACCAGATGGCAGAGTTAGACACAAAAGAAAACAAAACTGAATAGAGTATTTGGCAAAGTTACCTCTATATTTAGCTTTTTAATTCACTAAATTTCTTCCTTTTCCTCCTCTCTGTTGGGATACTGTTGTTTAAGCGATGGTCACCATTTACTATCTTACCAGCTCCATTTGCCAAATCTTTCAAAAAATAAATTCTAAAACTTTGGGCAGAATTTTACAGAAAGGCCTGAGGTCCCACCACCAGGACCAGAAGTGGGAGCCATCGCCATATGGGCAGGGGGCAGAATAAAATTTGCAATTACATGGCAGCTGGCCAATTAACCGCCAGAAGGTGGAGGAGCAATCCACTCAGATGGCATGGGTGATGTGAGATCATACCGCTGGAGGAATGGCACATATTTAAAGGGTTGACAGCACTCTGTCAAATCGATTCATCTACACAAACAGCAGAGAGGGAGCCCTTAAAAGTAAGGCTAACAGGTGGAATGGCTGAAAGATGATCCAGGGTGGTCCCATAGTTTATTGATGCCTCCCTGCATGTTCTCCTCCAGCCTGCTCGGGCAAGGAGAGAGGTCATCTTTCCCCAGGACAGGAGGAAGAGGCTGGCCCAGTAGACAAAGCAAACCTGGATGGGGATCACAGCGGAGAACAGCAGCCATGGTGTCATCCCTCAAACCTGGCTTCAGTGCCGCAAGTGGATTAATGACCTCATGTGATCTGCCAAGATGAGTGCATCACACATTGGTTACCTCACAGCTTTATATGTGACTAGATGTGAAAGTGAAATTGGTAGAAAGTGAATGCTCACCCAGTCACTGGCAATGGCCAGGCAGCAACTTGGCCTGTCAGCCTTCCTGTGAAAGGCCCCGGTCATTCAGAATTGACTCCTGCACTGCCACTACTGAGTGGCCGGATGCAGGAGGTATTCCTGCGGCACTATCATGGACAGTCAGGCAGCCACCAGCATAGGCGTTGTGCATGTCTTTGGCGGGTGACTAACAATGGACATTTCGTGTTTGCAGGAGAAGAGAGTGCATAATGTAAAGGAGAGGGCCAAGAAGGGTAGCGGCGTCCCTTTCCTAGCAATACTGATGCTGATGGAGGAAGAGGCTCTGTAGCTGAGAGGCCTGAAAGCAGGATGCTCCATTGTTGATGGTGAGGTGGGAGTGGAGTCCCGAGAAACTAAGTGGCCTAATGGATGGGCACAAGAGAGCCTCTGGTGAACATGAGGCATAGTGTTCATCACTGGTCACAGGGAGCTCCACACTAGGGGCTGGATTCTATAAGCCCACCGCCAATCAAAGAAAATGGCAGTCTGCCCACGCAGGATGCACGCCAAAGAGCCGCAGCGCTTGGAATCGCGGTTGCTCATTTAAATGGCCGGGGCAGGCCACCCCCTCCCCCACCACCGATCACGTGGAGGGGGTGGGCTGTCTGTCCCCGGCAATGGCAACAGCTGCCTACCAGGACATTTAAATATTTAAAGTGAAATTGAATTAAAATAAATGAATACATTTCTTTTGCCCCTCTCCCACCCCACCCACTATCAATTAAATTAATTATTTGCCCTTCCCCCCACTCACCCAAAACACTTACCTTCACAATCTGAGCCTCCCCCTCCCCTCAACCCGAAACTGGACAAATTTTAAACTATAACCCTTCCCACATACCCTACACCCATGACGTTCATTTGACCCTGTCCCCCCACCCCTCCCCGCACTGAGAAATTCCTTCCTCCCCCCCTCCCCACCAGTGTTGCACCTGGTTTCTCCAGATGGGGATCTGAAGGTGCGGCAGTGCTAGCTGCCAGGGTGAAGATCGCAGCGGGACTTCAGGAGGCGACAGGAGCGTAATTAACACAGGTATATTAATTTATTTAAATACTTAAATGGCGGTCCCGTCGCTGAGCAGCGGGTTGGGGGGGGGGGGGGGGGGGGGCAGCCATGAGGCCTCACCACCACTGCCAATATAGGACCAGGCCCTGCCAGTGTCGTGGTCCATCTTCATGCACCCCCCTGCCACGAATCCCGACGTCGAGGCCTCTATAGAATCCAGCCCTAGGAGTGTAGTGAAGGATGTGATGGACTGTGCATTACCCACTAATCTCTCTTTCACTCACATAGGTCTAAGAAAAGAGCAGCCAGCTGCAGTGACCAGGGGACAGCCATCCACCTGTGAGGAGGAGAAGGAGGGGACCTTAGAGGGTGCACTGTCACATCATCCCCCGCACCCTCCACCAGCACAGATACTCTCACATCAGTGAGTATGTGTGTGTGAGTAGATTCAGGATCACAACCTGCTGAGCACAGCACAGACATGCCCAAACAGCTGACTGAGGCTGCGACAGCCGAAGCCATTCACACTGGGAGAACTGTGGGAGGCTAGGGCAGTACTGAGCCCCAGACTGGTGACATGCCTCTGGAGTCATCAACAAGGTAGCAGATGCTGGACCTGCAGCGTGAGGTGTGTGAACATCTGGCGGACCCTCCACAGGCTATATGCACTCAAACACCGACGATACAGGAGTTTGTCCAGGCCATGGGTGCCGCCATGTCTCTGGCATGTGTGCGTTTGGCTTCCTCTATGAAGAGAATGGTGACCCTCTTGGAAAGCCACACCCAGCAGACCACCCAGTGGATGCCACATCTGAGATGGCACTCAAGCGGTATGCCCCCATTGTGCTGACAAGTTTGACCCTGCTCCCGATTATCACTGCTGCTGCCTACGCTGTTCCACCCTCTCTGCCAAGCCACACTACCACTCACAATGGCTGCCATCTAGAGCCAGCACTGACCTTCCACTAATCTAGTGCCTCCTTATACCTTGCAAGGCTCTGAAGCCCTACTGTTCCCATGCATGCGTTGCAAAATTAGAAATCCCTGGTAAAATAGGACTTAATTGCCCATTAAATAGGCTTAATTACCTTCCTCCTGCCAGCCCGGCCGCCCTTCGGAATATCCGGTTGCAACGCAAAAACATCGGGCTTCCCTCCCGACGCCTTTCGTCGCAGTATTATGACTCGTCCCAGACCATTGCCAGAGGGCTGGTAAAATCCAACCCATTTGATTTTGTTTAATTTCTAAAAAGGAGTCTGCATGTCAAGCTCTCCTAGTGGTTCAGTTGGCAGTTCAACCCTTGCTCTTTGCTGAGTTAGCTAAATGGCAGGGACACGATAATCGAACTTAGATTCTATGAATTGAACTCATTCCATGTTCAGCTTCCACTCAGTGTGCTATCTGACGATCTCATTACTTGTCAACTGCAATGAGATCCACCATTATATTCCTGTGGGTGCTAGCTGCTGGATACTTTATGTGAATTTCTACTTTCTGCACCAATGTTTCTTATCTGAGTGCATCCAGATAGAGACTGTAGTCTCTATGACCCTGATGGTTCGACAAAATCTGCACTTGCTCATTTCAGAATTTGTGTGGGCTTATTGTAGATATTGGCTTTGCATTACCATGGAACTCATGAGTTAGCAGAAAGCCAATGCTGTAGGTGGAGCTAAGGTCTGCAGCCAACAAAAGGCAAGGGGAGAAAATCAGGGACAAAATTGGAAAGGCAATAAAGTCAGGAAATGCAACTGCAGCAGTACATCTTTTCTTGTGTCAGCATTGGACCAGTGGAAGCATTCTTATCTCCCCACTTCTGAGACTTCAGCGCATAATCTAGGCTAACATTTCAGCGCAGTACTGAGGGAGTGATGCAATGTCAGAGGTGCCATCTTTCAGATGAAATGTTAAACCAAGGCTCCATACACCCTCTCATGTCAGTGTAAAGAATCTTATAGAACTAGTTGAAGAGCAGCAAGGGAGTTGTCCTGGTGTCTGAACCAATATTTATCCTTCAACCAACACTGCTAAAGCAGATTATATGCTTATTTATCTCATTGCTGTTACAGGCATCTTTCTGTGTGCAAAGGTACTTTGGATTATATAAGTGCAAGTTAATTGTGCAGGAATACAATAAAATAGCATGGATCAGTATCAATGTGATTAGAAACTGATGTTTGCCTAAATCAGAAGGAAGCAGGGATGACCAGACAGATAAGCTTTGTAGTTTTGATGCGAACACTTAGCTATTTATAAACTGATAATAACAGATTCCTGCATCATATGCAAGGTGTTAGCAGTTCTAATTAAGTTGGGCCTTGAAAGCTCCAGCATGAATGAATGAACTTTAATATTGGAAAATGCTATCTAGTAAATCATTTATTTTCTAGCACATAAAAAATACTCAGGATCTGTCCCTCTGTTAAATTTACACAATGATTGCTATTTTCCATGAATTTCCAGCCAGCAGACAGTGACCATTGATTAGAGAATCCTCACTATGTTTAAATTGAGTCATGTAGTGATACTTATATATGTGCTGATATATCTTATTGATATTGTTTTCACTGAGGCATCCATTTCAGAAATTTACTGCTGCAATTAATGGGCTGCATTTGCTAACACAAGACATAATTTGGCTATTCAATGTGATATATAAATACTCTTCCATGCAGTTGTTGTTCATAAGATGGAGTGGGGAGGAATTTCAATCATTTCCCTTCACTGCCCTTACAGTTTTGTGCCTGTGAGCACTCAGGGTTCAAGAGCCACATTAATTTTCAATTAAAGAAGCATAAAATGTCATTTAGTAATTATGAATATATCAAGGTTCCAAGTTCTAACCCATTGTACCATAGGAATTGAATGGGCCAGAACTTCCATCTTCCTTGAAGTCATGGTACTGAAAATATTAACATATTCCAGTGTGATACTGTCATATTCAGCTACTTTATAGCAGTAATATACAACTAAGGGCTACCCCTCATGGAATTGAATGGGTTTCTTTCTGGCACCACATTTGGCAGTACAGAAAGGTTTCTATTTTTTCTATGGAGTCACATAAATATTCATAATTGACTCATTTGTGAAAGGAGTATTATTCGGCGACATGACTAATCTGCAAATTTAACATTTTTTACATTAATACTGGGGGAATTTCTAAATAGTGGTAACAAGCTGGAAGGGAGGCAGCAATCAACATATGTGAGAGAGCAGGGGACGGGACACAGTTGGTAGCAGGCCCAATTTAAAGGGTGAGTGGCAGCCATTGCTGTGGTTGCCGTTTCTCCCCATGATGCAAGGAGGAGCTGAGCACAGGGCAGTGGGCAGGGAGGGCCCCCGTACCAGGGTAGCCCTCTGTTTTCCTGACACATCACTGGAGGGGCTGCTGGAGGAGGTGATTGGGCAGAGAAACATCCTGTTCCCGCCAATGGCAACAGAAAGCTGACCAAGAAGGCATGGCCGGAGGTGGCTCATGAGGCAGCAGCAGAGGAGTGGTGAGGAGGAAGTAGGTCCAATGCAGGAAATGTTATCTCTGTTTTTTCTCTCCACTGATGCTGCCTGATCTGTTGAGTATTTCCAGTACTTTCTGTTTTTATTTCAGATTTCCAGCATTTGCAGTGTTTTTCTTTTTTGTTGTCGCAAACTATTTTCATATAAATGCATTAAGTGTTTGATATTAATGCTCATGTAGAGTAATTTAAAGGCAATAATTATAATTATCTAGTTCACATTGTAATTGAAAATACACAGTAACTTTTAACCAGATTTTATTCTAAAATTTCTTTTTTTTAAAATTGAGTCTTTAAAGCATTCACATAACACTGCCATCTGAATATTCAGCTTGTGTGAGATTGTGTTCTGGTTGTGCATCTAACTGTTGTATTTTTTTTTATTCATTCATGTGATGTGGGCGTCGCTGGCTATGCAAGCATTTATTGCCCGTCCCGAATTGCCCTTGAGAAGGTGAGCTGCCTTCTTGAACTGTTGCAGTCCATGTGAGGTAGGTGCACCCACAGTGCTGTTAGGAAGGGAGTTCCAGGATTTTGACCCAGCGACAGTGAAGGAACGGCGATATAGTTCCAAGTCAGGATGGTGTGTGACTTGGACGGAAACTTGCAGGTGGTGGTGTTCCCATGCATCTGCTGCTCTTGTCCGTCAAGGTGGTAGAAGCCGCGGGTTTAGAAGGTGCTGTCTAAGGAGCCTTGGTACGTCGGTGGTGGAGGGAGTGAATGTTTGTGCATCGTGTGCCAATCAAGTGGGCTGCTTTGTCCTGGATGGTGTCGAGCTTCTTGAGTGTTGTTGGAACTGCACCCATCCAGGCAAGTGGAGAGTATTTCATCACACTCCTGACTTGTGCCTTGTAGATGGTGGACCGGCTTTGGGGAGTCAGGAGGTGAGTTGCTCGCTGCAGGATTCCTAGCCTCTGACCTGCTCTAGGATGTTGATAGTGGGGGATTCAGTGATGGTAATGCCATTGAATGTTAACGGGAGATGGTTAGATTCTCTCTTGTTGGCTATGGTCATTGCCTGGCACTTGTGTGGCGCGAATGTTACTTGCCACTTATCAGCCCAAACCTGGTTATTGTCCAGGTCTTGCTGCATTTCTACACGGACTGCTTCAGTACTTGAGGAGTCGCGAATGGTGCTGAACATTGTGCAATCATCAGCGAACATCCCCACTTCTGACTTTATGATTGAAGAAAGGTCATTGATGAAGCAGCTGAAGATGGTTGGGCTCAGGACACTACCCTGAGGAACTCCTGCAGTGATGTCCTGGAGCTCAGATGATTGACCTCCAACAAGCACAGCCATCTTCCTTTGTGCTAGATATGACTCCAACCAGCAGAGAGTTTTCCCCCTGATTCCCATTGACTCCAGTTTTACTAGGGCTCCTTGATGCCATACTCAGTCAAATGCTGCCTTGATGTCAAGGGCAGTCACTCTAACCTCACCTCTTGAGTTCAGCTCTTTTGTCCATGTTTGAACCAGGCTGTAATGAGGTCAGGAGCTGAATGGCCTTGTCGGAACCCAAACTGAGCATCAATGAGCAGGTTATTGCTAAGCAAGTGCTGCTTGATGGCACTGTTGATGACACCTTCCATCACTTTACTGATCATTGAGAGTAGACTGATGGGACGGTAATTGGCCGGGTTGGACTTGTCCTGCTTTTTGCGTACAATACATAACTGGGCAATTTTCCACATTGCTGGGTAAATGCCAGTGTTGTAGCCATACTGGAACAGCTTGGCTAGGAGCGCGGTAAGTTCTGGAGCACAGGTCTTCAGTACTATTGCCGGAATATTGTCAGGACCCATAGCTTTTGCAGTATCCAGTACCTTCAGTCATTTTTTGATATCACGCGGAGAGAATCGAATTGGCTGAAGTCTGGCATCTGTAATGCTGGGGAATTCAGGAGGGGACCGAGATGGATGATCAACTCGGCACTTCTGGCTGAAGATTGTTGCAAATGCTTCAGCCTTATCTTTCGCACTGATGTGCTGGGCTCCCCCATCATTGAGGATGGGGATATTTGTGGAGCCACCTCCTCCAGTTAGTTGTTTAATTGTCCACCATCATTCACGGCTGGATGTGGCAGGACTGCAGAGCTTAGATCTGATCCGTTGGTTATGGGTTTGCTTAGCTCTGTCTATTGCATGCTGCTTATACAGTTTGGCATGCAAGTAGTCCTGGGTTGTAGCTTCACCAGATTGACACCTAATTTTGAGGTATGCCTGGTGCTGCTCCTGGCATGCCCTCCTGCACTCTTCATTGAACCAGGGTTGGTCGCCTGGCTTGATGGTAATGGTAGAGTGGGGGATATGCCGGGCCAAGAGGTTACAGATTGTCGTTGAGTACAATTCTGCTGCTGCTGATGGCCCACAGCACCTCATGGATGCCCAGTTTTGCATTGCTAGCTCTGTTCGAAATCTATCCCATTTAGCACAGTGATAGTGCCACACAACACGATGGACGGTATCCTCAATGTGAAGGCGGGACTTCGTCTCCACAAGGACTGTGCGGTGGTCACTCCTACCAATACAGTCATGGACAGAAGCATCTGCGGCAGGCAGATTGGTGAGGACAAGTATGTTTTTCCCTCGTGTTGGTCCCCCCCACCCCCCACACCTGCCCCAGACCCAGTCTAGCATCTGTGTCCTTCAGTACTCGGCCAGCTCGGTCAGTAGTGGTGCTACCATGCCACTTTTGGTGATGGACATTGAAGTCCCCCACTCAGAGTACATTTTGTGCCCTTGCCACCCTCAGTGCTTCCTCCAAGTGGTGTTCAACATGGAGGAGTCCTGACTCATCAGCTGAGGGAGGGCAGTAGGTGGTAATCAGTAGGAGGTTACCTTGCCCACGTTTGACTTGATGCCATGAGAGTTCATGGGGTCTAGAGTCGATGCTGAGGACTCACAGGGCAACTCCCTCCCTACTGTAGACCACTGTCCCGCTACCTCTGGTGGGTATGTCCTGCCGGTGGGACATGACATACCCAGGGATAGTGATTGCAGTGTCTGGGACATTGTCTGTAAGGTCTGATTCCGTGAGTATGACTCTGCCAGGCTGTTGCTTGACTAGTCTGTGGGACAGTTCTCCCAACTTTGGCACAAGCCCCCAGATGTTAGTAAGGAGGACTTTGCAGGGTCGACAGGGCTGGGATTGCCGTTGTCGTTTCCGGTGCCTAGTTTGATGCCGGGTGGTCTGTCCTGTTTTCATTCCTTTCTATTGACTTCGTAGTGGTTAGGTACAACTGAGTGGCTTGCTCGGCCATTTCAGAGGGCATGTAAGAGTTAACCACATTGCTGTGGGTCTGGAGTCACATGTAGCCCAGACCAGGTAAGGACAGCAGATTTCCTTCCCTAAAGGACATTAGTGAACCAGATGGGTTTTTACAACAATCGACAATGGTTTCATGGCCATCATTAGACTAGCTTTTAATTCCAGATTTATTAATTATATTCAAAGTCCACCTTCTGCTGTGGTGGGATTCAAACCCATGTCTCCAGAGCAATACCCTGGGTCTCTGGATAATACCACTACACCACCACCAACGCCTTCAAATTAGCGATACTTTCACTTTTCTCTTTACTTATTTGGCTGTAGTGTTGCTCCCCAGATTTCTTCTTTACAGTTGATTTTCTAAGTGCTTGCACTCAGTCAGGTACCTTGTTTTGCAGGAGCATGTCCCACAATTTCCCAATGCGCATTTGGGGTGTGTGAATTCCCTCGTCACATGTAACAATTAGGAAAACGTCCTTTGTTCAGCCTGGAGAGCAGGTGAACAAGTTACCTGTAAATGCAAAACTTGCATTTGGCACATCACGCACCAAGTACAACAGTGCAATTGTCAGTTTTACCTTAACATGAAATCCAAACACAGCATTTGCGTTATTCGCAATTTCGCTAACATTTTATCGAGTTTAAAATGGTCAAAAATTGTTGTCAAAATAACGGTGAGGCTAATGGTGCTCACCACTATTTATGGTTGATGGTACAGCAACTTCAGGCAAGGAGCAGATGCACAGTTAAATGTGAATATCCAAAAGTTGCTGACCCAGTTGTGTCACTCCGCCATTAGCGAAAATGTCATTTTCACAAAGCTGCCTGTCTCACCACCAACATGCATTGAATGCCATGAAGTTGCTGTATATTCATGGTAGATACAAACTAAACCCATCACTGATATTTAGGACTATTATGTAATAGTATAAGTACTCTATTATTGGCATGATAAATGTTAATTTAATTGCTGCCATTCAACCTCTCTGGCACTGAAAATTAATTATTACAAGTATGGAGTCTCATTCCTTCAAGTTTTGTATTTTTCGGGGAGATTTTAAAAATGTCAAATTTCAAACTTTTTCTTACTTTTCCTATCTCTGTTTCTCTCTTTTTTATCAAATCTTTCTTTCCCTCAATTTATTTTTCTGTACTTGGTTTGACATTGAATTCACCTACTTTAATTCACCCTCCTTCTCAGTCCTTCCTCTGTTCAGTTCACAATTGTTAAATCTCATTGGTTAAGGAGACTTCATTGGTTGCCCTGTGCACTCAGGTTCCAGATGCCCTACATCCCTCACTGAGCCATTGGCAGCTCATACTTTCAGCAACTTTGTGGGAAAAAATGTTTTGAGCTGAAAGGTACAGGGACAAGTCTAACTAATGGCAGACAACTTTGAATATGCTGCTACAGCAAATTCTAGCCCATTATTCTTTGGTATGTGCAATTGAGAAAGATAGAAAAAGAGAGAATAATTGATGATCTCATTACATCTACCCCAGTGAATAATGCACATTACAAATTGCACAATATCAATAAATTGTTAACAAAAGTACAAGTGTTAGGACTCCGTAATCAACACATCTGATTGCTAATGGACTCCTGTTGAATATAATCTTCCACCTCCATTAGTGTCTGAGTTACACTGCAGCCATTACTGAATCACTGAGAATTATCAACATTATTTCCTCTTCTAACACAAACTAATTGGTCTTAGAAAGAAAAGAGTTTCTTACTTGTTAATTTCCAAGGAATGAACGCCATATTTACTGTCGATGACATATTTCCCAGGATCAGTGTGAACGTTGATGGTCACATTGTTTTTGTACCTGATTGTAGAATTAAAAAGGAAGTTAAATAATAAAAGATGTAAGTTGCACTGCTGCTTTTTACTGAACATAACATATGCAAGTCAACTGTACTGAATCCAAAAATAAAAGGCACATCAACACCAATTCCTCAAAATAATTCAAATAAAGATGTTCTCTCGCATTGCTCAGTGACATGGCTTTATTAATAAATGTCTTCTATTACCTTTCTGCTAAATCCTATGTGGAATATGCTGAGGCAATATCACTTCAGACCTTAATGGACATAGGCCCACAACTGGCGGTTTCAATCAAGCAGGATAACTGGGGTGGAACGCGGAAATAGAAAATAATCACACTTGTTCCAGAAAGGGCACTATACGCTTCACCATTAGCAGTGCCTTCAGCCCTCAGCCTGAATTCCCTCCCTAAACCTCTCCTCGTTCTCTGCTCCTTTAAAACGTTTCTTAAACCTATCTCTTTGACCAAACATTAGGTCTCCTGTCTCAATATCATCTTATATTGCTCAGTGTCAAATTTTGTTTGATAACGTCCCTGTGAATGCCTTGGATGATTTACTCCTTTGAATGTGCTATATAAAATGCAATTTGTTCTTGCTGGAGTTAAAGCAATGCATAACACTTAGCTATATGGAATAAAATCAGAATGCAGGCTGGACAACTACCGAGAGAAACATAAACTCAATAAAGATAGTTCTGTGACCCTTCGCTACCAACAACCATGCTTACAGGGACTGTAAATCAGAGATCTAATTTACGCTCCCTGCAAGCATAGCTTCCTACTGGGAATGAGGGATCATAGAATCACTTCTAATTTTTATATCTAGAATTTCTAAATTTTTTGAATTCTTAACAGTTTGCCAGTAAAATTTAAATGAGGGCTGAACCTGAAAATGGTTTCAATCTCCCAACTACGACCTTGGGTGGGCACTGTGGCTGATATCTTACCTCTTCCAGGTCTGATTTGAAATCTCCCTTTGGTTTTTTATTAGAGTCATATTATCCTAGCATTTTTAAAGAATTTAGACAGAAAGTTAAATACTAAGTAGCACTGGTCTTTTGGTCTGTTCATTCTAACTGTCAAACTCCAGCCTTGTTTTGTGGCAGGACATCATGGTGTCAACAGCTATAGTTGACAGTCGAAGCCCATTTCCAGCAAACATATGCTGGAAAGAGAAAACCAGCCAGACTATTTAGCTGAATACAACTGTGATGCAGGGAGTTTAAAGGCTGTACGGCAGAGGATACCAAACCAACAGTTGGCAACAATGTTCACAAAGGGATTTCATTTTTACTGTCTTCATTCAGGTACATAACTTGGAACAAAAGCCATTGCACATTATTACTCTGATAATTTCAATATAATTCAGGCATCACATTTTCACCAATGCTTTCCATTAGTCCATTCAAATTAACCAGTGTGGAAATCATATAACATTCTTAATTTGATTACTGTCTTTTTAAAAATTCTATTTACCTCAATATTCTGCAAAACTGCATTGTAAGCATCTTTGTGATACTGTATAGTACTGATAGGAGCTGGTGACTGCTGGACCGACCATCGCCTAATCCGAGCTACTATCTACATAAACCCAGTCCAAAAACGGCAGCGGCAGCAGAAGCACTGCCACAGGAAAATCAATGTCGATGGTATCACGGACTCTGCGAAGAAAGACTTACTCAGGCAGTGTCTTACAAACAACTTGGAGACACTCAACGAACAGGAAGCACAAAATGTCCAGAATGCCTGGTCTGCCCTCAAAGCTTGAGAAGATACTCTTGGTTTCTCGACCAGGAAACAAGAACACAAGAATACAAGAAATAGGAGCAGAAGTAGACCATATGGCCCATCGAGCCTCCTCCGCCATTCAATACAATCATGGCTGATCTTGGGCTTCAATTCCACTTTCCTGCCCGCTCGCTCCCCATATCCCTTGATTCCATGTGAGACCAAATATCTATGTATCCCAGCCTTAAATGTATTCAATGATGGAGCATCCACAACTCTCTGGGATAGAGAATTCCAAAGTTTCACAACCCTTTGAGTGAAGTAATTTCTCCTCATCTCAGTCCTGAATGATTGGCCCCTTATCCTGAGACTGTGTCCCCGTGTTCTAGATTCCCTGACCAGCGGGAATAATCTCTCAGCTTCTACCCTATCAAGCCCTTTCAGAATCTTGTATGTCGCAATTCGATCACCTCTCATCCTTCTAAACTCCAGAGAATATAGGCCCAATTTACTCAGCCTCTCCTCATAGGAGAGCCCCCTCATCCCAGGGACCAAATTAGTAAATCTTCGCTGCACTGCCTCCAGTACGAGTATATCCTTTCTTAAATGTGGAGACCAAAACTTCACACAGTATTCCAGGTGTGGTCTCACCAAAGCCCTGTACAAATTTAGTAAGACTTCTTTATTCCTGTACTCCAATCCCCTTGCAATATAGGCTAACATGCCATTTGCCTTCCGAATAGCCTGCTGCACCTGCATGTTAACTTTACGCGCTCCTTGTACAAGTACCTCCAAGTCTCTCTGAACTGCAACACTAACGAGTTTCACACCTTTTAAAAAATATTCTGCTTTTCTATTTTTACGACCAAAGTGAACAACTTCATGCTTTCCTACATTATACTCCATTTGCCATCTTGTTGCCCAGTCACTTAACCTGTTTATATCTTTTTGTAGCCTCACTACATCCCGCAGCTTACCTTTCCACCGAGCTTTGTATCATCAGCAAACTTAGATACATTATTCTCTGTCTCTCCATCTAAGTCATTAATATAGAGTGTAAATAGCTGAGGTCCAGCACTGATCCTTGCGGCACCCCACTATTCACTGTCTGCCAACCTGAAAATGCCCCATTAATGCCCACTCTCTGCTTCCTGTCTGTTAACCAATCCTATTAATGCATCAAGTCTGGTTTGATGAGAATAATCAGGAGATCCAGGAGCAACTAAATTGCAAGCCAAGGCATTCCTGAACTGGAACCATTACCAAAGTTTTAGGGGAACAAAGCAGGAATACAGACAATTGAAGGCTGGGGGATAACAAAAAACCTGTGACCTAAAGAACAGCTGGTGGGCTGAAAGAGCGCAGGAAGCATAGCAATTCACCGACAGCCACAACATTCTTCAATGCAGTCAAGACCATTCACGGCCCAAGTATCCAAGGTCCTACCCCACTGAGAGCAAAGAATGGAGCAGCGCTGATCAAGGGTAGAGAGGCAGTCAGTGCTCATTGGAAGAAGCACTTCGAAGATCTCCACAATTGCGACTCAGTCCTTGATGCGAGTGCCCTCGACCATATCCCACAACATGCTACCTGCCACAACCTCAGTACAACCCCAGACCAACATGACATTGAAAAGGCCATCTGACAGCTAAAAAACAATAAGGCTACAGCAGGTGTAGACAAAATTCCCACCGAAATTCTAAAATAATGCGGAGAGACACGATTGACACAAATAAATGGTCTCATCTCCCTCATCTGGAAGGAGAACATGTCAGAGGATCTCTGAGATGCCATAATTGTGACCATCTTCAAAAAAGGCGACAAGACCGACTGAAGTAACTATAGAGGGGTATCCCTGCTGTGCGCCACAGGCAAGAGTCCTTCTCAACCGCCTCCTCCCCATGGCTGAAAAGCTCCTACCAGAATCACAATGTGGATTCTGTCCATCAAGAGGCACAGTGGACATGATCTTCACAGCAAGACAACTCCAAGAAAAATATACGGAGCAACAGCAACCTTTATACATGGCCTTCTTTGACCTCACAAAGGCCTTTGACTCTATCAACCAGGAAGGATCATGGAACATCCTCCTCAAATTTGGTTGCCCGGAGAAATTCATCATCATTCTCCACCTGCTGCATGACGACACGCAAACTGTAATCCTTGCCAACGGATCTGCCACTGACCCAATTTGAGTGCAAACTGGGGTCAAGCAAGGCTGTGTCATCACACCAACTCTCTTTTCCATTTTCCTCGCTGTAACACTCCACCTCATCTCCATGAAGCTCCTTGCAAGAGTGGATCTATTCTACAGAACAAGCAGGAAACTATTTAACCTACGTTACCTCCAGTCCAGAACCAAGGTCATCCCAACCTCTATCACGAGCTGCAGTACACAGATGACACTTATGTATGCACACACTCAGAGGTCGACCTTCAAACCCTCATTGGTGCATTCACTGAGGTGTATGAAAGAATGGGACTTAAGCTAAACATCTGGAAGACAAAGGTCCTGTACCAGCCTGTTCCCGCAGCGAAACACTGACCCCTGACTATCAAGATCCTCAGCGAACCACTGGACAATGTGAATCACTTCTCATACCTTGGGAGCCTCCTCTCAGCAAGGGCAGACATTGACGATGAAACTCAACATTGCCTCCAGTGTGCCAGCGCAGTCTTCAGTCGTCTGAGGAAAAGAGTGTTTGATGACAAAGACCTCAAACCTGACACCAAGCTCATGGTCTACAGGGCCACAGTGTTACCTGCCCTCCTGTATGTGACGGAAACATGGACACTGTACAGCATTCACCTCAAAGCCCTGGAGAAATATCACCAGCAATGCCTCTGCAAGATCCTGCAAATTCAGTGGCAGGACAGGCGCTCCAATATCAGTGTCCTCTCTCTGGCCAACAACCCCAGTATCAAGACACTGGTCATGGCTAATGGGTTACATTGGGCAGGCCGCATCATCCACATGGCTGGCACAAGATTCCCAAAGCAAGCTTTCTGCTCCGAGCTCTGTCACAGCATGAGGCTACCAGGAGGGCAGAGGAAATGCTACAAGGATGTCCTTAAAGCCTTGCTATAAAATGTGACATCTCCACTGATTCGTGGGAATCTCTTGCCCGAGGCCACCCAAAATAGAGAAGCATCCACGAAGGTGCCAACCAATTTGAACAACGTCAACATGCCCAGACAGCGATCAAGTGCAAACGGCGGAAGGAGTGTTTAGAATTCCGAACATCCCATTCACTTGCCTCATTAAACAACACCTGCCCCAGCTGTGGCAGAGTGTGAGGATCCAGAATTGGACTATTCAATCACCTGAGGACCCACAAAAAGACAGGCATAACTAGGACCCATGTGGGTACCCATAGCAACACCTTTTATTTGAAGGAAGTGAGTGGAGTTAAAAGAGAAGCTGTTCAATGTAAGAACAAATTCAGCCAGGCGGAGGAGGGTGGTGGTGGATGAGGACTGGTTGGGCCTCTGTTCAAGGAAGAAATGGAGAGCCCTCAAACCGTCCTGGTGGGGAATGGAGTGAAAGAAAGTCATCCTTGCTCCTGAGGGACAGACAAAAAAGAAAAGTACAATTCACTGTGAAATATAAATCGATCTCTGTAAAAGTCTTGAATCTAATATGCATCCATCATATTTTAGACATCTTTTAGGTATAGAAAGGAGAAAGAGAGACAATTATTTTCTGCTTTTTTTTCTGACCCGGACAAGCTGGCCTCTCCCCGGAACAGCAGTTGGGGGTTTGAAGCCAAATGGCAATCTACAGAAACATCTCTACACAATTAGCTTCTAATTCACAAAATTAAAAGCAAAATACTGCAGATGCTGAAAATCTGAAATAAAAACGCAAAATGCTGGAAATATTCAGCAGTCAGGCAGCATCTGTGGAGAGAGAAGCAAAGTTAAAGTTTCAGGTCTGTGACCTTTCATCAGCACTGGCAAAGGTTAGAAAAGAATATGTTTAAAGCAAGTGAAGTGGGGTGTGGTGGTGGTTAGGTGGGGAAGAGAACAATAGGCAAGGTGTATGATAGGTCAGAGGGCAAGAGAGATTAAATAATAAAGCTCCATTCCCCACCAGGATGGTTTGAGGGCTCTCCACTTCTTCCTTGAACAGAGGCCCAACCAGTCCTCATCCACCACCACCCTCCTCCGCCTGGCTGAATTTGTTCTTGCATTGAACAACTTCTCCTTTAACTCCACTCACTTCCTTCAAATAAAAGTTGTTGCTATGGGTACCCGCATGGGTCCTAGTTATGCCTGTCTTTTTGTGGGATATGTCGAACATTCCTTGTTCCAGTCCTACTCAGTCCCCCTCCCTCGCCTCTAGATGACTGTATCGGCGCCACTTCCTGCTCTTGCCCTGAACTGGAAAACTTCATCAACTTTGCTTCCAATTTCCACCCTTCTCTCACCCTTACATGGTCCATCTTCGACACTTCCCTTCCCTGACTTCTCTGTCGCCATCTTTGGGGATAGGCTGTCTACTAATATTCATTATAAGCCCATTAATGCCCATGGCTACCTTGACTACACTTCCTCACACCCTGTTTCCTGTAAGGACTCCATCCCATTCTCCCAGTTTCTCCATCTCTGACGTATCTGTTCTGATGATGCAACCTTCCAAAACAGCACTTCTGACATGGCTTCCTTTTTCCTCAACCGAGGATTCAGCCCCACTGTGCTTGACAGGGCCCTCAAACATGTTCGGCCTATTTCCCGCACTTCTGCCCTCACCCCTTCCCCTCCCTGCCAGAACTGCGACAGTGTTCCCCTTGTCCTCACTTTCCACCCCACCAGCCTCCAAATCCAAAAGGATCATCCTTCACCATTTCCGCCACAACCAGTGTGATGCCACTACCAAACACATCTTCCCTTCCCCGACACTGTCAGCATTCCGAAGGGATTGTTCCCTCCACAACGCCCTGGTCCACTCCTCCATTATGCCTGACACCTTGTCCCCTTCCCATTGCACCTTCCCATGCAATCGGAGGAGGTCTAATACCTGCTCTTTAACCTCCTCTTTCCTAAACATCCAAGGTCCCAAATACTCCTTCCAGGTGAAGCAGCAATTGACTTGTACTTCCTTCAATTTAGTATACTATATTCGCTGCTCACATTGCGGTCGCCTCTACATTGGGGAAACCAAATGCAGATTGGGTGACAACTTTGAGCAACACCTCTGCTCAGCCCGAAAGCATGACCCCAAGCTTCCGGTGCTTGGCATTTCAACACCACCCCGCCTTGCTCTCATGCCCACATTTCTGTCCTTGGCCTGTTGCAGTGTTCCAGTGAACATCAATGCAAGCTCGAGGAGCAGCACCTGATCTTTTGATTAGGCACTCTACAGCCTTGCGGACTCAATCTTGAGTTGAAGAATTTCAGAGCATGACTGGCCTTTTAAATTATTTTTTTATGATTTTATTTTATTTTATTTTTTAAATATTTTTTTTTATTCATTCACAGGATGTGGGCGTCGATGGCCAGGCCAGCATTTATTGCCCATCCCTAATTGCCCTTGAGAAGGTGGTGGTGAGCTGCCTTCTTGAACCGCTGCAGTCCATTTGGGGTAGGTACACCCACAGTGCTGTTAGGAAGGGAGTTCCAGGATTTTGACCCAGCGACAGTGAAGGAACGGCGATATAGTTCCAAGTCAGGGTGGTGTGTGACTTGGAGGAGAACTTGCAGGTGGTGGTGTTCCCATGTATTTGCTGCCCTTGTCCTTCTAGTTGGTAGAGGTCGCGGGTTTGGAAGGTGCTGTCTAAGGAGCCTTGGTGCATTGCTGCAGTGCATCTTGTAGATGGTACACACTGCTGCCACTGTGCGTCGGTGGTGGAGGGAGTGAATGTTTGTAGATGGGGTGCCAATCAAGCGGGCTGCTTTGTCCTGGATGGTGTCGAGCTTCTTGAGTGTTGTTGGAGCTGCACCCATCCAGGCAAGTGGAGAGCATTCCATCACACTCCTGACTTGTGCCTTGTAGATTGTGGACAGGCTTTGGGAGTCAGGAGGTGAGTTACTCGCCTCAGGATTCCTAGCCTCTGACCTGCTCTTGTAGCCACGGTATTTACATGGCTACTCCAGTTCAGTTTCTGGTCAATGGTAGCCCCTAGGATGTTGATAGTGGGGGATTCAGCGATGGTAATGCCGTTGAATGTCAAGGGGAGATGGTTGGATTCTCTTTTTTTGGAGATGGTCATTGCCTGGCACTTGTGTGGTGCGAATGTTACTTGCCACTTATCAGCCCAAGCCTGGATATTGTCCAGGTCTTGCTGCATTTCTACACAGACTGCTTCAGTATCTGAGGAGTTGCGAATGGTGCTGAACATTGTGCAATCATCAGCGAACATCCCCACTTCTGACCTTATGATTGAAGGAAGGTCATTGATGAAGCAGCTGAAGTTGGTTGGGCCTAGGACACTACCCTGAGGTACTCCTGCAGTGATGTCCTGGAGCTCAGATGATTGACCTCCAACAACCACAGCCATCTTCCTTTGTGCTAGGTATGATTCCCGCCAGCGGAGGGTTTTCCCCCTGATTCCCATTGACCTCAGTTTTGCTCGGGCTCCTTGATGCCATACTCGGTCAAATGCTGCCTTGATGTCAAGGGCAGTCACTCTCACCTCACCTCTTGAGTTCAGCTCTTTTGTCCATGTTTGAACCAAGGCTGTAATGAGGTCAGGAGCTGAGTGGCCCGGGCGGAACCCAAACTGAGCATCACTGAGCAGGTTGTTGCTAAGCAAGTGCTGCTTGATGGCACTGTTGATGACACCTTCCATCACTTTACTGATGATTGAGTGTAGGCTAATGGGGCGGTAGTTGGCCGGGTTGGATTTGTCCTGCTTTTTGTGTACAGGACATACCTGGGCAATTCTCCACATTGCAGGGTAGATGCCAGTGTTGTAGTTGTACTGGAACAGCTTGGCTAGGGGCGCAGCAAGTTCTGGAGCACAGGTCTTCAGTACTATTGCCGGAATATTGTCAGGGCCCATAGCTTTTGCAGTATCCAGTACCTTCAGTCGTTTCTTGATATCACGTGGAGTGAATCGAATTGGCTGAAGTTTGGCATCTGTGATGCTGGGGACTTCAGGAGGAGGCTGAGATGGATGATCAACTCGGCACTTCTGGCTGAAGATTGTTACAAATGCTTCAGCCTTATCTTTCGCACTGATGTGCTGGGCTCCCCCATCATTGAGGATGGGGATATTTGTGGAGCCACCTCCTCCAGTTAGTTGTTTAATTGTCCACCACCATTCACAGCTGGATGTGATCTGATCCGTTGGTTATGGGATCACTTAGCTCTGTCTATCGCATGCTGCTTACGCAGTTTGACATGCAAGTAGTCCTGGGTTGTAGCTTCACCAGGTTGACACCTCATTTTGAGGTATGCCTGGTGCTGCTCCTGGCATGCCCTCCTGCACTCTTCATTGAACCAGGGTTGGTCTCCTAATTCACCTCAGGGATATGTCCAGTTAGATCTGTTTCCCTCAGGACGTACCCGAGCAGTTGCTTTAAATGGACAGGCCAAGGATAAAAACAGTTCAATTTTAATAGCAGAACATTACAACTGTGCTCTGGACCCCAGACTATCCATTAGTAACATTATGTGAGATCTGGCAGTATAATTAAAAGTTTTGCAGCCAATATGTGTCCAATATGTTCTTAGGGCCTAAGAAAGTGTCTGGCATAGACAGAGGCACTGGCATGCAAAGTATGCCATTAGTTCAAATTTTGATTTGCTGGCCTCACATGGTAGATAACTCCAAACACTCTGCTCAACCTGTGCCCTGAACTACCATGAGCAACATCACGGTAGACCTACTAGCATACTTTAAAATATTATAAGCACAATCTTCTGAGCAACAGGTAATTTTAAGACTAATGTTACATGATCTCAGATCACTGGGTGCCATTAGAAATTGCCAACATTTTTATGACCAATAACTTATTTGTCTGTTTATTACTGAAAATAAATAAACAGACAGTGATGTACATTACATAGAATTACACAGAATATGCAGCACAGAAACTGGCCATTTGGCCCAACTAGTCCATGCTGGCATTTATGCTCCACTCAAGTCTCCTCCTATCCTTCCTTATCTAACTCTATCAGCAAAGCCCTCTATTCCCTTTTCCTTCATATGCTTATTTAGCTTCCTCTTAAATGCATCTATACTGTTCACCTGAATTACTCCCTGTGGTAGCAAGTTCCACATTCTCACCACTCTCTGGGTAAAAATGTTTCTTCGGAATTCCCAATTTGTTTTTGTCGTGGGTAACTATCTTATATTGATGGACTCTAGTTTTGCTCTTCCCCATACATGGAAACACTCTCTCTGTGTCCACTCTATCTAAACCTGCCATAATTTAAAGATCTCTATTAGGTCCCCCCAAGCCTTCTGTGAATTGGAAAATTAATTCATCTTGCAACATTAAGAAGCTCAGAATCAATTTGTTTTTCAAATTCAGGGTTCCATTTCTGAACGAGTTTGTCTTTTGCACCACACTGCATTACTTTTTCTCTCAACAGATGTCTTAACAGCCTTGATAAATAATTGAATTAAGATTTAATTGATTATTAATGTGGAAGAGTAAAGTGAGCTACTACAAAAAATAAAATTTCAGATTATTTTGTTCAGTGAGTGTTTTTTTTAATACATACAAATTTAAAGGTAACTAGTACAGTTGGGGAGTTTTTAAACTAATTTGACAGGAGGAGAGGGAGCCAGAAAATAGGGGAAAGGAGCAGAAATGAGACCAGAGAACAGAGAAATAAAGAGCTAGAAATATCCCAAGAATTGCAGAGATCAGATTGAGGAAAATAAAAGAAAGATTTACATTTATATAGCAATTTTCACAATCACCAGACATCTCAAAGTGCTTTACAGCCATTGAAGTATTTTTGAAGTGTAGTCACTGTTGGAATGTAGGATACAGGGTAGCAAATTTGCACAGAGCAAACTCCCATGAACAGCAATGTGGTAATGATCAGATAATATGTTTTTGTTATGTTGATTGAGGGATAAATATCAACTAGGACACTAAGGATAACACCCTTGTTCTTCTTTGAAATAGTGCCATGGGATCTTTTACATCCGTCCAAGCAGGTAGGTGAGGCCTCAGTTTACTGTCTCATCCAAAAGACAGCATCTCCAACAACACAGCCTTGATTTTTGCACTTAAGTCCAAAGTGGGACTTTAATCAGGAACCTTACTCATCAGAGGCTAGAGTGCTAGTAACTGAGTCACAGGTTCTTAATATTCCTGGTTATCAAGTATTCAGGAATGATAGAGAAGGAAAAATAAAAGGAAGCTTGATAGTATTGATTCAAGATGATGTTACAGTTCTAAATTGAAAAAATATGCCAGATGGTTCTCGGACCGAATCTATTTGACTTGAGTTGAGGATCAGAGGCTTTTTATACGTATACAAAGAGAAAGAGGGTAACCAGGGAAAGGGTTGGCCCACTCAAGGACAGAGAAGGGAATCTATGTGTGGAGCCAGAGGAAATGGGCGAGGTACTAAATGAGTACTTTGCATCAGTATTCACCAAAGAGAAGGACTTGGTGGATGATGAGCCTAGGGAAGGGAGTGTAGATAGTCTCAGTCATCTCATTATCAAAAAGGAGGAGGTGTTGGGTGTCTTGCAAAGCATTAAGGTAGATAAGTCCCCAGGGCCCGGTGGGATCTATCCCAGAATACTAAGGGAGGCAAGGGAAGAAATTGCTGGGGCCTTGACAGAAATCTTTGCATCCTCATTGGCTACAGGTGAGGTCCCAGAGGACTGGAGATCAGGCAATGTTGTTCCTTTGTTTAAGAAGGGTGGCAAGGATAATCCAGGAAATTATAGGCCAGTGAGCCTTACATTAGTGGTAGGGAAATTATTAGAGAGGATTCTTCGGGACAGGATTTACTCCCATTTGGAAACAAACGAACTTATTAGCGAGAGGCAGCATGGTTTTGTGAAGGGGAGGTCGTGTCTTACTAATTTGATTGAGTTTTTTGAGGAAGTGACGAAGATGATTGATGAAGGAAGGGCAGTGGATGTTATCTATATGGGCTTCAGTAAAGCCTTTGACAAGGTCCCTCATGGCAGACTGGTGCAAAAGGTGAGGTCACACGGGATCAGAGGTGAGCTGGCAAGACTGGCTCGGTCATAGAAGACAGAGGGTAGCAGTGGAAGGGTGCTTTTCTGAATGGAGGGATGTGACTAGTTGTGTTCCGCAGGGATCAGTGCTGGGACCTTTGCTCTTTGTAGTATATATAAATGATTTGGAGGAAAATGTAGCTGGTCTGAATTGTAAGTTTGCAGACAACACAAATGTTGGTGGAGTTGCGGATAGTGATGAGGATTGTCAGAGGATCCAGCAGGATATAGATCGGTTGGAGACTTGGGCGGAGAAATGGCAGATGGAGTTTAATCCGGACAAATGTGAAGTAATGCATTTTGGAAGGTCTAATGCAGGTGGGAAGTATATAGTAAATGGCAGAACCCTTAGGAGTATTGACAGGCAGAGAGATCTGGGCGTACAGGTCCACAGGTCACTGAAAGTGGCAACGCAGGTGGATAAGGTAGTCAAGAAGGCATATGGCATGCTTGCCTTCATCGGTCGGGGCATAGAGTATAAAAATTGGTAAGTCATGCTGCAGCTGTACAGAACTTTAGTTAGGCCACACTTAGAATATTGCATGCAATTCTGGTCGCCACACTACCAGAAGGACGTGGAGGCCTTGGAGAGGGTACAGAAAAGGTTTACCAGGATGTTGCCTGGTCTGGAGGGCATTAGCTATGAGGAGAGGTTGGAAAAACTCGGATTGTTTTCACTGGAACGACGGAGGTGGAGGGGCGACATGATAGAGGTTTACAAAGTTATGAGCGGCATGGACAGAGTGGATAGTCAGAAGCTTTTTCCCAGGCTGGAAGAGTCAGTTACTAGGGGACATAGGTTTATGATGAGAGGGGCAAAGTTTAGAGGGGATGCGCGAGGCAAGTTCTTTACACAGAGGGTGGTGAGTGCCTGGAACTTGCTGCCGGGGGAGGTGGTGGAAGCAGGTACGATAGCGACGTTTAAGAGGCATCTTGACAAATGCATGAATAGGGTGGGAATAGAGGGATACGCTCCCCGGAAATGCAGAAGGTTTTAGTTTAGGCAGGCGTCAAGATCGGCGCAGGCTTGGAGGGCCGAATGGCCTGTTCCTGTGCTGTACTGTTCTTTGTTCTGTGTTAATATTGTTGGGAGTTTTTTTTATAGACCTCCAAACAGAAAAGGAGATAGAAGAGCAAATTTGCCAGCAAATTTCAAAGGCATGCAACAAAAATAGAGTGGTAATATTATGAGACTTTAATTACCGAAAATAGACTGGGAAAAATATAATGTTAAGGATAGGGAAGGAGAGGAATGTCTGATATGTGCAAAGGAGAACTTCCTCGATCAAAATGTCTCCAGTCCAACAAGGAAGAACCAGTGTTGGATCTTGTTGTGAGAAATGAAGTAGGGCAAGTGGAGTGTGTCACTGTAGGTGATCATCTCGTAACTACAACATAATTCCGTTTCAAGCAATTATAGAAAGAGACCAGAAAATATCTAAGGAAAGATGCTCAACTGGGAAGAAGTAATTTCAGTCATTTAGGAAGAGACCTAATACAGGTAGATGGGACAAGGTAATTACAGAATAAAGCAGCAATGAAGCAATGGGGAGCATTCAGGGAAGAGATAGTTCAGGTGCAAACTAGGCACATTCCTCTAAAGGGAAAAGGTAGAGCATGCAAACTGAACGCACCCTCATAACAAAGGAAATACAGGTTAAAATAAAACAGAAAAAGAAGGCTTATATCAAATGACAGGAGCAAGATACAGCTAATAACTATGAAAATTATGGAAAGTACAGGAGCAAACTGAAAAAGTTAATACAGGAGACAAAGGGAGGTTATGAGGAAAGATTAGAAGGCAACATTAGATTGAACCCTTAAACATTTTATGAACATATGAAGTATAAGAGGCTAGCTAGGGAAAAGGTTGGGCCTATTAAGGACCCAAAGGGAAATCTTCACCTAGAGGCAGAAGACATGGGCTGCATTTTGGAGCTGCCACAATATTAAATGCAACGGCTCATTTTAATGGCCATGGCAGACCGCCCACCCTGCCCTCACCCCCATGACCTAGAGGGGGCAGGCGGTCTGTCCCCGGCAATGGCATCAGCAGCATTTATGCAGGCGCTGATGCCATTTTTAAAGGGCTTCGAGCCTTTCCATTTAATTTAAACATTTAAAGAAAGAGTTAAGGAAAAATTTTACAAACATTTAATTTGCCCCTCTCCCACTCCCCCGCCCCAATAATCATGCAATGCACTTGCCCACGTCCCCCAAAACACCTCCCTGCCCACCTGACCTTTCCCCCCACCAAAGTTCATAAATTTTAAACTTTAACTCTTCCCATCATCCCCTACACCAATCCAATAAGTTTGACCCCACTTCCCCCACCCACCCCCCACCCCACACTGAAAACCTACCTCCTCCCCCCTCCTCACCAGTGTTCTGCCTCGGATCCCCAGATGGGGATTTGACGGCGCGGGATGGATGGCGGGAGTGGATAAGTAATTAATTTGTTTATTTAAATAAATTAACATATGTAAATTTTGCTCCCATTGCCGAACGGCAGGGATGCAGCCACAAGGCCTCCCCACCACCAGTAATATCGGGCCAGGCCTTCTTGGCGTCTAGGCCCGTGGCAGGCATCGAGGCCCGTGGCGGGCCTCTGCCGGAAGCATTTTCTGGCCCCCCCCACCCACCCATCCCCACCACCATGACCCCCCAAAGTCGCTGGGGCTGTAAAATTCAGCCCCACGGCTATAGTATTAAATGAGTACTTGTATGTCTTCACAAAGGAAGCAGATGGTGTGACGTTTCCACTAAATGAGGAAATGGAAGTTATGGGCAGGATAGTAATAGGTAGAGAGGACGTACTAAAAAAATTATCATTACTGGAAGTTGGTAAGTCACCTGGTCCAGATGGAATACATCCTAGGTTGCTGTAAGAAGCAAAGAAAGAAAAACTTGCATTTATATACTGCCTTTCACAACCGTGGGACATCCCAAAGTTCTTTACAGTCAATGAAGCACATCTGAAGTGAAATAATATACCCTCCAGCAAGTGGGTCAGTTGCTAGAGATAACAGATTCAGAATCATTGGCAATAGATCTAGAAGGGAGAAAAAAGTGATTTTTTTTTTCACTTAGAGAGTTGTTGGGATCTGCAACCCTCTACCTGAAAAGGTGGTGGAAGCTGATTCCATAAATAATTTTTAGAGGGAGTTTTTTTAAAATTCATTTAAGGGATGTGGGCATCACTGGCAAGACCAGCATGTATTGTCCAGTGGACAAGTACTTGAGGTTGGGTGTGACGGAAACCACACCTACCAGATTATAATATATTAAGTTCACGATATGGAACATTATTTGAACGCTTACTGAACATTGAACATAACTTGTTTTAAAAAGACCACAGAACAGTGGCTGAAAACATGGTTGCATATTTGCATTCTAAAAGACTGCTGCATGGAGAGACAATGGGCGTACTCCCTGATTCAATTAGCCAGATGGGTTTTGTCAATAGTGATGATCAAGAGACACTGAGAGTCATTGAACGTGTAAGAGCCAGCATTCCACCTCTCCATTGCGAGTGTCTGGTAAGTTTGGAGGGATCCACAAACCTCACAGGTGAGGCTGTTCCAAACAAGGAGCTAGTCACATGACTAATCTGCTGGCCAACCTGGGGCTTTTTGAATTGTGCCTGACACAGAAAGAAAGAAACTGCAATTGAACTTCAAGAAGAGAGCACCTCTCTTCCTGTTTCTCATGCAAAGTTCCAGGGACCCATGGAAGTAACTTAAGCCTCAAGACTGAAGACCAGCAAAACAAGTTTGAAAGTCTGTACTGGACCTCAACAAGAACTGCAAGACTTAACTTCAATCAAAGACTTTACACCCAACCCAAAACCAGTAACTGAACTCCATCTATTACTTCAAACCTTCCCCCTTTAATTCTTTCTCCTCCTCTATCTCTATTTGTGTGTGTATTTATCACATATGCCTGCTAGTGCGGTTGTGTTGCGTATTTTTGGTAGTTTTAACTGGGTTAGAGTTTTAAGGTTAATAAAATTACACCTTTCTTGTTTAAATCTGAGAAAACCTGTCTGGTTGATTTCTTTACAATTACAATTAGAGAGCAATGAGCAAGGACTCACTGAAGGGAAGCTAAAAACACAGAGTTTTAAAAGTTAAACCCTGTTACGGCCAAACCAGGAAAAGGCTGACAGGGGAGCCCTAGACCCCTTTCTCACCTGGTCATAACATTGAGAGTTATGGACAAAAAGTGGAAATGTGGAGCTAAGTAAACTGCTTTTTCAAAGAGCTAGTACAGGCACAATGGGCTGAATGGTATTCTTCTCTGCTGTAAGTTTCTATGATTCTATGATCTGTATCCTCTGGTTTCTCCCTGTTTCATAGATTAAATAGAGCAGTAATATGCTTGTACATTACAATATTTTGCCTGAGGCTCGCCCTTTAAACCCATATTACCTTAAGAACATTGTTATGACCAGGTGAGAAAGGGGTCTAGGGTTCCCTCTCAGCCTTCGCTTGGTCTTACTATAACAGGGTTTAATTTTAAACACACTGTTTAATGACTAAATTCCAATTGTAAGGCAAATAAACTAGCCAAACAGGATTTCTTAGGTTTAAAGAAAAAAGGTTGAACTTTATTAAACCTAAGCTCTAATTCAGTGAATGCCTATGGATACGCGACGCGCCCACGCTAGCAGCATACGCAATACACACATGCAGAAAGAGACAGAAAAGAGCAGAAGAAATAAAGTGGAATAGTTTGAAGCAATATCTGAAGGTGATTTTGGTGACTGTTCTTTGAGCTCGCTATAAAGTCCTTGATTGTAGGTAGATCTTGTTTTTTATTGGGGCCCAGTGTTCTTCTTAAACCTTGTTCGATGTTGGAGACTTTTCCCTCTTGAAGTTCATGTGTCCTCAGTGGGTCCAGAGGCTTGCGAGAAAGAGATGGGAGCAGACAGGAGAGGCCTTCACTTCAGGAGCAGACAGTCTTTTCTGAGTTCAAAATCTCTGTGGCTCGTTCAAAAAACCTGGACCAGCTAGTTAGTCATGTGACCAGCTGGTTTAACCAGTCCTGGCTTTTGTGGATTGTATCACCTTAGCAGTCTCTGGAATGCTCTTCTCACACCTGCAATGTCTGATGATCAAAAGCTATTATGGGTTTAATGTGTCAGGGAACAATCCTTTTGTCTCCACAAGCACTGTCTGTTAATATGGAAATGGTTTTCTGCTAAGTGTCTGGCAGCCCTTGTAACAGGCTTTCTCTTCTTCCGAGCAAGTTTAAAATCAATGTTCACATGACAAAATTAATATGCTTCATTCTAGGCAGATGGGGGCCTGCATGGCAACATATTTGGAAAGAAAGGGTAGAGCTAACTGCATTTGCACACATATGTCTCTAAATAGGTAGAATTTTATCTTGCTTTTTAAAAATAAAAGCAAGTTTTGGTAGACAGATAGGTTGGGGGGGGGGGCGGGTGGTGGCTATATTGTGTAAATATAATAAAGGTATTTAGTTACCATGTGACTCGAGGCTCAGGCCACCCTGAGACAGTGCAGTGTAACTTCACATTCTGCTTCTCCCAGACAGTGTGGGATCTTGGCTTGATTATAAATTCAGGTAAACGAAGCAGGCTGTCCTCTCTCAGTCTTTTGTGAAATTCCTGAGTCTCGTAAATCTGAGGTGAGATGCAGAAGAACATGAGGCTAATCCAATGTGAAACATTTCAGCATTAACAACACTATCATTCAAGTGTTCTACATCTGTTTTTATAGATAAACAAAAAAAAAGGGAAATTTGCATTTCTGAAGAAAACATTAGCATTTGCAATTTAAAAAGTCAGTATTCTTAAAGTTCTTTATATAAAACTATCCAGCAAACTATTATAGCCTGAAGATAAGCACACAATGTTACGATGCAAGCCTCATGATAATGAGTCATTGTGGGGAATTTTAAATCTCCTTACGCTGGTGGGCAGTTAAGTTGGGGTGGGTAAAATACCCACTCTATTACCACACAGCTGGCTCTTCTTGATTAACTTATGTCTTTTCAAATGAAAGGTTATTTTGTCCCTGATAATGGTTTCCAATAACTTCCCACCACCGATGTTAGGTTGACTGGCCTGTAGTTTCCTTTTCCCTTTTTTGTACAGTGGTATAACATTAGCAACTTTCCAATCCTCCAGCACTACTCCTGCATCCAATGAGATCTGAAAGACTGTGACCAATACCTCTGCAATGTCAGTCAGCCATGGCTCAGTTGGTAGCACTCTTGCCTCTGCTTGTCTGTGCGCCATATAATTTCAATATACTAAAATAAAGATGCAAAGGACATATTCAATGGACCTAGGGCATTAAGTTCCACCAGTTTTCAAATGCAGTGGAAAAATACAGCTGATTACAAAGTATAAAATCAGAAGGTGTAAAACTGCTTCCTTGTCACTTACACACTGAGATAGCATCAGTAACAAGAAATTGCATTCACGCCTTCTCAGTTTCTACAGTTTCTAACTGCAATGCCTTAACCTGTTGTTTATTATTTCTCCTTTACTGATTTTGTACGTATGTAAATAGTATGTAATAATGAAGAGCATCATTGATTTCAGCCAGATTTTAGATTAACTCATTACTGAGATATGCCCTTGTTTGTGGTTTCACATATGACTCATTCCTACTTGCAAAGCCCTTCCAAATCCCCCACCCTGTGACTTACCTCATTGCTGGTGATTGTTCCTTTGGGCCCGGCTGGCAGCCTTCCACCATCTGACATTCCACTGTGGCCCACCAGCCAGCTGTCGTTTCCCGCCAGTTTTGGATGGGCAACTGACAGAGGGCATGCAGATAAGGTCCTGGGAGCTAAAATCACCTGTTCCTCACAATGTAAGGTTGGGAGGGTTTATCATTTGCCTCAAACCCCACACATTTGATTCATACTCTGAGTTAAATCTGGGGCTGCAGTTTACGCTTTGAGCATAAGATGGACCCTCTAGTCACCAAAGCGAGGGATTGACTGCTATTAATTGCTTACCTTTCATGGGCTGACTAGCCCAGGGCTTCTGCTCTTGGAATAATATGGTGCACTCCAAGATTATGTTGACTAATTGGGGAGGACCCCCTTGTTTTAACAGTAGAGGTACTTGCCCCCACGCTTAAATTTAAATGATCTAATTCACTGGATTAAAATGACAGACAGAAGTTCTCAGTTAGTGTTTTAACAGAGGAAGAGAACAGGAAAAGGGAAGAAAATAAGTACTGTAAAGCATTTCTAAATTAGGGAATTAGGAGCAAGAAGGAAAGGAAGGCAAAATACATTTACCCAAATAGCAGTAGAGTTGAGAAATAATTACCAGGTAAGACCATTGCTCTGGTGTTATTAGTGGGTTCCAGAGTCAACTAGATGTACTTTCTTAAATATACAAACATACAAATTAGGAGCAGGAATAGGCCACTTGGCCCCTCGAGCCTGCTCTGCCATTCAACAAGATGATGACTGATCTGACTGTAACCTCAATTCCACATTCCCGCCTACCTCCGGTAACCTTTCATCCCATTGCTTATCAAGAATCTATCTACCTCTGCCTTAAAATATTCAAAGTCCCTGCTTCCACCACCTTTTGAGGAAGAGTATTCCAAAGACTGATATCTCTCTGAGAGAAAAAATTTCTCCTCATCTCTGTCCCAAATGGGCGACCCCTTATTTTTAAACAGTGACCCCCTAGTTCTAGATTCTCCCACAAGGGGAAACATCCTTTCCACATCCACTCTGTCAAGACCCCTCAGGATCTTATATGTTTCAATCAAGTTGCCTCTTACACTTCTAAACTCCAGCGGATACCAAGCCTAGCCTGTCCAAACTATCCTCATAAGAAAATCCGCCCATTCCAGGAATTAGTCTAGTAAACCTTCTCTGAACTGCTTCCAACGGATTTAAATCCTTCCTTAAATAAGGAGACCAATGCTGTACACAGTACTCACCCTGTATAAATGAAGCATAACCTCCCTATTTTTGTATTCAATTCCCCTTGCAATAAACAATAACATTCTATTAGCTTTCCAAATTACTTGCTGTACCTGCATATTAACCTTTTTCAATTTATGCACTAGGATACCCAGATTCCTCTGCATCTCAGAGCTCTGCAATCTCTCACCATTTAGATAATATGCTTCTTTTTTAATCTTCCTGCTGAAATCGACAATTTCACTTTTTCCCACATTATACTCCATTTGCCAGATCTTTGCCCACTCACTTCAACTATCAATATCCCTTTGTAACCTCCTTATGTCCTCTTCGCAACTTACTTTCCGACCTATCTTGTGTCATCAGCAAATTTAGCAACCGTACGTTTGGTCTCTTCATCCAAGTCATTTATATAAATTGTAAAAAGTTGAGGCCCCAGCACTGATCCTTGTGGCACACCACTTGTTACATCTTGCCAACCGGAAAATTACCCATTTATGCCTACTTTCTGTTTCCTGTTAGCTAGCTAATCTTCTATCCATGCCAATATGTTACTCGCTACACCTAGCTTTTATTTTCTGCAATAACCTTTGATGTGGCATCTTATCAAATGCCTTCTGGAAATCTAAGTACAGTACATCTACCAGTTCCCCATTATCCACAGCACATGTTACTTCTTCAAAGAACTCCAATAAATTGGTTAAACATGATTTCCCTTTCACAAAACCATGTTTACTCTATTTGATTATCTTGAATTTTTCTAAGTGCCCTGCTATAACATCTTTAATAATAGCTTCTAACATTTTCCCTATGATAGATGTTAAGCTAACTGGCCTATAGTTTCTTCCTTTCTGTCTCCTTCCCTTTTTGAATAAAGGAGTTACATTGGCTATTTTCCAATCAATCCCAAACCTAAGGAATTTTGGAAAATTAAAACCAACGCATCAACTATCTCACTAGCCATTTCTTTTAAGACGCTAGGATGAAGTCCATCAGGACCCGGAGACTTGTCAGCCTGCAGCTCCAACAGTTTGCTCAGTACCACTTCCCTGGTGATTGTAATTTTCTTGAGTTCCTCCCTCCCTTCCATTTCCTGATTTACAGCTATTTCTGGGATGTTACTGTAACCTCGATAGTGAAGGTCAATGTAAAATACCTGTTCAATTCATCTGCCATCTCCTTCCTTTCCATTATTAATTCCCCAGACTATAGGACAAATACTCACTTTGTTAACTCTTTTCTTTTTTAATTATCTATAGAAACTCTTATTATCTGTCTTTATATTTCTCACCAGCTTTTTCTTGTACTCTAATTTTTCCCTCCTTATTAATCTTTTAGTTGTTCTTTGCTGCTTTTCATATTCTGTCCAATCTTCTGCCCTGCCACCCATCTTTGCACAATTATATGCTTACTCTTTAAGTTTGATACTATCTTTAACTTTTTTAATTAACCACAGATGGGGGGGGTCCTCCCCTTGGAATTTATTTCTTATTGGAATGTATCTATTCTGTGTATTCTGAAATATCCCCTTAAATGTCTGACACTACATCTCTATTGACCTATCCTTTAACCTAATTTGCCAGTTCACTTTAGCTAGCTCTGCTTTCATGCCCTCATAATTGCCCTTATTTAAGTTTAAAGTACTAGTCTTAGGCCCACTCTTCTCTCCCTCAAACTGAATATAAAATTCAATCATATTATGATCACTGCTGCCTCGGGGCACATTCACTGTGAGGTCATTAATTAATCCTGTCTCGTTGCCCAATACCAGGTCTAGTATAGCCTGCTCTTTGGTTGGCTCCAGAATGTGCTGTTCTAAGAAACTATCCTGAAAACATTCTGTGAAATGTTCTATTAAAAGGAAGGGATTGTGGGATATGGTGAGAAGATGGGGTTGACCTAACAAAAGTAAATAGACTTGTTGTACCTAAAGCTTTTTCCTGCTCCTAAAAATTGTTATATTCTTATTCCTTTCACTGAAATAAACTGATTCTTTGTTGATACTGTCTTTGGTTCAGTATCAGATGCCTGCAGACTGGATTGAATGTTGCTCTTTATATTCACCTGTTTATTCAGTGAAATGCGTTCAGCAGACTCCCGGATGGCAACTTTTCTTGACTTGTGCATTGCAGTCTTCTCAACACTATGTTCTTCAGTAGTATTCCTTTGGACAGAATGAGATTCTACGCCATAAAGATTTGTTTTGGACTGCTTCATTCTTTCATCTTTTGTGTTAGTAATTCCACTGATATGCTGCTGGCTAAAAAAAAGACAAACAATACATAAGTAAAATCTTTCTTATTAATAATTATTGTCTATTATGCATAGCTTTCCCTGATTTCTTTTACATTGTATTTCCCTTTCACATTATAATTGGTTGCTTCACTTCCATTATTTTCGATTTACCAATGGATAAGCTCTTCTGCAAATATGGATAAACTTTATTATAACAACTTCGTTTGTGATCTATTGTGATCCCATTAACTGCTATAGGCTTGAAATTAAAACCATAGAACATTACAGCACAGAAGGAAGCCATTCATCTCATTATGTCAATACTAGATCAATACAAAATTACCCCCACTGCCCTCTCCCTCCCATAGTCCTTTATCTTCCTCAGCTTCAAATATTGATCCTAGTTTACTATAGAAAGTGCAGGACTTTATGCCTCAACTTGGCTTATGACAAAGCATTTGACATTCCAATAGCCCTTAATGTAACCTCTTACCTTACTCTCTTAAAGACTTGACTCTTCACAGACTCATGAACCAGAGGAAACAGTCTTTTCTTATTCAGAACCCTCATAATGTTAAACACCTCTGTTAAATCTTCTCTAGTCTTTCGCTGATGCAGTGGTACAAGTATCTCAACTCTCCTCATAACTATATTTTTCCCATTTCTGGGATCATCCTGGTAAATGTACATTGTAGATTCTTAATGGATTTATTGTAAAATAAGGTACCAAAACTGCACATAGTAGTCTAACAATGGCTTCACACATGTTTTGTACAAATATATCATTACCTATTTATTCTTCTACTATATGGCCCTATTATGAAATTAAAATTCTATTCTAGTTTTTATAGTTTATCTATCCACAATCACACTTCCCAGGAATTATGTATTTGAACCCTTAGATCTTTCTGTTCGTCACATTCTTCAGCATTCTCCGTTGAGCATATACTCCCATTTCTTGTTTTTTGTTTCTCAACATGTATTAACTCATGCTTATCCACATTAATTTGAGCCTGTCACCTGTCCACCTATTCAACTAACCTGTCTACATCTTTCTGAAGTATTCCATAATCCTCCACACTGTTTGCTGACTCCTACATTTGAGTTATCAGCAAATTGCGGGTTTGTGTTCACTGCGCCCAATTCTAAGTCATCGATATATGTCAAGAACAAATCTGGACCTATTCCTGATGCATGGGGAACGCTACTTTCAACCCTTCTTCAGCCCGAGCAACAGCCATTTGCCGATTTGCTATCAAAGCTGTTACATTTCCATTTTTACCATATTCTTGATGTTTTCTAACATGCTGATTGTGAAACTCTGATTGAATGTTTTCTGGAAATCCATATGGGCTATATTTAATATCTTTCCCTAATTTACAACTTTTGGAAAATAAGTCAACAACAACTTGCATTTATATACCATCTTTAACATAGAAAAAGACCCAAAGCACTTCACAAATGCGTAATCAGACAAAAATGGACACTGAGCCCCAGAGGATTAGGAGGGACGTTAAAAAGCTTGGTTAAAGAGATGGATTTTAAGGGCGGTCTTCAATGAGGAGAGGGAGGTGGGGTGGCAAAGGGATTTAGAAAGCAAATTCTATGAGGTCTCAATGGCTGAAGGCACAGTATAACAAAGGGAATGGAAATTGCATAAGAGGACAAGGTCAGAGAAACAAAAGATTTTGGGGAAGTAGTTGGAGAGCTAGAGGAGGGTACAGAAACAGGAAGGGGTGAGAAAATGGAGTGTTAAATATGAGGGTGATCATTTTAAATTAGAGCCAGTGAATGACCAGAAGGTTATATATGTCAACAAGGAGAGGGCTGATGGGTGAGTGGGACTTAATGCAGGATAAGATCCAGACAGCAGCATTTTGGAATGGCTGAAGATTCCTGAGTGTGGAAGATGGGAGGCCAGCCAGAAGGGCACTGGAATAATCAAGTCTGGAAGTGACAAAGGCATGGATGAGAGTTTTGGCGGTAGATGAGAAGAGGCAAGGGTGGAGCCGGATGACATTAGAGATGTAGAAGTAGTCTTTGTGGTGGAGAAGTTATGGAGTTGGAAATTCATTATGAGGTCAAATACAATGCCGATGTTACATAACTTAAGAACATAAGAAATAGGAGCAGGAGTGGGCCATATGGCCCCGTGAGCCTGCTCCACCATTCAGTAAGATCATGGCTGATCTTCTGCCTCAACTCCACTTTCCAACACACTCCCCATATCCTTTGATTCCCTGAGAGATCAAATCTGTCTTTCTCAGCCTTAAATATACCTAATGATGGAACATCTACAACCCTCTGGGGTAGACGATTCAAAAGATTTACATCCCTCTGAATGAAGAAATTTCTCCTCTTCTCAGTCCTAAATAATTGACCCCTTAACCTGATATTGTACAAACATGCTCTCAATTCTCCAGCCAGGGGAAACAACCTTTCAGTGTTTACCTGTTGAGCCCCTTCAGAATCTTGAATGTTACACTTCTCATTCTTCTAAACTTTAAAGAGTACAGACCCAATTTACTCCGGCTGTTATAACAGAACACATTCTCATCCCAGGAACCAGTCTAGCAAACCTTCACTGTATCACCTCCAATGCAAGTATATCCTTCCTTAGATATGGAGACCAAAACTGCACACAGTATTCCAGGTATGATCTCACCAAAACCCAATACAATTATAGCAAGACTTCCTTATTCTTGTACTCTAGTCCCCTTGCAATAAAGGCCAACATGCAATTTGCCATCCTGCATGCTAACTTTATATGTTCCTTGTACGAGTACACCCAAGTCTTCTGAATATTGACATTTAAAAGTTCACGACTTTTGAAAAATATTCTGCGTTTTTATTCTTACTGCCAAAGTGAATAACCTCACACTTCCCCAAATTATACTCCATGTGCCACCTTATTGCCCACTCACTTAATGGGCTGGATTTTAAAGCCCCTCCGCCATTGGGAATGGTGGTGGGGGGGCAATGAAGATCGGTACAGCAGACGCCTGCCACCGATCTCGGCGGCGGCAGTGAGGCCTTGTTGCGGCCACCCCGCCAATCGGCGACAGGACCCGCATTAAAATATGTAAATGCTTACTTACCATTCATCCTGCAGTGATTCTGCCATCATGTTACCATCTTCATTCTTGCTGCCGACAATGCCGCGCCTTGGAATCCCCATTTGAGGAAACGTGGTGTGACAGCTGTGGGGAGGGGGAGGAGGTTTTTTACTCTGTGCGGGACGGGGGAGCAGGGTTACAAGGCCTTGGATTGGTTAGGGAGGTAATGGGATGGGGTAATGGACAAAGGTGCCAAACTTTGGGCGGGGGAAGGTCAAAGTTTCAATATAGGAATTCCAGGGGGGAGGAAAGGCCAAGAATGTTGTGAGATGCTATTGGGGGGGTGGGACAATGCATGGAAAGGCCATCTAATTTTTCCAATACTTTCCGTTACCTGGCCCTTTAAATCTTAAATCTCCATTGAGGGCTGTAAGCCCTTTAAAAATTGTGCCGGCGCCTGCATATTGGCAACGCACAATGTTGTTGGTGTCGGCTTGCCTGCCCCCTCCACATCATTGCAGGGGGAAGGTGCCATGGCCATGCAAAAGAGCCTCCACGTTTGAAATCGTGGCAGCTCCGTGGCATGGTGCCCGTGTGCGTGGGCTGTATTTTCTTACGTCGGCGGCAGAGTCTTAAAATGCAGCCCAGCCTGTCTATATCTTTTTGCAGCCTTTTTGTGGCCTCCTCAAAGCTTACATTACCACCTAGCTTTGTATCATCAGCAAACTTGGATACATTACTCTCAGCCTCTTCATCTAAGTCATTAATATAGATTATAAATAGCTGATGCCCCTGCACTGATCCTTGAGGCACTCCACTAGTTACAGCCCGACAACTTGAAAATGCCCCATTTATCCCTGCTCTCTGCTTCCTTAACCAATCCTCCAGGAAACAGAACTCCAAGACCATTATACAAAAGCAAAATACTGCAGATGCTGGAAATCTGAAACAAAACCAAAAAGTGCTGGAAATACTCAGCAGGTCTGGCAGCATCTGTGGCGAGAGAAGCAAACTTAACATTTCAGGTCAGTGACCTATCATCAGAACTGGCAACGGTTAGAAATATAATAGGCTTTAAGCAAATAAAGTGGGGGTGGAGCAAAAGAGAACAAATGATTTGAGAGGACAGAGAATCACAGAGAATAACTGACAAGGAGGTCATGGGGCAAAGGCAAAGACAAAGGGCTGTATTTTACCCTAGGCAGTCGGGACTTCGCCACCTAATGTTACGTCAGTGGCGAACCCGCTTCCGCCTAGCCTGGGGATCCAACCTGCATTTTATGGGTCCCCGGGATTAAATTATCCCGAGGCAGGACTTCTACCTGCTTGAGGGAGGAGGTCTCGCCTCAGTGAGCTGCCGGCCGATCAGTGGGCTGGCAGCTCTTAGTCCCAGCAGCACCACCGGGAGCAGTGGCCACTGCTGGGACAGCAGCCCAGCCAACCGAGGAGGACGTCATGGAGCCGGGACTGAAGGTATGTAGGGGTTCCGTCTCGCCGGGGGGGGATCGGTCGTCCTGGCGAGGCAAGGGTAGTCGTTTGGGGGGGGGGGGGGGGAGGGCGCCTTGGGTCCCAGGAGTGGGTTGGGAGGCGGTTGCAGCCCTCAATCGGGCACCCTGTGCCTGATTGCCATGGCACCTCCCGGCATGCGGAAAGGTCGGCAACTATCGCTGGGCAGCCTTTCACGCCTTCAGCACACCCGCTTGCCATGGGTAAAATACCCACGGAGGCAGGCGAGGACCCTTAAGTGGCCGTTAAGTGGTTGGCCTCGGGCAGACAGGCCGTTTCCCCCCCAACCACCCCCCCCCCCCCCACCCCTCCGCCCAACTGCTGTAAAGTTGGTCGGAGGCGGGAGCAGGGTGGGAAGGCCTCCCAGAGCCACCCACTCAATTTTATGCGGCCCCCATGCCATCATCCGACCCGCTGGGGCAGCATAAAATTCAGCCCAAAAATTGTGTTAATGGTGTGGTGAAAGACAAAGCATTAGTGCAGAGAGTGTCATAAATGACAGAATAATGAAAGCCCCAGCCAAAAGGAAAAACATGAAAACAAAAGTAGGCAGGCACATGGTAAAAGAGTAATGATGAAACAAACTAAAACAAATGAAATAAAAAGAATTAATAATAAAAAATACAAAGTAAAACTAAAAAAAAGGGGAGGCCAGTCATGCTCTGAAATTATTGAACTCAATATTCAGTCCGGTAGGTTGTAGCGGGCCTAATCGGTAGATGAGCTGCTGTTCCTCGAGCTTGCATTGATGTGGAACACTGCAGCAATCCCAGGACACAGATGTGGGTACGAGAGGAAGGGGAGTGTGTTGAATTGGCAAGCGACAGGAAGCTCGGGGTCATGTTTTCAAACTGGGTTGAGGTGTTCCACAAAGTGGTCATCCAATCTGCATTTGGTCTCTCCAATGTAGAGGAGACCGCATTGTGAGCAGCGAATACAGTATACTAAATTGAAAGAAGTACAAGTAAATCGCTGCTTCATCTGAAAGGAGTGTTTAGGACCTTGGATAGTGGAGAGAGGAGATAAAAGTGCAGGTATTACACCTCCTGCGATTGCATGGGAAGGTGCCGTAGGAAGGGGACGAGGTGTCAGCGTTAATAGAGGAGTGACACCAGAGTGTCGCAGAGGGAATGATTCCTTCGGAATGCCCACAGGGGAGGGGAAAATGCGTTTGGTAGTGGCATCACGCTGGATGTGGCAGAAGTGGTGGAGGGTGATCCTTTGGATACGGAGGCTGGTAGGGTGGAAAGTGAGGACAAGGGGAACCCTGTCGCAATTTTGGGCAGGAGGGGAAAGGGTGAGAGCAGAGGTGCGGGAAATGGGCCAGATATGTTTAAGGGCCCTGTCAACCACAGTTGCGGGGGGGGGATCTCGGTTAAGGAAAACGGAAGACATATCAGAAGTGCTGTTGTGAAAGGTTGCATCATCAGAGAAGATGCGTCGGAGACGGAGAAACTGGAAGAGTGGAATGGAGCCCTTACAGGAGGCAGGGAGTGAGGCAAGGTAGCCGTGGGAGTCGGTGGGCATATAATGAATATTAGTAGACAGCCTATCCCTACAGATGGAGACAGAGAGGTCGAGGAAGGGAAGGGTCTGAGATGGACCATGTAAAGGTGAGAGAAGGCTGGAAATTGGAAGCAAAGTTGATAATGTTTTCCAGTTCGGGGCAGGAGCAGGAAACGGCACTGATACAGTCATAGAGTCATAGAATCATAGAGTTATACAGCACAGAAACAGGCCCTTCGGCCCATCGTGTCTGTGCCGGCCATCAAGCACCAAACTACAAACAAGTATACCGTTTTGGATACTGTTGGGGGGATGGCCTATCAGGGGAAAACAACAGCAGCAGCCAGAGCAGTAGCACCGCAGCTGGCTCTGTTGTTCAGCAGGGAGGGACAAAGTGCAGAAGAGCAATAGTTATAGGGGACTCGATAGTCAGGAGCACAGATAGGCGCTTCTGTGGACGTGAAAGAGACTCCAGGATGTTATGTTGCCTCCCAGGTGCCAGGGTCAAGGATGTCTCTGAAAGGGCAGGGGGCATTCTGAAGGGGGAGGGTGAACAGCCAGAGGTTGTGGTACACATTGGTACTAATGACATAGGCAGGAAGAGTGACGAGGTCCTGCAGGGGGAGTTCAGGAAGTTAGGTAGTAAGTTAAAAAACAAGACCTCTAGGGTTGTAATCTCGGCATTACTCTCTGTGCCATGTACCAATGAGGCTAGAAATAGGAAGATAGTGCAGCTAAACATGTGGCTAAACAGCTGGTGTAGGAGGGAGGGTTTCAGATATCTGGATCATTGGGATCTCTTCCAAGACAGGTGGGACCTGGACAAGAAGGATGGGTTGCATCTAAACTGGAGGGGCACAAATATCCTGGCTGCGAGGTTTGCTAGGGTCACTTGGGAGAGTTTAAACTAGTGTGGTAGAGGGGTGGGAACCAGAGCAGCAGGTCAGCAGGTGAAATAACTGAGGGGGAACTAGTGAATGAGGCCAGTAAGACTGAGAGGAAGAGTAGGCAGGGAGATGTTGCTGAGCATAGCGGGACTGGTGGTCTGAAGTGCATTTGTTTCAATGCAAGAAGTATATCAGGTAAGGCAGATGAACTTAGAGCTTGGATTAGTACTTGGAACTATGATGTTGTTGCTATTACAGAGACTTTATTGAGGGAAGGACAGGATTGGCAGCTAAACGTTACGGGATTTAGATGCTTCAGGCGGGATAGAGGGGGATGTAAAAGGGGTGGGGGAGTTGCATTACTGGTTACGGAGAATATCACAGCTGTACTGTGGAAGGACACCTCGGAGGGGTCATGCAGCGAGGCAATATGGGTAGAGCTCAGGAATAGGAAGGGTGCAGTCACGATGTTGGGGGTTTACTACAGGCTTCCCAACAGCCAACGGGAGGTAGAGGAGCAGATATGTAGACAGATTTTGGAAAGATGTAAAGGTAACAGGGTTGTGGTGGTGGGTGATTTTAACTTCCCCTATATTGACTGGACTCACTTAGTGCGAGAGGCCTGGATGGGGCAGAATTTGTAAGGAGCATCCAGGAGGTCTTCTTGAAACAATATGTAGATAGTCCAACTAGGGAAGGGGCCGTACTGGACCTGGTATTGGGGAATGAGCCCGGCCAAGTGGTCGAAGTTTCAGTAGCGGAGCATTTCAGGAACAGTGACCATAATTCCGTAAGTTTTAAGATACTTGTAGATAAGGATAAGAGTAGTCCTCGGGTGAAGGTGCTAAATTGGGGGAAGGCTAATTATAATAATATTAGGCAGGAACTGAAGAATTTAGATTGGGGGCGGCTGTTTGAGGGTAAATCAACATCTGACATGTGGGAGTCTTTCAAACGTCAGTTGATTAGAATCCAGGACCGGAATGTTCCTGTGAGGAAGAAGGATAAGTTTGGCAAGTTTCGGGAACCCTGGATAACGAGGGATATTGTGAGCCTAGTCAAAAAGAAAAAGGAAGCATTCATAAGGGCTAGAAGGCTGGGAACAGACAAAGCCCTTGAGGAATATAAAGAAAGTCGGAAGTAGTCAGGAGGGCTAAAAGGGGTCATGAAAAGTCATTGGCAAACAGGATTAAGGAGAATCCCAAGGCTTTTTATACATATATAAAGAGCAAGAGGGTAGCCAGGCAAAGGGTTGGCACACTCAAGGACAGAGGAGGGAATCTATGCGTGGAGCCAGAGGAAATGGGCGAGGTACTAAATGAGTACTTTGCATCAGTATTCACCAAAGAGAAGGACTTGGTGGATGATGAGTCTAGGGAAGAGAGTGTAGATAGTCTGGGTCATGTCGATATCAAAAAGGAGGAGGTGTTGGGCGTCTTGCAAAGCATTAAGGTAGATAAGTCCCCAGGGCCTGATGGGATCTACCCCAGAATACTGAGGGAGGCAAGGGAGGAAATTGCTGGAGTCTTGACAGAAATCTTTGTATCCTCATTGGCTACAGGTGAGGTCCCAGAGGACTGGAGAATAGCCAATGTTGTTCCTTTGTTTAAGAAGGGTAGCAAGGATAATCCAGGAAATTACAGGACGATCAGACATGTCAGTGGTAGGGAAATTATTGGAGAGGATTCTTCAGGACAGGATTTACTCCCATTTGGAAACAAATGAACTTATTAGCGAGAGGCAGCATGGTTTTGTAAAGGGGAGGTCGTGTTTGACTAACTTGATCGAGTTTTTTGAGGAAGTGACGAAGATGATTGATGAAGGAAGGGCAGTGGATGTTGTCTACATGGACTTCAGTAAAGCCTTTGACAAGGTCACTCATGGCAGTCTGGTACAAAAGGTGAAGTCACACGGGATCAGAGGTGAGCTGGCAAGATGGATACAGAACTGGCTCAGTCATAGAAGACAGAGGGTAGCAGTGGAAGGGTGCTTTTCTGAATGGAGGGCTGTGACTAGTGGTGTTCCGCAGGGACACAATATCCTCCTTTGCCTCACATAACAACCTGGGATATATCTCATCTGGGCCTGGGGATTTATCCATTTTTAAGCCCGCTAAAACAGCTAATACTTCTTCCCTTTCAATGCTAATATGTTCAAGGATATCTCAGTCCCCCTCCCTGATCTCTACACCTACATCATCCTTCTCCATAGTGAACACAGATGAAAAGTAATCATTTAAAACCTCACCTATGACCTCCAGATCCACACACAGATTGTCACTTTGGTCACTCAGAGGCCCTACTCTTTCCTTGGTTATCCTCTTACCCTTAATATACTTATTAAACGCCTTGGGATTTTCCTTTATCTTGCCCGCCAGTGTTTTTCATGTCCCCTCTTCACTCTCCTAATTAAGTTTTTAAGTACCCCTGCACTTTCTATACTCCTCTAGGGCCTCCACTGTTTTCAGCACTCTGAATCTGCCATAAGCCTCCTTTTTTTTCCTGGTGCAATCCTCTATATCCCTTGACATCCAGGGTTCCCTGGGCTTGTTGGTCCTACCCTTCACCTTAATGAGTACATGTTGGCTCTGAACTCTCACTATTTCCACTTTGAATAACTCCCACTGATCTGATGTAGACTTTCCTACAAGTAGCTGCTCCCAGTCCACTTTAGCCAGATCCTGTTTTATCATCTTAAAATCGGCCTTCCCCCAATTCAGTACCTTTATTTCCGGTCCATCTTTGTCCTTTTCCATAACTACCTTAAATCTTACAGAGTTATGGTCACTCTCCCCGAAATGTTGCCCGACAGACACTTCTACCACTTGTTCGGCTTCATTCCCTCGGATTAGGTCCAGTACTGCCCCTTCTTTTGTAGGACTTTCTACGTACTGGTTCAAAAATCTTTCCTGTATGCATTTTAAGAATTCCGCCCCCTTTAAGCCTTTTGCACTAAGACTATCCCAGTTGATATTGGGGAAGTTGAAATCCCCTACTATTATTACCATATTATTTTTACACCTATCTGAGATTTGCCTACATATCTGTTCCTCTATCTCTCCCTGACTGTTTGGAGGTCTGTAGTACACTCCCAGGCAGATGATTGCCCCCTTTTCTTTTTAAATTCTACCCATATGGCCTCATTTGAGGAATCTTCTATGATATCATCCCTCCTTACTGCAGTAATCGACTCCTTGATCAACAGTGAAATGCCACCTCCTCTTTTACCCCCTCCCCTGTCACACCTGAAGATTCTACACCCTGGAATATTGAGCTGCCAGTCCTGCCCCTCCCTCAACCACGTCTCTGTGCTAGCAATAATATCATAATGCCATGTGCTGATCTATGCCCTCAATTCATCTGCCTTACTAGTAAGATTCCTTGCATTAAAATAGATGCAATCCAGCATTGCATTTTTCACTTGTGCCTGAACAGGTCTATATTTGCTCTGCCTTCCAGACTGGCTCAGTTTCTCTTCTATATTTGACTGTGCATCACCCCGTACTGTAACTCCACTCTATATCCCATCCCCCTGCCAAATTAGTTTAAACCCCACCCCCACCAACAGCACCAGCAAACCTCCCAGCAAGGATGTTAGTCCCATTCCATTTCAGGTGAAACCCGGCCAACTTGTACAGGTCCCACCTTTGTCAGAAACAGACCCAGCGATCCAGGAAACTAAAGCCCTCCCTCCTGCACCACCTCCTCAGCCACGCATTCATCTGCTCTATCCTCCTATTCCTAAACTCACTAGCACGTGGCACCGGGAGTAATCCAGAGATTACAACCTTTGAGGTCCTGCTTTTTAATCTGCTACGTAGCTTCCTAAATTCTTGTTGCAGGACCTCATCCCTTTTTCTACCTATGTCGTTGATACCAATGTGTACCACGACCTCTGACTGTTCACCCTCTCCCTTCAGAAAGTCCTGCAGCCGCTCCGAGACATCCTTGACCCTAGCGCGAGTGAGGCAACATACCATCATTAAGTCTCATTTGCAACCACAGAAATGCCTGTCTGTTCCCCTTACAATTAAATCTCCTATCAGTATGGCTCTCCCACTCCTTTTTCTCACCCCATCCTGTGCAGCAGAGCCATCCGTGGTGCCACGAACCTAGCCTTTGCTGCTTTCCCCTGGGAGGCCATCCCCCCAACAGTATCCAAAGTGGTACATCTGTTTGAGAGAGGGATGGCCACAGGGGACCCCTACACTACCTGCCTGCTCCTACTACTCCTCTTGGTTGTCACCCATCCCTTTTCTGCCTCTTTAGCCATTACCTGCGGTGTGACCACCTCACTAAACGTGCTATCCATGACATCCTCAGCATCACGGATGCTCCACAATGAGTTAATCCGCAGCTCCAGCTGCGCATTGCGGTCAGCTAGTAGCTGCAGCTGGACACACTTCCTGCACACATGGTCACCAGGGACACTTATTCTACTCCAAGCACCACCTACTACAATCTAAATTCCCTACCTTTACTTTTACTTCAGCTACTGAAAAATGGGTAGAAATACCCACCTGATCCTACTTACCAATCGGCTGCTTCCCCTTGCAACGCATCACTTTCTGAACTGTGACGTCAGTCGTGGAACTCTCTCGCTGTCCCTGTGAGAGTGGGTGAGAGTGGGTGAGATTATGCCTCTTTTAAGCCGCTGGCACTCCCGCTCACCGGTGCCTGTCTCCTTGCAGGTCTGCCTTGGTCTCGCTCTTTCCCTGGTCTCTCGCAGCCTCTTTTAAGCCGCTGGAACTCCCGCTCGCTGGTGCCTGTCTCCTCGCAGGTCCAACTTGATCCGCTCGTTCCCTAGCCTCTCGCAGCCTCTTTTAAGCCGCTGGAACTCCAGCTCACCGGTGCCTGTCTCCTTGCAGGTCCACCTTGGTCTCACTGTTTCCCTGGCCTCTCGCAGCCTCTTTTAAGTGGCTGGAACTCCCGCTTGCCGGTGCCTGTCTCCTCGCAGGTCCACCTTGGTCATCAATGTACCGGAAAAAGAGTTGGGGGAGGGGCCCTCAGTAAGACTGGAACAAGGAACGTTGGACGTATCCCACAAAAAAACAGGCATAACTAGGACCCATGCAGGTACCCATAGCAACACCTTTTACTTGAAGGAAGTGAGTGGAGTTGAAGGAGAAGTTGGTCAATGCAAGAACATGTTCAGCCAGGCGGAGGAGGGTGGTGGTGGATGGGGACTGGTTGGGCCTCTGTTCAAGGAAAAAGTGGAGCCCTCAAACCGTCCTGGTGGGGGATGGGGGTGTAGAGAGATTGGACGTCCATAGTGAAGAGGAGGTGGTTGGGGCCAGGAAACTGGAAACTGTCAAAATGACGTAGGGCGTCAGAAGAGTCACGGATGTAGGTGGGAAGAGACTGGACCAGCAGAGAAAAGATAGAGTCAAGATAGGAAGAAATAAGTTCAGTGGGGCAGGAACAGGCTGAAACAATGGGTCTGCGAGGACAGTCCTGTTTGTGGATTTTAGGAAGGAGGTAGAAGCGGGCTGTCCGGGGTTGTGGGACTATGAGGTTGGAAGCTGTAGAGGGAAGATCTCCAGAGGAGATGAGGTCAGTGACAGTCCTGTGGACAGTAGCTTGATGTTCTGTGTTGCTATGCGTACCCGCATGGGTCCTAGTTATGCCTGTCTTTGTGGGATACGTCGAACATTCCTTGTTCCAGTCCTACTCAGGCTGCCTCCCCCAACTCTTTTTCCGGTACATTGATGACTGTATCGGTGCTGTTCCCTGCCCCGAACTGGAAAACTTTATTAACTTTGTTTCTAATTTCCACCCTTCTCTCACCTTTACATGGCCCATCTCCAACACTTCCCCTCCCTTCCTCAACCTCTCTGTCTCCATCTCTGGGGATAGGCTGTCTACTAATATTCATTATAAGCCCACCAACTCCCACGGCTACCTTGAGTACACTTCCTCACACCCTGCCTCCTGTAAGGACTCCATTCCATTTCTCCGTCTCCGACGCACCTGCTCTGATGAAGCAACCTTCCACAACAGTCCTTCTGATATGTCTTCCTTTTTCCTTAGCCGGGGATTCCCCCCCATTGTGGTCGACAGGGCCCTCAACCGTGTCCAGCCCATTTCCTGCACCTCTGCTCTCACCCCTTCCCCTCCCACTCAGAACCGCGACAGGGTTCCCCTTGTCCAAACATTCCATCCCGCCAGCCTCCACATCCAAAGGATCATCCTCCACCATTTCCGCCACCTCCAGTGTGATGCCACTAAGAAATGCATTTTCCCCTCCCCTCCCCTGTGGGCATTCTGAAGGGATCATTCCCTCCGCGGAATCCTGGCCCACTCCTCCATTACCCCCGACAGCTTATCCCCTTCCCATGACACCTTTCCATGCAATCGCAGGAGGTGTAATACCTGCCCTTTTATTTCCTCTCTCCACTATCCAAGGTCCCAAACACTCCTTTCAGATGAAGCAACGATTTACTTGTACTTCTTTCAATTTAGTATACTGTATTCACTGCTCACAATGCGGTCTACTCCAGACTGGGGAGACCAAACGCAGATTGACCACTTTGCGGAACACCTCCGCTCAGTCCGAAAACATGACCCCGAGCTTCCTATCACTGCCATTTCAACAACAACCCCATCCCCACCACCCCACCCCCACCTTGCTCTCATGCCCACATCTCTGTCCTGGGATTGCTGCAGTGTTCCAGTGAACATCAACGCAAGCTCGAGGAACAGCATCTCATTTACCAATTAGGCATGCTACAGCCTACCGGACTGAATATTGAGTTCAATAATTTCAGAGCACGACTGCCCCCCCACCCTCCACCCCCCACACCCACCCCCCACCCCCCCCCCCAACCGCCCTTTTTTTTTTAGTTTTACTTTGTATTTTTTTATTTCTTTTTATTTCATTTTATTTTAGTTTCTTTCATCATTGCACTTTTTTTACCATGTGCCTGCCCACTGTTTTTTTTTCATGTTTTTGCTTTTGGCTAGGGCTTTCATTATTCTGTCATTTATCACCCTCTCTGCACTAACGCTTTGTCTTTCACCACACCATTAACACACTCTTTGTCTTTGCCTTTGCCCTACGACCTCCTTGTCAGTTATTCTCTGTGACCCTCTGTCCTATCAACACCTTCCCATTTGTTCTCTTTTGCTCCACCCCCACTTTATTTGCTTAAAGGTCACTGACCTGAAACATTAACTCTGGTTCTCTCTCCACAGATGCTGCCAGACCTGCTGAGTATTTCCATGACCCTTATCTCGTGTCATAACCTTTTATGTATCACCTTATCGAATGCCTTTCATATACCAGCAGTTTCAAATAGTCTAGTTTAACCTGAAGCACTGGTCAGGTAAGGGAGTGCAATCAGTGGCAAGGGTACGAGGTTTGTGGCAGGTTTGAAAATAATGGGGGAAAAATGCATTTGTATAGTGCTGTTAGAGGGCAGACGGTGCTGTGAACCGCAACCCGTGAGGTCCAGGCAGTGCTCACCATTTATATCAATGGAGAATGTTGCACGGACTGTGCAGGTAGCAGCCCACAGTACTGCCTGTCCCAGTGGATCAGCTTGAAGTGGCGCTACACAAACAAATTCCTTCTCCCACTGGCCTTCCCAATATTTAACTGATGGAAAATGTACAAATCTGGAATCACAGAGTAATCATGGCTATAAAACAAATAATGATTCTAATTGTCTACCAACAACATACTTGGGCTTTGCTTTTAAATGTGACCTCTAAAGTATTCAATTAGACCTTTGACATGCAGCTACAGGTGTTCGAACACTCTCTCAAACAATTTTCTAATCCTTAAATCAGTAAAAGTGGCTATCTAGTTCCCTTATCTATATAACCGTGTTACTAGTGGTGTGCAGTCATACCATCCTCTGAAGACAGGCACTATATAATCAACAGCTTCATTCTCTTTCCCCTCAGAGTAGTAGTTCTGCTTCGCTCTCTTCATTTGAGGGCTTCTAGAAGAGGCTTCTAACATTTCATCTGAAAACCTGGCTCTGCAATAGTAACAAAATGAGGCAGAATTTATTGGTAGTTTTCTTCATTGTTGCATGCATAGATCAAACATGTAGGGTGGCCTCACCCCTCCCTCCATACCTCTGTAATCCCCTCCAGCCTCAAAACCCTCCAAGATGTCTGCACTCTTCTAATTTCAGCCTCTTGATCATCCCAGATTTTAATTGTTTCACCATTAGTAGCTGTGCCTTCAGCTGCACAGGTCCTAAGCTCTGGAATTCCCTCCCTAAACCTCTCAACCTATCTTTCTCTCTTTCCTCCTTTAAGATGCTCCTTAAAACCTGCCACTTTGACAAAGCTTTTGGCCACCTGCTCTAATATGTGGCTCGGTGCTTTGATGCTCCTGTAAAGTGCCTTGGGACATTTTATTATGTTTTAAGACCCTAGGATGAAGTTCATCAGGAAATACAAGTTGCTGGTGCTATTGTTGTAACACAGCTAAACTGAAATACCACCCCAAAACTAGCAGCTTTGAATTCCTGGATTTATGTAACATATTCTGTCAGGTAATTGAGTATTTACATTTTTTTATTGATCTCAAGGGCTGGATTTTTAATCGCCCATGACGGCAAAGTCGGGTGCAGACGCAGATTGAAAATCATGATCTCGCCTGCGTCACTGGTTCCCGACGCCTCCGGAGCGCAATCCAATTTTCAAAGGGAGGGTGGGGGAGGGGGAGCCAGCAACCCACACGCCTCCAATTAACAGATTGTTGAGCTCGTTATGGAGCTCATTAACAGTCTTTGGTGCAGCGGTTTGAGATTTTCAATTGGGAGGCAGGGGAAAATGGAGGTCTGGGACGTGTTCGGGTGCAGCTGTAGAGAACACAGCAGGGAGCCATTCATATTTTTTTACATGAGTGCTAATGAATGCATTGCTCAGCAGTTGTGAGAAATGGGAGATTTAAACTTAGCTGGTCAACCAGTGGCACAGGGTGGCCATTTCTGGTACTGAGAGGCTGGCATTTGTGAACAGTGATTGGTAGGACTCTTGAGAGGGACATAAGACTGCTGTCATCACTTGGGCATCAGAGGTTGGGTAGAGGAAGCCCTAGTTAATCAACGAGTAGCAGGTGGGAGAGTTGAGATGGGAGCAGGCGACTCTGACATTGGAAACAGTAGCGAGGAAGAGCTTCAGCAGATGCATCCTCCTGGTCAGGAGAAGGCCAGAGGAGCGCACCGAGGAGCTGCAAAGGGAAGTTGGCCCTACCCAACACATCGGGTGTACCGCCAAGAGTCAACAAATGCCAGAGCGCCAGTGCCTTGGAAACTGTGCCTATTCAGACAGTTGATTTTAGACATTTGTGCTCTGGTTCACAATGACCTGAGGCCTCATGGCCCCCATGGCAGTCCCCTACCTGCAACTTTCAAGGTCACCATGGCACTGACTTTTTATGCATCCAGGTTGTTCCAAGGATCAGCTGTGGATCTGGGTGACATGTCACAGTCGGCTGCTCATCACACCATCAGGCAGGTCACAGATTCCCTCTGGAAGACTACATATTTTGAGACAGATGGGCCAGTGCAGACAAAGAGGGCTTCAGGGTTTGCCGCCATCGATGGATCCTCTCAGTTCTAGGTGGTCATCGATTGTATCCATGTAGCCATCAAGGCACCGACAGACCAGCCAGTCAGATTCCTGAACAGAAAAGGCTTCCACTTATTGAATATCCAGCTGGGCTGTGACCACAGAAAGTGCATCTTGCTAGTGTGGCCTCAGTTCCTGGGCAACTGTCATGATGCCTGTATCCTTCGAGAGTCCCATTTGCTGCACATCTTCAGGCCAATATCCAGACTCTTGAGTGGCTGCGGGGTGGGGAGTAAGGATTATACCCGGAAGAGGTGGCTCCTGATGCTCGTCCGGTACCCAGACACGGATGGAGAGAGGTGCTACAACCAGAGCCATCTACTAACACGAACCTGCATTGAACACACATGTGGCATCTTGACGATGTGCTTCCGTTGCCGTGACCAGTCGGCCGGTGCTCTCGGGCCAGAGTGTCTTGTATTGTGGTTGTCTGCTGTGCGCAGCACAACATGACTGTGCAAAGAGGCCTGGAGCTGGATGAAGAATATAATCTGGAACGCCACTCTTCCTCGGAGGAGGATAGGGAGGAGGAAGAGGAGGACAAAGGGGGCACTCCAGAGCAGCCTGGTGCCCAGACATTGGAGGAAGTCCACTGAGGCTGTCCCAGGGTTCACGGTGATCGGTAGACTGGCATGGTCGCTAGGGCCACACAAATTTAGCAACGTTTCACTCGAGCAGCCCTCAGCCCTATGACAGATGACTCTGTAATCCACCATCCATCAGAGAGAAATTATCCAGTAAGCACACACATCAGAAAAATCCCATTGTCACCCGTATTGATTGAAAATGGGGTCTCCACAACACAGACCATGGCACCACATGAAACCCAGTCCCCCCACCCCATCCCCCTGCCCCCGGCCTTTCATTCTATGGCCCTTTTGACATCAAGCAATGATAACAGACAAGTCTGCTTGTTTGCATAATCAATAATATCATAAACAAAAAATAATGACCATGCAAACTCAAAAGATATCACCGAAGTGACTCATGAAATACATCTAATGATATGTGCCTTGCATTCACGTCTGCTCCAACAGGGTGCTCACCCTGTGGTTGAAGATGAGGTGGAGGCAGCCTGCTCCCAGGTCTCTGCTCACAGCTGAGATGCCCGTGGCTTGAATCCTCATGGTGGAGGTGCCTGTGGGGTCTCCTCCATGGGCTGCTGCATCTGTGTCATTGCAGGAGCAGTCTCAGCCTTGCTGCATGGATGGTTCCTCAGTCAGAGGGACTGAGAAGGTGAGGGATGACACTGGTGCCCCCTGAGAGGTGGCCCTTTCATCAGCCTCTTCAACTGCATCAGCCCTTGCATTCTGGATGAGGCCACCAGCTGGGATGCAGCTGGCATCCAGTCCAAGGATCTCTGCACCATCAACAATACAGAGTGGTCAATACTACAGAGAATGTTACTCTTTCTGTGCATGTCAACGTGCTGCTCCTGCATCCACTCAGAGTGGTCCTGCATCTGGCTTCTAAGAGTTTGGCCACTCTCTCAATGGAGGAGCTCATGTGCTGAAAACCCTGAGATACAACGGAGAACATGTTCTCCATGGACTCCTCCATTTCCATGGCTGTGCAATGCTTCAGGGATCTCCGACACGTGGAAACTCATCTGCCTCTGATGCTCCAGAAAGACCCTCTTTGTGTGTGACACCCGAGACCCAGCATTTCCGCCCAGTATTACTGTGACTTTCCTCTGATTTCCAAAAGGGGATTGCCCACAGCTGACTCTGCCTTACTCTTCTCCTCCTACTCACTTGTGAGGTGCAGTTCACCCAGTGCTCCCCGTTCTAAGCTAGACTGAGGCCCAACCAAGGTGAGTGTGTCTGCGCTGGTGGAAGGTGCGGAGGAATGATGTGAAAGTGCTGTCTTAGGGACATCTCCCCCCAATGAGGAGGCCAGCGATGACTGCACTGCTACAGCTTGCTCCCCTTCTGCAACTGGCCCTGTGGGAAACACAAGAAAGTTGGGATGAGAACTTTGGCTACAAAGCAGGTGCTCCAGCACAACTAACCCAATAAATGACAGTGTTTGTATAGCCACAGCACACATTAAGCACAAGTGACTTCCATGCTCTTCACCTCTAGACTGAGCTATCAAATGACTCTGCTCTGGATGACCTCCCGTCTCGTCATCGCCCACAGCTTGACATGATGGCACCGTTGCCGTCTTCAGGGGTGCCTCCTCCATCGGGGTGTGTGTGTGGAGCTGTCGCACACTACCACCAGTCCAACACATCTCTCTTGAATTATGTGCTGTCTTCTCCTACAGGATGAAGAGGCAAAGATTTATGAGTAGGCTGCCCTCCCTCACCCATTCCAGCTTGACATTCACATGAGATGTTGCATTCCCCAATGATACCACCTGCTCAATTGTACCCCAAATGTTAGGGTTGCTGCCACCTCAGTGATACAACTGGCCACTTGATCTGACAAAATTAAGGAGAACTCTGGTCACTCAGTCTGCTCAGCTCGTGTGCATGCTGATGTATACAGGGTTAGAGACCTGTCACCCAGGTGTCGTTTGCTACTTACTTTTCCAGACCTTAGCAGATCACTGAATGACTTTCTGCACTGCACCCACGTCCTCCTAATGACTCCCTGGCTGCTGACCTCCGTGGCCACCTCCATCCATGCTCGCTTGGTCTGGCTCGGAGGATTTCTTCTTCCGGCCAGAGGGAAGGGCACTTCTCTCCTCTCAGAAACAGTGGCTGTCAAACCCTCAGGGGAGGCATCGGAAAAACGTGGGGCCGCCTAGGGACGCCTGCCCAGGCCAGCACTGGCCCTCTGGGCTCCCTGCTGCTCCATATCTTCAGGCAATAGCAAGCCCAGTTATGGCCTTTTAAAATCGCCCTTGTGTCAAGGTCCTACCTCTAAGCTGCTCCTGGCACCACTAGGGCTCTGAAGTTGGTACTGATGTGGTGCGAGATTGGGACCCAGAAATGATCCAGCCATTGGGGTCCCGACCCCAGATAATCCAGCACCAAGTCATTCACGAATCACTTCCAGTTTCAATGTGATTAGAATGCATTATAGACTGGCTCCCTGATCGCTTCAGTGATCAACCAAATAATTAACTGAGCTGACTGGGATTTCAAACCATTGTTTTTGCTGGATTAGCTGGTCTCAATATGATCTGCCATAAGACATGACAATCAACATCCTGGGGGTCACCATTAACCAGAAACTGAACTGGAGTAGCCACAAAAATGCTGTCGCTATAAGAGCAGGTCAGAGACTGGGAATTCTGCAGCGAGTAACTCACCTCCTGTCTCCCCAATGCCTGTCCACCATCTACAAGGCACAAGTCAGGAGTCTGATGGAATACTCTCCACTTGCCTGGATGGGTGCAGCTCCAACAATACTCAAGAAGCTCTACACTATCCAGGACAAAGCAGCCCTCTTGATTGGCACCCCACCTACCAACATCAACATTCACTCCCTCCACCACCAATGTACAGTGGCAGCAGGGTGTACCATATACAAGATGCGCTGCAGCAACTCACCAAGTCTCCTTCGACAGCACCTTCCAAACCCGCGACCTCTACCACCTAGAAGGACAAGGGCAGCAGATGCATGGGAACACCACCACCTGCAAGTTGCCCTCCAAGCCACACACCATCCTGACTTGGAACTATATTGCCGTTCCTTCACTGACGCTGGGTCAAAATCTTGGAACTGTTGGTGTACCTACACCCCAGGGACTGCCCAATGGTTCAAGAAGGCAGCTCACCACCACCTTCTCAAGGGCAATTAGGGACGGGCAATAAATGCTGGCCTAGCCAGCAGCGCCCACATCTCCTGAATGAAGGAAAAAGAAATTGGCTTCAGTGTCTCTGGACTGGAGTTGTGGAAACTCACCCATAGTTCTCAATCTTCATTGCTATCTTAGGAACATATGAACCGTAGTAGGCCATTCAGCCCCCAAGCCTATTCCGCTATCCAATGAGATCATAGCTGATCTGTGACAAATCTCCATTTACCTGCCTTTGCCCCATATCTCTTAATACCATTGGTTTACAAAAATCCATCAATTTTAGATTTAAAATTAACAATTGACCAAGTGTCAACTGCCCTTTGTGGAAGGAATTTCAAACTTCTACCACCCTTTTCATGTAGAAAGGTTTCCAAACTTCACTACTCTAATTTTTAGGCTGTATTCCTCGTCCTAGACTCCCCAACCAGCGGAAACAGTTTCTCTCTATCGACCCTTTCAGTTCCCCTTAATATCTTGAACACATTGATCAGGTCACCCCTTAACCTTCTAAATTTCAGGGAATACAACTGTATTTTGTTTAATCTCTCCTTGTATTTTAGCCCTTAGAGTCCAGGTACTATTTTGGTAAATCTACACTGAGCTCCTTCCAAGGCCAATATATCCTTCCTAAGGTGTGGTGCCCAAAAGTAAACACAATATACCAGATGTGATCGAAGCAGTGCTTTGTATGTTGTAGCATAACTTCTAACCCTTGTCTAGTCCTCTTGATATATTGCACAGCATTCCATTAGCCTTTTTAATGATCTTCTGTACCACTCTGACATTTTAATATAAAACAGAAAATGCTGGAAATACTCAGCAGCTCTGGCAGCATCTGTGGAGACAGAAACAGAGGTAATGTTTCGGGTCAATGACCTTTCATCAGAACTCCTTGAATATTTCCAGCATTTTCTGTTTTTATTTCAGATTTCCAGCATCCACAGTAGTTTTCTCATAACATTTTAATGTTCTGTGTATATGGACCATTAAGTTTCTTTGGACCTCAATTGTTTCTAACTTTTCATGATTTAGAAAGTACTCTCATCTATCCTTTTTCATACCAAAGTGGACGACCTCACATTTACCAATACTGAAAATCATTGGCCACTGTTTTGCCTATTCATTTAATCTTGTAATATTTCTTTGTAATTTTATGTTTCCATATACTCTGACCCATGGAGGACACCACTGTATATTTTCCTCCAGTCTGAAGAACACTTCACCAATACTCCCTGCTTTCTGTCTTTCAGCCTATTTTGTATATATGCTGCCATTGTCCCTTTAATCCCATGGGCTTCAAATTCACTGGCAAGTCTGTTCTTGGGTATATAATCAACCTTCTGAAAGTCCATAAATACAACATCAATTGCAATATCTTCATCAACCCTCTCTGCATTTCATCGAAGAATTCAATTAAGTTAATCAGTCACAATTTGCTTTTAACAAATGACTAGTCCATTGATATCGTTGAAAGGAGAACAGAAAGTGTTGGAAATACTCTGCAGGTCTGGCAGCATCGGTGTAGAGAGAAACAGAGTTGACCTGAAACGTTAACTCTGTTTCTCTCTGCACAGATGATGCCAGACCTGCAGAGTATTTCCAACACTTTCTGTTCTCATTTCAGAGTTCCATGAACTGCAATATTTTGCACTTACTCCATTGATATCATTGTTGGCTGTTGTTTATTCATCTATGTTCTTCCAAATGACAATTCATTTTTTATTGGATTATTATCTTGAGAGGTTTCCCACCATTGATGTTATGCTGACTGGTTGGTAGTTACCTGCTTTATCACACTCCAATTACTGGGGTGTAATATTTGCAACCCTCCAGTCATCTGGCACCACTGCCATATCCAAGGAGGTCTGAAAGACTGTGGTTAGAGCCTTTGATGGCAGCAGGGATCATTGTCCACCAGCAATGCATATCAGGTATTCAGGTGTGTGACTTGGAAATTCAGCCAGTTATCCTTCTGATATGTACTCCTGGAGGGCAAGTCTCCCTGCAAGCAGCACAGATTTGTAAAATAGCTCCATCTGTATCCAAGGCCAGGAATTTCTTCACAGCTGCTCGTGCTCTGCCATCGTAACTTATCAGCAAGTGTAGCAGAAGTGTCACCTGCGCACGTAAATGGGGTTTCTACCACACTTCTGGCTAAGTTACACCAATGGAGAGGCAGCAGCTCCAAGGAAATTTCTGAGCTAAGTTCATTTTTCTCAGGTGAAACAGCTGTGCAAATTCCTTTCCGTTAATAGGAGACAATTTGATTTTGACCTTTGGATAATTCTTAACCGAGGTAGTTCAAATTAACTCAAGATTTCTGGCAAACGCATTAGGCTGCAGAATATTAGTAAAAAAATAAAGTCCTATTCACTATCATAGTAATGGTGTTAGCATATCACACAGTGCAATTTCAACAACATTGTTTTGATATCTACAGGGTAAATTTACAATTTTGCACTTCCACATGCAGCTTCAAACATTAGAAGTAAAATTAATAGACAGAAAATTATTGGGCTGGGGCTTATATACCTGAATTCCTGATTTGCATTCTTCAAAGATAAAGCTCCACCCTAGCAGTAGGAATTCATGATATTATCAGAGAAAGTTACAGCACAGAAGGAGGCCATTTAGCCCATCATTTCCATGCCGACCAACAAGTAGCCATCAAACTTAATCCCACTTTCCAACTTTTGGTCCATAGCCTTGTATATTACGGCACTTCAAGTGCATATCCAAGTACTTTTTAAATGTTATGAGGGTTTCTGCCTCTACCACCCTTTCAGGCAGTGAGTTCCAGATCCCCACCACACTCTGGGTGAAAAGTTTTCCCTCGAATCCCCTCTAAAACTCTAAATCTATGGATTGCTCAACCAAGGGGAGGAGGGCCTTCCTATCCACTCTATCTAGTATTGAGCACCCTGCTGAACCCCACTGGAAACAGCCTTCCAGTCACAAAAACATTCATCGATCAATACCCTTTGCTTCTTGCTTCTGAGCCAATTTTGGATCCAACTTGCCACTTTGCCTTGGATCCCATGGGCTTTTACTTTCATGACAAGTCTGCCCTGTGGGACCTTATCAAAAGCCTTGTCAAAATCCATGTACACTACATGTGCACTATTCTCATTGACCCTCCTTGTTACCTCTCAAAAAATTCAATCATGTTGGTCAGACATGACCTTCCCCTAATAAACCCACGCTGACCGTCTTTGATTAATTCGTGCCTTTCTAAATAAAGTTTTATCCTGTACCTCAGAATTTTTTCTGATAATTTTCCCATTACTGAGGTTAGGCTGACTGGCCTGTAATAACTCAGTCTATCCCTTTCTCCCTTTTTAAACAATGGTGCAACGTTAGCTGTCCACTTGTCCTCGGGCACCACACCTGTAGCCTGAGAGGATTGAAAAATGATGATCAAAGCCTCTACTATTTTTCTCTTGCTTCCTTTAACAGCCCAGGATACATTTCGCTTGGGCCTGGGGATTTATCCACTTTTAAAGATGTTAAACGCCTTAATACTTTCTCTCTCACGAAGTTACTTTCATCTAATATTTCACATTTCTCCTTCCTGATTGCAATGTCTGTTTCGTCACTCTCTTTTGTGAAAACAGACGCAAAGTATTCATTAAGAACCATCCCAACGTCCTCGGCCTCCACACACAGGTTATCCTTATGGTCCCTATTAGCCTTACTCTTTATATTCATAAAATATCTTTGGGTTTTCCTTGATTTTACTTGTCAATAATTTTTCATGCCCTGTCTTTGCTTTTCTAATTTCCTTCTAATTTCACCCCGACACTTTATATACTCGTCTAGGTTTTCTGCAATATTAAGCCCTTGGTATCTGTCAAAAGCTTCCCCTTTTGTCTTTACCGTCTCCTTTAAATCCCTTGACATCCAGGGGCTCTGGATTTATTAGTCCCTTCATTTTTCTTTAAGGGAGCATACTCGCTCTGAACCCTTACTATCTCATCCTGAATGCCTCCCACTGATATGGCACTGATTTACCTTCAAGTAGCTGTTTCAAGTTCACTTTAGTGAAGGTATGTCTCAGCTTAGTAAAATTAGCTTTTCCCCAACTGAGAACTTTTATTCCTGGTCAACCTTTGTCCTTTTTCATAACTACCCTAAAAATAACTGAATTAAGATTATTTCCACCAAAGTGCTCCCCAACTGATACCCCTTCCACCTGCTCAGCTTGTACTGTACATAATTGCATAATAAGTGCTGCTATCAAGACTAACTGAAAATTGGTACTGTTACGACTTTGTTTGCCTGGCCACTCAAAATGGCCCACAGCAAACAAACAGTAGATTTTTGAGGTAATTTTTTCAAATAAAAACATGATTTATTGACAACACCTGAAGGAGTCTATAAAGCTTCAAACATTTCTGTTATGCCACTGTGATTAGTAAGTATAACAAGTATTTGCATAGATAGATGGACCACATGGATATCAATGTGAAAAGGGAAAGTACGGGGGAATTTTATGGAGGCGACCAGGGTCTTGGCCGCCAGTTGGAAAGCCAATGAGAGACCCGCGTTGCCTCCTTGGGGGAATGCCTGCCATATGACAAGCCAATTGGGCTCTTGACAGGCCACTGGCGGGCCTTTCCTGGGATCAGGTCCCTGGGGCAGTAAGCCCCGCCCACTAAGAGCTGCTGGCTAATCAGAGATCAGCACCTCTTTTGCTCTGCAGCACCACCAGGGAGGCAGTGGCTGATGTGGGAAATACACTCACTGGAGGCCCAGAATCGCAAAGTAACCTAGGCCAGGGATAAGTGAAGGTGGGAGGCGTTTTGTGGGGAGGGGCTCATGGGAGAGGGGGTGTAGGGGGGTCGGCTGCAAGGGCGGGGCTAGTGGCTCTCAATGCCGGGTCTCTCAATGCCTCATGCCGGGTCCCTCGATCAGTCACAGAGTGCCTTTGAACGAGGGACCCTTCCCCCCCCCCCACAACCAGGAGACAACAAGCAACCCCGCAAGGGTTTGCATGTCATGCTCTCCACATGGCGACAGGCCCAACCGCTGCTGGGTTAATATCAGCAGCAATGGGAAAGGGCCCTTAATAGGACATTAATTATCCCTTAAGGGCCTCAATTGGCGGCGGGGTGGGAAGGCTGTCCCTGGGCCTTCCCGCCATGGACTTAATCTGGGTGGGAGGCAGGAAGGTGACAGGGTCCCCACCCGCCACCATCCTGCTCGATTAAATGCCCTCCCCGTCTCCAAACTTGCCAAGGCAGAGAACATTGAATACTGTCCTATATCTCAAAAACAATGAATGTTAAGGTGCTGTGTATCAAGAACTCACACTGTGAAAAACAGCATGTACAAAATGGGCCAGACATTGCTGTGGAAATAACAGAGGTGAGTAGTGTTCACTGTTAATAAAGGCAGAAACTTCCTGAGTTCTATGTGTCTTTTTTATGGGATGTGGGTGTCACTGTCTAGGCCAGCATTTATTATCCATCCCTAATTGCCCTTGAACTGAATGGCTTGCTGGGCACCAGTCACATTGCTATGGGTTTGGAGTCACATGTAGACCAGATAAGGACAGCAGATTTCCTTCCCTAAAGGACAGTAGTGATTTAGATGGGTTTTTACAGCAATCAATTTATTAATTGAATTCAAATTTCACCATCTGCTATGGCAGGATTCAAACCCATATCTCCAAAGCACTAGCCTGGGCCTCTGGATTACTAGTCCAGTGACATTACCACGACACCACTGCCTCCCCTGTGCATAAGTGGCTGCGGGAAGCTGCTGCAGTTAATTGCAAACATAAGGAGGTTGCTGTCCAAGCTGTCCAGCTAGAAACTGCACCTTAATAATATCTTGCCAAGAGACTCAGCATTGAAACACATGTCATGGTGTGAAACTATTGTAGTTACATGACAGATATTCACTAAAGCCACCAGGAAAAGTTGGGGTTTGCTTGTTTCATTCCTTTAGATTTTAATTACTGTTGGAGATTTAAAATATATATCTATTATTTTACTTTTTCTTTCTGTCTCTTAATCTCTCCCTCTCAATCTTATCATTCTTACTCTCTCTGGGCCGGATTTTATTTCAGCAATGGGAGACCTGATGGCGACCGGAAGGCGAGGGAGACCCCACCTTGGTTCTCCGTCAGATCCCTGCTGTTTTTAAGATTGAGCTCTTACTGTAAACAGAATTTTTCAAGTTGTTAAAACACAGCGGGGAGGCAATTAACTGCCCGTTATCAGGGATGCCATCCCTCTAAGGGAAGAGCGCCCGCCTCCAGAGCTGCCAGCCAATCAGAAAGCCAGCAGCTCTGCAGTACCGACAGCTCCACTGAGAGTAGTGAGCACTGCCAGTACTACAGGAGGCCTTCAGTACCAAAGAGAGAAGACCCTGGGAGAGGTAAGTGGGGTCGGAGTCACCGGGCCATTCAGGCAAGCTCGGACAACGGGGTGGGGGGTGAGAGTTGGTAAGGATACTGGAGGTCTTTCCAGGGAGGGGGTGGCGGCCATTGCTGTGTGGGCCCCTCCAGGGGTCCTGGATTGCCCCCAAAGGTGGAATCCACCCCTAACCATGTTCGAAGGTTGCCAGGCTTTACCTGGTGATGTCTCCCTGTGGTGGCAGCCCCCTCCACCTTCAGCAAAATTGAAGTGGCCATTGGACTACTTAAGTGCCTCATTTGACCTGGGGCAGGAAGACCATCCTCGACCTTCCCCACCCTGGGCATGGGGCCCAGGGCAATGTCGGGAATGATGCATCCTGTCAGTTTGTTTGCCCCCCTCACCTCCAAGCCCGTCTCCAATGACAGCAGAGAATCCTGGCTGTCATTTCACTTTTTGCACATGACTTGACCTTGAATTAAATTGACACTTCCTGGTTCAGACTCTGCGTGGCTCATTAATGATTCTTCAATCTGATTGGTTAAGGAAAACACAGTTGCTTGCTCTGTTCACAATGTCCCAGATCCTGTGAAGAGGGTGCTGCACTGAAATGATATCACAGCAAGTTCCAGTGCAAAACCCATAGATAGTCTGTGGGCAAATGTAAGTGCAATGAATAGCTGGGTGTTTTATGAAATCAGAATATTTTCATGTGCGCTTAAAAGATTGTATGGGAATTAAAGCAGCTAGTCTTTTGGTATTCAATACTTGCTGCATAAACTCTTCTGCCATGTTATTGCTATTTCTATTGTTACTCTTGGGACAAATAAAACCTAATATCACTGCAATTCAGATTGCAGAAGTGTTCTTATTTGTTTTGCCTTTCTTCACATAATGCAATAGTATTTCAAATCAAATCATGCGATTTCAGCATGGAAATTTGTTGTGCAGCAATGTCTGACATAACTTTTGTGGATGCAAAAAGGTTGAGCAAAATTTAATAAAATGGTGAGCATGTGTGTACACATGAAAATATAGCAAAAGTGGGAGTGTGTATCAAGGTGCACAACATTGATGGTGGCAACATAAGCAAGGCTTAATCGGTTTATAACATTAGCTCAAACTCTTGATGCACTCATATCTTGTACCACAACACGATCTATTCCATAATCCATATATGTCTATTGTGCCGTTATTCAATGTCTAAAATTCTTAATTCAACTGTAATGGTTTTATAGTATTTTTGTTAATGGCTCCATATATTTGCACCTTCATCCTCCTGCTGGCAAAGTGACACATTGATACTGTGGTCCAACAGGCTTCTCTCACTAACCATGCACTCCTGCCCTGCCCCATTTAGCAGTCGCATGATTTTGGGAGCACTTGGTACTCTAGCTAAATTTTAAACAGGGCGAGTATTTTTCTTAAACCTTTATAAAATTGCACGTGGGCCCACCAACGTTTCCTCAAAGTTGCCCGGTTCCTGCGCAGGTCGAGCACAAGTCAGCCCCTTTATGTTACTACGCGTGCATTGCCACACAAAAAAATGTAAAGGGCCTGCGCATTTAAATGAATAGGCCACTCAAAACGAAAAAGATTAAAAAGAACGTTGGTGCCAAACAAGAAGTGCACCTATGTAGTTGCCCAAAACAAAAAAAGGTTTAACACATTCTTACTTTTCATTTTATTTGTAGCTTTTAGTGGCAAATGCAAACAAGAATTACAACAACCTGTATTTTTTAGCGCTTCTAACCAAATAAAATGTTCCAATGTTCTTCAAAAGAATGTCATCAAAGAAAATTTGCCAGTGAGCAACATAAGGAGATATTAGGGCAGATGACCAAAAGTTTGGTCAAAGAAGTCGGTTTTAAGGAAAAACTTAAAGGAGGAAAGAGAGGTAGAAAGGTGGAGAGGTTTAGGGAGTTGAAAACATGGCTGCCAATGGTGCAGCATTAAAATCAGGGATTCCCAAGAGGTCAGAATTGAAGGAGCACAGGTGTCTTGGGAGGGTTGTTGGGTTGAGGAAATTACAGAGTGGGAGGGTGAGGCCATGGACGGATTTGAAAGCAAGAATAAGAATTTTAAAATGGGAGCCAATGTACGTCAGAAAGCACAGGGGTTATGGGTGAATGGGATCTGGTGTGAGTTAGGACACAGGCTACAGAGTTTTGGATGACCTCAAATTTATGGAGGGTAGAATGTGAGAAGTGTGAATAGTCAATTCTAGAGATAACAAAGGCAAACACAAAAGAAATCAACATCAAGCGGTAGAAGTGCTGTGTGATATTAGTTATAAATATATTTTGAAAAGTAGGTTAATAGCTAAAGGAACTTAACACAAACATATTAAGGTGCTTGTTACTAATATTTCACAGTGAAATTTCTTTTCTCTATAATTTTCCTCATATTCTAACTCACACCAAGTCCCATTTACCGATCACGCCTGTGTTCACTGACCTACATTGATTTTAAAATTCTCATCTTTGTTTTCAAATCACTCCATAGCCTTGCCCCTCATTATCTCTATACCCTCCTCCAGCCTTATAATCGCCCAAGATCCCTGCGCTCCACCAAATCTGGTCTCTTGTGCATCCTTCACCCCCACCACTTTTGGTCATCCCTTCAATTGTCTAGGTCTTAATCTCTGGAATTCCCTCTCTACCTCTCTCTGACTTGATGACACTCTTTAAAATCTACCTCTTTGGCCAAGCTTTTGGTTACTTGTCTTAAAATCTTGAAGTGGATTATAATCCTAGCTCCTTTTTAGGACCATCCCAGATCAGGCATACTTGCCAGATGATCACTGTGTTACAACCTAGGAGGGAGCAATGCATTGTCAATTCAATCCCATCACTCCACAGGTCACAGTATATTATTAAAGTTTTCCCAACTACTGGAAAACAGCCAAATTAAACACTTTATTAATCCCTAGAATAAAATATACCCAACCAGTTATCTTTAAACAACAAAAAATTAACCATTTATTAATAAACTAAATCTTAAACACTATTAAGATAAATTTATGTCTAAAGACCTTATAACTTCTTATTTATCCTAACCCCATGCACACACACATACATTCAAAAAACAACAGTTAACCGTTTTTTAAAAATTGTGTTTTTTTTTTAAAAGAGCTGTTTCTTAGGAATAAATAAATAGCTGGGTTGTAAGTCCTGGTGAGTCACGTTCCCGATTGGTGAGATATCCCAGAGTTGAATCGTCAGATGTGACTTTCATGTAACATGGAAGGAAGGAGAGTAAGTAGCCTTATTAGGTATTGAGGTGGCACTTGGATCTTCTAGGAGTGGGGGACAGTTAGGCTAGGCATTCATCCTTTTAATCATAGAATCATAAAATGGTTATAGCACAGAAGGAGGCCATTTGGCCCATCGTGTCCATGCTGGCTCTCTGCTAGAGCAACTCAGCTATTCCTACTCACCTGTCCTTTTCCCATAGCCCAGAAATTTTTTTTCTCTTCAGCTAATTATCCAATTCCCTTTTGAAAGCCATGATTGAATCTACCTCTACCACACTCTCAGAGAGTGCATTCCAGATCCTATCCAGTCACTGCATAAAAATGTTTTCCTCATGTCACCTTTGGTTCTTTTGCTCAATCACCTTAAATCTGTGTCCTCTGGTTCTAGTCAGGGTTATCAAACATACGGCCCACAAGCCAGGATCCTACCTGTCAAAGGTTTCCATCCAGCCCGCGGATGTAAACTGTACCCAGGTCATTCCTCATCCTCACCAGGGGTCCGTGACTGGAGATGATAAATTTCCCTTTATCTTCTTCTTGAAAACCAGCTTTTTCAAAAAAAAATCGGAAGTCGGTTTCAAAGCTGACAGTGGGAACAGCCATTTCCCAACTTTGGGCAATTCAAAGTTTTTTAAAAGCCCGCCGGAAAACCCCGAATCCGTCCAAAGTTCAGAAACTGCTATTCCCGCTCCAAGTGCCTGTCAGCTGTGGAACTGACTTCTGATTTTGTTTAAAAAACTGATCAACTATCTATTGAGCATTTCCGCTGTCTGCAACTGTCAGAGATAGAGAGAGAGAAAGAAAGGGGGACCGGGTTGTCGGGGGGAGGGGGGTTGTTGGGAAGAGAGAGAGAGAAGGGGACAGAGAGAGAGAAGGGAGCAGAGAGAGAGAAAAGTGGACAGAGAGAGAAAGAAAGGGAGCAGAGAGTGAGAGGGGTCAGAGAGAGAGAGAGAAAAGGGGACAGAGCGAGAGAGGGGAGAGAGAGGGGGGACAGAGAGAGAGAGAGGAAAGAGAGAGAGAGAAGGGGGACAGAGAGAGGGGGAGGAACAGAGAGAGAGAGGGAGAGAAAGGGGGCAGAGAGAGAGAGGGGGGGGGGTCATGCATTCATCTGCTCGATCTTCCTATTTCCATACTCGCTTGCATGTGGCATAGGGTTGGGGGCCAGGGGTGGTGGATGGGGAGTAATCCAGAGACTGGGTTGACTCAGGGTAAGCCTACTGCTTTCCTGGTTGCAAATGCTGCTTGTGCATCACTTGTTCTGTTTCACAGATGCTTTCAAAGTTCTTTGGCCACATGTTTGTTGTGTGGGATGGGTGGTGTTGAGGGTTGCACCTTCTTGCTGATTTGAGCTGGTTTACATGTAGAGTTCCTTATCCCACTGGCAGTCAGCAAAGCAGACAAGGGGTTATGACTAGGGAGATGGTAAAATTGTTCATAGTTTGAATGATCTTGGGGTACCTTCACTGCACAGCATTCTTCTCTTGAAGCTGACAGAATGCAATTGGGTGCTGCATAGCATGACTTCAAGCTGAAACCCACAATAATGTACTACATGATTGAAGATCCATCTAAGGCAAGAATGCCAACATAAATTCAAAACAACGAAATGCTGGAAACATACAATAGGGTTTGTCAGCATCTGAAAGATGGGGTTATCCTTTCGGATGGGATTGTTCATCAGAACTCAATTCATGAGGAATCATCCTGCCCTAACGGTTAGCTTGCTCCTTGCTTTTCAAGTGCTAAGAAACTCTTGTCTATTTCTAAACATTTTCGATTTTCGTTCAGATTTCCAGCATTTTTTCAAAATCACAACACAAATTTAAAATAGACAAATTCTGCAATGAAGTTGAGTGGAATATAGAAAAGCAAGGAACATGCAAATCGGCAGGACCAGAAAGCAACACTCTGCAACGTCAGGCACTTTAATTGGAAGGGATTACCAATACCATCAGGCCCTTTTTCATGAATAGATCATTGTCTGGTTTGGAGAGGACAACCTACTAAATATAGTCAACCTACTGTTAAAAGTTCACCGAAGGTCAGCAATAAACGATTTGTACATTACGCCACGGTTTTCTGTGATTTTTTTAAAATTTAGATTGGACTGCAGGATAAATGGTTAAATAGTTTGAGAATGAAAGTCTAACGTGCTATCTGTATTTAATAATTCCTTGAAATCTAGGTCCAAGCATACATCATGAATTTATGAAAATTCAGCCTTTTTACTAAATACAAGATGGATTGGTATAATTCTGGGAATATATGACATTGAAATATTTAAAAATACTATGTAAACAGCCTTCATCTGTGGAGAACTTTGTAAAAAATCTGTTTTCCCGAGCTGTGTTTGTGTTGCAGCCCTGGTCAGTGTGTGTGTGTGTGTGTGGGTGACCCTAACAGTTGTCTTACCTATGGGAGTGAGTTGCAGTACTGCGCTTTTCCTCTTGGCGGTACTCTTGCATAGTGGACGACAACAGGGTGTTGCGATAACCGCGGTCATAGTGCCGGTGGTGTTTCTGGTAGAAAGGTAAAGATACCGAGGACATGTTGGGCACGGAAAATCCAACTGTTCCCAGTCGGCCGTACGAATTCTCCAAGTCTGTTTATGATAAATCGAGAAACAATCAGAGACAATCTGCTCCAATTAATTAAAAAAGCAATACTGAATGTGGGTGGCTGCTAACGCTCTGCCTATAGAGGAGTGCGCTCGTTCCAAGATATAGGGACTTGCATTCTTTAACTGGCAACCCGGTTTATTTTCTGTCCTTCTCTGGTCCGATACTTGAGTGGCCGAAGCAAATATCATTTCAAACACCGCAGCTAAGTTTTCAAAGACTTAGTGGGCAACGATATGCAACAATGTATTTCCACTATACATAAATTGGAATTATAAAATATAAGAAATGCGAAGGGCTTAAAATCTGCTGCATATTTGGAAACTATAAAAGAATTTTGTATATATATATAAACCTTTGTATGAAATGAGATCTATTCGAATTAATTGGAATTAACTTTAATGATTTTAACTGATCCCTTTGTGAATGACACGTCATGCTGGTAACCTTCACAATAATCACGATTTAACTGTAAGTGTAACATTTTGCCTTAGATGTAGCGATTTTTTCACCAAACTTTCCATTCTTCTATGTTCAAATTTCTATTTCAAAATCGCCGTAAAAATTATTGGCAAAATTGTTAATACCCAACCGCATTCTCTTCATTTGAAAATTAATCTTAGTTCATTCCCTATTTGTAAACGTATTCATTTATTGTACCCAAACCCTGCTCAAAAACCGACTAACAAACTAAATCCCAGTGTTTTGGACGGAAATCGTCCGCTGAGCTACGTGTTGAGAGCACATTTAGAACTGCTGCTGACGGGACCTTACACTTTGAACAAATAAAACTAACATTTAAATCACAGAACTGCCACAAACTCCAGCTAAACGTATTCAGAACCAAGAGCACTTACCAAATGTCAAATGTTTGTTGGGTTTTTGATGTAAATGCTGCCGATAAGGTTCAGTATGATGAAGCAATGGGAGGAAGAAGGCTGCAGACTCGGCTCCAGGGTTGAGTACAAAAATAATGTATCCCGTCAGTGGAATGTCAAAGCCAGAGTCCCGACCTTTTATGGCCAGGAGGATTGATAAATATAGCACTTGGAGCAAGCAAACTGTCTCTCACAGCTAGTAATCACAACGGATTCAACTGCAGGTAAAAGACTGTGTAAATGTTCGTGTGCAGCGAAATTGGAGTTTGCAATTACTTGAGTTAAAGTTCCAATTCGCTGGTCCCTTTTGCCCTGTCGCTTCTTAAATATGGATACATTTCACTAATATTAGCCGCTCTCTGCTCCTGTCACATGATTCTGATAGTTGGACCTAAGCCGCTTAAGTGATTGCATATACATATGTGGAGGTGTGGTTTGAAAGGTGTAGGGATCAATATATACGTTGCTCGAATGAACAGTGTAAATATGCCCACTGTCAAGAAAAATATGTGGAGGGAGCAACAGCAAAAATATAACATGTAAGCAATAATTGCTGAAATTCAAAGGCAACATTGTGATAGTATTAATTTATTGGATTTCCTGCATTTCTAGGTTAATGAGGTTGTAAATCCCTTGCTCAACGTGATCTTCCTACAGTTCCCTTGCTCAAACATTTAAAATAACGATTCCTATGTATTTTTTAAAAAATGCTTTTTTAAAAAAATTGCAGGTTGGGAGGGGCTAGTCCAAGCACTGCCATGGTTACACCTGTCCTTTCTCTCCCCTATCAGTTTGCCCATATTATTATGGTTTTTATCCTCCCATTGACTTGATGTCCACTTGCCTTACCCAAATAAAAGCAAAATACTGCGGATGCTGGAAATCTGAAATAAAAACAAGAAATGCTGGAACCACTCAGCAGGTCTGGCAGCATCTGTGGAAAGAGAAGCAGAGTTAACGTTTCAGGTCAGTGACCCTTCATCGGAACTGCCTTACCCAAATATTTGTTCCATCTTCTTGACAATTATGCTTCCTAGTGTAAATTGCATGATTGGGTGGTCCAAATCACTTGTGCTCGTTTTTTTTAAACTAATGCCCCGGATGTGAGCATTGCTGTCAAGACCATAATTTATTTCCGTCCCTAATTGCCCTTGAGAAGGTGGTGGCAGTCCACCTTCGTGACTACTGCAGTCTGTGTACTGTAGATTCTCCCATCGTACTGATAGGAAGGGAGCTCCAGGATTTTGACCCAGTGATGATGAAAAAACAACAATATATTAGACTTGAATAAGTTTGTTATGCTTCTTCTCAGCTATGTTGTTGTCAAGATTCTACAGAAATTCTGTTGTCATATAAAGATAATATATTTAAATATTATCCCTTACTCCCCATCTCTTCCGCCATCCCTATTGGGCTGAATTCCTCTTTGAGAGTCATCTGAACTCAATCATTCTCCTTGCTCCAATGCTTCCAACATCATTGATGACTCCTTTTCACAACACTATTTTGCTCCCTTTTAATACTGCCATTCCTTTCAACCTCAAAAGGACCCATAAACACTTCTGTCCATTCAAACTGTTAACCTATATCTAATCTTCCTTTCCTATCCAAGGTTCTTGAACATATTATGACTCTATGATATTGTTGCCACTCAGGTCTGTGCTCACAGCTTCCAAAATTCCCTCTTTGAATCCCTACAATTTGGCTGTCACTCTGCCCAAAGGTTCATCAGAGAGCTTGATTATAACCTAGTTCTAAGGCCCTCAATTGCCCTATAGATTTAGAGAGCTGGGGCTTTTTTACTTTGGAAAGTGTTGACTTTGTGGAGATATGATTGAGGTCTTTAAAATAAAAAAATGATTAGACTCGATCCAAGAGGATTCAAGCCATTTACACTAGGGAGGAGAGGGTACTCAAGGCTAAGCTATGAAAGCATAGAACTAGGTTAGCTGCTAGAAGGCGCTTTTCACAAAGAGTTGGCAACATTTGGAATGAGTTCCTGGCATGTGTTTGAAGTGCAAGTTAGTTGCAGTTGTTCAAAAGGAAGTTGAAAAGTTCCTGAGAGTGTCTAATGTATCTAGATATAGAAGATAGGTTGCTCACCCAGTCACTGTGGCTTCCTGGGGCTTGCTTGATCATCTTCACAGCTCGCAGAGCTTTTCCCGAAATTGGTGTAAGTTTTTTCTCCATATTTTTGGCCCTTCTTGGAGATTGCATGGTTGTGTGAGTAGAGGGAGGAGGATGGTGTGTGCAGAAGTTACACCATGCCAGGATAGCACAGGCTTGATTGGTGAGCTAGTTTTTACCTTCCCCTTTTTGTTTATATATTTTCCTGTATAAAGGAATTACAATGAGAAGTACTGGAATATGCACAGCTCATCACAAGTTGAAAATGACATCACAAATCATGATTAGGTGCCAGGATTATTTAGACATCCCAGTCTTGTTCATCATGCATTCTGTTTATACGACATTTAAAATTGCAAAGGATATGGCTTGTAGTCATCTTATTTATTGTTTACTATTGTCTAAAATCCTCTTCTTTTCAACAGATTATCACACATTTTTGTTTGATAATCCAACTTATATCTCATCAATTCTTCTTGTCAAAATTCACAGCATGCTGTTGTCTTATTGTCATCTTGAATGGACACAAGCATATGCAGCTCACTCCAATTGGACAATGAACTCAAACATTTCCACAATAGTTCAGTTTATTACCAGAGTTACTTGTTGCAGATTGTTTGTCATGGATGCCATTCTGGGGAAGAATCTGTCACATCAGAGTTAAATACACTTTGTTTTTAAATTGGAAAACTGAAAGGAATATTAAGGTAGAAGATAAGTAAGTATCAAATAGGAAAGACTGCCCAACCGATCAAACGCATGTCCAATCTGTTTCATCAGACGCAAACTTCAGTAAAAGTTCCATGATGTTTTTATCAGTTCCTCCTCCCCACAACACAAAGTAAATAATATAATCTATTTATCTAGTGTATTTTTTATCATTAAATAAATTATTTTCTTAGTTTAGCCCTTTCATACTGCCAGCAGCCCAGGAACCATTATGTTCCATATGGCATTAACCTTATCACACTCGATCCAGTTTCCAAATCTATCCAACTCTTTTTTAAAGGCATTAATTAGCACAACATTAACTGGGAACCCATCTGCACAGCCACCACTCTGTTTGTGTCTTTTATCTCAGGTCTTGTCTGAAGTTTGGTAATGTGTTTTCTAATTCCTTCCTCATAAACCAAGTTATCTGTTCAGATAAATGTTTTCCATTCTTGTCAATATTTTAAAACCCTGAATCATATTCCCCTCAATGCAATTTTCTCTGGTGAGCTCAGTTCTGTTTGCTTTGTTTCATAACTTAACTTAAGACTAGGATTCACCTGGTTTAATTTCCTCTGAATTTGTTCTAGAAAATCCTTTTTTGAAGATTGGATTTGGGTGCCAAAAGCAGCATGCAAAATTCCACATTTGGCCTCTGCAATAATTAATACAATTTATAATTTAATTTGGACTTATAACCAAATATCTTCAAGATGAATTCCAATATGGTACTTGATCAGGATTACTGATGGGAGCTTCAGATTGATTAGATCCTTTTAATGCATGGACAGTAAATCACAATAAAACTTTTTTCCTTTTCTAGTTTTGTTAATGAGAGTTGCTTCATCACATATGTGTTTTTTGTGCACAAGCTTACAGTTATCCCCATCTGCTGTTCTTGCCTACATGACTGCACTGTAGAATCAACATGTAAGGTCCACTCACCTTTTAATCTTTTTAATACTTCTGCATGGTCAGACCATGCCTAAATATGGAATGTTTATTTGCAGACACAAAGAATGACAGTGGTGCAAATAGAAACAAGAAAGTGACAACTGGAGTTTTGCAGGGAATTTATCAAAGTAGAATTGGCAGAGAGGGATTGGGAAGGTCTACAATGTTAGGACCCTTTCTAAAGAGAACAGACTTCTTTTTTAAGCATGTCAATACCAATCTTTAAAATTAGAAAGTAAAACTTCTAGTACTTCTTAAGTAAAAAAAGCAAGAGTGCACATATTAAAATACTACAATATATTTATGCTCGGATTTGTTGTTTATCAAAACTGCAGAAAATATCAATAACCAAATTACTAAAGTGACTGGTTACACAATAATCTAGTAAACTCAGTTTTGTCTATTTCCTCAAATCAACTGTACCATAACAACACTGACCATGAAGCACTTTGGGACATCCTAAGGAAAAGATAAGATCATGATAGAAAGCAAATTCTTTCTTTTCTTTTACCACAGTTGACAATGCAGTTACCTATTGAACCATTGTGGACAGTGAGTTTCTATCTTTTGTAAATACCACAATGTTTTTATTTGGAAGAAGATGGGATTATACAGCATTATTCTACATTCTTCTCTCTTTCGCAATCATATGACAGGATGGGACAATTATTGAAGTTTTTTTGCAGGGTGTCACAATCTTTTCTTGAATATAATAATAATTGTATGTTGCTGGTTTTATGTGTATGCATCTAGTACAGGAAAAGGATGCATTATGGGGACACTGTTTATCCCACTATCCCTTTCTCATGAGGGGTTTTATCATTCTTGAGCCTTATAATTTTTACTACTCTTGAGATAAATTGTACCATTTTCTGTTTTATCACAACAGAAAATGGAAAAGGACCAGTTCTTAAGGAGGCCCAGGCTCATCAATGAGGCTGAGAGAGTCTGGGCTATATAGATCAGCAGAGAGAGCCCACTGTCCCCAATATACAAGCAGTGGTAGTGAAGGTCAACATAACTCTGAACTTTAATGCCACAGGACTTTCTTGGTAACCAAAAGGGGCATCTCCTGAGCTGGACATTTTCTTTCTTTCTTTGCCCCTTCAGACTGCTGATTCTTTTCTGCATAACGAACAAAGCACTGATTGTAAGTACAATAAAAGTGAAGTAATTCAATCTGGCTGCGCACTGATTGTAATGCACATTCTTAATTTGTTTTGTTGGTGCTGCTTGGTTCTTTATGCTAGTTGTGTATGTGCTCCACTCCCATTTTCTCCAATAGTTGGAGCAGTAGCACCGACAGGCTACAGGGGAAAGGAAGGCCTGCTATCTGTATCCATGACAATCTCTGATGGAGCACATGGTGCTAGGAGTCTTCTTTGTGGAGCTGTTGTGGATTAATTGCACTGATTGTCATGGCTGCTTCTGTACTACACCACATATGTCTCATAAGATCCATCACTGCACTCACCTCATTGATGAGCAAAAACACTGGGCATTTATGAAGTGTTGGAATCCCTTTTTCATGGTTTCTAGTAACCAACCTCCAAATGACTTGAGGCCAATTATGACTGCATCTTGGAATCTGGACCTTAGTGTGGCAGCATGGACCTCACTCATGAGAGATGGTATGACTGTTCTTATGGCCTATATGACTGAGGCTTCCAATACTAGTAAAGAAAGAAAAAAAGGCTTGCATTTATAGGGCTGGATTTAATGCGCCCCCTGGAGATGGGCTAGGAGGCATGGGGGGGTGGAGGGACAGTCTCCTTCCCATTGTACCACAATTAAGTGGGAAAGGCCGACAACGGCTTTCCTGCCCAAAGGCCAATTGAGGCCCATTATCAGCCACTTAAAGGCATCTTCCCACCGCCACTGAAATTGTCAGACTGCCCCGGCAACCTCGCTTCACTTCCCCGAGGTCCAGGTTGCCTGCGCTTGGCCTGGTTCCAAAGCCTCCTGTGGTAGGCTGTGGCCTTTGCTTGTAATCAGAATCCCTGTCCTTGAAGGGGTGGGGATCCTGGCGCCAGGCAGTTAATTGCCTGAGTGCCATTAAATGGAGCCGGGAGGGGGTGGGGGAAGGTTCTGAATGGCCGAGGCGGGGTTCCCACTGCCTTTTTGGCGCAGTGTCGGGAGCCCCACCGGCTCCACTAAATCCAGCCCACATAGTGCCATTCATCACCATAGGATGTCCCAAAGTGCTATACAACCAATGAAGTATTTTGGAAGTGCAGCTACTGTTGTAATGTAGAAAATGCAGCACCAATTTGCACACAGCAAGCTCCCATAAACAGCAATGTGATAATGACCAGATAAGCTGTTTTTGTGATGTTGATTGAAAGATAAATATTGGTCAGGACACTGGGATAACTCCCCTGCTTTTCTTCAAAACAACATCAAGGAATCTTCTGCATCCACCTCAAAGTGCAGGCAGACCCTTAGTTTAGCATTTCATCAGAACCACACTGGAGTGTCAGCCATGAGTTTTATGCCCGACTCCTGAGGTGGGATTTGAACCCACCATCATCTAACTCAATGACCAAGATTGCTAACAACTGAGCCATAGCTGGGAGATGCTGGCAAAATTATCTCAAAAGCTGCTGAAGTGCATTCTATGGATTGTTCATAGCATTAATGGAATTAAAATTGGGCAGGTTCTATCATGACTGGGTGATCCTTTCTGTCAGATTGGCATTAAAGTCAAAGATTTACCTATAAGCTAACAAGCAAATAGTAGAATATCTCAAAAGTGTTACATAACCAAATTTCTATTTATTTTAATCTCCATCGATGCCATACCTTGAAAGCATTCCCTGTTCAACTGATGGCATTCTTACATGCAAAAGCAAATGGAAGAAGTGCAGAGGAAAAAGAAGGAAAAGAAAGACAGAAAAACAATGAAGAAAGGAATGAAAGAAGGAAAAGAAATTAATTGTAGGTAGCAATTTGTTTGGGTGTTTGAGAAACCACTGCTCATGTCTAGTGGAAGATTGAAATATATACCTGGAAGAGCTCACCAGTGTTAATTTGAAACATCTCCCATTTGATTTTGAGTTAACGTTTCTTGAGTAGCAGCGAGTCAGCAACACCCATACTCTCTGAAGGAAAACTGCTGAAACATAATCAGCATGCCAGCACCTACTTAAAGTTACATCTCTAAGCAATTCTAATCTGTAGCACAGAAGCACGCTGATTAATGTTTGAGAACTATATTGCTATAATATTGCTTCACTTTGCCAGTAATCACTTAGAAATATATCTGTTCAGGTTAGTAACTATGATTGTTTGCATCACAGTTGCCACCTAACAGCATGAAGGGAGCTGCACTCATTCAAGCAAGGGAATAACATAGCTCTTTCCTCAACCAATTTTCTTTGCCAATTTTTCCCATTGCCTCCTGTTCTGAAGATCTTGACTGATTGCTTAAAAATTCTCAATAGACTCTCTGTGTTGTAAGCATTATCTAGATAACAAGTACAAAAAGTCAGTTTCGAGGCAATCACACAAATCACAGGGATTACACTACTCTAACTTGTCCAAAGTCCATTTTTTTGCTAAAATCTGTCCAAACCTTTTAAGATTATGTGCTTCGAGAACAAATAGTTTGGAAAATATTGAAAATTAGTCAGTAGGCATGATGTGATGAGCTTATTATTGTTACGACCAGATGAAAAAGGAGTCTAGGGTAATAAAAACAAGAAATGCTGGAAATACATAGCAGGTCTGGTGGCATCTGTGGAGAGAGAAGTAGAGTTAACATTTCAGGTCAGTGATCCTTCTTCAGAACTAGCAAATATTAGGAATGTAAAAGGTTATAAGCAAGTAAAGCGGGGGTGGGGCAAGAGATAACAAAGGAGAAGGTGTAAATAGGACAAGGTCACAGAATAGCTGACCAGAAGGTCGTGGAGCAAAGGCAAACAATATGTTAATGGTGTGTTCAAAGACAAAGCATTAGTACAGATAGGGTGTTAATGGACTGAAACTTGAACAGCCGCAAGTACAAACATGAAAAAAGTGGATAAGCAAACTGAACAAACTCAGATGAAATAAAATAAACACAAAAAATTATATATATATATAAAAGGAAAAATAACTAAAAATATTTGTGTTTATTTTATTTTATTTCATCTGAGTTTGTTCAGTTTGCTTATCCACTTATTTCATGTTTGTACTTGCGGCTGTTCAAATTTCAGTCCATTAACACCCTATCTGTACTAATGCTTTGTCTTTCAACACACCATTAACATATTGTTTGCCTTTGCTCCACAACCTTCTGGTCAGCTATTCTGTGACCTTGTCCTATCTACACCTTCTCCTTTGTTATCTCTTGCCCCACCCCCACTTTACTTGCTTATAACCTGTTACATTTCTAATATTTGCTAGTTCTGAAGAAGGGTCACTGGCCTGAAACGTTAAATCTGCTTCTCTCTCCACAGATGCTGCCAGTCCTGCTGAGTATTTCCTGCATTTCTTGTTTTCATTTCAGATTTCCAGCATCCGCAGTATTTTGCTTTTATTTTAGGGGTCTAGGGATTCCCTCTCAGCCTTTTCCTGGTTTGGCCATAACAGGGTTTAATTTTTAAAACACCGTGTTTTAGCTTCTCTCTCAGTGAGTCCTTGCTCACTGCTCTCTAATTGTTATGGAAAAGAAATCAACCAGACAGGTTTTCTCAGATTTAAACAAGAAAGGTATAAGTTTATTAACCTTAAAACTCTAATTCAGTTAAAATTACTAGAAATACGCGATGTGACAATGCTAGCATGCATATGCGATAAACACACACGCAAATAGAGACAGAGGAGGAGAATGAAGGGTAAGGTTTGAAGTAATAGCTGGAGTTCAGTTACTGGTTTTGAGCTGGATGCAAGTCTTTGATTGCAGTTAAGTCTCACAGTTCTCGTTGGGGCTCAGTGCACACTTTCAAACTTGTTCGCTGATGTTCAGCCTTGAGGCTTAAGTTACTGAGCTTTGCTTAAGAGAGAGAGAGACAGGGAGAGACCTTCCTTCTCTTTGGTCTTCAAATTGCAGTCTCTTCCCTTCTGTTCTGTGAGCACAATTCGTACAACTCCAAGTTGGCCAGCAGGTTAGTCATGGGACTAGCTCCTTATTTGGAACAACCTCTCTGGCGAGGTTTGTGGATTTCCCCCAAGCTTAGCAGACACTCTCAGTGGAGGGATGGAATGCTGGCTCTTGCACATTCAATGTCTCTTGATCAAAAATCCATCTGGCTAATTGAATCAGGGAGGCACTCCCATTGTCTTCTTCAGGCAACTGTCTTTTAGAATGCAAATGTGCAGCCATGTTTTCAGCCACTGTTGTGGTCTTTGTAAACAAGTTATTTCAAGTCCAGTAACAGGTCAAAAATAATGTTCCATATGACAAAATCAATATGTCTCATTTTGGCAGGTGTGGTTTTCGCCACATTATGAACAGACAAGTTGATGTCTTGTTACCCAGTGATCCAAAATAATTCTAACTCTTCTTGTGTTTTCATTTCTCTTCCACTCTTTGATTGTTTTTTCACCCATCTCCCTGTATTTCTTTCATATTTTCCTCATTATATTTCAGTTATATTCTTTGTCCAGCTCTTGTTCTCCTTCTCTTAAGTCTTTACTTCCCTGTAACTTTTTTCTTTCTTCTTTACATCTTTCATTTTTTCTGGTTGGATTCACAGTTGTCCCATTATTGACATAGTCAATTTCTATCATCTTTTGTTAAGCCTAGGGTATGCAGCAAGTATGTACTGCCAAGAGAGGTAGATCAGGTGAGGCGAAGATGGCTGAAATTAGCTGTAACATGTGTAGCTGAAAGAGAAACTTCGAGGTCTGAGTCTGGAGATTCAGGCGAGCAGAAAGGGGCAGTGGATGGGCGTGGGAGTCTTGGATCTGGGAGAACTACAAGGATGCTGTATCTGTGAGCATGAGCAGAAGAGTTATAGTCCAGTAGATGCTTTTTTTAGTACTTCCAAAAAGCAAAACTTGTTAACTTCAGGTGTTGCTCTTGAAGGAAGAGTTATAAAATGTTCATGATTTTTGATGTCTTGACAGGGCTATCATCGTTCATTTATTCCAACTGCCAGTCACCATTATATTGACAAAAATAAATACAATCTATTCATTTTTGTTTCTTTTAAAAAATATTAGAGGATTTTTTTTAACAAGTTGTGCTCCTAAAGTACCAGGAGTGCAAATTTGTTCAAATTTGTTTTTGTAATTTACATTACTGTTCATTTCTGAAAAAGAAAAGCTGTGTCATTTTCAGTAATTTTTACCTTAATATCTCATTCATTGACAGACTGAAGCAACTTGCCCCCTTCTCCTTTTAAAAGTTTAGAAAAGGCTGGCAGCATTTGTCTTTAGCTGGTGATGCAGTTGAGATGATGTGCATTGATGGCACAGCTCATTGATGCCTTTTTCTTCATGAATCAAAATTTGGCACTCAAAAAACAAATATAATAGCACAAAGAGCAATGAATAATGGAAAAAACCCAAAATCATAGGGCTGAAACTCATATCAAAATCGGCGGTGGGCAGGCCGCACATCACGAAGATGCCGCGATATTACGCCAAGGCAGACCGCACCCCCCAGTGATGTGGAGGGGGTGGGCTGTCCATCCTCAGCAATGGCTTCAGCTGCCTGTGTGCAGGCACTGATGCAATTTTTAAAGGGCTTCGAGCCCCACCATTCCAATTAAATATTTAAAGATATATTGCTTTTTAAAAATTAAATAAATTTATCTTGCCCCCTCCCACTCCCACAACACTTACCTTGTCCACCTGACCTCCCTGCCCCAAACTGCATAAACTTTACATTATAGCCCTTTTCACCACCCCTTACACCAATGATATGACTTTGACCCCACTCCCCCCACCCCCACACTGAGAAAATTACCTCCTTCCCCATCCCCACCAGTATTCCGCCTCGGTTCCCCGGATGGGGATCCGAAGGCACAGGAGTGCCGGCCAGCAACACGAAGATCGCTCCGGGACAGACAGCGGGAGCGGAAGGGTAATTAATTCATTGATTTTAATTAATTTAAATATTTAAATTGGTCTCCAGTCGCCAAGCGGCAGAAAGGCCACCGTGAAGCCACGCCGCTGCTAGCAATATTGGGCCAGGCCTTTCCGGCGTCGGGGAGCATGGCGGCCCTCTCCCGGAAGCATTTTCCGCCCCCCCCCCCCGCAACTCTGCTACAACCCCCAACATCAGGGGGTCTGTAGAATTCAGCCCATGAAAGGAAAACCCACAATAATTTAAGAACATTTAAAAACCACCTCCCAGCATCCACTGTAAGGGAGCAAGCAGCCTGTAAGATAAAGATCTGAACAAGTAGGTGCAATGGAGTGGAAATTTTTTAATCTATTTTTCTATCCGGAAATAGGCATCATGCAGAGATAATGTGCCCCAACCAGGAGACCTAAGGCTGGCCCAAAATTGGGCCTCAACTCATTACCATTTTTTGGGCAACCGACCAGTGCCTGTTGCACCTCCACAGGTAGTCCATCCATGTTGGCCTCACCCACAATGGCCCGAAGGTAAGTCCCATGTGGAGCAGCAATGAGGAGATGAGGCCGATCGGGATTTCAGAGACCAAAGTCCTGCGGCCAAATGCCAGAAAGACATCCAACAATAGATTACTTAAAAAAAAGTTTAAATGTTCCTGTGGAGCAATGAGGAGCAAAGGTTCCTCTATAGAACCCAAAAATTTACAAGAGCATGTTCTTGGAAGCAACATGGTGATTACACCCACCATGGAACTCCATCACTGACCATACTAAAGCTTAGATCTTCAGAGGGAGAAGTCTGTGGGAGCAGACATTCAGCAGCTTGAGAGCACATCTATAGACTTCTCCCCCACAACCACCTGCCCCCCCAGCAGTCCAAAGAAACACCCCAGAAATATGTGGGTAGAAGATCGCCAGCCCAATGGGGTGCCAGGCTCAATTCCCTCTTTCCCCCACCCCTCAGAAAGCAGTAGATTATGCTCACGCACTTCAAAAAACAAGTTTTAGTTTCTCCCTGATCTATAGGGGTCAAGCCCCAACCTTGGCCTAACACTCCTCCCAATGTTTCCAGCCATTCTGGTGGACTCGGTCCAGAGTTACAGCAAGAACTCACTGGAGCATCCAAACAAATTCAGAGCCATAGTCTTTTGTTTTATTGTCCTTCTAAATCACTTTCAAAAGAATACCTTTCAATAATTCCCTTCTCCTTTTGGTATTTTTATGTATCATAAAGCTGTCGGGTCATATTCAGTGTTGCTCTTGACCAACCAGCAGGAGGCATACATGAAGAGTCCAGTAAAGAATTCCTGTCCACTTTTGTCTTCATTCCAACCCCTCTCCATCGAACCCCTCTCCCGCATCCTCTCCATTCCTTGAAGACATTAATTTAATGAAGTAAATTACATTGGGTGTTACATTGGGTGAGCAGTACCTCAGGACACGCGCGATGCCAATATCATCACACTCTATAAAAACAAAGGTGACCGCGGTGACTGCAACAACTACCGTGGAATCTCCCTGCTCAGCATAGTGAGGAAAGTCTTTGCTCGAGTCGCTTTAAACAGGCTCCAGAAGCTGTCTGAGCACGTCTACCCTGAGGCACAGTGTGGCTTTCGAGCAGAGAGATCGACCATTGACATGCTGTTCTCCCTTCGTCAGATACAGGAAAAATGCCGTGAACAACAGATGCCCCTCTACATTGCTTTCATTGATCTCACCAAAGCCTTTGACCTCGTCAGCAGACATGGTCTCTTCAGACTACTAGAAAAGATTGGATGTCCACCAAAGCTACTAAGTATCATCACCTCATTCCATGACAATATGAAAGGCACAATTCAACGTAGCGGCACCTCATCAGACCCTTTTCCAACCCTGAGTGGCGTGAAACAGGGCTGTGTTCTCGCACCCACACTTTTTGGGATTTTTTTCTCCCTGCTGCTCTCACATGCGTTCAAGTCTTCAGAAGAAGGAATTTTTCTCCAAACAAGATCAGGGGACAGGTTGTTCAACCTTGCCCGTCTAAGAGCGAAGTCCAAAGTACGGAAAGTCCTCATCAGGGAACTTCTCTTTGCTGACGATGCTGCTTTAACATCTCACACTGAAGAGTGTCTGCAGAGTCTCATCGACAGGTTTGCGGCTGCCTGCAATGAATTTGGCCTAACCATCAGCCTCAAGAAAACGAACATCATGGGACAGGACGTCAGAAATGCTCCATCCATCAATATTGGCGACCACGCTCTGGAAGTGGTTCAAGAGTTCACCTACCTAGGCTCAACTATCACCAGTAACCTGTCCCTAGATGCAGAAATCAACAAGCGCATGGGAAAGGCTTCCACTGCTATGTCCAGACTGGCCAAGAGAGTGTGGGAAAATGGCCCACTGACACGGAACACAAAAGTCCGAGTGTATCAAGCCTGTGTCCTCAGTACCTTGCTCTATGGCAGCGAGGCCTGGACAACGTGTGTCAGCCAAGAGCAACGTCTCAATTCATTCCATCTTCGCTGCCTCCGGAGAATACTTGGCATCTGGTGGCAGAACCATATCTCCAACACAGAAGTCCTCGAGACGGCCAACATCCCCAGCTTGTACACACTACTGAGTCAGCGGCGCTTGAGACGGCTTGGCCATGTGAGCCGCATGGAAGATGGCAGGATTCCCAAAGACACATTGTACAGCGAGCTCGCCACTGGTATCAGACCTACCGGCTGTCCATGTCTCCACTTTAAAGACGTCTGCAAACGCGACATGAAGCCCTGTGACATTGATCACAAGTCATGGGAGTCAGTTGCCAGCATTCACCAGAGCTGGCAGACAGCCATAAAGGCGGGGCTAAAGTGTGGTGAGTCGAAGGGACTTAGCAGTTGGCAGGAAAAAAGACAGAAGCGCAAGGCGAGAGCCAACTGTGTAACAGCCCCGACAACCAAATTTTTCTGCAGCACCTGTGGAAGAGCCTGTCACTCTAGAATTGGCCTTTATAGCCACTTCAGGCGCTGCTGCACACACCACTGACCACCTCCAGGTGCTTACCCATTGTCTCTCGAGATAAGGAGGCCAAAGAAGACATTACTTGGCAAAATAAACAGTATCAGGCTGTGTAGCTTTATCTATAATGAAAAAATGATGTGAGGGATCTTGATATTAAATGGAAATTTTGGGAGCAAATTCATGCAGATTAGCCTACCATTCATCAAGTGGAACCTTTTAATGATGAATCTCTGGCATTAACTGGCAGGTGATGATTTTTCCTCAAAGGAGGCAGGCTAGCAACCAGAGTCACAGTGATATGTTGAGGCAGGCGTGTTTTACATATGACTGCTATGACATGTAATTTTAGAATATTTCTCTCGCATTTTCCAAGCTGCAGACTCTTAAATACTTACATCAACAAAGTAATTTATTTGTGCAGGTACATTACTTAGGCAGCACATCTTTCCCATTCTCAGGAACCAAGATTCATGGAGATTAATATTGCATTATTTTCATTTAACAGTATTTTGTGAAACCTCTTACTATTTGGTTGATGAGGATGGCCCAGGAGCATAATGCACCATTTTGTCGGACATCATAGGCGAACCTCTTCTTGTCTTCACTTTCAGCATGGGTTTCTGGATAGAGATCAGGAGTGGAAACTCTGTTTAATTTTCCCTCTGTAACCCAGAGGTCCAGAGGCCTGTTGTAGCACACTCACAAATATCCTGACTGAGGTTACCTAACTGGGCACAAATTAAAGATTGAAACTGGGACTCTCTTGGACTCACTGAATAAGTTGACTGAGCCATCAGGGGAGCAGAGGAACATTTTGCAAAGGAGGGTACTTTGTACAATTATCAGAGATGCATTAACAGCTTTTTTAAGTGTCTGATTTTGTGACAATATTAGCACAAGGAAATCACACAAAATCATGTATGTAAAGGAAGTGTTAATGGTAGATAAACTACAAAAGCAAATGGTTTGCGCATGCACGTAATAGATGATTTTCTTCCTCCTCCTCCTCTTCTCACTCTCTCTTCCTCTCTCCATTTCCTAAAATAAACTCCAAGGTCATTGAGATTCTTACAAAGACAGATTAAAATGTTGGGTTTACTCATCTCCAGACACCTTTCAACAAGCCAAAAATCTGTCGTGTTCAACACAGCCCCAATTCCCAGCATGCTTTTACCTCAGTGTGATTAAAGTGGCAAGCTAATGGTTCCGTTCTGCTACACAATATAATAAATTAAAATGATAAGCGAATGTCTCCTGGAATCTATTTTAATCCTAAACAATTGTTGCTATCATTCCCTTTTTGTAGTGGTCAGAGACGTTACCCGGCTCCTGCTTGTAACATTGCACCAAGGCCTTTCTACGTGCTCATCCTATTCAAGATAATGCTGTTAGCAAATTCATTTGTGCCACTGAGGTATCATGGATCACTGGAAACTTTATTTTCAACTTCAGATAGAAAGTACATGTTTTGTGACTTTTGGCATTTCAGCAGCACGCTGAGATTTTTGTTGATCCTTTTTGACTTGTTCAGTATTTATTTTGTAACTGACAGTAGCTCCTATTTAAAATCAGTTGCTGAATTATATTGAGAATACCTGGGAGGAATGGCATTACAATGGTGACTATACTTCAAAAGTAATTAATTGGCTGTAAAGCAGTTTGGGACATCCTGAGGTTGTGACGCTATATAAGTATAAATTTGTTCTTTATAATTAAATCAAGAGTCACATGGAGTGAATGGGGGAAAAATTTGTTCGTGTGGTGCCGCTTCAACCAGTGCTAAGCAGACTACATCGATTCCCCACAACCAGACAGCGCATTCGGTCCCGACCTGAATGACCCATGTGAGTTTCTTCAATAATGTCAATGAAGAAACTCCCTCAGGTAGCAGCCAGCAGTGCTGTCTTTCTCTGTCTTGAAGCAGTGCAACGTGCATTTACTTTTCCCTTATAAACTATGAAAGGAACCTTGATCAGGTTCGAACCGATCATTTGATTCCTGAGATTCAATATTTCCTTTTATTTCCTCTCCAAAATCTATTATTTCCATGTATTTTTATGTTTTAAATGTGGTATGTTTCTGTTTATGGCCAGTATGTGTGCAGCCTGCAGCTCTCAGTAAGAATATCAACAGCTGATGTTCTCTGTTCTTGACAAGTCTATATCAACCTTGTGGGCAGCACACACTTTTGACTGCTTCATCCCCTTCATGTTACCGCCATTAGGAAAATCTTCAATCTTTAGCCACTCTTGAAAGTTAACAGTTTTAAGTGGACCTCCTTTACATTATGGAGCTGCCATGAACTGTCACCCTCCCTTCACCAGTGGTACTGCAACCTCAAGGTGCGTTTGTATTGGTGCTAGTTAGTAGAGCAGGGAAAAGCTATATCCGCACACTGACTCCATTTAAACTACACAGGTAATAATTGAATTAAAATTGTGACACTGAAATTTAATATTAATATGTTAAGTATTTGAATGCTAATATTAGCAATCGTTATTTCTGTTTCACATTCTTTTCCTCCATAAATCGTCTTAATGGACTCTTGAATCCATTTATAACAAATGCTTTAATAGCTTTCCCGGGTTACCTGTTCATTATGATTATTAGCCTTTCTGTGAAATAGCTCTGCCTGAAATAATGGGTTGTATGTCATGCTGTCTCACTAGTTTGTTGAACATGAGGATCTTTGGCCTTTCCATTAAGCATCCCATTTATTCTCAATTTGGCACAAGTGTAAAGAGGGCTTTCAGTGAAAAGAAAGGAATTGATGAGATAATGGGTAAACAAAAGGTCACTTAAATCAAGCCGCTCAATGTACCTCTCAGATACATTAGAAAGAATGGCATTGACACAACCCAAAGAAGAAATATACTTAAATATTGGATATATGTGAATTCAGACCTGTCGAGCCTCATTTGGAGTGAGATTCACTTATTTTGATCCAAAACTCGTGTTGATGGGTCTCATTTTTAAAATTAATTCCATGAATTTCAATGAGTTTCTTATCTGTCTCACTTCTTTTGATAATTTCCCTATTGAAAATTCCTATTTATGCATTATAATTAAAAAAGCACACTACAAGGCCCGAATATTCCTCTCAACTGCACCCGAGGAACATTTAGGGCAGTCATGGAAATGTGGAAGGAGGGGGTGCTCGCAGGCATCTCACTGCATTTTTCTCCAAAGGATACACATTATGAGGAGCACCCAAAATACTGTTGTCAGTCTTTTGCCTGGAATTCTCTCATATAGGTGGGTATGAGGGGACCTGGCAGGAAGACAAGGAAGACAGGAATATTAGCTGAGCCTACGCTCTCACTCCTGTTTCCCAGTCTAAAACTCTATCAGAGGGCCATAAATTGCAAACATTGTCATGTTTTGAACCTTACACAACAGTTATGACTCAATTCCATATTGGGCAGAACATTTACCAACCAAGGACTCCTAATTTTTATTGCGGGGTGGCAAGGTATCTAAATGAGAAGGAAATTAATTTGAATTATAACATAATTCCAAATGATCATAAGCAATTGCATTAATTTATTAATTTCGGCTGATTCTTTCAAGTCATCAAAAATGTTTAAGTTCTGGCATTCCCTCCCTAAAATTTTCCAGCTCACTACCTCTTTCCTCCTTTAAGAAACTCCTTAAAGCCTGTCTCTTTGACCACCTGTCCTAATGGCTCCTCATCTGGCTTGGTGTCATATTTTGTTTGATAGGTCTCCTTTGAGATATCTTGGGAGGCTTAATGAGCTATACAAATGCAAGTTGTTGTTGTTGCTATGCAAAGAGTCTCATTTGGTTGTGCAAAGAAGACACACCAGGGAAACTTGAGAAGTTAGAACTGTTTCACGGGAGCTGAGAATAATTTGGTGATTGAAGTGGTACTCCAGGGCAGTCTGGAATACCACACAGCTACATTGTTCACATAGTATGTCATTTCTATTTATAAACAGGGAAAGAGGTGCAGCTTTGAGAGCCAAACACCAAACATCACGAGGAATAAAATGCTTTCTTTGGTTCACTTGACATTGCAGATACCCTTCTGCCTCTTTTAGCTTACTATGATAAGGATGTGGTTTCATGCGGGAAAAAAAATAAACTTTTCAGGAATGTTTATGTCTAAATTTATAGACATAATGGATACATTAGTATAAAATCAGAAAGAAAATGACACTAAATATCATTCTGTGTATCTCACTGATTACTTGCTCAGCTCTTGTTATAGCGGAGGCTCTGGCTCTTGTTAAGACAAAAAGTGCAAAAAAACTATCTGAATTTCATTTATTTGAATTTCTACGTAATCATAAATGTTAAAGTGGGAGTGGAAAAGGGTATTAAATCGAAAGTCAGTGGATTCAGAAGTCATTGTGTAAAGGAGTGGTAATGATCTATAAATGTCACAGAAGTGTTTCAGTTGTGCTAGGCCCCCACCTATTAAGAATGAGGCACATTAATTTTGTCATGAACATTGATTTTAAACTGTTACTGGAGTGAAGAAAGGACTTGTTAAACAGATCAGCCGTGGCTGGAAAAGATATTTGCATATTAACAGATGGCGCTTGGGAGGACAAAGGACCATTCCCTGATGTATTCAACCCACGATGGACCTTGATCACCAGATATTGTGTGTAAGAGGAGCATTCCAGAGACTGCTAAGGTGATACAATCCAAGGCGTGGTCAGACCAGTTAGTCACATGACTAACCTGCTTGGCAGCCTGGGTTTTTTTGAATTGTACAAACAGTTTGAACTGAGAGTGTCTGTTTGCTCCAGGACTGAGAAGATCTCTCCTGTCTGCTCCCATCTCCTTCTCACGAGTCTCTGAATCCACTGAAGACACTTGAACCCCAAGAGAGAAAAGTCTCCTATAGCGAACAAGCTTTAAGCAGAATACTGGACCCCAATGAAAAGCAAGATCTACCTGCAATCAAGGACTCTTTAGTGAGCTCAAAGAACTGTAACAAAAACTCTTCAGATAATGCCTCAAACTTTTCCACTTTATTTTTCTTCTGCTCTTTTCTGTCTCTATTTGCATGTGTGTATCGCTTATGCATGCTAACGTGGGCGCGTCATGTATCTGTAAGCGTTAACCGAATTAGAGTTTAAGTTTAATACATTTCAACTTTTCTTCTTTAAACCTAAGAAAGTCTGTTTGTACTGGTTTCTTTGCCTTATAACTGGAAAGTGGTGAACATGGATTCACCAAGAGGGAACTAAAAACACTGTGCTTAAAATTAAACTCTGTTATGGTAAGACCAGGTGAAGGCTGAGAGGGACCCCTAGACAACTTTCTCACCTGGTCATAACAGAAATTTGGGTGCTATCGTCCGGGATTTTACCCACAGACGAACGAGAGAAATTCAAAGTGGGAAGCCAAATTGCTCCAAATCAAAAAATACTGGTTTTCTTGTGGTTGTGAGTGCTTGAATACTAACATGTCTGCAACTGAAGCTAGTAGCTCCCCAAGCCAGGGTGAAGTAACTTGGGATAAGTTAAAAACACTGTCTATAGATGTGTTGAGGAAAATGCCTGAGTAGTGTGGGATCACTGTACGTGGTAAGGCTAGGAAGTCTGAACTCCTAAGACTAGTGGCCAACTATTTTTCCCTTGAATCTGAAGAAGCAGAAACAAGGTTAGAAGCAGACTTTGACAGGGTATTGTTAGCAAAGATACAACTGGAACAGAGGAAACTTGAATTTGAGGAAAGAGAGAGAGAGAGAGAAAGAGCCTTCCAGAAGGACTGTGAAGGAAATGAAAGACAGGAGAAGGAACGTGAGAGGCAGGAGAGAGTGAAATAATATTCCATAAAGAATGCTAAGAAAGAGAGCTTTAATGGCTTGAGTTAACTAGGGGGTGACAGAGTAACCCCAGTGAAAGCATGGAGGAGCATAATTCAGGGCTGGGTACAGAATAGTTAAAACTAGCTCAACTAATTGCAAAATTCAATGAGGAAGATGTAGAATAATTTTTGTATCCTTTGAGAAACTGGCAAGGCAGCTAAACTGGCCAGCTGAGTCCTGGCCTCTTTTATTACAAAGCATGCTAACTGGAAAAGCCCATGAGGTTTATTCCCTGTTGCCGGATGAGAGTTCATCAAATTATGAACTGACAAAAAATGCTATCCTCGGGCCATATGAATTAGTTCCTGAAGCCTATCGCCAAAAGTTTAGAACCCTCAAGAAGCAAGTTCATCAAACTTATCTGGAGTTTGAAAAAAGTAAACAGCTGCCTTTTGACCAGTGGCTGAGGGCTCTTAAAGTACAGCTCAGCTATGAGAATCTCAGAGAAGTAACAGTGGGTCCAGAGAGCCCGGCAAGCAGCTTTAATTTATATGTCGGTCTCCCAGGGGAGAACCTTTCCTAGTCATCCCCACAAATCCAAAAAGGATAAAGGGTGGGAAGGTGATGGGAGCCTAAGCAGTCTTGGAAAAGAAAGGAAAGCAAGAGACACAGGGGCCCTCCTCGAGGCAAAAAGGAAGGAGTGAGACCAGAGACCTCTGTGCTTCCATTGTAATAAAGCAGGTCATCTAAAAGCTGACTGCTGGAAACTAAAGGGAAAACCAGTAAGGTTAATCAGGGCACACCCACTCAGTGAAGAAAGGAACCTGATGGAAAGCACAGCAGGACAAGCTGTGGCTTTAAATACAGTCCCTTTTTCTTCTCGGTGGGGGATCCTTACAGTTCATCAGCCCTTTGCTGGAGGGTCCTCCTAACACTGGTACAGGACTTAGAGGTGCAGGTTTAATTGTAAGTTGGGGTTTCTCCTCAACCTGGCACATGTGGCAACTCCTGCAGTACTCCACCACATCTTTGTGGAGTTTTTGCCAATAAAATTGCTGTCTTATGCGGGTTTTGGTCTTTCGTATACCGGCATGTACAGTCAGTGTAGTCCCGTGGGCCCTTCTTAATATTTCTCTCCAGTACCTCTGTGGCACCGCTAACTGGTGAACCACTGTCCACTCCTGCCCTCAGATCTGTCAGCAGAACTCCATTTCCTCATCAGTACCTTTAAACAGTAGCAATCAGGGACTCCCTCTGCTTCACTTTCAGACTGGGCAGCCTGTTCGAACTCTCGCAATACTGGGTCAGCTCGCTGAGCCTCAGCTGGGGAAAATCCATTTAATTCGTTCCCTGGGTCTCGTAACTTTCCAAAGAAAGTCTCAGACAGACAGACCTCATGGTCATCTGCCTGCAGTGCCAATTCAGTCTCCTCTGGGGGAGCTGGTTTGATCATGGCCTGATCCACTACACATTCAGGGAAACTGCAGGGGTCCGTCTCCTGCCATGGCCCTGACTCTATGACCTCCTGCAGTCTTTCTTTCACTACTGGGGGGGCTACCACCTTCACCCCTGCCAGATCATTCTTGCTCTCTTGCAGACAAAATCAATGTGCCTCATTCTTGACAGGTGGGGGCCTACATGACAACAGTAACAATATAATTATTTTGTTCCATTCTGAAATCAAAAAATTACACTCGGAACTAAGGGTATATTTGTTTTTTATGGCTTTGAATGAAATCAAGAGGAGGCTCCCTCTCATACCCCAGCAAGTTTAGCTGGTGAGTAGCTGAACACATATAATCCCTAGTCTGTACTGATTTCGCTGATCTCAGCCAAGGCAGCAGACAGGGGAATACAATTGTCCTCAGAACACCTTGGTTAAAGAGGAAAAAAATAATCATTGCACATATGTAGGCATTGTGTGAGGACAGCAGTGGGCTTGACTCTGATCATTGTACAGTCTGTCAACGCTTACTGTTCAGCTAAAGCATAAATAGTGGTCATTGGAGGAGGTAACTAAAGCCAACCAGCACCCAATGAACTGTACCACAGCAGGAAGATAACACTTTTAGGCAGAGAGGATGGGGAAAATGTTGAGAGAAAATACATAAAATGATCAAGAACATTCTGTCAAGAATGTTGTTTTGTGTACTTTATCCAGTGGTCTACGAGGACTAATCTGTACAGCTCAAATGTTCTGAGCTATTTTGAGACAAATACTCATTAAACTACTCATTATATAGATTTGTGACAGACACTCATATAAATCACTGGCATATTTTAAACTAGCTTAGATAACACAATGATGTAAAACTGGTGCCATATGATCTCCATGCCACTCTGAACAACATTTACATTGATTGATATTTGGTTCCAGCAAGTTAGTAACTTCTTTCGGCTTCCAGTAAATTATTATTTTTGAAATTACTAGATAGTTTGTTAATGAAGCCTTTCTAATCCAAACATATTGATGATACATCACTGGTTTACGTAATCTGTATTGTAATTGTTTTTTTTTAATGATGGACAAATATCATAAAGAAACAATTCTAGATGCCCTTCCAAAGGTTTAGAGGGAAAATGTTGAATTTAGTACAAACCAAGGAGGCTCAAATCATCAGGTTTAAATCCAGTCTTATTCTGAGTTAGTTAGTTGATCTCAGATGGTGGAGGCACTGCAACTGGCCTTTTCCACATTTGTGAATCTGGGAGCTTTCTGTTCTCCTGCAGGCCTGCCAGATATTCTTTCTGTTCTGAACAAGAGGTCTTGGAGCTTAGTGGCTCAGGTAAAGCCATGAGCATCGGAGATAGCGAAGTTGGTCGATTATCAGAGCAGGCTGACTGCATATTGCTTGTAATCTTTCATTCAACTCAACAAATATTCAGCAAGCTTCACAACGTCAAGCTGCATTCTCAAGACTGTCATTTGCTGATGTTTAGCCTCTCAGAGCTATCCGAACTCTTTTCATAGTTCTTTTTCCTCTAAGTCTTTCTCAGCATCAAGAGCCCCACGAGGAAGATACCTTGGAGAAGGACAGTCCTCATGAAGATACACCATTATGTGTTCCATCCCTCCCCTCCCAAACACCAGCACAGGGATTGTCACTCTGTGTGGGTTAGATAGTGAGGCAGAGGTCTAAATGTGGTGAAAGACCCAGTAAAAGTGAGTTACAGCAGGTACTGGTGGCAGTGACAGTGCAGGAGAGGATTCAGTGGAGGATGAGATCCTTTCCTGTGCCTGCTGCGTAGGACAGAGATAAGGAATGCAGGGGCCAGCCGAAGAAAACTGCTGGACTCAGAGATGCAGTTTTATGAGGTATTGGAAGCCTGGCAAGAAGTTTCATCACTCTGGCTAACTGTGTGGAGGAGTCCATTACCAGCCTTGGGGGTATCATCTTGTATGGAAAAATCATTCTGCAGTCTACCTTGGAGACTATGGTCATCTTCAGGGATTCTGCAGCCAGGGTCTCTCAAAGTAAGTCAGTCTCACCAGCCTTTGCAGCTTTGGTGGAAGCTCAAATGGCTGCAATGCAGACTCTTGACTCAAACCTGTGCTACGCCTTTGAGGGACAGATGTGTGTCATGCAGAGACAGGTGACAAACTTGGAGATTTTGGTGGAGCAATTGGTTAATGGCTTTCACTCATCTTCTGCAGTCTGCTCACCCACAGATCAGTGGAAGTGATGCGCCCCAGCCTGACAGGAGTGGCAGTGACACAATGGGAGCAATGTGTGTTGTTGTCTTTCAAGAGGTCAACACATCTGCTTCTTCACCACTGCCCGCTCAGCCCAATCAGGCATGCTGGGTTTGGAGGGTTATTTATGAGCCATTTTTGTGGGGGATATCCCTTATCCCATGTCCCCCAGTAATCATTTGCCACCTAGAAAATGGGTGGTAGGCTGTTGCAGGATTATGACTGTTGTCTGGGTACAAACTTACATTATTTTGTTTCTGTGATCTGACGCTACCTGGACATGAATGGAATGGCAGCCTTTTCTATTGAGGAATGCTGCTGACAGGTGCTCTGGTGCACTGATAGAAACATGTGTGCAGTCAGTCATGCTCTGGACAGAAGAGAAGCCAGTCGCTGTTGCAAATCCCTGAGCTCTCTCATGTTGAGATCAATGAGAAAGCTGATGTGTTGGTTAGCCCTGACAAACAGACCTGCTTAACATAGCTGTGAACTGCAGACTGGGAGATGCAGTTCTTGTCCCCTGTAGCAGGCTGGAAAGAGCCAGTTAAGGGTTGTGGTGCCTCCGACAGCCTCTGAGAAGCACAACCCCACTCCCCACACCGACCCAGTCCAGCAGGCAGCAGGTTCTGTGGCAGAAGCCTGTAAAGGTTTGCAACCAGGCTGCCTGGGGAGGTGCAGCCTCCTGATGCACTGCTCTTCAGATAGATCCAAGAAAATGACTCTGGGCCTGTACACACTCTTATCTGGGTATGGCCTCTTACAAGCAGCTCCCTCACCTGTTGTTTTTAATAGGTGCAGCTGCTGCTGCTCCTCTTCCTCCAAGTGTTCCTCCATCCAAATGAAACTAGCAATTACAGCAGCAATTATAAGCAGATAAAGATTACTGAGGCTAAGTAAGGCAAAAAGAAGTGAGATAGAGGGGATCTGGAAACTGGAAACTCTCCTGGCAATCCAGATAGCACAATGGCTCATGGATCCCTCGAACTAATTACTAGTAAGCGAGTGCCCTCTTTATATCTTTTCTAGGTTTTACCAGTTCAACAGCTGGGATAAACATTATAACTTTTATGGATACAAAATGAAATTAGTTTGGAGAGATGCCAACTCAACTCCAAATGAGTATCAGCCCACGGCAAAATGCCACCGTTAAATTTGCCAGATTTATTTTCCATTGGAAAGATTAATAGACTCACATGGTAGAGATCACAATGCTGTATTAAAGGGCAATGACCTGCAGTTGGTATTTCGGCACATTATCAAGACAATGTGGGTGCAGCTGCTCTGCATCTCATCTGGTGCCACAACTGATCTCAGGAAGTTTTAAAGTAGTGATTGAGTAAAATGTGTAACATTTTCCATTCACCAGGACTCCCAACTTTCCCACTTAAAATTGAGACACACAATCATACAGACAGAATCATTGCAGATTTTTTAGAAAAAGATAAAAATAAAGGCCCTGAATTTTCTCTTCCACCACATTCCTGCTGTATGTCAGATGGGAGAGCAGCAAAAAGCCCAGGAAATAGTTTGGCTCCCAGGTATGCCGGTTCCAAGCCTGTGCTCCTAATTTTAGTAAGACCTCTGTTCACCCCAAACATCGTTGCCACGTTTGAGGGAGCATAGCTGGGTGAGGGTACTTCCATGCCAGGCCTAGCCGAAGAATCCAACAGCGGACCAGTACTCTGAGTGAGGAGAGGCATACAGGCCTAGTCGCCAACAGAATTGAACCCACTTGTGGGTCCAGGGCATTGACCTGGCCTAGACCTCTGAAGATTTAGCAACAGACCCCTCATAAAGGCAGTCATTCGGGGCTCCATGACTTTTACTGTTTGCAGGCCCATGAATGGTTTGAGGAACCTTGCCCTGATCCCACACACTGTTCAAGGGTCAGCAGGAGAGGCTTCTGGGAATTTCTTGTTTATTCTTTCATGGGACGTGGGCGTCACTGGCTAGGCCAGCATTTATTGCCCATCCCTAATTGCCCTTGAGAAGGTGGTGGTGAGCTGCCTTCTTGAAACACTGCAGTCCATGTGGTGTAGGTACATCCACAGTGCTGTTAGGAAGTTCCAGGATTTTGACCCAGCGACAGTGAAGGAACGACGATATAGTTCCAAGTCAGAATGGGGGTGTGGCTTGGAGGGGAACTTGCAGGTGGTGGTGTTCCCATGCATCTGCTGCCCTTGTCCTTCTAGGTAGTAGTAGAGGTCGCGGATTGGGAAGATACCTTGGTGAGTTCCTGCAGTGCATCTTGTAGATGGTACACACTGTTGCCACTGTGCGTCAGTGGTGGAGGGAGTGAATGTTGAAGGTGGTGATCAGGATGCCAGTGAAGCAGGCTGCTTTGTCCTGGATGATGTCAAGCTTCCTGAGTGTTGTTGGAGCTGCACCCATCCAGGCAAGGGAGAGTATTCCATCAAACTCCTGATTTTTCATTTATTCGTTCATGGGATGCGGGCGTTGCTGGCTAGGCCAGTATTTATTGCCATTCCCTAATTGCCCTTGAGAAGGTGGTGGTGGAACGGCGATATAGTTCCAGGTCAGGATGGTGTGTGACTTGGAGAGGAACTTACAGGTGGTTTTTTGAGGATTTAACTAGGAGGGTAGATAAAAGGGAACCGGTAGATGTAGTCTACCTGGATTTTCAAAAGGCATTCGATAAGGTGCCACATAAAAGATTAATAGGCAAGATAAGGGCTCATAGTGTTGGGTGTAATATATTAGTGTGAATAGAGGATTGCTTAACAGACAGGAAGCAGAGAGTGGGCATAAATGGGGCATTTTCAAGTTGGCAGGCAGTGAATAGTGGGGTGCCGCAAGGATCAGTGCTGGGGCCTCAACTATTTACACTCTATATTAATGACTTGGATGAAGAGGCAGAGAGTAATATGTGTTTGCTGATGATACAAAGCTCAGTGGAATGGTAAGCTGCGGGGAAGACATAGAGAGGCTGCAAAGAGATGTAGATAGGTTAAGTGAGTGAGCAACAAGATGGCAAATGGAGTATAAAGTAGGGAAGTGTGACGTTGTTCACTTTGATCATAAAAATAGAAAAGTAGAACTTTTTTTAAAGGTGTGAAATTGTTAAGTGGTGATGTTCAGAGAGACTTGGGAATAGTCATACAAGGAATGCACAAAGTTAGCATGCAGGTACAGCAGGCTATTAGGAAGGCAAATGACATGTTGGCCTTTATTGCAAGGGGATTGGAGTACAGGAATGAATAAGTATTACTAAAATTGTACAGGGCTTTGGTGAGACTACACCTGGAATACTGTGTGCAATTTTGGTCTCCACATTTAAGAAAGGATATACTTGCACTGGAGGCAGTGCAGCAAAGATTTACTAAATTGATCCCTGGGATGAGGGGGTTGTCCTATGATGACAGGCTGTGTAAATTGGGCCGATATTCTCTGGATTGTAGAAGAATGAGAGGAGATCTAATTGAGACATACAAGATTCTGAAAGGGCTTGATAGGATAGAAGCTGAGAGATTGTTCCCACTAGTCAGAGAATCTGGAACACGGGGACACATTTTCAGGATAAGGGGCCAATCATTCAGGACTGAGATGAGGAGAAATAACTTCACTCAAAGGGTTGTGAATCTTTGGAATTCTCTACCCCAGAGGGATGCTCCATCACTGAATAGATTTAAGGTTGGGATAGATAGATTTTTGGTCTCACAGGGAATCAAGGGATATGGGGAGTGGGCAGAAAAGTGGAGTTGAAGCCCAAGATCAGCCATGATCGTATTGAATGGTGGAGCAGGCCCAATGGGCCATATGGTCTACTTCTGCTCCTATTTGCTGTGCTCTTGTGGCGGTGTTCCCATGCATCTGCTGCCCTTGTCCTTCTAGGTGGTAGATGTCGTGGGTTTGGAAGTTGCTGTCAAAGGAGCCTTGGTGAGTTGCAGCAATGCATTTTGCAGATGGTACACACTGATGCCACTGTACGTCGTGGTGAAGGGAGTGAAGGTTGAATGTTGTGAATGGGGTGCCAATCAAGCAGTCTGCTTTGTCCTGGGTGATGACGAGTTTCCTGAGTGTTGTTGGAGCTGCAATCATCCAGGCAATTGAAAGTTATTCCATCACACCTGACTTTTTTTTATTCATTCATGCGATGTGGATGTTGCTGGCTAGGCCAGCATTTGTTGCCCATCCCTAATTGCTCTTGAGAAGGTGGTGGTGAGCTGCCTCCTTGAACCACTGCAGTCCTTGGGGGTGTAGGTACACCCACAGTGCTGTTAGGAAGGGAGTTCCAGGATTTTGACCCAGTGACAGTGAAGGAACGGTGATATAGTTCCAAGTCAAAATGGTGTGTGACTTGGAGGGGAACTTGCAGGTGGTGTGTTCCTATGCATCTGCTGCCCTTGTCCTTCTAGGTAGTAGAGGTTGTGGGTTTGGAAGGTGCTGTCGAAGGAGCCTAGGTGAGTTGCTGCAGTGCATCTTGTAGATGGTACACACTGCTGCCACTGTGTGTCAGTGGTGAAGGGAGTAAATGCTGGAGATGGTCGATGGGGTAACAATCAAGTGGGCTGCTTTGTCCTGAATGGTGTCGAGCTTCTTGAATGTTGTTGGAGCTCCACCCATCCAGGCAAGTGGAGTGTATTCCATCACACTCCTGACTTGTGCCTTGTAGATGGTGGACATGCATTTCAGAGGTAAGAGGTGAGTTACTCGCCACAGAATTCCTCACCTCTGACCTACTCTTGTAGCCACAGCATTTATGTGGTTGGTCCAGTTCAGTTTCTGGTCAATGGTAACCCCCCTGGATGTTGAGAGTGAGGGATTCAGTGATGGTAATGCCATTGAACATCAAGGGAAGATGGTTGTATTCTCTCTTGTTGGAGATAGTCATTGCCTGCCACTTGTGTGGCACAAATGTAACTTGCCACTTATCAGCCCAAGCCTGGATATTGTCCAGGTCTTGCTGCATTTCTACACGAACTGCTTCAGTATCTGAGGAGTCGCGAATGGTTCTGAAGATTGTGCAATCATCAGCATAAAGGCCTGCTACCCGACCCGAACCCGACGGGACCCGACAACATTTGTCGGGTTGGGGTTGGGTCGGGTTGTACTTCCGGGTCCGGCATTCAGGCTCGGGTCGGGCCGGATCGGACACGCTCTATCACAGGTAAGTGGCTCCACTGTTAACTTAATTTTTGGACTAGAAAGGAGGTTTTGTTACAGTTATTTTAATCTTGTGCAGATCAGCAAGAAAGTGAAAAACGGAAGATAAGTTAACTGATGGCCAGTTCGGGCGCGGGAAAAAATGGAAGAACTCGGGCCGGACTCGGGTCGGATGTGGCTCTGTCGGGCTTGGGTCGGGTTTTTTTTGCAGACCCGAGCAGGCCTTTACATCAGTGAACACCCCCACCTCTGACCTTCTGATGGAGGGAAGGTCATTGATGAAGCAGCTTAAGATGGTTGAGCCAAGGACACTACCCTGAGGAACACCTGCAGTGATGTTCTGGGGCTGAGATTATTGACCTCCAACAGCCATAACCATCTTCCTTTGTGCTAGGTATGACACCAAACAGTAGAGCGATTTTCCCCTGATTCCCATTGACTACAGTTTTGCGAGGACTCCTTGATGTTACACTTGGTCAAATGCTGCCTTGATGTCAACGGCAGTCACTCTCACCACTTACCACTTGAGTTTGGCTCTTTTGTCCATGTTTGGGCCAAGGCTGTAATGAGGTTAGGAGCTGAGTGACCCGAGCAGAACCCAACTGAATGTCAGTGAGCAGGTTACTGTTGAGAAAGTGCCGCTTGATAGCACTGTCGACAAAACCTTCCATCTCTTCGCTGATGATCGAGAGTAGACTGACGGGGCGATAATTGTCCAGATATAATTTGTCCTGCTTTTTGTGTACAGGACATACCTGAGGAATTTTCCACATTGTCGGGTAGATATCACTGTTGTAGCTGTACTGGATCAGCTTTGCTCAGGGCGCAGCCAGTTCTGGAGCACAAGTCTTCAGTACTATTGCCAGAATGTTGTCAGGGCCCATAGTCTTTGCAGTATCCAGTACCTTCAGGCATTTCTTGATATCATGTGGAGTAAATCAAATTGGCTGAAGACTGGCATCTGTGATGCTGGGGACTTCAGGAGGAGGCCAAGACGAATCCTCCACTCGGCACTTCTGGCTGAAGATGGTTGCAAATGTTACAGCCATGTCTTTTGCACTGTTGTGATGGGTTGTCCCATCATTGAGGATGGGGATATTTATGTAGTCTCCTCCTTCTGTTGGTTGTTTAATTATCCACCACCATTCACGACAGGCTGTGGCAGGACTGCAAGCTTAGATCTGATCCATTGGTTATAGGATCACTTAGCTCTGTCTATCACATGCTGCATCTGCTGTTTGGCATGCAACTAATCCTGTGTTGTAGCTTCTCCAGGTTGTCACCTTATTTTGAGGATGCCTGGTGCTGCTCCTGGCATGCTCTCCTGCGTTCTTCATTGAACCAGGGATGATCACCCAGCTTGATGGTAATGGTAGAGTGGGGGATATGCCGGCCCATGAGGTTACAGATTGTGGTTGAATACAGTTCTTCTGCTGCTGATGGTCCACAGCATCTCATGGATGCCCAATTTTAAGCTGCTAGATTTGTTCAAAATCTATCCCATTTAGCATAGTCGTAGTGCCACATAACATGATGGAGGGTATCCTCGATGTGAACAAAGAACAGTACAGCACAGGAACAGGCCATTTGGCCCTCCAAGCCTGCGCCGATCTTGATGCCTGCCGAAACTAACACCTTCTGCACTTCTGGGGCCCATATCCCTCTATTCCCTTCCTATTCATGTATTTGTCAAGATGTCTCTTAAACGTTGCTATCGTATCTGCTTCCATGACCTCCCCTGGCAGCAAGTTCCAGGCACTCACCACCCTCTGTGTAAAGAACTTGCCTCGCACATCCCCTCTAAACTTTGCCCCTCAAACCTATGTCCCCTAGTAACTGACTCTTCCACCCTGGGAAAAAGCTTCTGACTATCCACTTTGCCGCTCATAACTTTGTAAACCTCTATCATGTCGCCCCCTCCACCTCCGTCGTTCCAGTGAAAACAATATGAGTTTTTCCAACCTCTCCTCATAGCTAATGCCCTCCAAACCAGGCAACATCCTGGTAAACCTCCTCTGTACCCTCTCCAAAGCCTCCACGTCCTTCTGGTAGTGTGGCGACCAGAATTGCACGCAATATTCTAAGTGTGGCCTAATTAAGGCTCTGTACAGCTGCAACATGACATGCCAATTTTTATACTCTATGCCCCGACCGATGAAGGCAAGCATGCCGAATGCCTTCTTGACTACCTCATCCACCTGCATTGCCACTTTCAGTGACCTGTGGACCTGTACGCCCAGATCTCTCTGCCTGTCAATACTCCTAAGGGTTCTGCCATTTACTGTATACTCCCACCTGCATTAGACCTTCCAAAATGCATTACCTAACATTTGTCTGGATTAAACTCCATTTGCCATTTCTCCGCCCAAGTCTCCAACCGATCTATATCCTGCTGTATCCTCTGACAATCCTCATCATTATCCGCAACTCCACCAACCTTTGTGTCGTCTGCAAACTTACTAATCAGACCAGCTACATTTTCCTCCAAATCATTCATATATACTACAAACAGCAAAGGTCCCAGCACTGATCCCTGCGGAACACCACTAGTCACATCCCTCCATTCAGAAAAACACCCATCCACTGATACCCTCTGTCTTCTATGACCGAGCCAGTTCTGTATCCATCTTGCCAGCTCACCTCTGATCCCATGTGACTTCACCTTTTGTACCAGTCTGCCATGCGGGACCTTGTCAAAGGCTTTACTAAAGTCCATATAGATAACATCCACTGCCCTTCCTTCATCAATCATCTTCGTCACTTCCTCAAAAAACTCAATCAAATTAGTAAGACATGACATCCCCTTCACAAAACCATGCTGTCTCTTGCTAATAAGTTCGTTTGTTTCCAAATGGGAGTAAATCCTGTCCTGAATAATCCTCTCTAATAGTTTCCCTACCATTGACGTAAGGCTCACCGGCCTATAATTTCCTGGATTATCCTTGCCACCCTTCTTAAACAAAGGAACAACGTTGGCTATTCTCCAGTCCTCTGGGACCTCACCTGTAGCCAATGAGGATGCAAATATTTCTGTCAAGGCCCCAGCAATTTCTTCCCTTGCCTCCCTCAGTATTCTAGGGTAGATCCCATCAGGCCCTGGGGACTTATCTACCTTAATGCTTTGCAAGACACCCAACACCTCCTCCTTTTTGATAATGAGATGACTGAGACTATCTGCACTCCCTTCTCTAGGCTCATCATTCACCAAGTCCTTCTCTTTGGTGAATACTGATGCAAAGTACTCATTTAGCACCTCGCCCATTTCCTCTGGCTCCACACATAGATTCCCATCTCTGTCCTTGAGTGGGCCAACCCTTTTCCTGGTTACCCTCTTGCTCTTTATATATGTATAAAAAGCCTTGGGATTTTCCTTAATCCTGTTTGCCAATGACTTTTCATGACCCCTTTTAGCCCTCCTAACTCCTTGCTTAAGTTCCTTCCTACTGTCTTTATATTCCTCAAGTGCTTCGTCTGTTCCTAGCCTTCCAGCCCTTTCAAATGCTTCCTTTTTCTTTTTGACTTGGCGCACAATATCCCACGTTATCCAAGGTTCCCAAAACTTGCCAAACTTCTCTTTCTTCCTCACAGGAACATGCCGGTCCTGGATTCTAATCAACTGACGTCTGAAAGACTCCCACATGTCAGATGTTGATTTACCCTCAAACAGCCGCCCCCAATCTAAATTCTTCAGTTCCTGCCTAATATTGTTATAATTAGCCTTCCCCCAATTTAGCACCTTCACCCGAGGACTACTCTTCTCCTTATCCACAAGTACCTTAAAACTTATGGAATTATGGTCACTGCTCCCGAAATGCTCCCCCACTGAAACTTCGACCATCTGGCTGGGCTCATTCCCTAATACCAGGTCCAGAATGGCCCCATCCCTAGTTGGACTATCTACATACTGTTTCAAGAAGCCCTCCTGGATGCTCCTCACAAATTCTGCCCCATCCAAGTCCCTAGCACTAAGTGAGTCCCAGTCAATATAGGGGAAGTTAAAATCACCCACCACCACAACCCTGTTACCTTTACATCTTTCCAAAATCTGTCTACATATCTGCTCCTCTACCTCCCGCTAGCTGTTGGGAGGCCTGTTGTAAACCCCCAACATCGTGACTGAGACTAGCTTTTCTAATTCCAGATTTAATAATTGAATTTAAATTCCACCAGCTTCCACGGTGGGATTTGAACCTGTATCCCCAGAGCCTGGGTCTCTGGATTGCTGGTCCGGTGATATTACCACTATGCCACAACCCTCCTTATCCAATTCCCTTTTGAAGGCTAATATTGAATCTGTTTCCACCATCCTATCAGGCAATGCATTCCAAATCCTATGCACAAGTTGTGTCAAAAAGTTTTTCATAGAAACATAGAAAATAGGAGCAGGATTAGGCCATTTGGCCCTTCGAGCCTGCTCCGCCATTCATTATGATCATGGCTGATCATCCAACTCAGTAACTGTTCCGGCTTTCGCCCCATACCCTTTGATCCCTTTCGACCCAAGAGCTATATCTAACTCCTTTTTGAAAACATTCAATGTTTTGGCCTCAACTGCTTTCTGTGGTCATGAATTCCACAGGCTCACCACTCTCTGGCTGAAGAAATTTCTCCTCATCTCAGTCCTGAAAGGTTTAACCCGTATCCTTGGACTATGACCCCTGGTTCTGGACTCCCCCATCATCGGGACCATCCTTCCTGCATCGACCCTGTCAAATCCTGTTAGAATTTTATAGGTTTCTAAGCGATCCCCCCTCTCTCTTCTGAATTCCAGCGAATATAATCCTAACCGACTCAATCTCTCCTCATACGTCAGTCCCACCATCCCAGGAATCAGTCTGGTAAACCTTCGCTGCACTCCCTCTATAGCAAGAACATCCTTCCTCAGGTAAGGAGACCAAAACTGCACACAATATTCCAACTGTGGCCTCACCAAGGCAGCAAGACATCCCTGCTTCTGTACTCGAATCCTCTCACTGTGAAGGCCAACATATCATTTGACTTTTTTACCATCTGTTGCTCCTGCTTGCTTACCTTCAGCGACTGGTGTACGAGAACACCCAGGGCTTGCTGCATATTCCCCTCTCTCAGTTTACAGCCATTCAGATAATAATCTGCCTTCCTGTTTTTGCTACCAAAGTGGATAACCTCACATTTATCCACATTATTCTGCATCTGCCATGCATTAGCCCACTCACTCAACTTGTCCAAATCACCCTGAAGCCTCTCTGCATCCTCCTCACAACTCACCCTCCCACCCAGTTTTGTGTCATCTGTCTTTCCTCACGTCACCTCTGGTTCTTGACCCTGCAGCCATTGGAAACAGTTTCACTTTATTTACTCTTTCTAAACCTTTCCTTATTTTAAACGTATGCCAGCCAAGAGCGACGTCTCAATTCATTCCATCTTCGCTGCCTTCGGAGAATACTTGGCATCAGGTGGCAGGACTATATCTCCAACACAGAAGTCCTTGAAGCGGCCAACACCCCCAGCTTATACACACTACTGAGTCAGCGGCGCTTGAGATGGCTTGGCCATGTGAGCCGCATGGAAGATGGCAGGATCCCCAAAGACACATTGTACAGCGAGCTCGCCACTGGTATCAGACCCACCGGCCGTCCATGTCTCCGCTATAAAGACGTCTGCAAATGCGACATGAAATCCTGTGACATTGATCACAAGTCGTGGGAGTCAGTTGCCAGCATTCGCCAGAGCTGGCGGGCAGCCATAAAGACAGGGCTAAATTGTGGCGAGTCGAAGAGACTTAGTAGTTGGCAGGAAAAAAGACAGAGGCGCAAGGGGAGAGCCAACTGTGCAACAGCCCCGACAAACAAATTTCTCTGCAGCACCTGTGGAAGAGCCTGTCACTCCAGAATTGGCCTTTATAGCCACTCCAGGCGCTGCTTCACAAACCACTGACCACCTCCAGGCGCGTATCCATTGTCTCTCGAGATAAGGAGGCCCAAAAGAAAAGAAGAAGAAGAGAAGAAGAACTGCTCCAACAAATCTCCTCTTAGTCTTACAAAAGTAAAACACTGCGGATGCTGGAAATATGAAATAAAAACAGGAAATGCTGGAAATACTCAAAGGGTCTGGCAACATCTGTAGAAAGAGAAAGAGTTAACATTTCAGGTCTGTGACCTTTCATCAGAAGTGGTAAAAGTTAGAAATGTAATAGGTTTTCAGCAAGTGAAAGGTGGGCGAGGGTGGGAAGGAGAACAAAAGGGAAGGTCTGTGATAGGGTGGAGGGCGGGACAGATTAAATGACGAAAGGTTTCATGGTACAAGGCCAAAGGGAGTGGTAGTGGGACAAGTAAAAGATACAAAAGAGGTGTCTAGAGGAGGTGTGAAAGGTAGGATCCTGAATAGCTGCCATCCGAAAACAAAGAAAAGGAATTAAAAGAGAAACAAGAGAGAAAAAGACCAAATCAGCAAAGAAAAATGAAACAAAATGGGTGCAGAGGTTATGACCTAAAATTGTTGAACTCAATGTTGAGTCTCCTTTTGGGCCTCCTTATCTCGAGAGACAATGGATACGCGCCTGGAGGTGGTCAGTGGTTTGTGAAGCAGCGCCTGGAGTGGCTATAAAGGCCAATTCTGGAGTGACAGGCTCTTCCACAGGTGCTGCAGAGAAATTTGTTTGTTGGGGCTGTTGCACAGTTGGCTCTCCCCTTGCGCCTCTGTCTTTTTTCCTGCCAACTACTAAGTCTCTTCGACTCGCCACAATTTAGCCCTGTCTTTATGGCTGCCCGCCAGCTCTGGCGAATGCTGGCAACTGACTCCCACGACTTGTGATCAATGTCACACGATTTCATGTCGCGTTTGCAGACGTCTTTATAACGGAGACATGGACGGCCGGTGGGTCTGATACCAGTGGCGAGCTCGCTGTACAATGTGTCTTTGGGGATCCTGCCATCTTCCATGCGGCTCACATGGCCAAGCCATCTCAAGCGCCGCTGACTCAGTAGTGTGTATAAGCTGGGGGTGTTGGCCGCTTCAAGGACTTCTGTGTTGGAGATATAGTCCTGCCACCTGATGCCAAGTATTCTCCGAAGGCAGCGAAGATGGAATGAATTGAGACGTCGCTCTTGGCTGGCATACGTTGTCCAGGCCTCGCTGCCGTAGAGCAAGGTACTGAGGACACAGGCCTGATACACTCGGACTTTTGTGTTCCGTGTCAGTGCGCCATTTTCCCACACTCTCTTGGCCAGTCTGGACATAGCAGTGGAAGCCTTACCCATGCGCTTGTTGATTTCTGCATCTAGAGACAGGTTACTGGTGATAGTTGAGCCTAGGTAGGTGAACTCTTGAACCACTTCCAGAGCGTGGTCGCCAATATTGATGGATGGAGCATTTCTGACATCCTGCCCCATGATGTTCGTTTTCTTGAGGCTGATGGTTAGGCCAAATTCATTGCAGGCAGACGCAAACCTGTCGATGAGACTCTGCAGGCATTCTTCAGTGTGAGATGTTAAAGCAGCATCGTCAGCAAAGAGGAGTTCTCTGATGAGGACTTTCCGTACTTTGGACTTCGCTCTTAGACGGGCAAGGTTGAACAACCTGCCCCCTGATCTTGTATGGAGGAAAATTCCTTCTTCAGAGGATTTGAACGCATGTGAAAGCAGCAGGGAGAAGAAAATCCCAAAAAGTGTGGGTGCGAGAACACAGCCCTGTTTCACACCACTCAGGATAGGAAAGGGCTCTGATGAGGAGCCACCATGTTGAATTGTGCCTTTCATATTGTCATGGAATGAGGTGATGATACTTAGTAGCTTTGGTGGACATCCGATCTTTTCTAGTAGTCTGAAGAGACCACGTCTGCTGACGAGGTCAAAGGCTTTGGTGAGATCAATGAAAGCAATGTAGAGGGGCATCTGTTGTTCACGGCATTTCTCCTGTATCTGACGAAGGGAGAACAGCATGTCAATAGTCGATCTCTCTGCACGAAAGCCACACTGTGCCTCAGGGTAGACGCGCTCGGCCAGCTTCTGGAGCCTGTTCAGAGCGACTCGAGCAAAGACTTTCCCCACTATGCTGAGCAGGGAGATTCCACGGTAGTTGTTGCAGTCACCGCGGTCACCTTTGTTTTTATGGAGGGTGATGATATTGGCATCGCGCATGTCCTGGGGTACTGCTCCCTCGTCCCAGCACAGGCATAGCAGTTCATGTAGTGCTGAGAGTATAGCAGGCTTGCGTCTAGACAGCTGTAAAGTGCCCAGCTGAAAGATGAGGTGTTGTTTCTCGAGCTTGCATTGAGATTCATTGGAATACTGCAGGAGGCCAAGGACAGAAAGAACAGAATGGGAGCAAGGCAGAGAAGTAAAATGAAAGGCAACTGGAAGCTCAGAGTTACACTTGCGGACTGAACGGAGGTGTTCCGCAAAATGATCACCCAGTTTATGTTTGTCTCTCCAACGTAGAGGAGACCACATCATGAGTGGAAAATAGAGTATATTAAATTGAACAAAGTAAAAGGCTGAATTTTGTGATCCCATCGCGGATCACGGTGGGAGACACAGAAGCGGTTGCCGTCACAACATGTGACGTGTGCGGCCAGCCGACTGCAATCACCCAGCGGGCGACCACTTAACAGACTGGAGGCATGGGGCCCGTCCAACTACAGGACGGGGGAGGAGGGCACTCTGAGGTGGTGATTGAGGCATCAGATGACTCTAAAGCAGGTGCTTGTGCCATATTTAAAGTGCTGCCAGCCCTGCTTGTATTGCTGTCTTTCCGTGAGGCAGTGAACCTGGAGTACTGCTGGACCCTGAGGCAGTGAACCTGGAGTACTGCTGAACCCTGCTAAAGTGCTGTTGGAACACCAGCGCACCACACTTGCACAAGGACTAATAACTGTAGGGATGAATGGGAGCAACCTGGCACCATGTCTGAGGCAAGACACTGGGTGGCCCCACGATTTAGTGATGTCTCCCTGGAGATTGTCCTCCAGATGCAAGGGAAAGGTGGGATGCAAGAAGACATCCTCCTGCCTAATCAAGCAAGCCTGGATGGAGATTGCAGAGGAAGTCAGCAGCCATGGGATTATCCCACAGAACTGGGTCGAGTGTCACAAAGACCTCCTGCATTCCGTCAAAGTGAGTACTCCACACCTCTCTCCTCTTTGGGACTTGCATGTGGCTACGTGGGAGGCAGCACAACATGGGGAGGGAGTAACTACAAAGGTGCTGGCAAAAGGGGTTAAGCATCATCACCTCCTGGCAGATACATGGCTGCACCTCGGTAAAAGGCCGCCTTCTTCCACAGCTCACTTCCATTATGTCTCCTGAGAGCTGAGGTGGGGAGAAACCACATAGGAAACCTGAGCAGGGGATGAGGGGCTGCCACTACCATAACTGTCCTGTTGCTTTTCCTGCAAAGTCTTACTATGTCCCTCTGTCCACTTGCAGGACAAACACAGTGCCCATACACGAGGGAGTCCTTGAGGACTAGCGGAGGGATCCCAGATCTTTGGCCTCTGTTGTCGGCTGAGGAGCAGCACTGGAGCTAGCAGGGGCCCAGGGCCACCGTTCAATCGCGTATAGTGAGACAGAAGTCTCTGCCCAAGAGAATGAGGTTTATGTTTGCGCATCCTCCACCAGGCTTCTGAAGATCCACATAATGCATGTTTGGCATGAGGGGATCTGCACAACCTAACCCACAAATGTTTGTGTTCTCATGCAGCTCATTGTCTGTAGGAGGCTAGTGCTGACACTGTGACAGGGGGACAGCCGTTGACCTCTGAGGCGGAGGAGCAGTCAGAGAATGCACCATCACATCATTTTCCTGCACCTTCCACCAGCACAGAAACTTTCAAGTCAGTGGGTTTGTGCTCGGGATTAGGTTCAGGGTCACTTGCTGGTGAAAGCATCACACGTGCGCCTGAGTAGCTGATGGAGGCTGAGACAGCCGAGGCCACTGAAAGTCAGAGGACTGTGGGAGGCCAGGCCCATGCTGAGCCCCAGACTGGTGAGGAGCCTCTGGGATTGACAGCACAGGGCATGCTGGAATTGCAGAAAGAGGTAAGGCAACATCTGGCATAGTTGCCAGAGGCCATGCGCAACCATGAGCGGATATTGGGGGAGTCCATTCATGTCATGAGTGCTGCCTTTTCACAGGCATGTGAGCACATGACTTTCTCCATCGAAAGGTTGGCGGCCCTCATGGAGAGCCAGATGCTGGAGATGCGCGCAGACCTGCACACCATTGCCTTGGCCATGAGCTCAACCCAGCGGTGGCAAGGCAAGAGACAAGGAGTCTGGAATCTTATCCAGGTCTTCGTTCCTCTCTGCTCAGCAAGGCAGTTCAAGTGAGCCTTGAAGGGAGGTGGAGAGGCTGACCTCCATATCTGGAGACTTCCCTCAGGCACTCTGTGGACAGAGGCTCCTCAGCCCCTTCGCCAGTGAGCCCAGCTCCAGTAGCCGTGATGACTGAGGAGAATCTTACACCTGTGGAAACCCTCAGGTAGCCAGTGCCCTCCAGGCCTCAGGTAGCCAGAGGAGGGCTGCCAAAGTCATCCCAGGCCAAGGAGCAGCCTGATCAGCAGCCTGCCTCCATCCCTACTGCTAGCACAGGGGTCACACCTCATAGAAGCACACAAAAACATATAAAGAAGAACACCTAGACACACATGGGCATTCACGGATGTTGTGCGTTTGGCCTTTATATTGTTTTCTGCACTTTTGTCATAAATAGAGTTAACATTCATTGTTGTGAAATGCTCATTCTTTCATGCTTGAATTGTGAGATGCTGCCATCAATTTTGCTCCCTCAATGGGCTGCCAGTGTAGACACAGGCTGCATTGGTAAGCATCTCAGATGTGCCAGAGCGCAAGGTGAAGCTGGGCACTGGGCATGGAATCGAGATAGAGAGGAGGTGGCAAACAGAATACAGTGAGGTGAGTCTTTATTGAGTCCACTTTAAGAGATCACCATGATGGCAGGAACCGTGTAGGTATGAGATTGTCTCTTGCCTCCCTTGCGCACCTCCCTTGTGCCCTGGCCTCTGGTGCAAGGGAATTAATATCCAATGCTCCCTGTTCAGTAGTCTCCTCCACATCCTCCTCGTCGGTTGAGGACTGATGATCAATCATGTCCCCTTCATGCAAGCTGTCCCCCGTCTGCAGTGCTAGATTGTGCAGAGCAGACCACTACAATACACAAGAGCCTCCCTGGGGCATACTGCAGGGCTCCACTGATCGATCCAGACACCTCAATCTCATCTTTAGCAGCCCCATGGCCTGCTCGATAATCACTCAGGTGGACCCAAGGCAAGTGCTGTTGCTTTCCTGTGCTGTAATGTGAGGGTTCCTCACAGGCATTAATAGCCATGACTTCAATGGGTAGCCCTTGTCCCCGAGAATCCATCTCTGAATGCAAGCGGGGAGCCTGAAAAGCTGTGGTACCTGGCACTGTCGAAGAATGCAGGCATCATGGCTGCTTCCCGGGAAGCGGGTACACACCTGCAGGAAACGCTTTTGGTGGTCACAGAAAAGTTGAACATTGACTGAATGGAAGCTCTTCTTGTTCATGAAAGCGGTTGGCTGATCCGTGAGAGCCTTGATGGTCACATATGTGCAGTCAATCACACCTTGCACCTGGGAGAATCCAGCGAAGGCCCCAAATCCAATAGCCCTCTCTGCCTGACTGTCAGGGTTGGTCTGATAGTGCACATAGTCGCTGGCCCTCTTGAAGATGGCATTGGTCACCTCCTTGATGCAATGCTGGGCTGCTGCCTGGGAGATGCCACACATGTCCCCAGTGGATCCTTGACATGATCCAGAATTGTAAAAGTTGTAAGTGCCACAATAATCTTAAGGGCTATGGACATTGGGTGTCCCCCGAAGCCCATAGGTCGCAACTCATCCTGTGGCCCATAAGTTGGTGATGGCCTCCCTAGAGAGACACAGTCTTTGCTGACACTGCCGCTCGGACATTTGAAGGTAACTAAGGTGAGCCCAATACACTGTCTGGCACAGATAGGCACTTCTTGGCATGGTGGCTGCTGCCGCTCACCTCTTGTAGCCTCAAGGACGGGGTGCAGCTGCATCCTGGCCCTCCCTCCTTCTGAGCTGCTGCTGTGCAGCACGAGGGTCCACAAAGACAAATCAGTAGTCTTCCAAAGTGCTGTTGTTGCAGAGACGAACTTGCCTTGACACCTTTCCCTTTGCTACTCTCCTCGGAAAATGTGCTAGTGCCCCTTAGGGCCCACCCTTGAAGAGAGCCCAGCACCTGATACTATGCCCACCCAACCCTGTGACTTGAGATATAGCCAATCTGTGCAGAATACCAAGCACTGGAGGCCGAGAATGGCCCCCGCTCTCCTCCTTCCTTCATCTACTCCTCCCCATGGCTGCCTTCCCGTGGCATCACTGCTGCCTTACCTCAGTGCTGCCACCTTTAAACTGCCGGGGATCAGAAGGCATATGATCCCCACACGCTGTTGCCTAAATTCAAAACAACCCATGGAATTGCGATCACTTCAATATTAACATATTAAAACGAGCTGTTCATCAATTCACCAATTAAAACTGCTCCACAGTTTCATTTCTTCCTTCGTCTTATCCGACGGATTCACAAAAAACTTTTTCTCTTCCTTTCAGGTGTTAAAGAACGCAACTCCAGCAGCTCATGGGTACCAACGCCCTCCAGATCCTTCTTCCCCTTCACCTCCATCTGACCCCATCCCTTCTCCTAATCTGACCCCTTGCCGTGTATTCACAATACTCTCTGACATTCCCATCTCTGACGCTGAACAATCGGTACTTAACAAAGGACTCAGTTTTATCCCCTTCCACCCCCACCTCAAAGAATTTTGTGCTCGGCATGATGTTGAGCTTTTCTTCCGTCGTCTTTGCCTCCGGGCTAACTTCTTTGACCAGGAGTCCTCCCCCTGAACAGCAGACCCATTCACCGACCTCCACTATTCTCCCTCCACCTGGACCCCTCTCTCTGGCCTGTTACCCACTCTTGATCTTTTCATTGAGAACTATCAGTGTGACATTGGCCATCTCAATTTCTCCACTCCCCTTGTTCACTCTAACCTGTCTCCCTCCGAACTTTCTGAACTCCATTCTTTCAGGTCTGACCCCAACATTTTGATAAAACCTACAGACAAGGGTGGTGCTGTTGTTGTCTGGTGTACCGACCTCTAACTTGCAGAGGATGAACGCCAACTCTCAGACACTTCGTCCTACCTCCCCCTGGACCATGACCCCACCACCAAACATCAAGCTACTGTCCACAGGACTGTCACTGATCTCATCTCCTCTGGAGATCTTCCCTCTATAGCTTCCAACCTCATAGTCCTGCAACCCCAGACAGCCCGCTTCTACCTCCTTCCCGAAATCCACAATCAGGTCTGTCCTGGCAGACCCATTGTTTCAGCCTGTTCCTGCCCCACTGAACTTATTTCTTCCTATCTTGACTCTATCTTTTCTCCCCTGGTCCAGTATCTTCCCACCTACATCCATGACTCTTTGAATGCCCTGCATCATTTCGATAATTTCCAGTTTCCTGGCCTTAACCGCCTCCTCTTCATTATGGACATCCAATCTCTCTACACCTCCATCTCCCACCAGGATGGTCTGAGGGCTCTCTGCTTTTCCTTGAACAGAGGCCCAACCAGTCCCCATCCACCACCACCCTCCTCTGCCTGGTTGAACTCGTTCTTACATTGAACAACTTCTCCTTCAACTCCACTCACTTCCTTCAAATAAAAGGTGTTGCTATGGGTGCTTGTATGGGTCCTAGTTATTTCTGTCTTATTTATTTAATTTAGAGATACAGCACTGAAACAGGGTCTTCTGCCCACCGTGTCTGTGCCAACCATCAACCACCCATTTATACTAATCCTACATTAATCCCATATTCCTACCACATCCCCACAATTCCCCTACCACCTACCTATACTAGGGACAATTTATAATGGCCAATTTACCTATCAACCTACAAGTCTTTGGCTGTGGGAGGAAACCGGAGCACCCGGCGAAAACCCACGCGGTCACAGGGAGAACTTGCAAACTCCGCACAGGCAGTACCCAGAATTGAACCCGGGTCGCTGGAGTTATGAGGCTGCTGTGCTAACCACTGTGCCATTGTGCCGCCCCTATCTTTTTATGGGATATGTCAAACATTCCTTGTTCCAGTCCTACTCAGGCCTCCCCTTCACCTCTTGATGACTGTATCGGTGTCGCTTCCTGCTCTCGCCCCGAACTGGATAACTTCATCAACTTTGTTTCCAATTTCCATCCTTCTCTCACCTTTACACGGTCTATTTCCGATACTTCCCTTCCCTTCCTCAACTTCTCTATCTCCATCTCTAGGGATAAACTGTCTACTAAAATTCATTATAAGCCCACCGACTCCCACAGCTACCTTGACTACACTTACTCACACCCTGCCTCCTGTAAGGACTCCATCCCATTCTCCCAGTTTCTCTGACTCCGACGCATCTGTTCTGATGATGCAACCTTCCACAACAGCGCTTCTGACATGTCTTCCTTTTTCCTCAACCGAGGATTCCTCGCCACAGTGGTTGACAGGGCCCTCAACTGTCCCATTTCTCACACTTCTGCCCTCAAACCTTCCCCTCCCTCCCTGAACCGTGACAGGGTTCCCCTTGTCCTCACTTTCCACCCCACCAGCCTCCATATCCAAAAGGATATCCTCCGCCATTTCCGCTACCTCCAGCGTGATGCCACCACCAAACACATCTTCACTTCCTCTCCCCTGTCAGCATTCTGAAGGGATCGTTCCCTCTGCGACACCCTGGTCCACTCCTCCATCACCCCCGACACCTCATCACCTTCCGATGGCACCTTGCCATGCAATCGCAGGAGGTGTAATACCTGCCCTTTTACCTCCTCTCTCCTCACCATCCAAGGCCCCAAACTCTCCTTCTAGGTGAAGCAGCGATTTACTTGTGCTTCCTTCAATTTAGTATACTGTATTCGCTGCTCACAATGTGGTTGCCTCTATATTGGGGAGACCAAATGCAGATTGGGTGACCGCTTTACGGAACACCCCCACTCAGTGCAAAAGCATGACCCTGAGATTCCGGTTGCTTGCCATTTCAACTCTCCTCCCTGCTCTCATGCCAACATTTCTGTCTTTGGCCTGCTCCAGTGTTCCAGTGAATGTCAATGCAAGCTCCAGGAGCAGCAGCTGATTTTTCGATTAGGCACTCTATAGCCTTACGGACTGACTACTGAGTTCAATAACTTCAGAGCATGACTGGTCTTTTTTAAATATATTTTTGTATTTTTTATTTTATTTTATTTTTTAACCATGTGCCCATTTTTTATGTAGACCAAGCTGCTCATTATTCCATGATTAACACTTTCTCTGGACTAATGCTTTGTCTTTCACCACAAGCATTTACACACTCTTTGCCTTTGTCCCAGGACAACTTTGTTATTTAATCTCTCCTGCCCTCTGCCCTATCACACACCTGCCTTTTTTTTCTCTTCTCCACCAACCCCCACCCCCAACCCTTTCACTTGCTTAAAACCTAATTCTTTTCCAACCTTTGCCAGTTCTGATGAAAGGTCACAGACCTGAAACGTTAACTCTGTTTCTCTCTCCACAGATGCTGCCTGACCTGCTGAGTATTTCCAGCACTTTCTGTTTTTAATTTAAATTGCAGTCCCGTTGCGTCATGCCGGAGACACTGCCTTGGATCTTCCCACCACTGATAAAACCCGGAACCAACATCAGAACATCAAGTTTACAGGCAAGCACATCCGTTCCGATTTTTTGCCTGCACCCCACCCCCCGCCCCCTTGCCTGCACTCCCGCTCCTGCTTGCCTCACAAAATTCTGCCCACTGTTATACCTGCAAGGAGTGTTTGGGGCTTTGGGAGGGTGAGAAGGGAGGAGGTAAAAGGGCAGGTGTTGCATCTCCTGTGCTTGCATGGAAAGGTGCCATTGGAAAGAGAGAGGCCAATGGGGTGACTGAGGAGTAGACCAGGATATTGCAGAGGGAACTGTCCCTTCCGAATGCTGAAAGGGGAGCGGAGGATGATCCATTGAAAATGGAGGCTGGGGTGGGTTGAAGGGGAGGACAAAGGGAACCCTATTGTGGTTCTGGGAGGGAGAGGAAAGGGTGAGAGCAGAAGTGTATGAAAGAGAACATACAAGGTTGAGGGCTATGTCAACCATGGTGGGAGAGAATCCTCGGTTAAGGAAAAAAGAAGACATGTATGAGAAGCGCTAATATGGATGGTTACATCATTCAAACATATGCAACGGAGAAGGAGAAACCAGGAGAATGGAATCGAGTCCTTTCACGAAGCAGTGTGTGAGGAAGTGTAGTCAAGGTAGCTGTGAGAGTCAATGGGCTTATGGTGAATATTGATTGATAACCTATCCCCAAAAATAGAGAAAGAGAGGTCAAGGAAGGGGGTGGGCGAATTGTCGGAGATAGACTATATGAAGGCAAGAGAAGTTTGGAAATTGAAAGCAAAGTAGATGAAATTTTCCAGTTCAGGGTGAGAGCAGGAAACAGCACTGAGACAGTCGTCAATGTACCTGAAAAAGAGATGAGGGAGGGAGCTCAAGGAGGATTAGAATGTTCCAAATATCCCACAAAAAGATAGGCATAGCAAGGACCCATGTGGGTACCCAAGGCAACACTTTTTATTTGGTGGAAATGAGTGGAGTTAAAGGAGAAGTTGCTCAATGTGAGAACAAGTTCAGCCAGGCAGAGGAGGGTGGTGGTGGATGGGAACTGGTTGGGCCTCCATTCAAGGAAGGGCAGAGAGCTCTCAGACCATCATGTGGGGGATGGCGGTGTAGAGAGATTGGACGTCCATGACAATGTTAGGGTTGGACAGAGAGACTCCCATTGCAAAATTCATGCTAATACTCCTCCAAGCAACTGATGCACAGCCCCATTTTTGCTAAGTTGTGGCTTTTGACTCAGTGGTTGCCAAGTATTAGATCAGAAGAACGATTAAAGGTCAAGAGTCATAGTTATACAGCACAGAAACAGGCCCTTCGGCCCATCATGTCCGTGCCGGCTCCTGCCTCCTGCCACTAAGCCAATTTTGGATCCAACTTGCCAAATTGCCCTGGATCCCATGGGGTCTTACCTTCTTAACCAATCTCCCATGTGGGATTTTATCAAAAGCCTTACTGAAGCCCATGTAGACTACATCAACTGTTCTACCCTCATCTACACATTTAGTCACCTCCTCGAAAAATTCAGTCAAGTTTGTTAGACATGATCTCCCCCTGACAAAGCCATGCTAACTACCCTTGATTAATCCCTACCTCTCCAAGTGGAGATTAATCCCGTCCCTCAGAATTTTATTCAATCGTTTCCCGACCACTGATGTTGGACTCACCAGCCTGTAATTACCTGGTTTATCCCTGCTAACCTTCTTAAATAATGGTATCACATTTGCTGTCCTCCAGTCCTCTGGCACCTCTCCTGTGGCTAGAGAGGATTTGAAAATTTGTGTCAGAGTCCCTGCTATCTCCTCCCTTGCCTCACATAACAGCCTGGGATACATCTCATCTGGGTCTGGGGATTTATCCACTTTTAAGCCCGCTAAAACTGCTAATACCTCCTCCCTTTCAATGCCAATTTGTTCGAGTATATCACAATCCCCCACCCTGATCTCTACACTGACATCATCCTTCTCCATAGTGAACAGATGAAAAGTAATAATTTAAAGCCTCACCTATGTCCTCCGGCTCCACACACACATTGCCATTTTGGTCCCTAATGGGCCCTACTCTTTCCTGGTTATCCTCTTGCCCTTAATATACTTATAAAACACCTTGGGATTTTCCTTTATCTTGTCTGCCAGTGTTTTTTCATGCCCCCTCTTCACTTTCCTAACTACTTTTACATACCCTCCTATACTTTTTATACTCCTCTAGGGCCTCCACAGTTTTAAGCCCTCTGAATCTGCCATAAGCCTCCTTTTTTTTCCTTATCTAATCTTCTATATCCCTTGACATCCAGAGTTCCCTGGACTTATTGGTCCTACTTTACTGGAACATGTTGGCCCTGAACTCTCACTATTTCCTCTTTGAATGACTCCCAGTGGTCTGATGTAGACTTTCCTACAAGTAGCTGCTCCCAGTCCACTTTGACCAGTAAAATAAAAGCAAAATACTGCGGATGCTGGAAATCTGAAACAAAAACAAGAAATGCTGGATTCACTCAGCATTCACACCTAATCTGTACTAATGCTTTGTCTTTCAACACACCATTAACATATTGTTTGCCTTTGCTCCGTGACCTTTTGGTCAGCTATGTGGCCTGGTCCAATCTGCACCTTCTCCTTTGTTATCTCTTGCCCAACCCCCACCTCACTTGTTTATAATCTGTGACTTTTCTAATATTTGTCAGTTCTGAAGAAGGGTCACTGACCCGAAACGTTAACTCTGCTTCTCTTTCCACAGATGCTGCCAGACCTGCTGAGTGAATCCAGCATTTCTTGTTTTTGTTCCACTTTGACCAGATCCTGTTTCATCATGTTGAAATTGGCTTTCCCCCAATGCAGTATTTATTTTTGATCCATCTTTGTCCTTTTCCATAACTACCTTAAAACGCACAGAGTTATGGTCACTATCCCCGAAATGCTCCCCCGCTGATACTTCTACCACTTCTCCGGCTTCATTCCCCAGGATTTGGTCTAGTACTGCCCCTTCTCTTGTAGGACTGTCTACGTGCTGGCTCAAAAAGCTCTCCTTTATGCACTTTAAGAATTCCGCCCCTTTTAAGCCTTTTGCACTAAGACGATCCCAGTTAATATTGGGGAAGTTGAAATCCCCTACTATAATTACCATTACCCTATTATTTTTACACCTCTCAGAGATTTGCCTACATATCTGCTCCTCTATCTCTCCCTGACTATTTGGAGGCTGTAGTACTAGTCCTAGCCAAGTGATTGCCATGAGCAGAGGTATTGACAGCTTGATTAATGCATTTCTCAGTTATGAAGTAGTTCATATGCACAAATAGTATCAATTCACAATGCTTTATATTTCTCTAAATAGCAATCTTCAAAGCAGCAGGGACCCCTGCTGTTCAGAACCTTAACTAATAACCTTGACAATGTTACCACAAATATTGCCCAGGTCTGCAGAGGGCATAAAGATGCCAAAGTAAATGGGTTATTCCAAGGAGTCAGATATTGTTCAAGAAGACCTACTTAGAAACTGGGAAGATGAATAGATAACAGCATTTAATGCTAAGAAATGTAAGATAATGGTAATAAATAAAAATACCAGAAATTTCCTCCACTGACCTTAAAACATTCCTTTAATTTTCCCGACAGTGGTCTTGGGTGGGGAAATTCTTCCTGCTTTTAGAAGAGCTGAAAATAGCCTTAAATATTTGTCAGCCTTTCCATTGAAGGTATGCAGGGAAAGAAGTGGCAGGCCATAATCAAGAGAAGACAAATCCAATGCAGAGGCACAAAACAAAGTAGATGGGCAAGTCGAGGAGCGGCACAACACTCGACCCCCTGTTTGATGGCTGTGAGTAGATGTGTTACTGCATGAGATGGGTGTCAGAAGGGCTTGCTGTTTGCCACAGCAGGGCACCTACCTCAGAAGAGGGCCCTGCAGGAGTTGGTATCCAAACCCAAAACTGCAAACTAGATCAAGGTGACCTGGGAAAAAATGCAGGAGAGGAAAGCACACTTTAAGGCACCTGGGAAGGCAAGCTTACCCAAACATCCGATTTATCAGATAGATGTCCCAAGAATGTATGCCAGGAAACGGTGTCCTGTCAGTCTGTTCCATATTTACTGTTGCCCTTGCCCAGACTTCACAATATCTTACAGTTTTTTCATTGCAGATCATACATATACATGCTTGAGCAGTGCACACATTCAAGCTGCAACTTGAAAGCCTTGCCACACATATATTGTCCAAGGCCTTCATACATCAAATCACTGTAACACAAATATGGTCATTACTAACATTCAGCGTTCTGATGAAAGGTCACTGACCTGAAACGTTAACTCTGCTTCTCCCTCCACAGATGCTGCCAGACCTGCTGTGTATTTCCAGCATTTCTTGTTTTTATTTCAGATTTCCAGCATCTGCAGTATTTTGCTTTTATATTCAGCATGCATTTCAGGTTGGACATATGGCAGCCCTTAGTGATCCTCTGTACTTTGAGAAATACGCCAGAGAAGTTACATTACACAGTTGTCTCATGCTATTTAGTAAAAAAAAGTTAAGGAATGGGCTATGTTAACTGATGCATCAATCACCTGTTTGATACATGTATGTAAATGAGATCACAGTGCTAGCTGAAATTGATCCACATGCATAACAGTCAATAGTAGTGATGCAGTTGCAGTCATTGGCAGTGCCATCCCGGTGTTGCAACTTAGTTGCAGTCGTCCTTGCTGCAGTTAATATATCTCTTTTTGCTGGTCCAGGGTAAGCTGAGACAATTGTTCTCCGTCATTAATAGGTAAGTATGCCAAGATCTGCAGATAGAGGGGAAAATTTGCGCACTCACAGTCCTGTTTGGAAGCTACACCTTTTAGGAACATCTTTTGGGCCTCCTTATCTCGAGAGACAATGGATACGCGCCTGGAGGTGGTCAGTGGTTTGTGAAGCAGCGCCTGGAGTGGCTATAAAGGCCAATTCTGGAGTGACAGGCTCTTCCACAGGTGCTGCAGAGAAATTTGTTTGTTGGGGCTGTTGCACAGTTGGCTCTCCCCTTGCGCCTCTGTCTTTTTTCCTGCCAACTACTAAGTCTCTTCGACTCGCCACAATTTAGCCCTGTCTTTATGGCTGCCCGCCAGCTCTGGCGAATGCTGGCAACTGACTCCCACGACTTGTGATCAATGTCACACGATTTCATGTCGCGTTTGCAGACGTCTTTATAACGGAGACATGGACGGCCGGTGGGTCTGATACCAGTGGCGAGCTCGCTGTACAATGTGTCTTTGGGGATCCTGCCATCTTCCATGCGGCTCACATGGCCGATTAGGAACATAGATCAAGAAAAATATCAATGGATGGAAAATCTTGTGGGGCTGACTCATCTCTGCACCCAATTTCTCAGTATGTGCACTCAGCAAGTGAGGAGAGTGAATCCATAAAATATACCCCATTGGGATTTTTCTAAACGTGTAATGTGTAACGTTTATTCTCGTACTTCAAAACTGCCAAAATTGTACTTTTGTAAAGGAAAAAGCGATTGAACTGGATAGGGCTCAGTACTTTTCTCTGAAATGTTGTAAACTCATAGCATTACTAACTCATGGGATTTTATCAGCTAACCTGTAAATGTGGCATTTAATTAGCTACTTCGCAGCTCGGGAAAGGCCTTTGCTAGGGTTAGGCTTAAAAAACTTAATTTACTTGCAGACCAAGTGTACCCAGAGGCGCAGTGCAGTTTCTGTGCCGGCAGATCTACTGTGGATATGATCTTCCCCATAGGCCAGCTGCAAGAGAAGTGTAGGGAACAGAGTATACCCCTTTAGCTTACGTTTGTAGATCTCATTAAGGCTTTTAACACTGTCAGCAGAGCAGAGCTCTACAAGAGTTTGGAAAAAAATTGGCTCTCCACCGAAGCTCCTCAGTCTCATCCGCTCCTTCCATGACAACATGCACTGCACTGTACAGTTTGATGGCTCCAGTTTTGGAGTGAAGAATGGCATGAAATAGGGTTGTGTCCTAGCCCCCACTTTGTTTGGCATCTTCTTCTCCCTGCTCCTGTCCTTCGCCTTCCCTGCAGATATGGAAGGAGTCTACTTGCATACTAGGTCAGACGGCAAGCTCCACAATCTATCAAAGCTGAAAACAAAGACAAAAACACATCACATCTTGATCAGAGAACTCCTCTACACTGATGATGCTGTGCTAGTCGCTCACATGGAAACTCAGCTATAGAGACTCATGGACTGTCCCTCCTGTGCTTGTAACTTGTTCTCCTTGACTACAAATGTCAAGAAAACCATGGTCATGGGACAAGGTGTTGCCCCTGATCACACTAAATAACACCCCACTGGAAGTGGTTAGCAAATTCTGCTACCTCAGGCGCATGGTGATAATCTGTCCCTTGATGCAGAGCTTGATACATGCATAGGGAAAGCAGCTACCTCCTTTGGCTGACTCACGAAACGTGTATGGAATAACGCCAAGCTGATCCTTAGGACCAAGCTGATGGTTTATAAGGCCTGTGTTCCCAGCACCTTGCTGTATGGCTGTGAAACATGGATGACTTACAGCTACCAGGAAAAGAAGCTCAATAATTTCCAACTTCACTGGTATATCCTGGATGGACAAAATCACAAATGTGGCAGTCCTTTCAAAGGTATAGCTCCCAAGTTTGTTGGCACTAATCAAACAAAGGCAGCTTTGGTGGATTGGACACATCTGCAGGATGGAAGATGGTCACATACCCAAAGACCTTCTGTATGGTAAGGAAGCCGGGGCCAGACGACCAGTGGGGCGCCCAAAGATCCACTTCAAGGATGCTTACAAGCATGACATGAAGGCCCTAAATGTCAACTATCACACTTGGGAGTCACTAGCTGGTGAAAGAGGGAAATTATGACACATCCTGTGGACTGTGTGCACTACCACAATGACCAGTTGCTACAGCAGCTTGGTAACAGGCACCAATGTCAAAACAACAACTCACAGCATCACTTGGCAGCTTCATGTACAGCACTTGTGGCAGAACCTGCCTCTCATGGATTGGCCTTCACAGCCATCAGCAAAGGTGCACCAAGAGAAGACACCGCACCTAAATGGATTGTTTGCTGCATGTCCATCATCTTTCATAGATGGAAGGATGCCAACCAACCAGTAATCTTGTGATATGAGGCCTAAATTTTATGATTTTAAAATCTCACAAGAATTTGACACACCAATGTTTTGCCCCTTCCTGCTTCTGATATTGTGCTCAGATAACATTGATAGAGAGCATCAACCACAGGGGCCAAAGCAGCTGAACTGAATCCTGTCCACATCTGATTTCCAGCAGAGGGTGCTGGATAGCAATCAGAAGCAGGTATTCAGGCCAACTTTTCCTTCATTATTAAATGTAGCAGATCTAGGACTTGTATGGCTCAATCAGCGACTGGGTAAACTCACTGAGCCATCGGGAGGAGCCTTCCATCGAGAATTTTGCTTTATGCTGATGTAGAGGATGTTCCTTGAGCATTTATCTCCTGCATTCTTCCATAGGAAGTCACGTCCCTGAGCAGCATATTGAAACTGGAATGTTTCAGAGTACTTGCATTCCATAACAAATTGCCTGTGGCATGCTGTCATACCATCTGGCAGAGGCGAGACTCCCCAGTAGAGAGCTCTCTACATGGTAATCCTCCCCTGCACTACTGGGGATCTGGTGTGGAGTGTTGCATGGAGCAGCACCAACAAAACATTTTTTCAGCTTGAACTTGCAACTTTTTTGGCCTGAATGAGTATGTGTTACATGCCTATAAGGATTGTGAGAGGTTGCAGCCCCTGTTCCATTATTTGAAGGCTCCTCAACATCTGCCTCCACTTCAGTCCCATGCTCCTGATCTTTGACCACCCGGTGTAAAGGTGGGTGTGGTGGGTAAGTTGGAGGACCACCTCATGGGTCTGGTCTTGGGGCAAGGTGGTTATCCATGGGTCCAGGTCGGGTTGGGGGCTGTGTGGGAGGTCGCTCTATCTGCCTGCATCACATTCACAGCTTTATTTACACCTGGATGGTTCTGGAGAAGGAGCACACGTGGTCTGCCAGTACATCTAAGGCATACCACGGATAGTGGCCACCACAGGAACTGGACATGGGTCGACATGGGTGGAAATATGATTATTTAAATTGTTAAGTTTCCTTTTTTTATGGTTTTATCAGTTGTGCACCTCTAAAAAGGGGAAACTTTTGTAGGATTTTCCTTCATGACACTGGCACAACCAAGTGTCTCCTTAAGGGTTGAAAAGTCATAACAAATTGGTTTGCCAGAAGCCTGCAAAATGCACAGATTGTCTATTACTAAAATAATAGCCTTAATAAAAACAAATCCCAACTTTATCAAAATACAGTTGTAGAAAATTTTGACATTTTACATAATTAAACCAAACAGCCTTTCTACAACCCATGAATGTAATCAGTTAATCTACAACCATAATAATATTTAATGATTCGCTAAAAGCATTTCCACTGGAGGGCACCAGATGGGATTGATTATTTCCTTCAGCGTGATCTAACAATTGCAATTTAAGTTACTTATTTTAATATATTAGTTCGGACAGACCATTTATTAATAGTGTCCTCGTAACTGAAAGAGTCTTGTAAATGTTTGCAGTGACATTCTGTCTCAATCACAACATGAGGTCAGTCAAGCTGTCCAAAAGTACATTTGTGGAGTTGAGGGTGGTGATTTTTCTTTTTATTCATATGTGGAATGTGGCGTCGCTGGCTAGGCCAGCATTTATTGTCGATCCCTAATTGCCCTTGAGAGGGTGGTGGTGAGCTGCCTTCTAGAACCGCTGCAATCCATGGGATTTAGGTACACCAACATTGCTGTTAGGAAGGGAGTTCCAGAATTTTGATCCAGCGACAGTGAAGGAATGGCGATATAGTTCCAAGTCAGGATGGTGTGTGGCTTGGAGGGGAACTTGCAGGTGGTGGTGTTCCCATGCATCTACAGCCCTTGTCTTTCTAGGTGGAAGAGGTCACAGGTTTGGAAGGTGCAGTCGAATGAGCCTTGGTGAGTTGCTGCAGTGCATCTTGTAGATGGTACACATTGCTGCCACTGTGCGTTGGTGGTGAAGGAAGTGAATGTCGAAGGTGGTGGATGGTGTCAATCAAGCAGGCTGCTTTGTTGTGAATGGTGCCCAGCTTCTTGAGTGTTGTTGGAGCTACACGCATCCAGGCAAGTGAAGGGTATTCCATCACACTCCTGACTTGTGTCTTGTAGATGGTGGACAGGCATTGGGGAGACAGGAGGTGAGTTACTCACTGCAGAATTTCTAGCCTCTGACCTGCTCATAGCCATAGCATTTATGTGGCTAGTCCAGTTCAGTTTCTGGTCAATGGTAACCCCAGGATGTTGATAGTGGGGGATTCAGTGATGATAATGCTGTTGAACATCAAGGGGAGGTGGTTAGATTCTCTCTTGCTTGAGATGGTCATTGTCTGGCACTTGTGTGGTGCGAATGTTACTTGCCACTTTTCAGCCCAAGCCTGAACGTTATCCAGGTCTTGCTACATCTGGACACGGTGACAGAGAGGTAGAGTTAGCTGTCAGTAGCATTACACAAGGAGCACAAGTGGAGGGACAACATGTAAACATGAAATAAGAGGGGACTAAGACTGGAACCTTGGGGCATACTTGAGAAAATCTCAGATTCAATTTGTACTCTGTGTTGAGTTTGCTGATTTCACTTTGGATGACAATAATGGTACTACAATTGGGCTCACTGCCTCTGAGCTAGGTAGAGGCAGATAATACTGGGTTCCTGTTCTAATTAGTTTAGTTTAGTTTAGTTTAGAGATACAGCACTGAAACAGGCCCTTCGGCCCACCGAGTCTGTGCCGACCATCAACCACCCATTTATACTAATCCTACACTAATCCCATATTCCTACCACATCCCCACCTGTCCCTATATATTTCCCTACCACCTACCTATACTAGGGGCAATTTGTAATGGCCAATTAACCTATCAACCTGCAAGTCTTTGGCGTGTGGGAGGAAACCGGAGCACCCGGAGGAAACCCACGCAGACACAGGGAGAACTTGCAAACTCCGCACAGGCAGTACCCAGAATCGAACCCGGGTCCCTGGAGCTATGAGGCTGCGGTGCTAACCACTGCACCACTGTGCCGCCCCCCCAGTTTTCTGCTGGAAACTGTGCCCATGTAGGCATCAGGTGAGGACAGAATCAGACTTGCCCGTGATGCAATACCCTCTCCCCACAAGGTGAAATAGTCTACCAACAATCACTGCCTGGGCTCACATATGAAAACTGTCTACTTAGTTATGATATTCAAAGGTGACCAGTACTGGTGGACTATACCTACAATGCTTTCAAAAGCAGAGAAGAGGTAATTGGTAAGAAAAGAAAGCTTTTCTCTGTTCAAAACACTCACATTTAATGATCCAGCACAAATCTAGATATGTAATTCTGATTCTACAGTTTAATATGTATTATGTCAAACATGTCATTTTGAAAATCCATCTGGAAACCAATTGCCATAGCTTCAGCAGAAATGTAGAAAAGGATGCTGTTTCAGTTTAGGGTCTTGTTTGGGCTGGAAACTCCATCCACCCCAAACATTATTCACCAACATCAGAAAAGGCACTAAAATAAAAGCAAAATACTGCAGATGCCGGAAATCTGAAATAAAAACAAAAAATGCTGGAAATACTCAGCAGGTCTGGCAGCATCTGTGGAGAGGGAAGCAGAGTTAACGTTTCAGGTCAGTGACCTTTCATCAGTTCTGAAATGTTAACTCTGCTTCCCTCTCCACAGATGCTGCCAGACCTGCTGAGTTTTTCCAGCATTTTTTGTTTTTATTTCAGAAAAGGCACTGTTATGGGTGGGGATTCCTCAAAAGTGAGTTGCCTCAGCCGTAGTTTGTCATGTCAGTGGTCTGGTGTTCAAGTGGTGCCCAGTGTGCTCAGTGAGAAGAGGCCTACTGGCTGCTAACCTGGTGCCAATGGAACCCATCTTTGGGATCTGGCTCAATTCCACCTCATCAAATACCCCCCACTCCTGCACTTTTCCTCTGGGCAACCTGAAGCCATCGACCAGATTTCCCTGCAGTTTTGGGAAGGCAAGTGCCCGTGATTTGCTCCTGGTGGCTCAGGCGCTTCTTCTCCTCTGCTTCACCGTGCTAATTTGGCGCCTTCTCCCTAAACTCGTATATTTTGGTGGTATGAGCACTGGAGGACACCAGCGGGTATGATCACAGCATAAGGGTTGGGATAGTGGCCTATGTCGTTGCAGGCCCACGAGTCACTATGCTACTTGACATAGGGAGGCAGCATTAGCATGGCAGCAGATAAGTCCTGAGAGTTGTATCAGTGTAATGATTTCAGTGTGAGATCCAACAGCAGCAGGAGAAATGTAAGTCTGGAAAAACTTTTATAAAATGCACATGTTTTTTAAGTAGTTTTGAATAGGAACATAGGAGCAGGAATAGGCCATTCAACCCGTTGAGCCTGCTCTGCCATTCATTTAGATCATGGCTGATCATCTACCTCAATACCACTTTCCCACCCTATCCCCATATCCCTTGATGTCATTAGTATCCAGATATCTATCGATTTCTGTCTTGAACATGCTCAATGATTGATCTTCCACAGCTCTCTGGGGTAGAGAATTCCAAAGATTCACCACCCTCTGAGTGAAGAAATTCCTGCTCATCTCAGTTTAAATGGCCTATCTCTTATTCTGAGACTATGTCGCCTGGTTCTAGACTCAACAGCCAGGGGAAACATCCTATCTACATCCACCCTGTCACACCCTGTAAGGATTTTGTAAGTTTCAATCCTCTCATTCTTCAAAATTCTAGAGAACACAGGTCCAGTTTCCTCAATGTCTCCTCATAAAACAATCCTGCCATCCCAGGGATTAGTCTGGTGAACCCCCATTGCATTCCCTCAATGGCAAGTATATCCTTCCTTAGATGAAGAGACAAAAACTGTACACAATACTCCAGATGAGATCACATAAAGCTTCTGACTGATAATGATGTTTTTAGAAATGTCTAATAACACTTCTGGAGCAACAATGCTCAATTGCATTTTCAGTAGTATTAAACTGACCACGTTTTCAGCAGCAACATCACCAATGTAAAGATCTAATCAATGTAATGTCTTTTACTCTTTTTTTTTCATTCGTGGGATGTGGGCATCATTGACTATGCCAGCATTTATTGCCCATTCCTAATTGCCTTCGAGAAGGTGGTGGCGAACTGCCTTCTTGAACTTTTGCAGTCCTTGGGGTGTAGGTACACCAACAGTGCTGGTAGGAAAGGAGTTCCAGTGACAGTGAAGGAACAGCAATATAGTTCCAAGTCAGGATGGTGTGTGGCTTGGCAGGGAACTTGCAGGAGGTGGTGTTCCCATGCATCTGCTGTCCTTGTCCTTCCAGGTCGAAGAGATCGTGGGTTTGGAAGGTGCTGTCTAAGGAGCCTTGGTGAGTTGCTGCAGTGCATCTTGTAGATGATACACACTGTTACCACTGTGCGTTGGTGGTGGAGGGAGTAAATGTTGAAGGTGGTGGATGGGGTGCCAATCAAGCGGGCTACTTTGTCCTGGAAGGTGTAGAGCTTCTTGAGTGTTGTTGGAGCTGCACCCATCCAGGCAAGTGGAGAGTATTCCATCATACTCCTGACTTGTGCTTTGTAGATGGTGGACAGGCACTGGGGAGACAGCAGGTGGGTAACTCGCCACAGAATTCCCAGCCTCTGACCTGCTCTTGTAGCCACAGCATTTATGTGGCTGGTCCAGTTCAGTTTCTGATCAATAGTGGCCCTCAGAATGTTGATAATGGGGGTTTCAGTGATGGTAATGCCATTGAACAACAAGGGGAGATGGTTAGATTCTCTCTTGTTGGAGATAGTCATTGCCTGGCACTTGTGCAGCATAAATGTTACTTGCCACTTACCAGCCCAAGCATGGATGTTGTCCAGGTCGTGTTGCATCTGCACATGGGCTGCTTCAGTTTCTGAGGAGTCGCGAACAGTGTTGAACATTGTGCAATCATCAGTGAACATCCCACTTTTGACCTTATGATGGAGGGAAGGTCATTGATGAAGATAGTTGGGCCTCGGACACTACCCTGAGGAACTATTGCAGTCATGTCCTGGGACTGAGATGTTTCAGCTTCAACAACCACAACCATCTTCCTTTGTGCTCGGCATGACTCCAACCAACAGAGAGTTTTCCCCCTGATTCCCATGGACTGCAGTTCTGCTCGGGCTCCTTGATGTTATACTCGGTCAAGTGCTACCTTGATGTCAAGGGCAGTCACTCTCACCTCACCACTGGCAGTTAACCCTTTTGTCCATGTTTGGATCAATACTGCTGCCATTCAGAGGTTTGTGAAGTCCAGCATTACTGTTACACTTAGCACCACAGTACCGTAGTTGCTTATGGCATGGAAGGGAGCTTTTGACCCTTTGTATCTGTGCTGGGTCTTTGTTAGAGCAATCCTAAACTAATCCCATAGCCTCGCTTTATCCTCATAGTTCTGTACTTTCATCTGCTTCAAATCTTTTTCTGCTTTTCCTTTAAAAGATGCATTGGTCTATGGTAAATACTCCTTATGGTAAAGCATTTCATACTCCAACAATTCTCTGTGTAAAAAAATGTCCTCTCATGTATCTCCTTACTCTCTTTTAAATTTTAAATTGATGACCCCTGTGTGCAGTTTTGGTCTCCTTATTTAAGGAAGGATATAAATGTGTTGGAGGTGGTTCAAAGGAGGTTTACTAGATTGATACCTGGAATGAGTGGGGTTGTCGTATGAGGAAAGGTTGGACTGGGCTTGTTTTCACTGGAGTTTAGAAGAGTGAGGGGAGACTTGATTGAAGTTTGTAAGATCCTGAACGGTCTTGACAAGGTGGATGTGGAAAGGATGTTTCCCCTTGTGGGTGAGTCCAGAACGAGGGGACACGGTTTTAAAATTAGGGGACGCCCTTTTAGACAGAGATGAGGAGAAATTTTTTCTCTCAGAGGGTTGTGCGACTTTGGAACTCTTGGCCTCAGAAGGTGGTGGAAGTGGGGACATTGAATGTTTTTAAGGCGGAGGTAGATAGATTCTTGTTAGGCAAGGGAATCAAAGATTATCAGGGGTAGACGGGAGTGTGGAATTCGAAACACAAACAGATCAGCCATGATCTTATTGAATGGCAGAGCAGGCTTGAAGGGCTGAATGGCCTACTTCTGCTCCTAATTCGTATGATCGTATGTTTGTATGATCATTACTTGTCAATCAGAGAAAATAGTATTCCTCTACTCAGTCTATTAAAACACAACATAATTTTGCAAACTCTATCATGAACACATGCTATGCTGAATGATGATTTTTAAAAATCCATCGGTTGGAAACCTGAATTAAACTTTAAAAAGAAAGCAGGAAACAGAGAACTGATAAAAGTTCACTGCTGGCAGCTAAAATGGCCACTGCAATTTGGATCTAAATACCGTACATACCAGTGGATTGAGGTGGAGACATAGGTCTGGTAAAGTCTCCAACGAGAACAATGTCTGGAGCATTTTGAATGAACTACCCACCTTCCCTTCATTAAAAAGACATTCAGTGCAATCATGGAACATTAACACTGGTGGAGATGAACCACTTAAAGGGTAATTACTGAGACAATGGGACCTGAGAAAGATTAGGAATTCTTAGACCTGATCTAATTTAGATGCAAAAGAGAGAATACATTGGGCCAAAATGTGACAGACCCTCCATCTGTGTGAAAACTTGCAGTTCCTTCTCTCTGCAGCAGACAAGCACCTGAGTTTGACCAGTGAAGGACCCAAGTGGGGTCTCCCTCTCTCGCTCTCTCTGTGTCTCTCCCCAGACGATCTTGCAAGTTCGAACCCTGCCTGCTGGCTGCAAAACATCCAAGTCTATCATTGCTGCAGACTGAGACCCCGGGAAGAAAACAATCTACATCACTGCCTCCAAGAAAACCCTGAACCAGTTGGCCACCTCTACCAGACAGAAACTTCAGGACCAAGAGTTCAGCCAGAAGACAACTGAATTACCAGACTCCACAGACTATATATTCTTTTTTATTGTTAATCCAACCAATCTATTCTTCTTCATTCTGTAAGCTATTTGTGTGTATGGGATTCTTGTGTGTGTGTGTGCGCATGCGTGAAAGTTGGAGCATAGTTTATTATTTTACTTAGATTGGGTTTTGGTTTTAAGTACAATAAACTAATCACTTTCCTGTTTAAACTCAAGAAAACCTGTCCAATTCGTTCCTTTATGATTACAGCACATAAAGGGTTAAACACTCACTGAATTGGGAAGCGCATCTACTGTTTAAAAGAAATATCCCCTGTTGCGGTCAAACAAAGAGAAGGACAAGAGGGAAGCCTTTTGACCCCACCTCACTTGATTGTAACATCTATTTTCAATCTGTTCTTAACCTTCACTTATCCGATGGAAATAGTTCTAGTATCTTGTCTCTCCTCAGAACTATATTTCCTCATCCCTTATATCATCCTGGTGAATGTACACTGTAGACTTGACTTGGGTTTTATTTTATTTCTATTATAGGGTCTCCAAACTACAAAAAAGGGGGACAATTTTCAACTAATCTGCCCAGTGGAAAAATGACGGTTTTGGGTCACCCCACCCCCTCCTCGGTCATACACCTCCTGATCAATGGAAAGTAAAATTGTGCATTGTCTAAAATGGGTGCCGATCCAAATGGGCAGGTTAGGTTAATTAGCTCCATAATAACTGTGTTTTAACCATTGACTTGTACAAATTTATCATAACCTCTTTGCTCTTATATGCTATTAAAAGGTACTTTTATGAATTTATCTACTTGCACTTTCAAGGAATTATCCATTTGAACCCTTAATTCTCTCTGTCCCTCAACACCATTTGGCACATTCCTTTGATTGTGAACATTCAAATCTTTGTTTCTCCTCCCAAATGCATCACCTCACACTTCTCTGTATTAAATTGCACGTTCCTCCTGTCTGACCATTCTAGAAACCTATGTCCTCCTGAGATTTTTTTAACCTTCTTTGATGGAAAAGCAATGCAAGCCTTTGAAAACTAGCATAAATGCCATTTACACACATTTGCCACAGTTTCCGCAGTTATTCTGCTGAAATTACGGTAGACAAGTGAGAGAACACCATGAAAATTCACCCTCTTTGCTTCTTGATCACCAACCAACTTTCTATCATTGCTGATACATTTCCTCTTACACCATATGCTTCAAGTTTTGTAACAAACTTCCGGTCCATGCCTACTGAAAATTCATTTACATCACATTTGCTTTATACAATTAGTCATTTCTTCAAAAAACTGTTAGGTTTGCCAAATATAATTTGATTTTAACAAATCTTTTGCTTACTGCAGTTGATTATCTCATGCATGACAAAGATTTAGGATAACTTCCTTGCTTTTGTACTCTGTGCCTCTGTTTATAAAGTCAAGGATCTTGAATGTTTTTTTATTGGCCTTCTCAAGTTGTCTTGCCAACTTCAAAACTTTGTGTATCTACTACTCCAGGTCTCCAAGTTCCTGCACCAACTTTAAAATTAGTTTAGTTTATATTGTCTCATCTCATTCTTCCTGCCAAAATGCATCACTTCACACTTCTCTTAACTAAATTTCATCTGCTATGCATTTAAGAAGATTCGAAATAGGAGCAGGGTAGACGGCCCGTCGAACCTGTTCTGCCATTCAATACAATCAAGACTGATCTTTGTCTTCAACTCCACTTTCCTGCCCACTCCCCATGTCCCTTGATTCCCTGAGAAAGCAAATATCTGTCTATCTCAACCTTAAATAGTTGCCCATTTCACCAGTTTAAGTCCTCCTAAAGTCTGTTACTATCTTTTTTGTCCTTCATGGGATGTAAGGCATTTCTTGCCCATTCCTAACTGCTCTTGAGAAGGTGACAGTGAGCCACCTTCTTGAACTGCTGCAGTCTCTATGGTGTAGTTAGCTGTTAGGGAGAGAGTTCCAGGATTTTGATCCAGTGACAGTGAAGGAAAAGTGATATATTTTCAAGTCGGGAAGCTAAGTGACTTGTAGGTGGTGGTCCCTGCTGCCCTTGTCCTTCTAGGTAGTAGAGGTCGTGGGTTTGGAAGGTGCTGTTGAAGGAGTCTTGGCAAGTTGCTGCAGTGCATCTTGTTGATCAGGCATGTCCAACCTTTTCACCTGGGGGTGGGGGGGCACTTTACAATTTTGATCTTACATGGGGGTCTGGTGAGACATTTTCAGAAAGATAAAGGCATTAAAATTTATCTTACTATTATTCAAACATTTTTGTGAAGAGGCTTTAAACGAGAAGACTAATTTATTGACTTACTTTCTAGTCACTATATTGGACACTGATTTAGTGAGATACTTGGTATTTTCTTGCTTGCACGATTAGTCAATGTTTGCCTGCACACTTGTAGCAATGCAGAGTATTCTGGATAGATGTCATTCTGTCAGGAGTGACCGTGATCACACTCCCTCGGTCTCTGTCCCCCCCTTCACTCTCTCTCTGTCCCCCTCTCTCTCTCTGTCTGTCTCCCTTTCCCTCTTTCAGTCTCTCTGCTCCCCCCCCCCATCTCTGTCCCCCTTTCTCTCTCTCTCTCTCTCTCTCTCTGACAGTTGCAGAGTTGCAGACAGCTCAGCAGATAATTGATCAACTTTTTTAAAAAATCACGTCAGTTTCACAGCTGACAGGTGCTGACATTGGGAACAGCAGTTTCTGAACTTCAGACAGATTTGGGGTTTTCAGGCAGGCTTTTAAAAAACCCCAAATCTGTCCGAAGTTCAGAAACTGCTGTTCCTGATGTCAGGATCTGTCAGCTGTGAAACTGACTTGCGATCTTTATGAAAAGCCAGTCTGACAATGTGGAATTTCTTAACTCCAGTCACAGACCCCCATCGAGGATGAGGAACAGCCCTGGGTACAGTTTACAGCTGTGGGCCTGATGGAAACCTTTGGCAGTACGGAAGCTGGCCATTGGCCGTATGTTGGACAACCCTTTTGTAGAAGGTACACAGTGTAGCCATGGTGCATCTGTGATGGAGGGAGTGAATATTTAAGGTGATGGATGGGCTGCCAATCAAGCAGGCTTCTTCGTCCTGGATGGTGTCGAGCTTCTTGAGTGTTGTTGCAGCTGCACTCATCCAGGCAAGTGCAGAGCATTCCATCACACTCCTGACTTGTGCCTGTAGTTGTGGACAGGCTTCGGGGAGTCAAGAGGTGAGATATTGTCCACAGAACTCTCAGCCTCTGACCTCCTCTTGGAGCCACAGTATTTACATGGCTGGTCCAGTCAGGTTTCTGGTCAATGGTGACCCCCCCCCCCACGGATGTCGATGGTGGGGGATTCAGCTCACTGTTCACTACTTCATATTTTGTGTCATCTGCAAACTCTGAAATTATGGCTGGAATTTTGCGCTTACCGGTGGCTCCGAAGCCAATGCGCCTGAAGCGGATCAGGCCCCCGATCCCGCTCCACGTTGCCTGGCCGCCGGCATCAAGCGCTGATCACCTAATCAGCAGGCCCGCGGCGTAACTCCAAGAAGAAATAGCGTGCGCGGGCGGGAACTTCAGCATCATTGGGGGCGGGGCCACATACGCGGAAGGCTGATTGTAAGCCCTATATAAAGGAGTACTGAAGTTAAACAGAGCAGTGAGTTCTTCATTGGATGTCAAGGAAGATACAAGTATCATAAGTTCTGGAGATTTCAAAGGCTCCATACCTTGAAACACAGAAAGACTGGGAGACAACAATATTATTGGTAGAGGTGATGGAGGGCAGAAGCAATCGTGTTGGCCCCCGATTCTCTGATGATTCACTGCAAGTCCTCCTCCAGGCCGTTGAGGAGAGGATAGACATTCTATTCAGTTCAGATGCGAGAAGGAGACCCTCCAAAGTGACCAAGAGGGCCTGGCTGGAGGTTGCAGAGGAAGTCAGCAGCCAAGGCATAGTGAGGCGTACATGGATCCAGTGCTGCAAGTGCCTCAATGACCTGCTTCACTCTGCGCGGGTAAGGGGCATTCCTCATTCATCTAATCGTTTATGTGCCAAGGGAGGTTTTTTGTGTACTCATGATGCAATGATCAATGCTTGGCTGCCTTGAAATGGGTTGCATGATGGGCAAGTCTGAGATGAACACTGATGCTGTGGTGTTAAAGTTGCGCCCAGCACTGTCACAGCAGTGAAATGCAACATCAACCCTTTGGGTGACAGCGTCATATGCCATTGACTATGTATAAAATAAGTATTTTTGTTTATTTAGGAAAAGAGGTCACACAATGCCTGGGAGAGGTCACGTACTGGTGGCGGCGTGGCCACCCAGGCATTCTTCACCAGAATGGAGGAGGATGCCTTAATTATAGCAGGGGAGGAAGGAGGACACGCCGTGGCAGATGGCAAGGGCGGTGTACCTGGCCATGAGAGTAAGTGATCCAGAATGTGGTGTAACACTTCATTATGGGGGGGTGGGGTGGTGAGACTGCGCTACTGTGCCAATGATTTGGTGAATGTCAAATGAACTGAATGTTGCCCTCAATTGTAACATTACCCAGATGTAACCATGCTGGAGGCACAAACTTGTGCTTAAGTCTGGATTGATGATGAAACTGATCACAATGCTTTTCCCAACAGGTGAAACACAGCATGTGCCAGGAAACGTTTCCGTTGCCCAACCATCCACCTCTGAGGTGGAGGAGGGTGCCTCAGAGGGTGCACCGTCACATCATCGCGACGCACCAAGTACTGACACTTCGGTTGGGATGACTGTATCTGGGGAATCAATGTCACATACTGGTGTGAGCACAGCACAGTTGCCGGACCAGACACCAGAGGCAGAAACGGCGGACGCATCACACACTTGGAGGAGAGTGGGATGCCAGGCCAGTGCAGAGCTGCAAGCCGATGACGTGCCCCTGAGATCATCCTTTCGTCAGGCGATGTTGCAGGTGCAGAATGCGGTCCATGGAAATCTGGCGGAGTTGCCTGAGAAGTTGCATGCTATGACTCATACTCTGGAGACATCCATCCAGAGTATGAGTTCAGCAAACTCATACGTCTTTGAACATTCTTCCTCCATTGAAAGACTGGCGGCATGCAATTCGGGACCTCAGAGCGAGTGACTGCACCAGGTTGAGGCCACTCATCGCTCTGATGCCACCATTGAGGACCATCCAAGCCTCACGAGAGCACAGGGGCAGCAGATCGCATACGGGAGCTCCTCTCACGGCGCCTCTGATGCATCCTGCAGCTCCTTGCTCCCTCTGCCAGGGACATGTGAACCGCTAAATCCCGGGGTGATAGAAGGTGCTCATGATATTTATCATGAGAACCCTGAGATGCCAGGGCCCTCACAGCCGCGAGCATGCAGAGGACATCCGCCAAAGTCATCAAAAGCAGGGCAGCAACAAGATCAGCCACCTGCCCCTGGTAAGTCTGGTGGTGAGGGATCATGCACATGAATGAGCACTCCATTCAGCTTCCTCTCCCTGATCATCATTAGACTGATGACCATCTTCCTCATCAGAAACGTCGTCATCATCTGATGACACATCATGTTGACATTGACCATCCTCTAGGGCATCTCCATGTTCAATCGCCATGTTATGCAAGGCACAGCAGACGACAATGATTCTTGAAACCCTCGACGGCGCGTACTGCAGTGATCCACCAGAGCGGTCAAGACACCTAAATCTCATCTTTAGGAGGCCTATAGTTTGCTCGATTGTCACTCTGGTGGCCGCATGGCTCCCGTTGTATCGTTCCTCCGCCTCACCCCTTGGGTTCCTCACTGGTGCCATGAGCCATGTCTTCAGAGGATAACCCCTGTCACCAAGTATCCATCCCTCCATTCTGTGTGGAGGACTGAAAATTGCAGGCACCTGAATGAAAGAATCATGACAACTCCCAGGGTAATGTACACACACCTGCATGATTCACTTCCGATGACCACAGACAAGCTGAACGTCATTGAATGGAATCCCTTGAGGTTCATGAATACCCCGACTGCCCAGCTGGTGCTCTAAGGGCCACATGAGTACAGTCTATCACGCCCTGTACCATTAGGAAGCCAGATATAGTGCTGAAGCCTCTGGCTGTCTCAGCCTGACTGGTGTTGTCCGTCTTGAACGTGATAAAATGGTTAGCACGTTGAAACAATGCATCAGTCACAACCTTTATGCAATGGTGCGCTGCTGATTGTGAGACACCGCACAAGTCTGCAGCTGAGGCTTGTAAGGAGCCAGACGCATAGAAGATAAGAGCTAATGTAACCTTTAGAGCGACTGGCATTGGATGGCCACCGAGACAGTTTGATGCAACATCCAATGCCAGCATCTCACAAAGAGATGTGACAGTCTCCCGTGACAGCCGCAGTCTTCTTCTGCACTGCCGTTCTGACAGCTGCAGGTAGTTCAGACGCGTTCGGTATGCCCTTAATACTGGGTAGGCACGTCTCCTGACATTTGGTCACTCCCGGGCAACTCTGCGAACTACTGTCCCTCCAGCAGCACGAGGATGCACTGGTGCAGCTTGCTGTACATTCCCCTGACCATTTGTATTTCTGTCACTCATTGAATCATTGTCCTCCTCATCTGATGATCAATCTCCAGAGTGAACAATTCCCATTGTTGAACAGCAGAACAAATGCTTTGACCACAGGTAATAGCTTCCAGCTTTTGTGACTGGCTCACTTCAGGTACTTCCTTTCAGGCAATACCTAATATTCGATGGGTCCCGATCAGCAGTGCATATCATTCAGATTAAACCTTCTGCACAACCTGCAAGTTACACCCCTTGTTAGGACACACAAATAACATCAGCATTAATAAAGTTCAATAAATACATTTTTACCTCCACCTCCCTCACGATTCAATGCCTGCCGTCCTTTTGAACCTGTCGGGTTCCCGACACGCCCCACAACCCGATTAATGGCCTTAATATCAGATATGTAGCATAAAATCTTTGTCAGTTGGATTCTGAAGTACCTTAAGTACTTCTCAATTGATGTAAGTCGGGAGGCGAGTGCAAACTCGATCGCGCCCGACTTCCCACGCTGGTTAAATTGCGTCAGCACGTAATGATGCCGGGGACCCGGCCCGACGTCATCGCGCGCCTTTTTTCCCTCCGCACGACCCCGACGGGACCCAATTCTTACCGGTAAAATTTCAACCTATACCTTGTATGCCCAAGTCCTGGTGATTTATATCAAAAAAGGCACTGGTCCTAATATCCTGGGGAATACCACAGTATACCTCTCTCTGGTCAAAAAAAACATTCATTACAATGCGGTCTGCTCTACATTGGGGAGACAAAATGTAGATGGGTGACTGCTTTGCCGAACATTTTTGTTCAGTTGCAAACATAATCCCAAGCTTCCAGTGGCCTGCCATTTAAATTCTTCACCTTGCTCTCACGCTGACATCTCTGTCCTCGGCCTACTGCAGTGTTCCAAAGAAGTTCATGCAAGCTCGAGGAAGAGCACCTCATCTTTCGATTAGGCACTTTACAGCCTTCTGGACTCAACATTGAGTTCAACAATTTCATATCATAATCTCTGCTCCCCATTTTGTTTCCTTTTCTTTGCATGTTTCAGTCATAATCTTGTTTTCTCTCATTTTGCTTTTGGAATGCAGCTGTTCATTATGCTGCCATTCACACCTCCTCTGGACACATCTTTTGTCTCTTTACTTGTCCCATTATTACTCTCTTTGGCTCTGCCCCACCAACTCTTTTGTCATTTAATGTTGTACTTTATGGCAACATTAAAACCTGATCGATGTTGTCCTTCTAATTTAGGATTATCCTGGAGGGTAAAGATAATCCTGAACTTCTCTTCTTAGTGACAAACTGCATCCTCCCACTCCATTCGCCCACTCCCTGATCTTCATCAAGTGTAACAGGCTCATGGATATTTTTCATATGAAAGATCAAGATGATCCACTTGGTTGCCTCAGCTGGCTTAGGAAGGGACAGGAATGGCAGCTCAATTTTCCTAGTTACAAGGTTCTCAGATGCGATAGAGAGGGAGATAAAAAAGGAAGGAGTGGCAATTTTGGTCAAAGAAACAATTACAGCTGTGAGGAGGGATGATATGTTCGAAGGTTCATCAAATGAGGCCATATGGATTGAGCTAAGGAGCAAAAATGGGGCAATCACACTGCTGGGAGTGTACTATAGACCCCCAAACAGTCAGAGGGAGTTAGAAGAGCAGATATATAGGAAAATCTCTGAGAAATGCACGAACAATAGGGCAGTAATAGAAGGGAATTTTAACTACCACAGAATTAACTGGGATAGTTTTAGTGTGAAAGGAATTGAGGGAGCAGAATTCTTGAGGTGCATTCAGGAGAACTTTTTCAGCCAGTATGTAGCAAGTCTAACAAGAGAGGGTGCAGTTTTGGACTTAGTTTCAGGTAATGAAGCTGGGCAGGTAGAAGAAGGAATGGCAGTGGGTGAGCCTTTTGGTGGTAGTGATGATAATTCAGTCAGTTTTAACATAATAATGGAAAAGGACAAGGATAGAATGTGATGGAATATAGGTATAATAGGCTTAATCAGGTTGAATTTAGATATAGTTAATATATTATACCTTTTAGAATTAAAGATTGAATAAATGATCAGTTTTCAAGACTCACTGACATTTCCCTTTAAGAAGGTAGAGTTAAAAAATTTCAAGGTCTTTCAAGGTCCCTGTTACAACAAAATATGAACCAGAAACAACTTTTAAGTTGTAAAATCCATTTCAGCATCTCTGTTGCCAGGGACTTGGAGGATAAACACACACATTGAAATATCCTGTGTCACATCAGTAAAAGGTAGCCATAAATTTAGTTAATTGATGATGTTGGTAAATGTAGGCAGATTGACCCATAAAGAGGGTTCAACCTACCATAAAACACAATTATAGACAATAAAACAGTAAAATGGAATAGTACTTACAGGAACAAGAGGTCAAGTAAACACAATTCTAAATACTTTGACCAGATAAATGCTCACAACTTCAAGAGCAGGGGGTTTAAAGTAAAACATTAAGTGGAGATGCTAGTTAATGATACGACTAAATATGGATCTTGAAAGCAAGAAAAACACACACAGAAAGGTAACACCTATATGCTAAAGGTCATATGACACCGTAGAAACAGAATAAACATGAGGGTATCTGAAGCAAAAATTAGAGGTGTTGAATTCCTCGAACAATACTTCTCACCCCATGGCTTACTCGGGGAATTTAAAGTAAATGTTTACTTTAAATTTTGATGGATATTCTAAGATATTTTGCTGTAATATTAGCAAGGTTAAACTTTTGGATTCTATGTTAGAAATAAGATTGTGTGTTACATATCTTAGTAATAGTTGATATTGTGATATATTTATCCACTTAAAAGTGTATTGCATGTTAAATTCTTTAATAAATATATAAAAGTTAATAAATCGTCTCATGTAGCATTCTGTATATAACTACAAGATCCCCCTCTCTGTGTCTCTTTAGGTGGGGAGGTACTTATTGAAGTGAGTTTTCCAGACCCTTATAATATCTGCGATATTTATTATTACATTTTATTTTTTATTAGCTATTAAAATAATAAAATTATTTAAAATAGGCTATCCAAAAGATGGTAATATTCTCTGTTAGTTTTCTTTCTTTGAGGGAAAGCTAGTTCAATTCTTTGGACCCAAATAAGTGTCGATAAGAATTTGCCTGGTTTGTACTTAATTAAAGGAGATCTAAAGGGATGTACTCCTGATTTGCTTTAGTCCCTATAAGAGGTTAAAGTCATAAATCACTTCAAGAACAGAAGTTAGCGTTTTCAATGGGGCAAGGCCAAATTTACTAAGCTGAGGAGTGATTTAGCGAAAGTGGACTGGAGACAGCTACTTGAAGGTAAATCAGTGTGAGAGCAGTGGAAGGTATTCAAAGAGGAGATTCAAGGGGTTCAGAGTAAACATGTTCCCACAAAGAAAAGTGGTGGGACAGCCAAACCTAGAGCCATGTGGATGTCAAGGAGCTTACAGGTTAAGATAAGACAGAAAAGGAAAACTTATGTCTGACACCAAGAACTCAATACTAAAGAAAGCCGAGAGTGTAATGAGAATCTTTTTATGTTGTCTGATGCAACATAAATGAGATGTGTGGAGTTCTGGTTGTTGAAGATCACAAACAGGTAGTATACACAGTGCAGAGCTAACCATTTACAGAACTTGCCTCTTGGTGTTACAGCAGCAGAGTGACTCTGGCAAGCAGTCACATGATTGCGCCCTTAGCTCATTAGCAGACTAAGATCTTAAAGGGACATCACTCTTAAAGGCAATCACACAACATCCCCCTTCTTTCCAAAGATACGTCTCGTATGCTAAAAGCAAAAACATATAAAATTAGTTAACATCAAAATTATTCACAAATGGATGGAGATTATGAACTTTACAAGTATAGAGGCTCAAAAGTCCATAGGTCATCTCAGTGGTTTGAAAACTCTTGCTTGGGGACTTTGCGTCTCATCTGTTGCTGTTCTTTCTGAAGTTTCTCCCGCTCTGGGTTCAGTTTCTGTTGCTCTGCTTTCAGCCTGCAAACATACTCTGTTGCTTTTCTCAAGATGACCGCTTTTGGGGCCTTGTCATTCTTGGAAAGTTTCAGCACCTCATCTCGAAAAGCCAATAGACAATGCTTCGACTCATTCCTCCTCTGCCTCTTCGGGGTGTTGTATGTTCTTTGCCTCTCCTCATTCTCTTGGTGTTACAGCAGCAGAGTGATTCTGGCAAGCAGTCACATGACTGCATCCTGGTACTTAGCTCATTAGCATACTAAGATCTTAAAGGTACATTACTCTTAAGACTGCATTTGCTGACAACGCTACCTCTAGGTGGCGCTGCTGTGGCACATGCGCAAATGCAGCATGTGCCACTAAAACGTCACAGTCGGCGACTTTAGGCAGCTGCCAGGACTAAAGATGGCGCTGCTCAAATAATCACACGGAGGCAACCTAACAAACACATGGCAGCACACAATGGCGGAGTGAGAGAGCGAACGAGCGGGTCATGGCCGGGGCTGGGGAGTGGAGTGGGCCGGGGCCGGGGAGCGGGTCGGGGCCGGGGCCGGGGCCGGAGCCAGGGCCGGGGAGCGGGTCAGGGCTGGGGCCGGGGAGCGAGTCGGAGCCGGGGAGCGGGTCGGGGCCGGGGCCGGGGAGCGGGTCGGGGCCGGGGCTGGGGAGGGGGGGAGGGGAGCGGAGCAGGCCTGTGGGGAGCGGAGAGGCCGGCGAGTGTGCGAGCGAATGGGCCTGGGGGGAGCGGAGTGGCCGGAGACAGCAAGGGGGGTGGGGGGAGGAGGAGGAGTGCGTTTTTCTGCACATGCGCAATAAACTTGCAACAGCAAAAGACGCAAAGGCCGGTCCCCGCACCCGGCGACACCAAGGTCTTCGGCCGCTCGCTCCCCGCAGCTCTCTATGGCCTCTCGCTTCCGGCCCTCTCCATCCAGCCGTTACCTCCAGCTGCAGATCCCCCATTCAGCCGCTCTCTCCCCTACTTCTCAACTGTACTTCAGGCATTGCAGCTGTCTGGTCCCTGCCTTTTGCATCCCCCTCTTCAGGAACTTCTGAATTTAACTCCCTCCCAATGCACCCCCACACCCCTCTCCCCCCCACCCCCTCTCCTCCCATCCCCTCTCTCCCTCCTACCCCAACTCCCTCTTACCCCCTCTCCCCCACCCCCTCTTCCCCCATCTCTCCCCACCCCCTCTCTCCCTCCACCCCCTCTCCCCCCACGCCCTCCCCCTCTCTCTCCCCCTCTCCCCCACCCCCTCTCTCCCTCTCCCCCCACCGATCCCCCCCCCACCCCCTCTCTCCCTACCCCCTTCCCTCCCACCCCCCCTCTCTCCACCTCCCCCACCCCTTTCTCCCCACCTTCACCCCACCCCTTCCCTCCCACCCCCCTCTTCCCACCTCCCCCTCACAACCCCCCACCACCACCTCACAACCCCCCACCTCACAACCTACCCCACAACCCCCCATCACCCTCACAACCCCCCCACATCCCACCCACAACCCCCCCACCTCCCCTTCACAACCCCTCCAACACAACCCCCTCACAACCCCTCCCACAAACTCCTCCCCCTGACAACCCCCCGCACCTCCCTCCCACAACCCTCCACCTCTCCCTCACAACCCCCCCCACCTCCCCCTTACAACCCCACCCACAACCCCCCACGTCCCCCTCACAACCCCCCCCACACAACCCCCCACTCACAACCACTCCCACAACCCCCCACCTCCCCCTCACAACCCCCTCCCACCACCCCCCCCCCACACCACCTCCCCCTCACAACCCCCCTTAGGACCACACCGCAGTTGAGTATCTGAAGTGCAGTTGCAAAGTCGGGAAAATAGCATCAAAAACCTCAACAATTCCAGGTTTAATTATTGAGAAATTGTATTAAGTATATTAAGCATTCGAGGCACTGCTGTGCATGGATACATGAGTGTTGAATAGAGTTTGAATAGAGAGACTGCTGTATGCTCCTGGACTGAAGAATACCTCTCCTGTCTGTCTCTCCCTCTCTTTCTCATGGAACTCCAAATCCACTGAAGACACATGAACCCCAAGAGAGAAAGGTCTCCTACAACGAACAAGGTTTCATAAGAATACTGGGCCCCAACGCAAAGCAACAATCAAGGACTCTACAGTGAGCTCGAAGAACCGTAACAAAAACCCTCTTCGGAGATTGTCTCAAACTTTTCTACTTGATTTTTCTTCTGCTCTTTTTCTGTCTCTATCTGTATGTGTGTATCGCGTATGCATGCAAGCACGGGGCATGTCGTGTATCCATAGGTGTTAACTGAATTAGAGTTTAAGTTTAATAAATTTCAACCTTTCTTCTTTAAACCTAAGAAAACCTGTTTGTGCTGGTTTCTTTGCCTTATAGTTGGAAAGCAGTGAACAAGGATTCACCAAGGGGGAGCTAAAAACACGGTGTGTTTAAAATTAAACCCTGTTACCACAAGACCAGGTGAAGGCTGAGAGTGAACCCTAGACCCCTTTCTCACCGGGTTGTAACACTGGTTTGGCCGTAACAGGGTTTAACTTTTAAAACACAGTGTTTTTTTGCTTCCCCTCAGCGAGTCCTTGCTCACTGCTCTCTAATTGTAATTGTAAAGGAATCAACCAGACAGGTTTTCTCATGTATAAACAAGAAAGGTGTAAGTTTATTAACCTTAAAACTCTAACTCAGTTAAAACAACTAAAAATACGCAACGCACCCAAGCTAGCATGCATACGCAATAAACACACACACAAATAGATAGAGGAGGAGAAAGAATTAAAGGGGGGAAGGTTTTAAGAAGTAGATGGAATTCAGTTACTGGTTTTATGTTGGATGTAAAGTCTTTGATTGAAGCTAAGTCTTGCAATTCTTGTTGGGGCCCAGTGCACACTTTCAAACTTGTTTCGCTGGTACCAGAAGGCTGCAGGGGGTCTTCTGTCTTGAGGCTTAAGTTACTTCCGTGGGTCCCTGGAACTTTGAATGAGAGGGAGACAGAGACCTTACTTGTTTTTGGTCTTCAAAAGCAGTCTGTCTCAAAACTTTACTGTGTGCACAATTCAATCAATTCCCAGGTTGGCCAGCAGGTTAGTCGTGTAACTAACGATTTGTGTGAAACGGCATCGCCTGCGAGGTTTGTTGATTCTTCAAAGCTTGCCATACATACTCAGTGGGGGGGTGGAATGCTGGCTTTTACACAATGATTCTCCATGTCTTTTGATCATAACTATTGACAAACCCCATCTGGCTAATTGAATCAGGGAGCACTCGCATTGTCTCTCTAGGCAACTGGCTCTCAGAATGTAAATGTGCCGCCATGTTTTCAGCCACTACTCTATGGCCTCTTTTAAACAAGTTATGTTCACTGTCCAGTAACAGTTCAAATAGTGTTCCATATGACAAAATTAATATGCTTCCATTTGGCAGGTGTGATTTCCATCACATTATCTACATAGCTTCTCCATCTTCTCACCACACTCATCACAATATTTCCCATGATGTACCTCCTCTCAACCTAGCTTCTTACCGCACAACTACCACTCCTTAGCCCAATCTTTACTAGAATATTTGATGGTTCCCTTTCTTCATGCAGTCTCTCCACCCTCTAAAACTGCTGTGACTACCTCTGCTCAAAAAACCCACTCGCTGTCCCTCCACCCTGTCCACTTAACATTCCATTTCTAAATATCCTTTCCCCCGAGAAGAAAAAAATTGCATTGGGAGACAGTCTTTCAAAATCTCAGGGCACCCCAAAGGGCTTTGTAGCTCTTTCAGTACTGCTGAAGAACTTTAGCAGGGTTCTCTCAGGACAGAGTTTGTTTTTGTTTGATGGCTTTGGGGGGAATCCAGTGTGTCCTTATCATTTAAATTAAGAAACGGCGTTTGAAAAGATAAAAGACAGGTGATGAAGTTTGGGTTACGGGTCTTTGGTCAAAATTGGCCGCGGGACCTGTCCTCTGAGTCTGTATGACCAGATACTATACTGGGCAATGCAGCTCCTCATTGACATCCAATGATATGACTGCAGCAACCCAACAAAGCTGTCTGACTCTGCAAACTATTTACACTCAACTCTGCTACAATGCAGCAGCCCAACGCGGGTGACGCACAGGAAATCCTCCTCTCCACCGCCTTATAAGGGTATGTCGCGCACTCCATAGCGCACACGTGATACCAAAGGAATGTGGAACCGGTCCGTCATCGACTGTACCACTTTCAATAGTGACAGAACTAGGTGGGGGGGTAATCTGTAACATTTGTCAAAAACCAAACGGCGCCATTAATTATAACACTTTAAAAGCGTGTACAGTGAAATAATTATATCATAACCAATATTCTTTCATGTAGGAATCGGCCTCTGGTACAGTATCATTCTGTTTGAGCCGTCTTTATGTAAGTGATTCCCCCCTCTTTTCGAGAGGGGTATGTGATGAAAGAGGTTGGGTTTATTTCCGGCGGTTGCCCGGGGGGTTGATAGTTATCAGGGAAGTGGGGCGGTGGCGTTAATCGGGTCGAAGAGTATCTGAGTTTTGCAGTGTTCTGTGTTTGTCAGGTAAGTCGTCGGCTCTCGCCGTTTTCCCCATGGTGACTGAAAGCTGGAGGTGCCGGCTTGTGACGCAGTAGAAGCGCGGTGGTAGCTGGGCTGTGAGTGCGGGGAGGGAGCGAGGCCTCGCTGGAAGCCTGTGGATGGAGCGTTGCGGCGGGCAGTGCGAGGCCCAGGGAAGGAATCGTTGCAGAAAGGGCTACCGTTAACCGGTCGGTGCTCAAGTCAGTTATATCACACTTGGCCTACAAACATTGGCCTGGCGTTGCAATGTAGGTCTTAACCAGGTTGTATTTTCTAACCTGTGTAATTTTTTTATTACGAAGGTGGGTGTCGTAACTTAATGAAGATTTTAAGCTATTCTGCAAATTGGTATTTCCTGCTGCAACGACGCCATTACATTGTATTCTGGGAGGGGCTGTCATTTCGTACAACGTAGGAACGATATTTGAAAAAACTAATTGAAGTGCCAGCAGACTGCTGCAATGTTAATTTATCTCTAATTTTGGTGTTTGAAAACTTAAATGTTTGGGTGACTGTTTTCAGACATGATTGCAAATATGTAAGATATCTTAAATGATGGATAAGGCTGAAATTTGCTATGTAGAAATTATGGTATGCAGCTGTTTCAGGTTGCCTAAAGAGCCAAATACTGCTGTCTTGCCTAGAGTGTTGCCAGTTTTACATTGTTACCTGCATTGATACTTCAAAAGTTTATTTTGTGGGATAAGTGCTGGCAAGGCCAGTGTCTGTTACTTATGCCTAGTTGTGCTGGAGAAGGTGGTTCTGTGTTGCTGCCTTGAATTGCTGCAGTCTATCTAGTGTAGGTATTAAGTGAAGGAATGGTGATATAGTTCCAAGTCAGGGTGGTGTGTGGCTTGGAGGGGATCTTGCAGGTGGTGTTGCCATGTATCTACTGCCCTTGTTCTTGGTAGCGGTCATGGATTTGGAATGTTCTGTTGAAGAGGTTTTGAGTTGCTGCAATGCATCTTATATATGGTATACACTGTGCCAGGGGGTGTAAATGTTTAAGGTGGTAGATGGGGTGCTTTGTCCTGGATGGTGGTGAGTTTCTTGAATGTTGGAGCTGCACTCAACCAGGCAAATCGTGAGTATTCCAATGCACTCCTGACTTTTGCATTGAAGATTGTGGACAGGCTTTGGGGAGTCAGGAGGTGAGTTACTGACTGCAGGATTCCCAGCCTCTGCACTTCATTGGCTGTAAAGTGCTTTGGGATGCCCTTAGGTTGTGGAAGATTCTATGTAAATTCAAGTTTTTATTGTCTACTGTTTACAAAAGCAATAACTGTGCCTGGAATGAATTTTGGTATTTATTGGTACTGCTGTTATAATCCTGGTTGACGGTACTACAAAAGGTAGCATTGTTGAAGGTGTAGCCTCTTTGTCCTACGTTGGCTGTTCATCCCAAATGAATGTAAAATGGTCACTTCAAATCTCCAGTCTTTTTCCTATGCCTAACATTCTCAAACCCTATAAACCTCAACTCTCTGTATAATTCTGGCCTCTTGTGTATTCTCCACACCTGACAGTTGGCATCTGCTTTTGACTTTCGGCCCGAAGCCATAGAATTTTGTCCCCAAATATCTCCCTCATTCTCTCCAAGACCGTACTTAAATATCACCTTTCACTGAGCTTTCATTGCTCCTCCCTGGGCTTGGTGTTCGTTTTTGATTATGGTTCTGTGCAGTGCCTTGTGTTGCTTTTCTGGCATCAAAGATGCTACTTAAAAGCTAGTTGCTGTCTTTTGCTTATATGCTTTAATTCCAGGCCTGGTCAGTTTGTTTTAAGTGAAGTAAAAATCCCATGGAGCTCCATGAGTTTTGGGCATCAAGAACTCTTATTACACACATCTGTCAGCCTATTTGCTGTTTTTGGGGCCTTTCTAAGGTCGTATCTGCTGAATATGTCTATAACTGTGCATATGCTCTACCAAAGCACTTTTTCTTTTAGAGATACAGCACTGAAACAGGCCCTTCGGCCCACCGAGTCTATGCCGACCATCAACCACCCATTTATACTAACCCTACAGTAATCCCATATTCCCTACCACCTACCTACACTAGGGGCAATTTATAATGGCCAATTAACCTATCAACCCGCAAGTCTTTTGGCATGTGGGAGGAAACCGGAGGAAACCCACGCAGACACAGGGAGAACTTGCAAACTCCACACAGGCAGTACCCAGAATTGAACCCGGGTCGCTGGAGCTGTGAGGCTGCGGTGCTAACCACTGCGCCACTGTGCCACCACTTAAATGTGGTGATATGCTTTACAAATCCAAATTTGTTTGGCTATTTCTTGAATTCTACCTACATTAGAATGTGCAATTTTAATTATTGTAAGGGGACAGGGGAAGCCTCACTGCTGTAGATAGTGCTGAAGCAGTAACTAAGGTTGGCACAAAAATGTTAATGATAGCTGTCTGGCTAGTTACTGGGCCAGTTACACGAGGAAATTCCATGTGCCCTTTCCGAGAGTACGGCTAACATGCTGGAGAGAGAACTTCTAATGAAAAGAGAAATTCCCTTGTCTCCTGGTGTTGGAGTTTGTAAACTACCTGATCAAGCTGGTATTTCCTTGGAGTTGTTGCTGACCGATCACTGCAACTTCACTGCAAATCCATTTGGATGCCAAATGGTTTTTCCAGTGCACTTGCAGCAATGTAATAGTGGTGGAACAGGAGCAGCTCTATGGAAATTCCTGACCCATGTTTCAAACCAGTACTAGCATTGTTCTGTATCCTTTTTAGCAAACAGTGAAAGTTTTTATTCATTTGAAATATGAATACCAACTTCAAATTAACATAAGCTGGCATGGCCTCGATATGCCAAATGGCCCCTTCTGTGCTGTAAATTGCTGTCTCTTGATTATACTGTACCATGGCTACTTGCTGTACTCTATGCTATTTGTGTCTGTTTATGGGTGTTTTGTGTGTTTGATTAACATAAGAATGAACTTTGGCTGCATTGGTGTTTTTTAGTCAGTGCAGTTAGCTGATGTCAGTTGAGCGATAGTTAAATCATTTGCTAACATTTACTTTCCAGTCTCTTTTTTGAAAAATGACCACTTTGATGAGGCACTGAAGACTTACAAGTGCCCAGCTGAGAATCTGTCTTTAAGGAGGGGGTGAGAAAATGACTTTGGGGTGGTTTGAGTGTGTCAAAGTTTATCCTTTTCTAATGCTCTTGGATTGTAGTTGCAGTCTTCAATTCTGTATGTGGTTACCAGTTAGAGGGATTACTTGGCTTTATTCTAATTTTGTGGAAATGTGATACAGGGTACTTAAACTTTATGGTCTTGTATTTGAATGTAAAAATGTTGTGAACTTGCATTAACTGTTTGAGTGGATTTGCTAACTATATCTATAAGCTGGCAGATAGAATATTTAATAGCCAGATTTTTGTCCAGTACAGAGGACTAGAAAAGAAACTGAGCCAATACAGCAAATTATATGTCGCTGCTGGAAAAGTTTGGCATTACGCATAGTGATTCTTCCAGGATGTGTTCACATTTAAATTAGGATGATGGGTATTAGATACTCATGAGAATGTTTGAGTATAATGTTTCTGAGAACCTTCAGTCACTAGGATGGCAGCTTTAGCAGAAAACATTTGGCAGCACAAAGCACAATGAAGGCACTGCCTACAAGGACAGTGAAAACAAATTTAACAGCCCTTTCTATACGGAATTGGATATATACTTAAATGTATGCAGTGCTATGCTGAGTCAGCATTTACACGATGGGCTGAATGTCGTCCTGTGCTGTATGACTCTTACAACATGACTAGAATTTTTGAATTTATTCAGGTTTATGAAGTTGAAACTGCATCCCTTTTCTACCAGTGAAAATGTTAGATCGTTCCTTGGTATTTAATAATCATTCTTAACATGTTTTAATACTCATTACAACTTGTTTGGTTTCTGACTAAGGGCATACTTTGGGCATATTTGCATCCAATGAGTTTTGTGAATCTGGTGGTTCTGCATTGGGGAAGTGAAGAGAGCAGAAGTAACTTGAATTAGGAGAAGCAACTGGGTAATGGGAGAAATGTGAACCTTTACAGCATTGAAAGGAGGGAAGTGATGAGTTTAGACTTGATTTGAATTAATGGGCATGCAAAGCATGTGGTGTAGAAATATGAACTATGTTCTAATACTATTTTGCATACCTATCACAGTGCTGATGTGCATGCTTTATTTGGGATTTAAAATGTTCAAGAAATGGTAGAAAAGTGAAAATTGTGCTGTTTTAAAGCTAAAACTTCTGTCCTTGTGTTTTTCACCCTTTGGGTCCGATAAATGCAGGTTATGAGCTTGACTCGCTTAAATAATTGCATGTCTTGGAGTTCTGTATGCTTGCTTAACTTTTTCCATCCCCCCCCTTGTGATGTGACACGCTATGTAATCTGCAACAAACAAAAAATCCCTTTTTAAGTCTGAAGTTTAAAAGAATAGTGTGGCAGAATCATGAAGGACATAAATTAAACCCTGCCATAAATGTGGCTTTAATTTCTTCACTGCTCTCCAAAATACTAGAGAATCCTTTCAGTTACAGACATTGTATTGTTAATTGAAAAGTCTACTTACAGTTTTAAATAACTGTTCAAACAAGTTGTTGTAAATCCTGTAAGTTTCTTCATTCAAAATTCAGCATTCGTTGGTTGGTATCTGCAGGGACTTGCCTCGACAAATGGTATAATGTAGCCAGAACTTTAGTTTAACACGCTTGTTTGAGTGGCGGGGGGAAGATTCTTCTGGAAGTCCACAACAAATATAAAATGAAGCCAAAGCAGCTGTTGGCGGGGTGGGGGGGGGGGGGGGGGTGGTGGTGGGGAGGTGGTGGTGGAGGGAAGCAATTACTCCAGTTGACCTTTATGTTGAGTTAAATTACTTCATGATTTGTAATGAAGTAATAGTTTTTTGGGGAGCGGCGCAGTGGTTAGCACCGCAGCCTCACCGCTCCAGCGACCCGCGTTCGATTCTGGGTACTGCCTGTGCAAAGTTTGCAAGTTCTCCCTGTGACCTTGTGGGTTTTTGCCGGGTGCTCCGGTTTCCTCCCACAGCCAAAGACTTGCAGGTTGATAGGTAAATTGGCCATTATAAATTGTCCCTAGTATAGGTATGGGATTTGAGGGAAGGTGGGTATGTGGTAGGAATATGGGATTAATGTAGGATTAGTATAAATGGGTGGTTGGTCGGCACAGACTCGGTGGGCCGAAGGGCCTGTTTCATTGCTGTATCTCTAAAATATTGGAGACATGTGCAGTTGTCTTGATTTAAAGCCCCTTCATATTTTCACTGCTCAAGCAGGAAATCAAAACCAACAACTAGCTCAATGGTGTACTGCACAACTAATAAAACCCCACCACTCCAGTATGTCACAAATGCAAGTTTTCTTGAATCTCCCCTTGGAGAATGTAATACTTCATAAAATTAACAATATTATAAAATTAAACCTCAAAACCAAATGCCCTTTTTTTCCACAGAATTGTTTTCTCTTTCTCCAACATCCCATCTGTGCATCATCTAAAGCTAGTTGAGCTGCTGACAAAATGTCAAACTGTCACCAATGCTGATTATCAATTACTCAGCAGATCCTGTGTGCCGCTAGTCCAAATTGCATGATTGTTTTTGATTTTTGGGCAAACAACTTGTATTAGATTGCACCTTTAACATTGAAGCACCTCAATGTTTTACTGTTGCCAGCAAAATTTAACATCACATGATCCTACCAATTTAGCCGAGCCTCCTTCATCCCAGCACCTATGCAGCATTTTTTTATAGTTTCAGTGACAAAGATCTTGTCTCGTCATTGGTTGTCTGAGGCGGCTTGGGTGAAGTAATTCTGTTAATGTGGTGTGCAAGTATTGTCTTGTTTCACAGGCATAAAGCAGGTTTTTTGGAATAACAGCCCTGAAGTCTTTCAACTTAGTCTACAGGCTGATGCCTCTTGTGCTGCAGAGCAGCTCTGAGTTTGCCAAAATTTAAGCAGGCTATACCAGTCCTGCACAATGCTCTTGTACAGATATAGACTTGTCTAGACAGGGTGCTAGCCAGCTGGGAACTTGTTCACTGTCTGAAATGTCGGCTCACCAATCATGCTGGTTGGGGTGTAATCCTTGCCCTAAGCTCGGTGGAAGAGTAGCGCTATCGTCTTCAGGATAATTCTGATGCCAAATTCTGGAAAGCTGTTGTAAGCTGGTTCATTGTTTGCAAATCATTGAGAGTGGGCCACAAGAGCACATGAATCAGCAAGTAGCAGTTGACCTGCAAGTTCTTAGAGCTCCTTTTATAGCTTGTACTCTAAGGTTGCTGTTAAGACAAGTGATTGAAAACTTGGTCAGAAGTAGGCTTTATGGAGTATCTAAAAGGAGGAAAGAGGGAGAAGTTTATGGAGGCAATTCTAGGGCCTATGCAGCTGGAAGTGCAGCATTTAAAATTGAAGGTAGAAGAGACCAGAATTGGAGGAGTGTAGATCTCGAAGGTTGTATATCTGGAGCAGGTTAGAGATAGGGGAGAGGAGGGCAAGGCATGGAGGGGTTTTGAAAACCGGTTTAACAATTTTAAAATAGAGCTATTGTCCAACTGAGAAGCAGTGTAGGTCATTGGCTTTGGGTGCTGAACAGGACTTGGATACATGAGTTTTGGATGAAATTAATTTATCCAGATTTGCTCACTTAAGGTGTTAACAATAAGTGTCATCCTACAAACTGATCACGAGCATAACTAAATTTTGCTGTACTCCATCTCTGGCTCAATAGATTAATGTATTTGCTTTATTGGGAACATCCAGGCTTTATTCCTCTTGTAGGTTAAGCAGTTTTCAAAATGGCTTTGTTCTATGGACGGTACTGACATTTGTCCCAAGTTGCCCTACCGTGGTGGTGTGCTGTTGTGTTGAACTGTTGCAGTGCTCGTGATGGTGCTCACACAATGGTGACCGCTACAGAAATTCAGAATTTAGCCCTCATAATGAAGGAATGGTATTCTCCCAAGTCAATATGTAATGTTCTTTGAGCACTTGAAGGTGATCTTGCTGCTCTTTGCAGCAGAAGTTGTACAGCTAAAAGTGTTAAAGTAAGCTTGAATTACTGCAGTGCATCCTTTTATATACACAATATACAGCAGACACATTGCACGGATGGTGAATTTTGAGTTTAGTGGCAGAGGTACAGATCAAGACAACTGTCCTGGATGTTGTAAGATTTGAGTGTTGCAGTTGAACATGTTCAGGCAAGTGGTGAGCATTCCACCACGTTTCTAATTAGTTAAATTGTGCAGATGCCCTCATGAGTCAGGTACCCAGCCCCTGCTCTGCATGTATTGTGGCTAGTCCAGTTTAGCTTCTGGTCCATGATGGTGGAGTTCAGCAATGGTGCTGCCAACCTATGAGACGGTTAGACTGCCTTGCTCATTGCCTGGCACTTCAGTGTGAATGTTACATGTACTTGTCAGCTCCTACCTAGATGTAGGCTGGTATGGTCTGCTTCATGACTGGGAGTTGTGAATGGAGCTGAACACTGTAATTCAGTGGCTTAATATGAAAGGGAAGGTCTTTTGAAACTGGTTGTTATGCCTTAACATTTCTCCAACTGGAAGAACAGTAGCCAAGGTTATGACTTAATGTTTGTATCAAGCGAACTCAGAAATGTGAGCAGTGGGTGAAGACAACTTTGAGCTTGGCTGTGTTGGCCTGTAACGCTTGCCAAGCTTGTATGTAAAAATTAGTCATTGTATATTTTGTTCATATAAACTGTAAATTATCTCTAGCATGGTACTATAATCACCCAGAATCCCTATTTCTCTCATTCTCTGTATAGCTTATTTTTTGCATGTCTGCTCTATTTCCCAGTTCCCTAGGCTGCCAATTTCAGTTTCTGCTGCCAGATTAATTTTTTTCCACTGTTACTGAGACAGTTAGAAAATTAGGAAGTAGACTGTTAAAGGTCTCCAATATACACACAAAGGTTGTAACTATAGTTGGATCACATGGGTCAGTGTTTCCAAGAAAAATTAGGCAAATTGACCTGGGTCACACTTCCTACTCTGACTACACCTGGCATCGACAGATCTAGAAGCAGATTGCGATCTGATTTTGAATGGAAATAGTGACTGCAATTAATTTGTTAAATGAGAATCCTTTTTAAATGTAAAGGAGTGGTCTAATGGTAACTGACCCAAGCTCTTAATTGGTGTTGAAGGGGGAGGTAAAAGAGCAAGTTTGCTTTGAGTGGAGATGTATTTGCAATCTAAGACAGCAGCTGGTTGTGTAAAGCAAGATATCTCATAACAATTGAGAAATCAGTTAATGGTTGAGGGATAAATGTTTGGACAAGAGAACCTTTCTGCTCTTAACTCATTTGCCATGGAATCTTTTCAGCCAGTTGAAAGATTAAATCTGGCCCATTTGCTTTCATTCAAATGATGCAACTTCAAGTCTTCGCTGTAGTTGTTTAGAAGTACTGGCGGATCATATCAAACATGTCCCTTCTGTTTGCAACGGGCAAGGTACAGACTGTACTAACCAGCCCATGTTTGCAAAACTCAAGTGTCGAACATTAGATTGTGATTGGACAACATTTTCTAAATCCAGTCTACAAGAATTATGCTGATAACCAATTTAAGATACAGTTGGGCTGGCAGTGTGGCACATTTACGCCTACTGGGAGCTACATATATTTATACACATGGCCCTGTTCTTTGCAAACAGAATATGCACAAACATTGCGCCTGTTTCAGCTGAACAAAATGTGACAGCCATTCGCTGGCTCATTGGTCAAGGCATTGGCCTGAGCAATCAGTCAAGCTACCTGGTTTAAATTTCAAAAGGCTTGGCAATTAACTCAGTCACTGCAAACCGTAGCATTCTCCATGGCAATGCCTCAACCAATCAGCATTCTCCTCTTGTGGTATGTTTGACCTTACATTGGTCATTCTTGCATATTGTCCTAATGAGTGCAAGCCGAAAAGCTTTGATATGTCTCTATTTTCAGCAATACTCAATGTTCACTATAGCACTGAAATGTCAATCTAGACTAGGAGGAAGGATCTCAAAACTGAAGAATTTAACTTCATTTGTTTTCCTATGCCCTTGGGACCTAGTAAATAGGCTTACTTGCAAGTGCCTGTTCCAGAGATCAGTCTTCTGCCAAAAGCTTTGACAATGCCAATCTTAACATACCTTCCACTGAACCCAGTGTGCAATGACATGCTTGCACTTTTATAGCATTTCTAACTTTATTAGTTGTCATGTACCTTCCAGTTCTCAACAGATGCCTATTTGGTAACATTGTCATTTAAGAAATAGATGGTGTTAGTTGATCAATAATATAGTTTGGAGTAGCAAAGTGAAAATGAATACCTTCTCTGGAAAAGAGCTTTTGGCTTGGTCACTCGTTCATAGGTAGCTTATCTTTTTTTGTGCTCTGCTTTATGGCAAGTTTTTGATCCAGCAGAAATAAAAAGGAATTTGAAAAATGCAATATGTCTCCAGTTTTGCAATTTTGTTTAATCCTTACTCAATCCATATACCCTGCAATCTTGACACTTACTGCTGTATGAACCATTTGAAAAAACCTCATGACCATAACCACTAGATCAATGCAATAAATAAAATAGGCATAGTTTGCAACATGGGAATTGGAATTGATTTTTAGTACTAGTGCAAATCTTATTGTAGACCGTTTTTAGTGTTGCTTTTGATTAGCTTTAGTTAACTTCCTGATTTTTTTTTTCCAGGTGAAACTTAGACTTTGGTCATCCTTGTCCCATTGACTCTGGCTCCAGAAATAGTACTACTAATGTTCAGTCAAGGTGACTGTTCAGTTTAGTGAGGGAGTGCTTCACTGGAAGATGTCTGCCATTTAATAGATAAGATGTTAAGCTAAGCAGTTTTCATCCCATTGGTCAATGTAAAAGATCTGTACTTTTGCATGGCAGAGTCCTCTCCCTGGTGTCCTGACCAATGATCCCTCCACTAACATCACTAAAACAGATTATCTGGTCATTTATTTTATTCTCTACTTGCAAATTGCTGTATTTCCTGTGTGACTACACTTCAAAAGTACTTCAATGACTGTAACATAGGTAATGTACACAGCAAACCACTTTCAAAGGGAGTTTTCTGGTTGAGAAGTAATTGATGTAGATTTTAATATTTGGACAATGATCTCTGCAGGCCATTTGGTGGAAGATATTTTCCTGTTGGCATTAACCATGGAATGCTTGTTAGCTGATGTCTTGCATGCTACAGTTGGCCTTCCCCAGGCTAGAAAGAGTGAATAAAATCAGTTGGGTTTTCCACTTGTTTCAATGTCTACAGATGTTGTGACAGTACAAGATCATGGATTGGTTACAGCACAGAAGGCTGTAACCAATCTGTTGTCTGCTCGCTCTCCAAAAGCAACTTGCCTACTCCCACTGTGCTGCCTTTTTCCTGTAGCCCTGCAAGTTTTCTCTTCAGATAATTATCCAAGTCTCCTTTGAAAGCCACAATTGAATCTGCCTCCATCTCACTCAGGCAGTGCATTCCAGATCCTAACCACTCGCTGCATTTAAAAAAAAAAAAAATCATGTCTCACCAAATCAGAGTCCACTGGTTCTGCATCCTTTTGCCAATGGGAAGTTTCTTTCTAGTCTATACAGAACCCTCATGGCTTTGAACATCTCTATCAAATGTCCTCTTAATCTCTTTAAGGGAACATACGCAGCATCTCATCGCTGGATTCATTTTCATGAATCTTCTCAGCACTCGTCACATTCTGAAGTGTGGTGTACAGAACTAGATGCAGTTCTCCAGTTGAGGCCGAACCAGTATTTTAGATAGGCTTATCATAACTTCCTTACTCTTGTACTCTATGCCCGTGTTTATTAGACTCAGTAAAACATGCATTCAAATCTTCCTAATTGCTTGCTGTTTCATAGCTTATAAGAGTTTACTTGGAAAAAACATACTGGCTACTGAGTTCTACCTCGTGGCCTTTTTTTAAAGTAGAAGTGGGATATTTTTAGTGGAAGAAGTAAACTGGCAAATCTTGGGTCGATGCTAGTAATATCCCACAACCAAAAGGTTGTGGACTCTAGCTCCACTTTAGGACTTGAGCACAGAATCCAAGCTGGCAGTTTTGAGGGAGTGCTGCAATTTTTGAATAAACAAATCAAGGTACTGTATCATATGTAAAGATATAAAGATTAGTTGGTACTATTCATTGAACAAATTTGCCTAATGTCTGGCCAACATTAATCCCACCACTTGTTCATTTTCTCTAATTGTGCGACCTTTGGAACATAGGACCTAGGAGTAGGCCATTCAGCCCTTTGAGCCTGCTCTGCCATTCAATAAAATCATGGCTGATCTGGTTGTGGTCTCAACTCTAATTACCTGTTGCTGCGCCCCCCCCCCCCCCCCCCCCCCTCCCAATTTGCTCTGAATTTGCTGTTTCATACAGTGATGAAACTGATTACTGAATTTCATAGGCAATTAATTGGCTGCAAAATGCCACAGCAAATCTATGAAAATTAATCAAATGCTATATAAAACGTTTGAAAGTTTTATATAAAAGCAAGTTTTATCCTTTTCATACAAATGTATTTTTCATCTTGTAGGAACATTGCTTTTTAATTGAAAAGCTGATTCCAGAACAATTGCATGTTTTTGGGAAAATTAGATAAATATTTGAATCAGAAGTTGAGACTGTGGGTTTTATTAGCAGTAGAATTAACTTTAGCAGAGGGCCAGCTGATAGGATCAGCCAAATAGTCTTGTGTTGTAAACATCATGTAGTTAATCAGATTTGTGTTCAGTTCTGGTTTTCTTCTGAGTGTCTTTCCTAGTATAGCACCATGACAATTTCAACTCTGGTAAATTCTACATAAAATAGAAGTGGCAATGTACATCATTTATACATTGGAATCCATCTTTAACATAGGAGCATGGGAACAGGAGCAGGCCATTCAGCCCATCGAGGCTGCCCTGCCATTAATACAATCATGGCTGATCATCCACTTCAATGCCTTTTTCCCACACTATCCCCATATCCTTTTGTCATTGGTATTTAGTAATCTGTCAATCTCTGCTTTAAACATACTCAATTACAGCCCTCTGGGGGAGAGAATTCCAAAGATTCACAACCCTCTGAGTAAAGACATTTCTCCTCATCTCTGTCCTAAGTGGCTTCCCCCTTATTTTCAAATTGTGTCCCCTGGTTCTAGACTCCCTAACCAGGGGAAACATCTTTAAAAGGGTAAATGCAGTTAAGCATTTTGTAAGTTTCAGAGATCGCTTCTCATTCTTCGAAACTCTAGAGAATACAGGCCCAGTTTCCCCAATCTATCTATCTTAGGACAGTCCTGTCATCCCAGGAACAAGTCTGGGGAACCTTGGTTGCACTCCCTCTATGGCAATATCCTTCCTAAGGTAAGGGGACCAAAACTGTACGCAGTACTCCAGGTGTGGTCTAACCAAGGTTCTATACAATTGAAGCAAGACTTCACTACTCATGTACTCCTAGACTCCGAGCGCGTCTACCCTGAGGCACAGTGTGGCTTTCGTGCAGAGAGATCGACCGGTGACATGCTGTTCTCCCTTCGTCAGATACAGGAGAAATGCCGTGAACAACAGATGCCCCTCTACATTGCTTTCATTGATCTCACCAAAGCCTCTGACCTCGTCAGCAGACGTGGTCTCTTCAGACTACTAGAAAAGCTTGGATGCCCACCAAAGCTACTAAGTATCATCACCTCATTCCATGACAATATGAAAGGCGCAATTCAACATGGTGGCTCCTCCTCAGAGCCCTTTCCTATCCTGAGTGGCGTGAAACAGGGCTGTGTTCTCGCACCCACACTTTTTGGGATTTTCTTCTCCCTGCTGCTTTCACATGCGTTAAAGTCCTCCTGAACAAGGAATTTTCCTCCACACAAGATCAGGGGGCAGGTTGTTCAACCTTGCCCGTCTAAGAGCGAAGTCCAAAGTACGGAAAGTCCTCATCAGGGAACTCCTCTTTGCTGACGATGCTGCTTTAACATCTCACACTGAAGAGTGCCTGCAGAGTCTCATCGACAGGTTTGCGGCTGCCTGCAATGAATTTGGCCTAACCATCAGCCTCAAGAAAACAAACATCATGGGGCAGGATGTCAGAAATGCTCCATCCATCAATATTGGTGACCACGCTCTGGAAGTGGTTCAAGAGTTCACCTACCTAGGCTCAACTATCACCAGTAACCTGTCTCTAGATGCAGAAATCAACAAGTGCATGGGAAAGGCTTCCACTGCTATGTCCAGACTGGCCAAGAGAGTGTGGGAAAATGGCGCACTGACATGGAACACAAAAGTCCGAGTGTATCAGGCCTGTGTCCTCAGTACCTTGCTCTATGGCAGCGAGGCCTGGACAACGTATGTCAGCCAAGAGCGACGTCTCAATTCATTCCATCTTCGCTGCCTCCGGAGAATACTTGGCATCAGGTGGCAGGACCGTATCTCCAACACAGAAGTCCTCGAGGCGGCCAACATCCCCAGCTTGTACACACTACTGAGTCAGCGGCGCTTGAGATGGCTTGGCCATGTGAGCCGCATGGAAGATGGCAGGATTCCCAAAGACACATTGTACAGCGAGCTCGCCACTGGTATCAGACCCACTGGCTGTCCATGTCTCCGCTTTAAAGACGTCTGCAAACGCGACATGAAATCCTGTGACATTGATCACAAGTCGTGGGAGTCAGTTGCCAGCGTTCGCCAGAGCTGGCGGGCAGCCATAAAGACGGGGCTAAAATGTGGTGAGTCGAAGAGACTTAGTAGTTGGCAGGAAAAAAGACAGAGGCGCAAGGGGAGAGCCAACTGTGCAACAGCCCCGACAAACAAATTTCTCTGCAGCACCTGTGGAAAAGCCTGTCACTCTAGAATTGGCCTTTATAGCCACTCCGGGCGCTGCTTCACAAACCACTGACCACCTCCAGGCGCGTATCCATTGTCTCTCGAGATAAGGAGGCCCAAAAGAAAAGATACAATTGAAGCAAGACTTCACTACTCCTGTACTCGCATCCTCTTGTGATGAAGCCTAACATACCATTAGCCACCTTTAATTCCTTGCTGCACCTACATGTTGGCTTTCAGTGACTTACTGATACCCAGGTCCCTTTTCTACATCTACACTTTCTAATCTTATTTAAATATTTTGCACGTTTGTGCCTCATACCAAAATGGATAAGCTCACATTTTTCCACATGACATTCCATCTGCCACGTTCTTTCCCACTTGCTAAGTCTATCCAAATCCCCTTCAAGCCACCTTGCATCTTCCTCAACACACACACATCTAGTTTTGTCATCCGTGAACTTGGAAATATTCCATTTGGTCCCCACATCCAAATCCTATATATTGTGAACAGCTGGGGCCTAAGCACTGATCCCTCAGGTACTCCACTCATCACAGCCTGCCAACGCAAGAATGACCTGTTTATTCCTACTGTCTGGTTTCTGCCTGTTAACCAATTCTTAATCCATGCCAGTATATTCCTTCCTATCCCATGTGATTTAATTTTGCTAACTAACCTCCTGTGGGGGACCTTTATCAAAAGCCTTCTGAAAATCCAAGTATACCATGTCCACCGACTCCCCTTTTATCAATAGTTGGTAACATCCTCAAAACTCCAGGCTCACATGTTGACTATGCCCAATCAAATTGTTATTATCCAAGTGTCCATTTATCACATCCTTTTCGAATAGATTCTAGCATCTCTAGAATTTTGGAAGATCACCAGTGCATCCACTATCTCCATAGACCTCTTTCAGCACTCTGGGGTGTAATATCCAGTCTTGGGGACTTCTCAACCTTCAGCCCCATTAATTTCTCCAATACAACAGTCTTATAAATACTAATTTCCTTTAATTCCTCGTTCTCCTCCCTAATCCCTTGGATCTTTAGTTCTGGGAGATTTCTTGTATCTTTCTCATTGAAGACAGACAAAGTAATCATTTAACTTCTCTGCCATTTTTCTATTCCCTATTATAAATTCTCCTGACTCTGCCTGTAATTGACCCACATTTGTCTTAGCCAGACGTTTCCTTTTTGTGTACATATTGAAGCTTTTACAGTCTGTTTTTGTTAGCTTACATATTCTCCCTTTTTCAGTTACTTCAACTCAGCTGTGATTGCTTCACATAGTGAAGCTTTTTGCTTTTCTTTGGCAAAGAACAGTTTCTACTATTAAGCCAAAACATTGTATCTTTAATGCTACTTTTAAAGCTACTTGATGTAAGGCCAACTAAGATTTTACTTTCCGGCAGATTCTAGAGTAAGACTATATTCTACAGCATACATTTCTTTAGATAAAACTTGCTTTAAGATTTAGTCTTGCTTTAGCTTCGTTTAAATGAGTATTAAGTGTTCATACTCTGTTCTGCCTGAGGATGGGTAAACTGCAATACATGGGAAGCTCCTCTTCACTCCAAGTTATAGCTTTGATAGTGCCAGCTATTAATGTTAAGTGTAGAAATATACTGTGGAACCAAAATTGTGTTGAAATCTGCATGCATTTAATTTTCTTGCTACTAGGAGGCTGAGCTGGGCAGGTAGTAGGCCTTCCTCTAGTAATAAGGTGTGCATGAAGAATTTAATGCTTTTATTGGCTATTGCGCCTGCTCTTGCAGCTGTTATGTTGTAATTCCTGTATCCACTTTCTTCAGATGCTTCAAAACTGGCTGTTGTAACTAGAGCTGGCCCGACTTGCTAAGTCTGAACAGGCCAGTAATACAAAGCTGCTTGTGTGGCTGATGGTTGTACAACTAGTGGTTAAACTCATACCTAAAGCATATGCAGAAAATACCATTTCTATAGATACTGCTTCTGATGAGTGGGGCCTTTCTCCCCACCCACCCACACCTTGTTTTTTCAGTGCTGTTAACATCAGACCAGCTATACATGAGAAGCAATTTACAGTTTTGGGACACTTGTTCAGAGAAAGTTGCCTGGTGTTTGCCTGTAACTAATGACAAGGTGTTGGTTGTGAAGTACTATATGAACGATCGAGATTTCATGTCCAGATAATTTATTCAAGTCTGAATAATCTAATATGGGACAGAACCAAGGTTGCATAACATCTTCCTACATTCCAGAATTTGTTTTTGCATTTCTGATAGTTTGTGCTTTTTCAATCTCAGGCCATCTGTGCTAGTAAAATTTTGGGTAAGCCAGATTTTATATTTATAGAACAAAACTGACTTCAAACCTAATAAATCTAATCTGATAAGCTTGAGCTTTTTTTTTTAGACTTGTCTTGCGCCACACGCTATCCCCCAGTTCGGGCAGCACAGTGGTGCAGTGGTTAGCACTGCAGCCTCACCGCTTCAGCGACCCGGGTTCAATTCTGGGTACTGCTTGTGTGGAGTTTGCAAGTACTCCCTGTGACTGCGTGGGTTTTTGCTGGGTGCTTTGGTTTCCTCCCCACAGCCAAAGACTTGCAAGCTGATGGGTGAATTGGCCATTGTAAATTACCCCTAGTATAGGTAGGTGGTAGGGGAATTGAGGGAAGGTGGGGATACGGTAGGGGATTAGTATGAATGGGTGGTTGGTCGGCACAGACTGGGTAGGCCGAAGGGTCTGTTTCAGTGCTGTATCTCTAAATAAATAAAATAAATAAAAGAAAGCTGGTTGAGGGGACAGGGTGTGCATTTGCTTCCTTGTACTTTGTCCCATTTCTCACTTTCCTTGTGCCTCCTTCAGTGAAAGGAGGCAAAACTGTTGGCTTTTTTTGGCATTCTTTCTTTAACAAATAAGATGTCAGTTTTATTCTATCTAAATCAAATATATTAACTTTCTAAGTAAGGAAAGCGTGCATATTTTGACTTGGAAAATATCTGGCTCCAGTTCAAATTTAAGTCCCTAATTTATATCTAAAAATAAAAGCAATGATGGAAACACTCGGGTCTGGCAGAATCTGGAGCAATTCAGGTCAATGACCTTTCATCAGAACTCTGTGTAATCTCAACTGTTTTTCTCTTAGATACAATACCTAGCCACCATGTCGAGCAAAAGAGCCAAGGGAAAGGCCACCAAGAAGCGCCCTCAGCGCGCAACCTCCAATGTATTTGCAATGTTTGATCAGTCACAGATTCAGGAATTCAAGGAGGCCTTCAACATGATTGATCAGAACCGTGATGGTTTCATTGATAAGGAGGATTTGCATGACATGTTGGCTTCACTTGGTAATTAGTTTTTACTTTTACTGGTAAATATGTATGTCAAAGATAACAAATGTACTATGGCAACTTAAAAATGAAGATACTTTACAATGCTTTCCACCTTCCTCCTTCCTTCAAGTTGTAAATAGTTCAGTAGTACAGGACTTGAGTATTGCTGAAAATAGAGACTTGGGTAAGAGTAATGAGCTGCTGGGTGATATATATGACAGGGTTCATCCTCACAGCTTGCTGCATTCACATATGTATGGACTGCCCAAGACACGTCATTTCCCTCTACGCTCTATCTTATCCCTGACTGGTTCTGCACAACATGAATTGGCCAAATGATTGGGTAAATTGTTGCAATCAGTTTTGAGCAAGTTCTCCACATGCACAGTAAAGGATTACTTTACATTTGCGAAGACCATACAGGGCTTGCATATCGATAGCAATGCTGTGTCCAATGTGCTCAGTGCTTATTTGACATTGCTAGCCTATTCAGTGTACCACTTGAGGAAATCCATAGATATTTGCACTGCAGCAAAACATCATTGTGGTCTAGATCCTCCACCATTGCGTGAAACAGTATTCATTGAACTTGATTTGGCAACTCGTGCAGTTGAGTTCAGATTTAATAATCGTGTATGCCTGAATAGATGGTGTTGCCATGGGATCCCCTCTAGGCCCAGCTCTCAAACATCTTTGGGTTCTGAGAAATGTCTAAGGGAATGACACCTAACCTCCTACCTCTTGCATTTTTCCGATATGTTTCCTATATTTCAATCTGCAGCTGCATGCAATAATTTCCTTACATGTCTTAATGAGCGCCATCCTGTGCTCAAATTTACCTTTTGAAATGGAGCAGTCAGATGAGCTCCCTTTCCTTGATGTACTAGTTGAGAAATCTGCTTGGGGGTTCTCGACCACAGTCTACCGCAAACCTACCTTCACTGGTCAATACACACGTTGCGATTCTTACAGTTCCGTGTGCTATAAAGATTGGTCTTATCGGCAACCTCGTAAATAGGGCCCAAGCCATTTGTTCACCATGTAAGCTTGATGCTGAAATAGGGCAAATCAAAGACATCCTGTGTGACAATGGCTACCCTGATCACTTCTCACTGTATATTGTGCAAACTTATGGGCCTAAGGCTGTCATTTTTGGCCCTGAAAAGTGCCCAGTCTACCTCAAAGTACCTTGGAAAGTAATGTATCCAACAAATGAAGCTAGCTGTTTGACACTGCTACTATGTGTGGTGTTCGCCACTAACCAGATGCTGCAGTTAAGCCAAAAAGACATCCTGCCTGTATCACAAATGAGTAATGAGATATGAATTTCAATGCCAGTGTGATGCTAGGTATATAGTCCATGTGTTGCCAAGACATATGGGCAGCACAGTGGCGCAGTGGTTAGCACCGCAGCCTCACAGCTCCAGGGACTCTGGTTCGATTCTGGGTACTGCCTGTGCGGAGTTTGCAAGTTCTCCCTATGTCTGCGTGGGTTTTCGCCGGGTGCTCCGGTTTCCTCCCACATCCAAAGACTTGCAGGTGATGGGTAAATTGGCCGTTGTAAATTGCCCCTAGTGTAGGGAGGTGATAGGGAATATGGGATTACTGTAGGGTTAGTATAAATGGGTGGTTGTTGGTCGGCACAGACTCAGTGAGCCGAAGGGCCTTTTTCAGTGCTGTATCTCTAAATAAAATAAATAAGACAGGTGGATCGTATCAAACATGTATGTCCCTTCTGCTGTTGGCAATGGGCAAGGTACGGACCGTACCCAAGCAGCCCATGCTTGCAAAACTCAACAGTGTCCAACATTAGATGTGATTCCACAATTGGACAAGATTTGCTAAATTATTATGCAAAGAATTATGCTAACCAATTTAAGATTCAGTAGGGCTTGCAGTGTGGTGCATTTGCGCTTACTGGAAGCTACATATATTAAACAGGGCCCTGTTTGCAGTCAGAACATTTACATACAATGCGCCTGTTCTAGCTAAACAGTGAAAGCTGGTTCATTGGTCAAGGCATTGCTCTGAGGAATCAGTCAAGCTGCCCGGTTTAAATTTCAAACAAAGCCTGGCAATTAACTGTCAGTCACCATAGAGTGGTGCATTCTCCATGACGGCGTCTCTACCAGAGTTCACTTGCCAACCAATCAGCGCACTCCTCAGTATAAAGTTATTTTCCCTTACATTGGTATTCTTGCAGATTGTCCTGATGAGTGCAAGATGAAAAGCTTCGGCATTTCTCTATTTTCAGCAATACTAATGTTGTAAAGTTATAACTGTTTCATTCCACAGGTTTACTTATCAGGTTTACAATGCGTTTTTTCCCCTCAAATATTGCATCCAGCTAGTGCTCAAAGCATTCCACATAGAAATCTTTGGTTTTGTTCTTCCAGGAGCTTAGTTTCTCCAATGAGTAATTTGAGTCATGCAGATTAGTAAGATTCCTGTATTGTTAATGATTTCAGGTGAGGAGCTAATGGAATACTCCAATTAGTCTCTGCATCCCTGAGTAAGTTGTTATACTGCAATGCCTGGACAGGATGAGGTTTGGCTGATCTTTGTCCTCTTCCTCCAGTGCAAGTTTGTAAACTTACACCAATTTATGCATAAATCTGTTTCTCTCCATGTTTCTAATGTAAAGTAGCAAAACATTTTGAATATCTGAATTCCCTACAGGAAAAAACCCAACTGATGAATACCTAGAAGCAATGATGAATGAAGCCCCAGGGCCGATCAACTTTACCATGTTCTTGACCATGTTTGGTGAAAAACTGAATGGGACAGACCCTGAAGATGTAATCAGAAATGCCTTTGCATGCTTTGATGAAGAAGGAACAGGTGAGAAAGTGATAAAACTGCAGGAGGGGCAGTGATTGCTACAATTGACCTCAGCATGTTGGAACCAGGCAGAAGCTTTGTAGATTTTCACACGTTTTTGTCATCAGTGAGCCCCCTTTCCCTGCTGAAGCATTCTGATATGTAGATATTGGGGTGTAGGCCTTCTGGCCCCATGCCCCATCTTCCTGTTTCTCATTCTGTCCACAGGGCAGTCCTGGCAGCTTTGCCTGTTTATATATGGGTGGGTACATCCAAATTACATCCTATTTCCTGGCATATTTCCAGTTTGAATGTTATATGGGCTATCTATCCACTTCAAAGTAAACATAAGGGCCCTCATGGGTCAAATTTCTGAGCCCAGTACTAGGAAGACTTTTTTATTCAGGCAGCTCAGCAGTTGCTGTCACTGGCATCCTCTCACTGTGGCAACCTTGCCCCATCCCCAACAGAGGCCTCCAGTCTAAAACAACCCCCTGGCTGAGATGTGGCGAGTGAACTCGAGTTGTAACATGTAAATACCCTGGAGCTGGACAGACAGCTGCAGTCAACGGCATCTCCATGGTGGATGGAATTCATGCCCCATCTTCATTCACAAGTCAAAGATTAGCCTTGGGTGGGGTGAGGTTTAGATTTGATCATGAATCACATAGCCTTCTGACTCCCACTGAGCTCAAGTACAGGATGACCTTTTGAATACTTAGAGGCTATACACTGGCAAAAGGATCTGCCTTCAGTCAGGTGGGGAGAGAAAGATAAAATTTGGAAGGGGATAGGGATAAGATTAAAGCAAATTCTGGGTAAGTGTCATCTTTGTATTTTCATGTGCCTGTAATTTTCCAGGACCCTAAATTTTCAGTATAAAAGCCTACTGTTGAGTGAGCATTTCTTTTCACCTTGCATGCCCTGGCATCTCTGTGGATATGCACTGTAAATCTTCCTGCCATACTCTGCATCTAAGCTTCTGACAATATTGCTTTATAACATCATTCGGAGCAATCTGTCTCTTATTGGATTATAAACATATGGTCCCTTGTGTTGTATTGACGTCCATTTTACTTGTAGGTTTTTGACCAGTGTGCAGAAAGTTCTGTTTCTAACCATTCACTTGTGATTCTTGTGCAGTTTCTTTTCTGTTCAAGGAAGCATTTCTTGGAATCAATGGAGTTTCAATGGAAGCCTTTATTGCAACTTTTCTCTTTTGCAGGCTATATCCAGGAAGACTACCTGAGAGATCTGTTGACGACAATGGGGGATCGGTTTACTGATGAGGAGGTGGATGAACTTTTCCGTGAAGCACCAATTGATAGCAAGAGCAACTTCAACTATATTGAGTTTACCCGCATACTGAAACATGGTGCTAAGGACAAAGATGACTAATGGAATGTAAACTATGAAAAAAGCTGCTGTTCTTTTACTTTGCAGAATTTATACCTATTGGAACATTGCATGCCTTGGCTCTCTAATAAACATTGCTTTTTTCATATTTATATTTTTCCAGTCATGTTGGCATACTTTGCACACATTTGGCATAAGTGGAAGATTAATGGCAGGGAACAAAAGTATAGACACAGAACACTTGATTAATGGCAGGGAACAAAAGTATAGGAAGACATCATTAAGTAAAATGCCATGTCAGAATTCCTGATGTTTCAGGTTTTTTAAACATACACTTTTTAAAATTCATTGTCATCTAATGTGTGATTTTGCAGTACTGAAGAGAAAACATACCACACAGTCCATATATACCTGGTTTATGTCCAACTAAAACATTGAGTATACTTTTTAGACTAAATGAGGGTCTGTCCTATAAAAGGTTGGTTTGGTTAGAGATCATGGTATAGTGGTGATGGTAAGCTTGATATGTAGGTTTGAGCCTGAGCTGTTTCATGTGTTTGGCTTTCCATTCTCGGAGCTATATTTGCTTAAATATATAAATGTCAATAAGATGCTAATCTAATCAGATATTTGGCAATACTTGTGGATAATTATAAAGGGTATGGAAAGAGTAGTAAGATATATCTTGAGATAGTTTTTCACTATCTAAAGGACATGATTTCAGTTTAATGCACAGACTTTATTCAGAAGCTTTCCGTCCTAAGGTAGCACCAAAGTGTCCCTGGTGACTATGCAGATTGGTGTAGATCTGTTCTGCCTTATTCTTGATCATACTTTACATCCTGTTCTGATTTGAGTGTCCTTGTTATCAAAATTTTGACAAAATAAAGTTCGAAATTTGAATGTTTGTTGTTTCATTTAGTAGTAGATACTTGAAGAGTTTGAGTCAATTTTTAAATGACATTATAATCTGATCATGTGGATCTGAAACAGACTAGAATTTGGTGTAATCACTTCTTCCCCCATGCATTTATTTCTGGCTCTACTGATTTTATTTACACTTCCTGATTTGGGTGGAGTTGGCTTAACTTCAGCCAGGAAGTGGGAGAGCACCACAACAATAGGTTTCAATATTAAGTGTTAAAAGGAAAACCACTAAGGTTCCTGCTTGATTGCCAGCTAGCGACTTGCTGTAAAACTTCAATTGGGGCAGGCCTGAACATGGCAGAAGGAATTGCAAACAGCAGTTTGCTGCCATTGTTATAGTTGCTTGTCTGCAGTACAGTCAGTTGGGTGTCTGATTGCAAAGCTGCCCATTGACTATGAAACAGTATCCATTGAACCTTTTTTTGAAGTTCAATTAATGAGAATCTTCAAGTTCCACAATCTATATATTTAGTATATTGGATATCTCCTTAATTTTTCTTTTAAAAAAAAAAGACTCCTCCAGCAATGGGAACAGGATTTTGGAAAACCTACAACCTACTGCTTGGGAGAAGTATAAAATGTGAATTGTGTAGATTTTTGTAGCCACAACCTGTTTTGAGATCTGTCTGAATTTGGATAAAGACCTGTTATTTGTTCGCAACTACTTAAGAAATCAAGTCTGTACAACCCTCGTCTACAACACATTGGAATTTTAATCTTTTGAATGCATTATAAAGGCACATTTACCACCTCTTACAATCTTGGTTCAGTGTGTGGGCTGAAAGGATGTACTTGTACTAATAGTTAACAAATTTCTCAGCCCAATGTCTTTCTGTACTTGCAGCCGCTGAGTCATACTTGAGATGCCTGCGTTAAGTTCTTGGCGGCAACCTATTCTCACTAATTTCACAAAAGTGAACACTACTGATTCGCTGGTAGCATAGAATAGGAGAGTCCCTGGTTTATTCTGAGTCATGCTGCACTAGCAGACATCAGCCATGCTACAGTAAAATGATTTAATCTCAGCTGGAGAGTGGATGTTGGAAAGAATACTGGAGGGCAGTCAATGCTTAGAGAAATATTTCCCAACTTTTGGTACCTTCAGGAGACATTGAGGGGTGGGCAAAATAAAAGGAATGGGCCTGTAATATATTGGTGTAAATTAGAACAATTTTCCTACAACTATAGCCTCTGTTCAAAGATCTGCATGTTTCTAATTTTATATTTATGAACAAGGGTTTGTATAACCCTTTGACTTTTCGAATCTCATAAGTAGTGCAAGAGAATTTAGACCATGAAATATTTGTCATCTAGGATAATCTCATCCTACTTCTAAATATAAACTAATTTTAACTTGTAGTTTTAATGGACAATGAAGTAGACTCTGAAGTGAGTTCCGAAGAAGGGTCACTGACCCGAAACATTAACTCTGCTTCTCTTTTCACAGATGCTGCCAGACCTGCTGAATGGTTCCAGCATTTCTTATTTTTATTTCAGATTTCCAGCATCCGCAGTATTTTGCTTTTATATTAATGAAGTTTACTCTATTGAAATAGCTGCTGTAGCTTCATTAAAGGATTTGATTATAGGTGAAAAGATTTTACAAGGTGAGACACACAACCTTTATTGTAGGTTGATTGTAACCTAGAATAAGGTTTACCACCTCAATTTGACAACTGACAAAATGGACCACAGCATCATAGTTTAAAGACAGTGGGATGGTCCCTTTTCTGCTTTGGGACAGAGTACAATTTCATAGCAGCCTTCTGATGCTTTGCCCAAATGTCCATTTTTGGCATAAGTTTTTGATCAGAATGCTGATCATACGTACTTCAATGTAACAAACTATTATGAACATTACAAATGGAAAATCTAATCTAAAGGATTCTGGCCATTCGAGGGAGTAGTGGTAGAAAATGCCTGACACTGCCCAGTTTTGCCAGAATATGGGACATCTTCCATTCTGTTAGATTATGGCTGATCTACCTCAATGCCACTTTCCCAGGCTATCCCTGTATCCAGCTATCTATCGATTTCTGTCTTGAACATACTCATGAGCTTTCACAGCCCCCTGGGGTAGAGAATTTCACATGTACCACCCTGAGTGCAGAAATTCCTCCATCTCCCTTTTACATAGTCTGCCCCTTACTCAGACTTTCCCCTAGTTCTAGACTCACCAGCCAGGGGATGCATCCTATCTACATTCACCCTGTAAGAATTTGCTAAGTTTCAGTGAGATCACCCCTCATGCTTCAAAATTCTAGAGTACTGACCCAGTTTCCTCAATCTCATGACAATCCTTTTGTTGCAGCAGCTTTTTCTGAAGCAGCGATGGTGCGAGCGAGGTATCAGCTGGGAAGGTGAGTTTCAGATTAAAGTAAATTACCTTTTGTTTCGGCGGACCAGGGGACTGCTGGGTAAGTAAACCTATATATTTGGGCAGTGGCTAAACCCGAAACACTACAAGTGTAGTGTCTCCCACCCATCCTCCTCCTCTAACCAAAAAAAAAGGACTCTTGTGTGGAGGGTTTGGTAAGGTTTTCCTTTTTTTTTTTTAAATCTCTGTTGTCCATTTAGTGCGGAGGGGATGGAAGCTAGGGCAGTTGCATGCTCCTCTTGCAGGATGTGGGAGGTGAGGGTCACCACTTGTGTCCCTGCTGACTTCACCTGAGAAGTGCACCCAACTCCAGCTCCTTGCAGACCGCGTTAGGGAACTGGAGCTGGATGAACTTCGGATCATTCAGGAGGCTGAGGGGGTGATCGAGAGCAGTTATAGGGAAGTAGTGACACCTAAGTTACAGGATAAAGATAGCTGGGTGACCATCAGGGGAGGGAAAGGGAATAGGCGCACAGTGCAGGGATCCCCTGTGGCTGTTCCCCTCAATAATATGTATACCGTTTTGGATACGGTTGTGGGGGACGACCTACCAGAGGAAAGCCACAGTGGCCAGGTCACTGGCACTGAGCCTGGCTCAGTGGCTCAGAAGGGAAGGGGGGAGAATAGGAGAGCAAAGTGATGAGATTCAATGGTTAGAGGAACAGACAGGAGATTCTGTGGTCGCCAACGAGACTCCCGGATGGTATGTTGCCTCCCGGGTGCCAGGGTCAGGGATGTCTCTGATCGAGTCTATAGGATTCTTAAGGGGGAGGGGGAGCAGCCAGAGGTCGTGGTTCATATCGGTACCAATGACATAGCTAGGAAAGGGGTTGAGGACCTGAAAAGTGAATATAAGGAGTTAGGTTGGAAGCTGAAAGGCAGGACGAGCCGAGTAGTAATCTCAGGATTGTTACTGGTGCCACGTGCTAGTGAGGCTAGAAACGGAGCGAGTGCAGCTGAACACGGGGCTACAGAACTGGTGTAGGAGGGAGGGATTCAGATAAGTGGATCATTGGGATACCTTCTGGGGAAGGTGGGACCTGTACAAGAAGGACGGGTTGCATCTGAACTGGAGGGGCACCAATATCCTGGGCGGGAGGTTTGCTAGAGCTCTTCGGGAGGGTTTAAACTAGTTTGGCAGGGGGATGGGAACCGGAGTCACGGACCAGTGGATGGGGTAGCTGTTGAACAGGCTGATACAGTGCAGAGAGTCTGTGAGGAAGGTTAGACAGTTGACAGGGTAAAGTTGCAGCCAGTATGATGGGTTGAAGTGTGTCTATTTTAACGCAAGAAGTGTCAGGAATAAGGGTGATGAGCTTAGAGCATGGATCTGTACTTGGAGCTACGATGTTGTGGCCATTACGGAGACGTGGATATTACAGGGGCAGGAATGGATGTTGGATGTTCCCGGGTTTAGATGTTTCAAAAGGAATAGGGAGGGAGGTAAAAGAGGTGGGGGAGTGGCATTGTTAATCAGGGATAGTATCACAGCTGCAGAAAGGGAGGTCGTCGAGGAGGGTTTGTCTATTGAGTCATTATGGGTGGAAGTCAGAAACAGGAAAGGAGCAGTCACTTGTAGACCCTCCAATAGCAGCAGACACATGGAGGAACAGATTGGGAGGCAGATTTTGGGAAGGTGCAGAAGTAACAGAGTTGTTGTCATGGGTGACTTCAACTTCCCTACTATTGATTGGAACCTCCTTAGTGCAAATAGTTTGGATGGAGCAGTTTTTGTCAGGTGTGTCCAGGAAGGTTTTCTGACTCAATATGTAGTTAGGCTGACTAGAGGGGAGACCATGTTGGATTTGGTGCTTGGCAATGAACCAGGCCAGGTGGCAGATTTCTCAGTGGGAGAGCATTTCGGTGATGGTGATCACAACTCCCTGACCTTTACTATAGTCATCGAGAGGGACAGGAGCAGACGGGATGGGAAAATATTTAATTGGGGGAGGGGGAATTACAATGCTATTAGGCAGGAACTAGGGAGCATAAATTGGGAACAGATGTTCTCAGGGAAATGCACGACAGAAATGTGGAGGTTGTTTAGGGCGCACTTGCTGCGACTGCTGGATAGGTTTGTTCCGATGAGGCAGGGAAGGGATGGTAGGGTGAAGGAACCTTGGATGACGAGATGTGGTACAGCTAGTCAAGAGGAAGAAGGAAGCTTACTTGAGGTTGAGGAAGCAAGGATCAGACAGGGCTCTAGAGGGTTACAAGGTAGCCAGGAAGGAACTGAAGAATGGACTTAGGAGAGCTAGAAGGGAACATGAAAAAGTCTTGGGTAGGATTAAGGAAAATCCCAAGGCGTTCTACACTTGTGTGAGGAACAAGAGGATGGCCAGAGTGAGGGTAGGGCCGATCAGGGATAGTGGAGGGAACTTGTGCCTGGAGTCGGGTGAGGTCCTAAATGAATACTTTGCTTCAGTATTCACTGGTGAGGAACCTGGTCGTTTGTGAGGACAGTGTGGAACAGGCTGAGATGCTTGAACAGGTTGAGGTTAAGAGGGAGGATGTGCTGGAAATTTTGAAAGACATGAGGACAGATAAGTCCCCGGGGCCAGACGGGATATACCCAAGGATATTACGGGAAGCGAGGGAAGAGATTGCCGCGCCTTTGGCGATGATCTTTGCGTCTTCACTATCCACTGGAGTAGTACCGGATGATTGGAGGGTGGCAAATGTTGTTCCCTTGTTCAAGAAAGGGAATAGGGATAACCCTGGGAATTATAGACCAGTCAGTCTTACGTCGGTAGTGGGCAAATTATTGGAGAGGATTCTGAGAGACAGGATTTATGATTACTTGGAAAAGCATGGTTTGATTAGAGACCGTCAGCATAGCTTTGTGAGGGGCAGGTCATGCCTCACAAGCCTTATTGAATTCTTTGAAGATGTGACAAAACACATTGATGAAGGAAGAGCAGTGGATGTGGTGTATATGGATTTTAGCAAGGTGTTTGATAAGGTTCCCCATGGTAGGCTCATTCAGAAAGTAAGGGGGCATGGGATACAGGGAAATTTGGCTGTCTGGATACAGAATTAGCTGGCCCATAGAAGTCAGAGGGTGGTAGTAGATGGAAAGTATTCAGCATGGAGCTCGGTGACCAGTGGTGTTCCACAAGGATCTGTTCTGGGACCTCTGCTCTTTGTGATTTTTATAAATGACTTGGATGAGGAAGTGGAAGGCTGGGTTAGCAAGTTTGCCGATGACACGAAGGTTGCTGGAGTTGTGGATAGTGTGGAAGGCTGTTGTAGGTTGCAACGGGACATTGACAGGATGCAGAGCTGGGCTGAGAAGTGGCAGATGGAGTTCAACCTGGAAAAGTGTGAAGTGATTCATTTTGGAAGGTCGAATTTGAATGCGGAATACAGGCTTAAAGACAGGATTCTTGGTAGTGTGGAGGAATAGAGGGATCTTGGGGTCCATGTCCATAGATCGCTCAAAGTTGCCACCCAAGTTGATAGGGTTGTTAAGAAGGCGTATGGTGTGTTGGCTTTCATTAACAGGGGGATTGAGTTTAAGAGCCGCGAGGTTATGCTGCAGCTCTGTAAGGCCCTGGTTCGACCACACTTGGAATATTGTGTTCAGTTCTGGTTGCCTCATTATAGGAAGGATGTGGAAGCTTTAGAGAGGGTGCAGAGGAGATTTACCAGGATGCTGCCTGGACTGGAGGGCATATCCTACGAAGAAAGATTGAGGGAGCTAGGGCTTTTCTCATTGGAGTGAAGAAGGATGAGAGGTGACTTGATAGAGGGGTACAAGATGATGAGAGGCATAGATAGAGTGGATAGCCAAGAGACTTTTTCCCAGGGTGGAAAGGGCTATCACCAGGGGGCATAATTTTAAGGTGATTGGAGGAAGGTTTCAGGGAGATGTCAGAGGTAGGTTCTTTACACAGAGAGTGGTGGGTGCGTGGAATGCGCTGCCAGCGGTGGTAGAAGCAGATAATTAGGGGCATTTAAGCGACTCTTGGATAGGTACATGGATGATAGTAGAATGAAGGGTAGGTAGTTACTTAGATCTTCGAGTAGGTTAAAGGTTCGGCACAACATCGTGGGCCGAAGGGCCTGTGCTGTACTGTTCTATGTTTTAATCCTGCCATCCCAGTAATTAGTCTGGTGAACCTCTGTTTCATGCCTTCTGTGGCAAGTAAATCCATCCTTAGATGAGACCAAAACTACGTAATACTCCAAGTGTGGTCTCACCAAGGCTCTATACAATTGCAGCAAGACATTTTCTGCATTCAAAACCCTTTGCGATGAAAGCCAACATACCATTAGCCTTCCTAATTACTTGCTGCACCTGCATGTTTGCTTTTAGTGACTCATGAACAAGGCCACACAGCTCCCTTTGGACTTCATCACTTGCCAACCTCTCACCATTTAAGAAATACTTTCTTTCTACCAAACTGGATAACTTCACACTGTATTCCATCTGCCATGTTGTTGCCTATTCTTGGCCTGTCTAAATCCCCTTGAAATCTCCTTGCTGCATCCTCACAGCTTCCATTCCCAACGAGTGTCAGAAAATTTGGAAATATTACATTTGGTCCCCACATCCAAATTCCTCAGATTGTGAACAGCTGTGCCCCCCAGCACTGATCCTTGTGCCCCACTTGTAACAGCCTGTTATCCTGATCCATTTATTCCTACTGTTTCCTGCCTGTTAACCAATTCTCAATCCATAGCAGTATATTACCCCCAATCCCATGTGCTCTAATTTTGTTTACTAACCTGTGTTTATCAAAAGCCTTCTGAAAATCCAAATACACCGCATCCACCGGTTTTCTGTTACAAGTAATCTCCTCAAACTCTGACAGATTTGTCAAACATGGACAGCGCAGTGGTTCACACTGCAGCCTCACAGCTCCAGCGATCTGGCTTCAGTTCTGGGTACTGCCTGTGCGAAGTTTGCAAGTTCTGCCTGTGACCGTGTGGGTTTCCGCCGGGTGCTCCGGTTCCCTCCCACAGCCAAAGACTTGCAGGTTGATAGGTGAATTGGCCATTGTAAATTTCCCCTAGTGTAGGTAGGTGGTAGAATTGAGGGAAGGTGGGGATGTGGTAGGGAATATGGGGTTAATGTAGGATTAGTATAAATGGGTGGTTAGTCGGCACAGACTCTGGGCTGAAGGGCCTGTTTCAGTGCTGTATCTCTCTATGACTGATTTCCATTACATAAATCCTTAACATTTTCTAAGTGTCTAGTCATCACATCCTTTATAATTTTTAACATTTACCCTACTAACATCAAACTAACAAGTCCGTAGTTCCCTGACCACCTCCAGGCGCGTATCCATTGTCTCTCGAGATAAGGAGGCCCAAAAGAAGTCATCACATCCTTTATAATTTTTAACATTTACCCTACTAACATCAAACTAACAAGTCCGTAGTTCCCTGTTGCTCTTTCCTAAATAATGGGCTTACATTTGCTATTTTCCAGTCTGCAAGAACCTTTCCAGAATCTATAGAATTTTGAAAGATAGCCACCAATACATTGCTATCTCTATAGCCACCTCCTTCAACACTCTGGAATGTAGCTCATCTGGTGCAGAGGATTTATCAACCTTCAATCCAGTTAATTTTTTGGGTGCTACCTCTTTGATACTAATTTCTTTCAATTCCTCACTTTTGCAAGTCCCAGCATAGTAGCCAGAAGCAGGAAGCTTGTATGTTAACTAGAGTCAGAGTTCACCTGGCCTGGCATTGATCAGGAATCAAATGTGGACTTTCAGTACCAGGTTTTGACGGTGAAATCAAGCAGGACTTTAAAGGTTGGGTGTGGGAGGGGGCAGTGGTGGAGGGTGTCTCCAATCTTGCAGAAAATTAAGCTTTCTGATGACTTGGTATCCTTGGCTGTTTGTGTTCCCTGAGCAGTCTCTTTAGTGAATTGCTAAAGCACAAATGTTGTAGGATCCAATGGAAGATTTGAAGATTGCTTGCTTGTTTTTGCTTTCATTCCTATTTGGTGGGTACACTCTAGCAGTAATTTAGCTGCAAATATACCAAATTAAGTCCACAAGTAACTTAAAATGAAGGCTGAAGGATTGACCTGAGGTAGGATGCCTCTGGCACTCAGGATTGCCAGAGGCTGAAAAGAAGGGTCAGGGATGTACAAATTGAGTAGGAAAACCAAATTTACAACATAGATTGGAAAAAGAATTGTAACCATGAAACAATTTTCACATGTTCTTTACAGCAAAAATAACTAGCAGTTTTAATTGTGTTCCATTATCAATTTAAAAGTTAAAATGTGCCACATTGATCTAATTTGCTTGAGTTCATTGTGAAAAAAAATCAGTAATTGCACAAAACATGGGGCTGGTCTCAGCATTCCATTGGGATGACTTATTACAGTTGTGAGCCATTCAGCAATGTGACCATTGGCTTTTCTAATGTTCAATGTGCACCAAATATCTACCAAACAAAAACAGCCCTACAAATCCTGTATGAATAGTAATTGAAAAATTAACAGGAAAAATTTTTATTCTACCATTTAAAAAAAAATTAGTTTCCCTGTAAGTGACTTACTGGTATGGACTGCAGCTATAGCAGCTCTGTTTCCTCCTCTGACTGGCCATTCTTGAGCTCTGGAAATCCCTCCATAAGCCCCTCTGCCTTGCTTAACTCTTTTTTTAAGATTCTCCTTAAAACCTACCTGATTGATCATGATATTGGTCATAAGATCACCTATGTGGGTTGGTGTCTTTTGTTTTGCTCTTGTCAAGCGCCTTGGGCCCTATCATTACACTAAAGGTTGTTAAACCTTAAATAAATAAAAGTTGTTAAACCTAGAAAGTGTATCTTGGCTGTGTTACACTGGTGAATCAATTCCAACATTAAAACAGTAACTACACTTTGAATATATTTCACTGGTTGTAAAGCACTTTGGTGCATCTTGAGCTTGTGAAAGTTACTGAATAAATGATCATTGCACTTTTTTTCAATAGTATTCAGGAGTGGAAGCACTGGCTTTTTAAAAACATATATATAAACAAACCAACCTCTAGGTTGAAGGGAGCAGTAGTGCACTGTTGGCCACCCTGTTTGGGCTCTTTATCAAAAGTCAGCTAGCAAGGTCAAGATTTGGGCTGTGGGTTGGGGGAAAGAGATTCAACTAATGAACAGTAAGCAGTAACTAGAGAAGGGCCCAAATTTTTCAGTAGTAATGACTGTTAAAAGTTTCACTCTCACTCCCGAAACTGACCAAGTTCTGGAGTCTGCACCTATACAGAATAATGCAGAAATCCAGAAGTTGCTGTGTTACGTTTCTCCAGGTATGCTGTTGAGCTACCCCACCCAAACTGCAATCTTGGAAATTAATGGTATTGACAAGAACTTCCATTTCTATTAGTCTCGCTGTAAAAACCTGTGGGGGGAAAAAAAAATTAGACCCTACTAAATAATCGCTGCTAAACACTCTCGCTGACCCTGAAAAACTAACTTTATTTATGGAATGTCATTTCTCAATTCTACATTTTTAAATTTCCTTAGCATGTATCCTCTTTCTACTTTAGATTGTTCTTTCTATCATTTATTTTGTATCTGAATACTTGGTCCTTTTTAATTTGTTTTTAACTTCCTGGTTTGCTGTTTATGGATACTTAAATATGACTGCCTGCCTACTTGCTGACATCCCTGCTGCTGCACACCAACATTTGCCCTTGACTTGGTGCCAGGTTTAAACTGCTGGGAAAGGGATAAACCATGCTACAGATTGCTAGATTTCTGGGCAGCTTTCTTGGAGGACAGTAGCGTGTGTCCTTGCTTGGCTGCCGACTGCAAAATCAGGGTCTGAAAGATTGGACGGTTCCAAAGTGTATCCAAGTAACTGCGTAAAGAAATTCATGTTGCATCGCAGTGACATTTGCTCCCTTGAATTAGGTCTTCCATAGACTACCACCTGTGACGACAAATCTTGTCAGTACAAAAGTTAACCTTTTAAACATTCAAGCCATGTATTAACCCAATGTTTTTTTTAAAGTTTGCTGCTGCATAAACTTTATTCTGAATTTGTTTTTTTACTTTTTAATCAGGCATCTAGATCAGTGCTGGCTTGGAGGGCCAAATGGCCTGTTCCTGTGCTGTACTGTTCTTTGCTCAACACATGCTGAGAAATTTAACTTTTTATCTATTCACAAAGTAAACATTGATCCCTTACAGGATGAGACTGGGAAAGTAATGCAAAACAAGGAAATGGCAGAGACTTTGAACAAATATTTTTGTATCAGTCTTCATGGTAGAAGACACTGAAAGCCTCGCAAGAATAGAAAATCAGGGGGGAAAAGGGAGAGAGGAGCTTGTAATAAGGGCTATCACTTGAGGAAAAAGTACTAGGAAAACTAATGGGACTAAAAGGCTGCATCCTAGGGTCCTGAAGGAAGTGGCTGAAGAGATAATGATGCATTGGTTGTAATCTTCCAAAATTCCCTAGATTCTGGAAAGGTCCCAGGGGATTGGAAAACCTCATGTGTAACATCCCTATTCAAGAAAGGAGGGCAACAGAAAGCAGGAAACTATAGGCCAGTTAGCCTAACATCTGTCACTTGTAAAATGCTGGGATCTATTGCTAAGGAGGTAGTAGCAGGATGTTTAGAAAATAATGCAAGCAGAGTCAACAAGGTTTTATGAAAGGCTGGTTAACAAAATTGAGGCTCTTGGAATAGGAGAGTCAGTGTCCAATTGGATAAAACATTGGCTTAGGGACAGAAAATGAATCGTGGTAAATAAATTACTTGGATCTTAGAATAGAGTAGAATTTCAAAATTTGCCAATGATGCCAAACTTGGAGGAGTGGCAAACAGTGAGGATGATGTGAACTGCCTGCAACAGGAAATAGGTTAGCAAAATTGGCAGAAAAGTTGCAGGTGGAATTTAATACTGAAGTGTGAGATAATGCATTGTGGCAGAAGGGGTAGGGTGAGGTAATATAGATTTAATGGCACAGTTCTATAGTATAGGAACAGAGGGACCTGGGGTGCATATGCATCTATCTTTGAAGGTGGCTGACATCGAGAGAGTGGTTCGCAAAGCATATGGGATCTTGGGCTTCATAAACAGAGGCATAGAGTACAATAGCAGGGAAGTTATACTGAACCTTTTATAAAGCTCTGGTTAGGCCCCAACTAGTATTGCACCCAGTTTTGGTCACCACACTTTAAGAACGATATGAGAATCCTTGAGAGGGTACAAAAGAAATTTATCAGTGGTTCCAGAGATGGGGGATTTTAGTTACAAGGTTAGGTTGGAAAAGCTGGGGTTGTTTTCCCTGGCGCAAAGGAGATTGAGGGGAGAGGTGTAGGTAGAGGTGTACAAGATTATGACAGGCTTGGTTAAGTTAGACAAGGAAAAACTGTTGTCATTAACAAATGGTACAAGGACTGGGGGACACAGATTGAAGGTATTAGGCAAGCGATGCAGAGGGATGTGAGGATGACCTTTTTTTACGTAGCAGGAAATGACCTGGAACACTCTGCCTATGAGGGTGGTGGAAGTGGAGACCATGATTTCAAAAGGAAATTGAATGGCCATTTGAGGGAAGTAAACTCGCAGGGCTACGGGGATTGAGCAGGGGAATGGGACTGGCTGGATTGCTCTGTGAAGAGCCAGCATAGACTTGATGGGACGAATGACCTCCTATGTTGTAAATGACTTTATGAAAGGAAAATCATGTTTGACAAATTTGTTAGAGTTCTTTGAGGATGTAATGAGCAGGGTGGATAAAGGGGAACCAGTAGAAGTAGCGTATTTGGATTTCCAAAAGGCTTTCAATAAGGTGTCACATGAAAGGTTACTGCACAAGGTAAGAGCTCATGGTGTTGGGGTAATATATTAGGATGGATAGAGGATTGGCTAACTAACAGGAAACTGAGAGTTGGGATAAATAGGGCATTTTCAGTTTGGCAAACTAATTAGCAGGGTGCCACAGGGATCAGTGCTCGGGTCTCGACTATTTATATTCATGCCTTGGATGAAGGAACTGAGTGTACTGTAGACAAATTTGCTGATACAAAGATAGGTGGGAAAACAAGTTGGGAGGAGAACAGAGTCTGCAAAGAGATGTAGATAGGTTAAGTGAGTGGGGGAAAAAAAATGGGCAGATGGAGTATAATGTGGGAAAATGTGTTTATCCACTTTGGTAGGAAGAATAGAAAAGCAGAAAATCATATAAATGGAGGGAGATTACAGAATGGTGTACAGAGGAATCTGGGTGTCCTCGTACACGAATCGCAAAAAGTTAGTATGCAGGTACAGCAAGTAACTAGGAAGGCAAGTATAGTATTGGCCTTTATTGCACGGGGAAAATGGAGTATAAAAGTAGGTGGGTCTTGCTACAACTGTACAGGATATTAGTGAGACCACACCTAGAGTACTGTGGACAGTTTTAGTCTCCTTATTTAAGGGCAGATATGCTTGCATTGGAGGCAGTTCTGAGAAGGTACATTAGGTTGATTCCTGGGATGAAGGGTTTGTGTTATGAGGAAAGGTTAAACAAGTTAGGCCTATACTCATTGGAGTTTAGAAGAATGAGAGGTGATCTTATTGAAACAAGATTCTGAGGGAGTTTGACCAGGTAAATGCTGAGAGGATGTTTCCCCTTGTGGGAAAACTTGGGGGCGCTTTTTCAGAATCAGGAATCTTTCATTTAAGATGGAAATGCAGAGGAATTTCTTCTGTGAGGGTTATTAATCTTTGGAATTCTCTTCCCCAGAGAGCAGTGGAGGGTGGGTCGTTGAATATATTGAAACTGAGACAGATTTTTGATCTACAAGGGAGTAGAGTGGAGTTGAGGCAACAATCAGATCAGCCGTAATCTTATTGAATGGTGGAGCAGGCTCGAGAGGCCAAATGGCCGACTCCTGCACCTGTTTCTTGCACTCAAGGTGGTGAAGAATAAGAACATAAGACTCACCAAAATCTAAAGTTTTTAAGAATCTGTAATGAAATATTTTGAAAGTTGTGCTGTGGAGTACTGTGTAATGTAATAAAATTTAATAATACTTGTTTATAAGATCATTCTGACTCGTTCAGAGTACAGGAGAAAGTTAATTGTATAATTTATCTCTGAGCCATATGAAGATCTGAGTATGTTAATCTTTGCAAAGGTAACACTAGGCTTGTGATGCCCTTGAGGTTATGAAAGGGAAAATTCAGGTGAGGTATGAAGACATGCCTGCTGGCAAGTTAATTATGATGCAAAGTTTTACATTCTCAGGTTTTCCATTTAACAAATGCCTTTCACAAAAGTATTTTCAATTTGGGAACAAAAAGGTCTTGCCCTTTAAAAAAAAAAAAAAGAATATGCCAAAGCCTGTCTGAAAATTCGAGTCTACATCTTTAAGGGCAATGCATAATTTCATTAAAATTGTGCAATCTAGCAGAAGATAGCACATGAAATGAATCGGCTTTCAGCCAGCTGCACTAGTTTGAAGAATCAAGAACATTTTTACAGCACCAAACCTTCAGCACAAAACTCTTCCTGTTCTGAAAGCATGATTTACATGTGAGCCTCTTTCAAGTTCAGAATATTTGAACATGATGTATCAGTCAGGCTACATACATTTTCTTGCATCCTTGTAAAAACTGATGTCTCTTTGATTTTGGTGTTCCTGCACTATGGAGACGTTCCCTTTTTCAAGGGACATCAGCGGTCCAGCACAAACCAGGGATTAAACCTATATAGCTTAGGGACTGCCTCAGCCATCAGGGCAGCATACTGACCTTTTAAATAGGCTAGGTAATTGGATTTCAAGAAATTCAAGTTTTCCATGAATGCGCTCATTTTCATTGCAAGTTCTTTTATACATAAGGTCTTTCAGGTAGATTCATGTGCAAATCTCCAGCCTTGTGTAGTACTGGGAATACAATCCATCAGATCCCAGTTGAAGGACAGGATCAGGGCTTTGATGCCTCCGTGGTTAAATAAATCACTAACATTCACTAAGAATGACGGCACAGTGGCGTAGTGGTTAGCACCGCAGCCTCACCGCTCCAGCAACCTGGGTTCAGTTCTGGGTACTGCCTGTGCGGAGTTTGCAAGTTCTCCCTGTCTCTGCGTGGGTTTCCGCCAGGTGCTCTGGTTTCCTCCCACCTCCAAAAGACTTGCAGGTTGATAGGTAAATTGGCCATTGTAAATTTCCCCTAGTGTAGGTAAGTGGAGAATGGTGGGGATGTGGCAGAGAATATGGGATTAATGTAGGATTAGTATAAATGGGTGGTTGTTGGTTGGCACAGACTCGGTGGGTTGAAGGGCCTGTTTCAGTGCTGTATCTCTAAATAAATAAATAAATGGCCAGGTACTGGAAGGATCAGGCATCCATACAACTGTACAGCATTAGGAGTCAAAGCTTTCAGATGGGAAGGTGGGGTTGGGGAAAAGTAGTTAAATTTACTAAGTTTGTGAATTTATCTATGTAAATGTATTTTTAAGTGGTTATGGTGAAATAAAATTAGTCTGCAATTCCTGTATGTAATTCGCTTGTTTAGTTGTATTTCTAGCACTAGGTGGCCCCAAAGAAAGCTGCATGATATTGCAAACAAAAAGCAAGAAACTGAAGATGGTGGAAATCCGTTTCCAGAATTTTCTGTTTTTCAATCAGCAGGTTAGGCAGTATGCAGGGAGAGAACAGAGAAGTTGATGGGAACCTAGCGACAGGGCAACAAAACACAGGAGAGCGGAGTGTTTAAAAGCAACACAAAAACCAGACAGCAGTAACACTGCAACAAAGCAGAGATCAAAACTGTAATGAGCTCTTTATGTTGTCTGATGCAACATAAATGAGATGTGTGGAGTCCAGTTATACTGAAGATCTCTAACAGGTTTATTAACAGCTAACAAGTATATACAGTACAGAGAAAACTATTTACAAAACTTTCGTCTGGGTGTTACAATTGCAGAGTGGCTCTGACTTGTAGTCACATGACTGCATCCTGGTACTTAGCTCATTAGCATTCTGAGTTCTTAAAGGGACATCACTCTAGGCAATCATACAGCAAAAACAGGTTGTGAAAAGTAAAAAAGTGATGTCATTTTACAACACAGAGGGAGCAGCAGCATAAGAGAGTTTTCAGGTAAGTATTTCAGTTAATTATATAATTATACTATACATGTTTGTTTATATTTTTAGCAACTGATCCATTAGTTCAAGAATCGGAGAGCTAGGGAGTAAGGGAGTGCGAGCATCAAGAAGAGAGGTAAAAACACCTAAATTGATGTCAGCACCAGGGAAGGAGCTGATTGGTATGTAGCTGGTGAATGGTTTATTTCCAGATCATATCAGGGACAAGTCGGGGGAAGATATCAATGTACTAGTCAGGCAGTGAACAGTGGCAAATGGAGTTCAATCCAGAGAAGTGTGAGGTAATGCATTTGGGGAAGGCTAACAAGGTGAGAAAATACACAATGAATCGTAGGATATGAGAAGTGTGGAGGAACAGAGGGACTTTGGAGTGCATGTCAACAGATCCCTGAATGTGGCTGAACAGGTAGGTAAGGTGGTCAAGAAGGCATATGGGATACTTGCCTTCGTTAGCCGAAGCATAGAGTACAAGGGCTGGGAGATTATGCTGGAACTGTATAAAACACTAGTCGGCCACAGCTGGAGTACTGCATGCAGTTCAGGTCACTGCACTGTAGGAAAGATGTGATTGCACTAGAGAAGGTACAGAGGAGATTTAGAGAAGATGTTGCCTGGACTGGAGAATTTTAGTTATGAGGAAAGATTGGATAGGCCAGATTGTTTTCTTTGGAACAGAGCAGGCTGAGAGGAGACCTAATTGAAGTGTACAAAATTATGAGGGGTCTAGATAGAGTGGATAGGAAGGCCCTATTCCCCTTGGTTGAAGGATCCATAACCAAGGGACATAGATTTAGGGCAAAGGTAGGAGGTTTAGAGGGGATTAAAGAGGAAATTTTTTCATCCAGACAGTGGAGGGGATCTGGAATGGGTGGTAGAGGCAGAAACCCTCATAACATTTCAAAAGAACTTGGATATGCACTTGAAGTGCTATAACCTACAAATGGACCAAGAGCTGGAAAGTGGGATTAGGCTGAATGGCTACTTGTCAGCCAGCATGGAAACGATGGGCAGAATGGCTTTCTGTGCTGTAAATTTCTATGATTCGATGATTTCTGTAAGTTTCAATAGTAATTTAATAAATAAGAGGCATTAAAATAAATTCCAGTGTTTTAGTGCTTAGTGCAACCTGGTGTGTAGAAAAAGGAAAAAAAATTAGAAGTAAATATATAAATAATCTAGATTAAGATATAGCAGAGTAGATTATGTTTTAGGGCTGCAGTGTATAGAAGCTTGTGGACAGTGAGACTGTCCAGAGTGAAAACATCTGCATTAGATGGGCTAGATTTAGTGAGGCCATTTGGAATGGGAATGGAGGTGTTGGAGGGCCGGAGAATAGCATCGGACGCGTCCGCCCGGAAATCTGACATCGTGACATCTGTTCCAGATTAGTCAGCAGCGAGAAAGCACCAAAGCGGTATCGCTGCCACAATGCGATGGGGCTGAAATTTAAATTGTAGAACAGTTAGTTTTAGTCCAGGGCATCACTGCAGGAGTTCCTCAGGGTAGTGCCCTAGGCCCAACCATCTTCAGCTGCTTCATCAATGACCTTCCCTCCAACATAAGTGGGGATGTTCGCTGATGATTGCACAGTGTTTGGCACCATTCGCAACTCCTCAGATACTGAAGCAGCCCATGTCCATATGCAGCAAGACCTGGACAACATGCAGACTTGGGCTAATAAGTGGCAAGTAACATTCGCGCCACATAAGTGCCAGGCAATGACCATCTCAAACAGGAGAGAATCTAACCATCTCCTCTTGACATTCAATAGCATTGCCACAGCTGAATCCCCCACTATCAACATCCTCAGGGTTACCATTGACCAGAAACTGAACTGGAGTAGCCACATAAATGCTGTGGCTACAAGAGCAGGTCAGAAGCTGAGAATTTTGTGGCAGGTAACACACCTCCTGTCTCCCCAATGCTTGTCCACCATCTACCATGCACAAGTCAGGAGTGTGATGGAATACTCTCCACTTGCCTGGATGGGTGCAGCTCCAACAACACTCAAGAAGCTCAACACCATCCAGGACAAAGCAGCCCACTTGATTGGCACGCCATCCACCACTCTAAACATTTACTCCCTCCACCACCAGCGCACAGTGGCAACAGTGTGTACCATCTACAAGATGCACTGCAGCAACTCACCAAGACAGCAGTTTCCAAATCCATGACCTCTACCACCTAAAAGGACAAGGGCAGCAGATGCATGAGAACACCACCACCTGCAAGCCACACACCATCCTGACTTGAAACTATATCGCCATTCCTTCACTGTCACTTGGTCAAAATCCTGGAACTCCCTTCCTAACAGCACTGTGGGTGTACCTACACCCCAAGGACTGCAGCAGTGCAAGAAGGCAGCTCACCACAATTTTCTCAAGGGCAATTAGGAATGGGCATAAATGCTGGCCTAGCCAGTGACGCCCACATCCCACAAACAAATCAAAAAAAACCATTAACGTGTAATCATAATTCAAGGGGGCTTGGAATTAAGTGGACGACGGGTGGCACTCACGTACCTTCGGATCTTCGGCCATTGAAAGCTGGCACCCATGCTGTGATGGGTAGGCCGCCATGACCAGCACTGCACAGGGGAAGAGGAAGGTGTGGAGGCCGTTGTTGGCCTGCAGTGCTGTGAACTCTGCATGAGAGGGATTGGTCTTGGGTGGCATTGGCAAGGCGGATTGGACTTGGATGGCAGTAGCAGGGGTTTGATCTCGGGTGGTCAGCACAGGGTGGGGCTTGTTCTTGGGTCAGATGGTCAGTTGGCCATGCTGCTGGATGAGAAGGTCAGGTGACCATACCATCGGGTGAGATGCTTAGCTATCAGCAAGGGTGTGCACTGAGGACCATTACCAAGACATCCGAGAGGAGTAGCAAAGGGAAAGCTGCCAAGGCAGGTTCGTCTCTGCAAGGACAGTGCTCTGCAGGCCCACTGATCACTTGGCAATGGATCTCATACACCTGTATTTTTGGACCCCAGTGGCATGATGCAGTCCCTCCAATGGAAGGAGGGCCAGGAGGCAGCTGCCCATGAAGTTCCACAACGAGAGCAACAGCTGCCAGCCATGCCAAGAAGGGCCCACCTACGCCAGAGAGGGTACCAGACTCGACTCAACTACCTCCAAAATGTTAGAGCAGCATTGTCAGTGAAGACTGCAGCTCTCCAGGGAGGCCGTCACTGACTTACACGCCATGCTGCAGGACAAGTTGCGACCCTATGCCCAGGGCCTTGGAGCTCAATGTGGCATTGAACTTTTATATTTCTGGATCATTTCAGGGATCCACTGGGGACGTGTGTGGTGTCTCCCAGGCAGAGGCCCACTACTGCATCAATGTCTCGAACTTGCACTTCAGCTCAATGACTCTGAGCTGGAGAGATTCGAGACAGTGACATTGGGCTGAATTTAGTGAGCCTGTCACGGGTCCCGGTGGCAGACCCGGAAGTGGATGCCATTCCCGCTCATCATGTGTGCGACCAGCCCACCACAATCACACAGCGGATGGCCAGTTATAATAATGGAGGTGCAGGGCCTGACATAATCATGTGACCAGGGGTGCGATTTGAGGTGCGTGTATGTAGGTGACCAGTGTCCTATTTAAGAGGGCCGGTGACTATGTGTGCTACCGCACTGACCCTGACAGTCAGACAGAGAGGGCACTCGGGTTTGGGGCCATTGCTGGATTTCCCCAGGTGCAGGGTGTGATGGATTGCACACATGTGGCCATTTAGGCTCCAACAGATCATCACTGGGGAAGAGGCCCTTCCCTTTCAGTCTGGAGGAGAATCTTGAGGGAGGCATCACTAAACTGTGGGGCCACCCTGTGTCTTGCCTCTGCCATCATGTGGCGTCCTTCACCAGAGTTTGGGGTGGAGGGCGCAGGTGGGGTGGTGGTGACGGTCCAGGAGTTACTACAATAACAGCTTCAGCAGAGATCGCAAAACAGCAAATGAGCCTAAATTTCTCTTTGCCTCCCTGTCTCTCTGCCTCCGTCTCTGTCTCTCTCTCTGCCTTTGACAAGGTCCCTCATGGCAGACTGGTATCAAAGGTGAAGTCACACAGGATCAGAGATGAGCTGGCAAGATGGATACAGAACTGGCTTGGTCATAGAAGACAGAGGGTAGCAGCGGAAGGGTGCTTTTCTGAATGGAGGGCTGAGACTAGTGGTGTTCTGCAGGATTCAGTGCTGGGACCTTTGCTGTTTGTATTATATATAAATGATTTGGAGGAAAATGTAGCTGGTCTGATTAGTAAGTTTGCGGACACTCAAAGATTGGTGGAGTTGCGAACAGTGATGAGGCTTGTCAGAGGATGCAGCAGGATATAGATCGGTTGGAGACTTGGGTGGAGAAAGGGCAGATGGAGTTTAATCCGGACAAATGTGAGGTAATGCATTTTGGAAGATCTAATACAGGTGGGAAGTATACAGTAAATGGCAGAACCCTTAGGAGTATTGACAGGCAAAGAGATCTGGACGTACATGTCCACAGGTCACTGAAAGTGGCAACGCAGGTGGATAAGGTAGTCAAGAAGGCATACGGCATGCTTGCCTTCATCGGTTGGGGCATAGAGTATAAAAATTGGCAAGTCATGCTGCAGCTGTACAGAAGCTTAGTTAGGCCGCACTTAGAATATTGCGTGCAATTCTGGTCGCCACACTACCAGAAGGACGTGGAGGCTTTGGAGAGGGTACAGAAGAGGTTTACCAGGATGTTGCCTGGCCTGAAGGGCATTAGCTATGAGGAGAGGTTGGATAAACTCGGATTGTTTTCACTGGAACGACGGAGGTGGAGGCGCGACATGATAGAGGTTTACAAAGTTATGAGTGGCATGGACAGAGTGGATAGTCAGAAGCTTTATCCCAGGGTGGAAGAGTCAGTTACTAGGACACATAGGTTTAAGGTGCGAGGGACAAAGTTTAGAGGGGATGTGCAAGGCAAGTTCTTTTTTTTTTATTCTTTCATGGGATGTGGGCATCGCAGGCCAGGCCAGCATTTATTGCCCATCCCTAATTGCCCTTGAACTGAGTGGCTTGCTAGGCCATTTCGAGGGCATGTAAGAGTCAACCACATTGCTGTGGATCTGGAGTCACATGTAGGCCAGACGATTTCCTTCCCTAAAGGACATTAGTGAACCAGATGGGTTTTTACAACAATCAACAATGGTTTCATGGCCATCATTAGACTAGCTTTAAATTCCAGATTTATTAATTGAATTCAAATTCCATCTTCTGCTGTGGTGTGATTCGAACCCATGTCCCCAGAGCAATACCTGGGTCTTTGGGTTACTAGTCCAGTGACAATACCAATACGCCACCGCCTCTTTACACAGAGGGTGGTGAGTGCCTGGAACTTGCTGCCAGGGCAGGTGGTGGAAGCAGGTACGATAGAGACATTTAAGAGGCATCTTGACAAATACATGAATAGGATGGGAATAGAGGGAGACGGTCCCCAGAAGTGCAGAAGGTTTTAGAATAGACAGGCATCAAGATCGGCGCAGGCTTGGAGGGTCGAATGGCCTGTTCCTGTGCTGTACTGTTCTTTGTTCTTTGTCAGCAATGCAAGCAGGGCTGACAGGGCTTTAAATGTGGCACCAACACCTGCTCCCAAGTCATCAGATGCCATATTCAGCACCTTGAATCCTACCCGTGTCTCATGATTGGCCAGGCCCCGTGCCTCCATTATTATAATTGGCTACCCACTGCGTGATTGTAGTGGGCTGGCTGCACACATGACTAGTAAGGACAATGCCCACTTCCAGGTCTGCTGCCAGGACTCGTAACGGGCTCACTAAATTCAGCACGATGTCACTATCTCAAATCTCTGTGGCTCAGCGTCATTGAGCTGAAGTGCAAGTTTGAGACACTCTGACACGTACGGGAGGGGCAGCAGCATCAGGACAGTTTGTTCTAAACTGCAGTCACATCTCTTGGAGAGGTGCAGGTTTACAACAAGGTTGGTGTGACCATTAGTGTGCAGAGTAAGGAAAACCTTAGATAGAGATAGAGAATGAGGATCCATTGAAACTGATCTGAATCAACAGGTGAAATGCACTTGCTACCTGTGAGGATGAGGATAAAACTGGCAGATAAACGGCCAGAATATGGAACATGGCAACTGGAGCGGGGTGCTGTCCAAATGGGGAAGGAGGAGGGAAAGTGTAATGATGTAATGTGGTAGTTATGGGGGATTTGATAATTAGGGGGACAGCTAGTATCTTTTGTAAGCAGGATTGAGAGTTCCAGATGGTATATTGCCTACCTGATGCCAGGGTGAGGGACACCTCGCACTCTCTCTAAAGGATATTGAAGAGGGAGGGGAGGATTCAATCATTGTGATCCATGTTGGGACCAACAACTTGGGTGAGAGTAGACATGAGGTCCCGTTTGGAGAGTGGAACAAAGTAGGAGCTAAAATAAGGAACAGGAATTCAAGTGTTATAATCTCAGGAAATTGGGATAAACAGATTATTAAGGTGAACACATGACATTTCATGGGACATTAGCACCAGTACTCAGACAGGAAGGATTGTACCTTTGGGACGGTCTCCACCTGACAAAGCTGGGATTAGGGTGATAGCAGTAAGGATAAATAGGGTGGTCACAAGGATTTTAAGCTAGTCAATGGAGGAGGGAATGAGGGCTCTGGTGGAAAAGATAGTATAAATAATAGTTCTAAAATAAACAAAAAGGAAGAGAGCAGAATTACAGGTAGAAATTGTGCTTTAGCCACTACAGATAAAAGGCTGGATTTTATTTTCCCACTGCCAGGAGCAACAGCATGCGAAAAAAAGGGCTGCACGCCACCACACCGCCACAATCTTGAGCGCGACAGCTCATTTAAATATGCAGAGCGGCCACCCACCCCCCCACCCCCGCCAAACACCTGGTGGGGGCAGCCTGGGCAATGCCCTGAATGGCGTCAGCTCAGGTGCTGGTGCCATTTTTATTGGGCTGCCAGCCCTGCTCAAAGAATGCAGAGTCGCCCCTGTTCCCTCTGCCCCCACTACACTAAAAATAAATGTTTGGCCTGTTCCCCTCCCCATGCACTGAAACTGCAGAGTTGCCCCCATCCCCACTACATTAAAAATGTTCTGATCCCCCTTCCACACTTCGGTGGTGCCAGCCTTCCCTGGAACGGCAAGTGAAGATGCATGAGTGGCCCCCATCGCACTGAAGATCCGGATCCAATGGTAAGATCACTGGGAATTGGATTTAAATGTATGTGTAAAGTTAATTTCAATATTTAAATTCGGGTCCTGTCCCCGAGCGGTGGGGGGCCACTTCGGAGCCTCGCCACCTCCGGATGATCGTGCGCAGCAATCTCAGTGCCGGGCTCCATGGCAGGCTGCTGCCACTGTGGTCTTCTGGCCCCCCAACACGCCTTCCTCCCTCCGTACCTCGCTGCAGAGCCCGATGTCTGGAGCTCAACAAAATTCAGCCCAAAGAGTAAACTAAAAGATATAAATTAATTAAACCAGGGAAGAAAAATAAGAAGTATCTGAGTAAAACATTAGAGCAGTAAGAAAGGTTAAAGTGTGTAGCCCAAATGAGCGCTCTTTATACAAACACAAGGAGTATAAGGAACAAACATTCAATTAACGGATATTGTTATGGACAGGTAGGAAATTATAGGGGTGGTTTCACTTTTCACCTCTTAACTAACCGCAGATAGTGTTTTCATTAGAATTCTGTTTCAACCCTTGAGCAGTTTTTTGGTCAATTAACAGACAAATGACAGGCTTTCTCATAGGTTTAAAGAAAGATAAATGTTTATTAAACAAAAAAACCTGAAAATTTGCAACTTCACCCACACACACATGCGCACACGCACACATATGAGAAAAGATAGCGATTAGAAGATAGCATGCATTTAGGTCGAGTTCATTGAGAAACCTTGTTTATTTTCCCAGGAAGAAAATGTAAATAATGCAGGCCTGTTCTTCCTTTTGTTTTCTGGTTCCCTGGAGTCAAGCTTTGGAGAGTTTCAGGTGGACAGATGCTTTGCTCCAGATTTCTTAGGTTAAATGTCAGTTACAGTCTAATGACAAAGATACTGGGCTGAATTTTACAGGCCCACCTGACATTGGAGGTTGTGGCGTGGAGGCTGGAAAGTGCCTCTGGCAAAGGCCTGCCATGGACCTCGATGCCAGGAAGGCCCACCCCAATATTGCCGGTGGTGGCGAGGCTTCATGGCGGCACAACCACCCCCCACCCCCCTGTACCACTCGGTGACAGAAGCCAAATTTACATATGTTAAATAACATAAATGATTGAATAAATTACTTACCCGCTTCCACCGTCCGTTCCAGGGCAATATTGGTGCCAGTGGCCGGCATTCCCATGCCTTTGGATCACTGTCCGGGGATCTGAAGTGGAACACTGGTGGGGAGCGGGCAGCAGGTAAGTTTTTCAGTTGGGGGGGTGTGTTGGTGGGGGGAGGGAGTGGTGTCAGAATAATTTTATTGGTCCAGGGGATGGTGGGAAGGGGTAAAGTTTAAAGTTTATCAACCTTGGGGGGGAAGGTCAGGTGCACCAGTAAGTGTTTTGGGACGGTGCGGGGAGAGGGCAGGTACATAATTCTATGGTTATTGGAGGGGTGGTGGGTGGGAGAGGGTCAAGATCAATGTAATTAATTTTTTACAATCATTTCTCCTTTAAATATTTAAATTGCAAGTTAGGGCTTGCAACCCTTTAAAAATCACATCAGCACCTGACCAAAGGCAGCTGACGCCATTGCCAGGGAAGGACCACTTGCCCCCTCCACGTTGTTGAGGGGTGGGCAGTCTGGCCCGGCCATTTAAATGAGCCTCCGCGTTTAATATCACGGCGGCTCTCCGTTTACGTCCCTCACCAATTATGGCAGCAGCACCATAAATTTCAGCCCCATGTTTCAGTCTCTCAGATGGGGTGTTTTCAAAGATCACCTCTGCATCTCTGCCGCTAGGTAGTTTTTAAAGTTGATATTCAGCAGGATCTTCTTAGCTGGAATAGATCTCTAAAACTGGTAATTTTAATTTTTAAAGTGACATGGAGGAAATAGTAAGATTTATAAATTTAATAAAACATCGAAGCCCTTTTCCCACCCACCCCAATGACCACACAATTTATGTATGGCCCTCTCCACACAAAAAAAACTATTCTTCCCAACCCGAACTTTGCCCCCCGAACTTTGTTACCTCTACCCTTCAACCCCTTCCCACCATCCCCTCAGCCAATAGTTTTCCGCGAACCCTCCCTCCACCCACCCTGAAAAATTCACTCCTCCCCTTTCCCCACCACTGTCATGCCTCAGATCGAATGGAGATTTGAAGGCACGGGGGTTCTGGCCACTGGCCGGAATATCGGTGTGGGACGGCTGTCGGGGCAAGGTAACTGTTAATGCATTGATTTAAATTTATTTAAATATTTAAATGAAGGCTCAGCCTTTGAGTGGTGGGAGGGCTGCCCTGAGGCCTCGCTGCCACAAGTAAAATGGGGCGGAGCCTTCCTGGCATTGAGGCCTGTGGTGGGCCTCTCCCAGAAGTATTTTCTGGGCTTCCCCACCACACCCCCGATGTCGGGGAGCTGGTAAAATTCAGCCGGCCTGCAAAGGTCATTGTTAGTCCAACTGGTTGAAAAAGGTCGCCATTAACAGTAAATAGGGCCATTAGCATTTCTAATGCTTTCTTCAAGGCTGGTCCAGACATGATGATGGGTTCAGTCACCAGCAGTCACTATGTATATTTGCAGTAGAGGAGAGGTCATCTGACGTCTTACTCCATTTTGTCTGATAGCAAAAGTGAGTCCATTTTTGGGAGGTTAATTCATCAGTTCATTTTTATAGTTCATAATTGTTCCTTGCATGAGTGACCATATGACATGATAGCCATTACTGAGACATGGCTGCAAGAGAATCAGGACCTGGAACTAAATATACTAGGTAATAAGGTCTACAGGAAAAATAGTAGAAGGGGGAGGAATAACCTTAGTGAGTAAGGATGATGAAACCTCAATGATAAGAGCAGATATAACAAGAGGTAGGCAGGCAGTAGAGACTTTATGGGTAGAATTGAGAAGTAGGAAAGGATTCAAGACTGCAGTGGGAGTTGTGCCCCTGGTAGCAGTTGTGAAGTGGAAGATTGTATAAATGCAGAGATTAGATAAGGCTGTCACAAACGTAAGGTGGTTTTAATGGGGGATTTCAACTTTCATATAGATTGCAATAAGCAGAAAGGTAGTGAATTTCTGGAGTGTGTCTGGGATAATTTTGTGAAACAGTATGAACTAGAACCAACTCATCCGTGAACTTCTTTTTGCCGATGACTGTGCTGTCCTGGTCCATAATTAGTCAGATCTGCAACCTTTAACAACATGTTTTTCTGAGGAGGCACAAATCTTCAGACTAAAAATCAGTTTAAAGAAAACTGAAGTCCTGCATCAGCCTGAAACCCAAGAAGAATATAGACCACCAAGCATTGTCATCAAGGGAACCGAGCTGAATGCTGTCAAGCAATTTACCTATTTCGGGAACATCATCTCCTTTGGTGCCACCTTAGACAAGGAAGTGGACAATAGGCTCTCAAAAGCAAACAGTACATTCGGCAGACTCTACAAAAGAGTGTGGAGCAACCACAGCCTCAGAGCACAGACCAAACTCAAAGTGTACAAAGCCGTAGTCCTCACCACCCTTCTGTATGGTGCCGAGTCAATGGGTCCTATACCGCCATCATGTATGCCTTCTAGAGCGCTTCCATTAGCGCTGCCTCCGCAGCAGCCTCAAGATCCACTGGCAGGACCACATCACAAACTTTGAATCCTGGAAACAGCCAACATCACCAGCATCGAGGCCATCCTCCTGCAAAGCCAACTGCGTTGGGTGGGTCACATTGCCCAGATGGACGACAGTCGCCTGCCCAAGATGGTGTTGTATGGAGAGCTGACCACTGGTAAAAGGAACAGAGGGGACCCATGCAAACGTATCAAGGACTCCCTGAAGAAGTCCCTCTCTGTGTGCCACATCGACCATCACCAATGGGAAGTGCAGGCCATAGATTGTGATGCCTGGAGATGCTACATCAGGAGTGCTACAGACACTATTGAGACTGAGCAAAGCACCAGCATGAAAGAGAAAAGGAGGAGAAGAATAGATCCAATTACCCCAGCAGCGACTACACCTTCACTTGCACCTGCTGTGGGAAATCTGCTGGTCACAGATAGGCCTGACTAGCCACCAGCGGGCCTGTAACAGATGAGTACAACCTTCCCAAAATCTTTATCCGTGAAGAAATGCCAAGAGAACCAACAAAGGGGAAGCCATATTACATTTAGTAATGAGCCAGATTTAGTTAACAGCCAACTGGTGCGTGAATATTTATCTAATAGCAATCATAATAATAAGGGAGAAATGCAAAACAGCTACTAAGATTCTAGATTTAGATAAGGCTGACTTCAATGTGATGAAACAAAGACTGTCCACAGTAAACCGGGCAAAACTGTTAATGGGTAAAATGACAGAAGAGTAGTGAGAGGTGTTCAAAAAGGAATGTAACATGATACAAAACCAACTTATACTCCTAAGGGGCAAGCGCTCCACTTGCTAAAAAAAAACCATGGACAACTAAAGAGGTAAGAGACAGCATAAAGTTAAAAGAAAACGCACACAAAAATGTAAAAATTGCACAGATCCTGGTGAATGGGAAAGATACACAGAGCAACAAAGGGTGGCAAAACAGATAGTAAGAGCTACAGAAATAGAGTATGAAAAGAGTATCAAAATCAACACGAAACATTTTTACAATTATATTAGGAAAAAGAGAGTAGTCAAGATCAAAAACTGATAATGGTGATATTGTCAATGAAAATAAGGGAGTGGCAGACATGCTAAATCATTACTTTGCATCAATATTTACAGTAGAGGAAGATATCAGCATGCAAGAAATCCCGAGGAAAATAATATGGAATCTGAGGCAGAATTACACAAAAATTAATGAAAGCAAAATAACGGTAATGGAGAAAATAATGGCACTAAAGAGTGACAAATCCCCAGGTCCAGATACTTTCCATCAAAGGATTTTAAAGGAAGTAGGTCAGAACATCGCCAATGCCCTAATTATAATCTTCCAAAGTTCTCTTGATTCGGAAACAGCACCTTTAGTGTGGAAAATTGTGCATGTCACACCACGATTTGAGAAGTGAGAGAGGGAAACCAAAGAATTATAGACCAGTTAGGCTAACATCTGTTGTCAGGAAATTGCTAGAGTTTATAATTAAGGATAGAGTGACTGAACACCTTAAATGTTCAGCTGATCAGAGAGAGCCAACATGGATTTGTAAAGGTTAGGCCATGCCTGATGAACCTGATTTAATTTTTTTTGAAGAGGTGACTGATGTAGTGGACAGGGGAATATCTATGGATGTTATTTATATGGACTTCCAGAAGGCATTTGGTAAGTACTTCATGAGAGACAGCTAAAGTTGAAGCTCATGGAATTGAAGGCAAATTATTGAGCTGGTTAGGAAATTGGCTGAGCTGCAGAAGACAGAGAGTAGGGATAATGGGAGGTGCTCTTATTGGCAGGATGTAACTAGTGATGTTCCGCAAGGATTTGTGTTGGGGCATTAACTATTCACCAAATTTATTAATGAGTTAAATGATGCAATAGAAAGATGCATATTCAAATTTGCTAAAGACACAAAGATAAGCAGTGTAGAAGCATAAAATTATAAAGAGATCTCAATAGATTAAGTGAATGGCCAAAACTGTGGCAAATGGATTTCAATGTATGCTACTGGGAGGTCATCTTGCTCGCTATCTTAAACTGGGTTCTAAGCTCTAGCAAAGCTGGTTCATCATTCTTTTCAGAGAGTATAATTTCAGGGGTCTCTGAGAGCTGCTTGAGTGCACAGAGTGTGAAGAAGGGAGTTTGGTAAGTGAGGGAGTTCAGTAAGGAGGGGAACTATAAAGTAATTAAGAAAAATCAATTTAATTTAATTGAGAGAGAGAAAGAGGGCAGGAGAGTTCACAGGGCGACAGCGAGAGAGGAGCAGGGCTAACTGCTGCTGCCACTGCTGCTAGTCTGCTGGCAATTGGAAAGAAAAATCCAGGTGTGACATCACAGGGAAGCAGGTAGGTGATTGGCTGGGTGAGACCTCAGAGCTACAAACAAAACGAGAGGGGAGAGAGAGTGGCGAGGCACAGGGAGCTCGGTGTGTGACTGGTGGGTATTTTCTAACTTGCTTATTTTCTTTTTTCTGCTGATTTTCATTTCTTCTCTAACATTTAAGTCTATCTATTATGCAGAAGCTAAAATACCGGTAGTCAGTGAGCTGGTTACTCGTTTGTTCATTCTACTTAGAACCATTTTATTGTGTTTATTTAACTTCCAATTTTAGTGCAGTAGATAAATAATTTGAGGCATGGCAGGGCTGCGCACACCTGTCAAATGCAGATCCTGTTCCATATGGGGACTCCAGGACCCTACCCATGTCTTGGACAACTACATGTGCAGGAAGTGCCAACAAATGCAAAAACTTGAGCGCCAAATCTTGGAACATGAGGAGCAGTTGGGTGTCACTGAGGTGCATTCACGAGCATGAGGGATACGTGGATAGCACCTTTCAGGAGGTGGACACCCCACAGCTTAAGAGAGCACAGGCAGAGAGGGACTGGGTGGCTGCCAGACCGACAAGAAGGACAAGGCAGATGGTGCAAGAGGGCATCCCACTTTCTAACCGGTATTCAGTTCTGAGTACCGATGGGAGAGAAGGTTGAGTGCATGTCCACAGGTCCCATAAGGTGGCAGGACAGGTAGATAACGTGGTAAAGAAGGCATATGAGAATGCTCTCCTTTATTGGCCAAGGTATAGAATACAAAAACAGGGATGTAATGCTGGAACTGTATAAAACACTGGTTAGGCCACAGCTGGAGTATTGCGTACAGTTCTGGTCACCACATTACAGGAAGGACATAATTGTTCCGAAGAGAGTACTGAGGAGATATACCAAAATGTTGCCAGGGTTTGAACATTGCAATTATGAGGAAAGATTGGATAGGCTAGGGTTGTTTTTCTTGGAACAGAGGAGGCTGAGGGGTGACAATTAAAGTGTACAAAATTATGTTTAGTTTAGAGATACAGCACTGAAACAGGCCCTTCGGCCCACCGAGTCTGTGCCGACCATCAACCACCCATTTTTATACTAATCCTACACTAATCCCATATTCCTACCGCATCCCTACCTGTCCCTATATTTCCCTACCACCTACCTATACTAGGGGCAATTTATAATGGCCAATTTACCTATCAACCTGCAAGTCTTTTGGCAGGAAACCGGAGCACCCGGAGGAAACCCACGCAGACACAGGGAGAACTTGCAAACTCCACACAGGCAGCACCCAGAATTGAACCCGGGTCGCTGGAGCTGTGAGGCTGCGGTGCTAACTACTGCGCCACTGTGCCGCCCAGAGGGGCCTTGATAGAGTAGACAGGAAGGACCTGTTTCCCCTAGCGGAGAGGTCAATTACCAGGTGGCACAGATTTAAAGTGATTGGTAGAAGGATTAGAGGGGCCATGAGGTAACCTTTTCACCCAGACAGTGGTGGGTGTCTGGAATTCGCTGCCCGGATCGGGGGTGGAGGCAGAAACCCTCAACTCATTTAAAAGGTACCTGGACCTGCACCTGAGGTCCTGTAACCTGCAAGGCTACAGACCAGGTGCTGGAAGGTGGGATTAGAATAGGAGGCTAGTTTTTACTGCTGGCTGAATGGCCTCTTTTTGTGCCGTAACTTTTCTATGGTTCTATGGTCTATAGGCGAACAACAATGTTGCACCTCAGACATTTGACAAAATTATTCACTCAGTCATGGACATGGGGGCAATTAATCTATATATAAAGTGTATAGCCAATCTAATGCCATCAAAATACAGTCCACATAAAACACATTTCTCTCTATTAATAAAGTAGTTAAGCATACAAACATCAGTGGTGGGCAGCAGAACTGTATTAGCAAGCTAGCAAGCAAAATAGTATGCAATGCCAATGCAAATTACTTTTGTTGATAGAATAGAGCATGTCACCATGTCATGGGGCAGTAGATAGAGCTTATCGGATGACCTCGGTGTATTCACACTGTTTCAGGGATGTAAATTCATTCAATAAACCATGAAACTCAAGGAGAGTATTGTTATTGTGGTTATTGAGGTGAGACAGTAGAAAAATCAACAAAAGGAAGACAGAGCATTTCTCACACTGCTGTTGTCACAATTCAATTTAACCTATGATGGGCAATGTTTGTGAAAGCTTTCCACCTGCTTGTAATATGTGTCTGAAGACAGGGCAGCCAACAAAAGGGCAGTGATCTCCAAATTAGGAGAATTTTATAGGATGGAATAGATAGTACTTCACAAGAGTCATGTAAAACAGAAAAGCAGAGTTGGACAGAAAAGGACAGAGAGATTAAGGATAGGTAGCCAAGACTAGTTTATTCTACTTGACAGGTTGTTAAACCAAGTCCTGGATTCTAAAGTGCAGAATATTACATCAATGTGTTTTGTTGAACGATAATCTTCTTTAATCCACTGACTGGAGATCTGAATTTATATTTGTTAAAAGACAAGCTGCCAGCAAAGTCATCCTTTCAGCTTAAGATGGTCACCTAGTTTGCTACACTGTATCCTGTCATGTGACAAACCCCTCCCCATCTATGGTTTTAGGCTGATGTTTTCCCTGCAGCAGAGGAGAAGCAACCAGACTCCGACATGAGCAGATCCTAAGTGGGGTCCTCCCCCCACCCCCTCTCTTTCTCTCTCTCTCTCTATTCCAGCTTGAAAGCTTTCAAATTCTGCTTGTTGACTGACCTTTGCATACTCCGGCTACAATCAGAAACACCGTTGGAGGAAATCATCTGCATCGCTATCTCCAAGAGACCCACTGAACCAGTCATCTACCTCTTCAAACTTAAAGCCTCAGGACCACTAAATTCTGCTCGAAGCCAGTCGAATCATCAAACTTCACAGACTGTATACTTTTTTATGAACTCTAACTCAACCAATCTACCTTCCCCCACTCTGTAACTTATTTGTGTATGCGTAAACCTCCAGTGTGTGTGTGAGTAAAAGTTGGGGCATTGGTTATTATTTGATTAATTTGGTTTAGGTACAATAAAGTTAACCTCTTTCGTTGTTAACTCAAGAAAACCTGTCCAATTGGTTCTTGTTATGATCATAGCAAGTAAGTAATCAAACACCTACTGAAATGGCCAGTACATCTACTTTAAGAAAGAATTAAACCTGTTGAGGTCAAACTAGTAGAAGGTAAAGAGGGAAGCCCTTCGACCCCTCCTCACTAGACCATTACAAGAAACAACAGCATCTCTCATGGACAAAATATAATTTATTCACCAAAGCTAGTGACAAAATTAGATAAACGCAATTACAAGCAAAGAGCGCCCTTCAGTTCCTCCAATTAAGCAATTGTCTTAAATTCACTTCTGTCTATATCTCAGTTTTTCACTGTCGATTCCAATTCAGCTCTGACAAGGTGCACTTTTAACGTGATTTAATTATATCTTACAGACAGCTTTCAAATAACATTGGCCTTCAAACTGATGCTCATTTTTAAAACTGCAAACGCATCATGGATTTTGTTAAGGAATCATAGCCAGTTCATCATAGATTAAGGTTTATTAAAGCTATCCATTACATTGAATTTACTAACTATTGTATATGGGTCAGCAGCATCCTGCCAATATCACTCAGCCCCATTACAGCATACTCTTGTATTCATGGGGAACTTACAGTGCTACCTCTGGAGATTCCTTGGATTTTCTTGCCTGTTTTACCCTCAATACAAGTTCTGGAACAATGTGATTCCAAATGGATAGAAGTGGAATTGTGACATTTATATAGAAGTAAATGTGCAGCAACTTTCAACATGTCACTGAACTTGTGTCCCAAGTGAAAGTAATGCGTGCCAGAGCATAGAAATTGAGACATTCCTAAGTGACTTTAGCCATTGTAAAATGGATTTACATAACACAAGCCTTTAAGCTTGTACTTTAAAATAACCTAGCGGCTAGGGAGTGGGGGAGAGATATAGAGAGAGGAGTACATAGAGAGAGAGAGAGGAGGGAGAGAGAGGGGGGAGAGAGAGCAAGAGAAAAGGGACAGATAGAGAGTGATCGGGACAGAGAGAGAGAAGGTGGACACAGAGAGAGAGGGGGCAGAGAGAGAGGGGGCAGAGAGGTAGCTAACCTTTTTGCGTGGGGGGCCACATTACAATTTTTGTCTTACATAAGGGGCAGCGGAGACAATTTCAGAAGGATAAAGGCATTTACCATTTAGCTTACTATTAATCAAAACAACAACAAATGTTCATTTTTGTGAAGACGTTTTAAATGAGAAGACTAATTTATTGACTTACTTTCTCATCATTATGTTGGACACTGATTTAGTGAGATACCTAGCTTTTTGTTTTGCTTGCACAAGTAGTCAATGTCTGCTCACACACTTCTTGTAGGGATGCAGAGTATTCTGGATAGATGTTCATCTGTCAGGAATGATCTTGATCGCTTTCTGTCCCTCCTCTCTCTCTGTCTGTCTGTCTCTCTCTGCCTCTCTCTCTGCCTCTCTCTCTTCCCCTCCCTCTCTGTGATCCCCCTCTTTGTGTCCCCCATCTGTGTTGACCCCCCCTCTATGTCATTCCCTCCCCTCTCTGTGTCATTCCCTCCCCCCCTCCTTGTCTGCCCATCTCTGTGTCCCCCCTTGCTGTCTCCCCCCTCTGTCTCTCTGTGCCCCCTCTCTCTCTCTCCCTTTCTGCCCATCTCCCCTCTCTGCCTCTCTCTCTCCATCCCCCCATCTCTCTTTCTGCCTCCCCCTCTCTCTCTCGCTCTCTCTCCCCTCTCTCTTTCTCCATTCCCCCATCCCTCTCTGTCACCCTCTCATTCTCTCTTCCTCCCTCTCCCCCCAGACCCTTCCCCACCCCTGCCTACCATTGCTGAGAGTGGGAACAGCACTTTCTGAACTTCGGACACATTTGGAGTTTTCCGGCGGGCTTTTAAAAAAACAATCAGAACCCACCGGAAGACCCCGAAGTTGTCTGAAGTTCAGAAGCGCTGTTTCTGCTCTCAGCACCTGTCAGCTGTCAGCGGTGAAACTGTTGCTCTGGTCAGAAAGAAGAGCCAATGGGAAATTTTGTGTCCCTACAATTACCAGTCTTGGATCTCAAAATCTTTTACCATGGACACTGGTGTTCAGGTACAGATATGTTGCTGACCCCTGGCTGTGCCTTCATGTCCTAGGTTCCCCAGCCAGCTCAAGGAAACAACCTCTCAGTGTCTAATTCTGTCAAGCCTCTTCAGAATCATGTATGTTTCAATGAGATTACCTCTCATTTTCCTAAATGTCAGCGAATATAGGCCCAATTTACTCAGTCTCTCATCATATGACAACCCTCTCATCCCACGAATCAATCTAGTGAACCTTCACTGTACCGCCTCCAAGGCAAATATATCCTTCCTTAAATATGGAGACCAAAACTGCGCACAGTACTCCAGGTGTGGTCTCACCAAAGCCCTATACAATTGTAGCAAGTCTTCCTCATTCTTGTACTCCAATCCCCTTGCAATAAAGGCCATCATGCCATTTGCCTTCCTAATTGCTTGCTCTACCTGCATACTAACTTTCTGTATTCCTTGTACGAATACTGCCAAGCCTCTCTGAACATCAACATTTTGAAGTTTCCTGCATTTAAAAAAATATTCTGCTTTTGTATTCATACTACTAAGTAAATAGTCTCACACTTTCCCACATTATACTCTATTTGCCAACTTGTTGAATCTATAATAAAGGATGTGATAGCTGGACACTTCGAAAATAATGGTAGGATTGGGCAGATTCAACATGGATTTATGAAAGGGAAATATTTTCCTCAAAAGGCAGTGGAAGCAGTCTTTGAATATTTTTAAGGTAGAGGTAGATAGATTCTTTTTTTTTTATTTTAGAGATACAGCACTGAAACAGGCCCTTCGGCCCACCGAGTCTGTGCCGACCAAGAATCACCCATTTATACTAACCCTACAGTAATCCCATATTCCCTACCACCTACCTACACTAGGGGCAATTTACAATGGCCAATTTACCTATCACCTGCAAGTCTTTAGCAGTGGGAGGAAACCGGAGCACCTGGCGAAAACCCACACGGTCACAGGGAGAACTTGCAAACTCCGCACAGGCAGTACCAAGAATTGAACTCTGGTCCCTGGAGCTGTGAGGCTGCGGTGCTAACCACTGCGCCACTGTGCCGCCCCAAGCAATGGGGTGAAAGGTTATTGGGGGTAGGCGGAAATGTGGAGTTTAGAGTACAATCAGATAGCCATGATCTTGTTGAATGGCGGAGCAGGCTTGAGGGGCTGAGTGGCCTACTCCTGCTCCTAATTCATATGTCTGTATGTTCATATGGAAATCATGTTTAACAAACCTGTTGGAGTTTTTTGAGGATGTAACTAGCAAAGAAAATAAGAGGAAACTGGTCGATGTGGTATATTTAGATTTTCAGAAAGCTTTTGATAAGGTCCCACACAAGAGGTCAGTAAACAAAATTAGAGCACATGGGATTCGGGGGGAATATACTGGCATGGATTGAGAATTGATTAATGGACAGAAAACAGAGAGTAGGAATATATGGGTCATCTTTAGGTTCACAGGTTGTGACTAATGGGGTATCACAAGGTTCAGTGCTTGGGCCCCAGCTATACACAATGATTTGGATGTGGGAATTAAATGTAATATTTCCAAGTTTGCAGATGACAAAACTAGGTGGAAGTGTGAGTTGTGAGGAGGATGCAAAGATGCTTCAAGGGGATTTAGAGAGGCTGAGTGAGTGAGCAAAAATTTGGCAATGGAATACAATGTGGAGAAATGTGAATATATCTACTTTGGTACAAAAAACAGAAATACAGAATATTTATTAAATCGTGAGAGGCTGGGAAGTGTTGAATTTCAAAGGGAGTTGGCTGTCCTTGTTCATGAGTCACTGAAAGCTAACATGCAGGTAGAGCATGTTACAAGAGGATTTGAGTATAAGAGAAAAGATGTCTTACTGCAATTATGTAGAACCTTGGTGAGACCGCACCAGGAATATTATGTGCAGTTTCGGTCTCCTTTCCTAAGGAAAGATAGACGTGAATATAGGAGGTATGATCAGTAAGTTCGCAGATGACACAAAAATTGGTGGTGTCGTAAATAGTGAGGAGGAAAGCCTTAGATTACAGGATGATATAGATGGGCTGGTAAGATGGGCGGAGCTGTGGCAAATGGAATTTAATCCTGAGAACTGTGAGGTGATCAATTTTGGGAGGACTAACAAGGCAAGGGAATATACAATGGATGGTAGGACCCTACGAAGTACAGAGGGTCAGAGGGACCTTGGTGTACTTGTCCATAGATCACTGAAGGCAGCAGCACAGATAGATAAGGTGGTTAGGAAGGCATATGGGAAACTTGACTTTATTAGCCGAGGCATAGAATATAAGAGCAGGGAGGTTATGATGGAGCTGTATAAAACGCTAGTTAGGCCATTGCTGGAGTACTGTGTACAGTTCTGGTCACTACACTATAGGAAAGATGTGATTGCACTGGAGAGGATGCAAAGGCGATTCACCAGGATGTTGCCTGGACTGAGCATTTCAGCTATGAAGAGAGACTGGATAGGCTAGGGTTGTTTTCCTTAGAGCAGAGAAGGCTGAGGGGGGACTTGACTGAGGTATACAAAATTATGAGGGGCATAGATAGGGTAGATAGGAAGAAACTTTTTCCCTTAGCAGGGGTGTCAATAACCAAGTGGCATAGATTTAAGGTAAGGGGCAGAAGGTCTAGAGGGGATTTGAGGAAAACATTTTTCACCCAGAGGGTGGTTGGAATCTGGAACACACTGCCTGACGGGGTGGTAGAGGCAGGAGCCCTCACAACATTTAAGTAGTATTTAGATGAGCACTTGAAATGCAATAGCATACAAGGCAATGGGCCAAGTGCTGGAAAATGAGATTAGAATAGATAGGTGCTCGATGGCTGGCATGGACACGATGGGCCGAAGGGCCTGCTTCTGTGCTGTATAACTCTATGACTTTATGACTCTAAGATATACTTGCCAGAGAGGGAGTGCAACAATGGTTCACCAAACTAATTCCTGGATGGAGGGATTGCCCTGTGAGGAAAGATTAAATAGACTGGGCCTTTATTCTCTGGAATTTAGAAGAATGAGAGGTGACCTCATTGAAACTTACAAAATTCTTACATGGCGCGACTGGGTAGATGTGGATAGGATGTTTCCCCTGGCTGGTGAGCCTAGAACCAGGTGACACGGTTTCAGAATAAGGGGCCGACCATTTAAGACTGAAATGAGGAGGGATTTCTTTACTCAGAGGGTGGTGAATCTTTGGAATTCTCTACCCTAGAGGGCTGTGGAACCTCAATCATTGAGCATCTTCAAGACAGAAATCAATAGATTTCTGGATACTAATGACATCAAGGGGTATGTGGAGAGTGGGGAAAAATGGCGTAGTGGTAGATGATCAGCCATGGCAGAGCAGGCCCAAAGGCCTGACTGGCTTACTCCTGCTCCTATTTCTTATGTTCACTCACTTAACTTGTCTGTATCCCTTTGCAGCCACTTTGTGTCCTCCTCACACCATACATTCCCACCTAACTTTGTATGGTCAGCAAACTTGAATACATTAATATAGATTGTAAATGGCTGAGGTCTAGCACTGATCCTTCAGCACTCCACAAATTACAGCCTACCAACTTGTAACTGCTATATTTATCCCTATTCTCTGCTTCCTGTCTGTCAACCAAATCTTCAACCATGGTAATATATTATCCCAACTCCATGAACCCTTATCTTGCATATTAGCCTCATGTGTGCCAGCTTATTAAATGAATTTTGGAAATCTAAGTATACAACATCTACTGGCTCTCCTTTGCAAGAACACAAAAATTAGGAGCAGGAGTAGGCCATTCGGCCCTTCGAGCCTGCTCCACCATTCAATAAGATCATGGCTGATACGTTAGTGGCCTCAATTCCACTTGCTGCCCCATAACCCTTGACTCTTTTGTTGATCAAAAATCTATCTGACTCAGCCTTGAATATATTCAATGACCCAGCCTTGACTGATCTCTGGGAAGAGAATTCCATAGGCTAATGACCCTCTGAGAGAGATAATTCCTCCTCATTTCAGTCTTTTAAACTGTGTCCCCCAGTTCGAGTCTCCCTCACAAGGGAAACATCCTCTCAGCATCCACCCTTTCAAATACCCTCAGAATCTTACATGTTTCAATAAGATGACCTCTCATTCTTCTAAATTCCAATAGATATAAGCCCAACCTGCTAAATCTTTCCTTATAAGATGACCCCTTCATTGTAGGAATCAGTCAAATGAACCTTCTCTGAACCACTTCTACTGCAATTATATCCTTTCTCAAGTAAGGAGACCAAAACTGTATGCAGTACTCCAGATGCAGTTTAACTAAGGCCCTGTACAGCTGTATCAACATTTCCCTACTTTTATACTCGATTCCCCTTGAAATAAACACCAGCATTCCATTTGCCTTCCTAATCACTTGCTGTACCTGCATACTAACTTTTTGTGATGCGTGTACCAAGACTCCCAGATCCCACTGTACTGTAGAATTCTGCAGTCTCTCTCCATTGCTTTTCTATTCTTCCTACCAAAGTGGACAAGTTCACATTTCCCCACTCATTTGACCTATCTAAATCCCTTTGTAGACTCTTTATTTCCTCCTGACAGCTTACTTTCCTACTTATCTTTGTGTATCCAAGTCATTGATATAGATCGTAAATAGTTAAGGCCCCAGCACTGATCCCTGCAGCAGTCCACGATTAATGGCTTGTCAATCCCAAAATGACCCATTTATCCCTCCTCTCTGCTTCCTGTTAGCTAACCAATCCCCTATCCATGCTAATATGTTACCCCCAACACCATGAGCTCTTTTTTTGTGTAGTAACCTTTGATTTGGCACCTTATCGAATGCCTTTTGGAAATCCAAGTACATGACATCTACAGATTCTCCTTTATCCACGTTGCTTGTTACCTCCTCAAAGAACACTTATAAATTAGTCAAACACGATTTCCTTTTCACAAAACCATGTCTACTCTGCCTGATTGTATTATAATTTTCTAAGTGTCCTGCTATAACCTCCTTAATAATGGATTCTAGCATTTTCTCTGACAGATGTTAAGGCTAACTGGCCTATAGTTTCCTGCTTTCTGTTTCCCTCCTTTCTTGAATAGATCTGTTACATTTGCAAATTTCCAATCTGCTGGGGCCTTTCCAGAATCTAGGGAATTTTGGAAGATCACAACCTATGCATCGAATATCTCTGCAGCCACTTCTTTAAGACCCTAGGATGCAAACATCAGGTCCAGGGGATTTGTCAGACTTTAGTTCTAATAGTTTTCCCAATACCTTTTCCCTAGTGAATATGATTGTTTTAAGTTCCTCCCTCCCTTTTACCTCTTGATTTTCAAGTTTTCTTGGGATTTTTTTGTGTCTTTGACAGTGAAGACAGACACAAAATACCTGTTCAATACTTCTGCCATTTCTTTGTTTCCCATTATTAATTTCCCAGCCTCAATCTCTAAGGGACCAACACTCACTTTAGTTACTCTTTTCATTTTAAATACTTGTGGAAACTCTTAATATCTGTTTTTATATTTCTAGCTAGCTTTCTCTCATACTCTAATTTCTTACCCTTTTTTTTGGTCCTTCTTCGCTGCTTTCTAAAATCTGTCCAATCTTCTGACCTACCACTAATCTTCACAGTATTGTACACTTTTTCTTTCACTTTGATACTATCCTTAACTTCCTTAGTTAGCCACGGATGGTGTATCCTTCTCATTGAGTCTTTCTTTCTCAATAGAACATATCTTTGCTGAGAGTTATGAAATATCGCCTTAAATGTCTGCCACTGCTTCTCTACTGTCCTACTTTTTAATCTATTTTCCCGGTTCACATTAGCCAACTCTGTCCTTATACCCTTGCAATTGCCTTTATTTATGTTAAGACACTAGTCTTAGACCCACACTTCTCACCCTCAAACTGAATGTGAATTTCTATCATGTTATGATCACTGTTGCCTAGAGGCTCCTTTACTATAAGGTCATTAATTAATCCTATCTCATTGCACATTACCAGGTCTAAAATACCCAGCTCCCTGGTTGGCACTAGAACGTATTGCTGTAAAAACAATTGTCCTGAATACAGTCTATGAACTCATTTTGCGGGCTACCTTTGCCAATCTGATTTGTCCAATCTATATGAAGATTAAAATCACCCATGATTATTGCTGTACCTTTTTTACAAGCCGCCATTATTTCTTCCTGTATACTCTGTCCTACAGTGTAGCTAGCATTAGTGGACCTATAAACTACTCCCACAACTGACTTCTTACCTTTGCTGTTTCTTATCTCTACCCAAACTTTTTTTTATTCTTTCATGAGATGTGGGTGTCACTGGCAAGGCCAGCATTTGTTGCCCATCCCTAATTGTCCTTGACAACTGAATGGCTTGCTAGGCTATTTCAGAGTGCAGTTAAGAGTCAACCACATTTCTGTGGATCTGGAATCACATGTAGGCCAGACCAGGTAAGGATGGCAGATTTCCTTCCCTCAAGGGCATTAGTGAACCAGATGGGTTTTTATGACAATCGATGATAGTTTCATGGCACTATTACTGAGACTAGGGGCTGAATTTTTACAGCTTCAAAAATGGTATGGTGCGAGATGTACGCTGCTGAACTGCTGCAATATTGAGTACAGTGGGTCATTTACGTGGGGGCAGACGCTTCATCCCCGGCAACAGCGTCCAGTGCCATCGTGCAGGCGCCGCCGCCATTTTTAAAGGGCTTCAGATCCTTCCAAGGCATTTAAATTTTTAAAGGCACCGTTTTTCAAAAATTAAAATAAAAATTTTATTCAAAGTTCCAATCCCCTCCCCCAATGACTAATCAGTTTATTAATTGCCTTCCCACCCCACAAAAAAAAACCTTTCTTCTGATCCCGAACTTACCCTCCTGAACTTTAGTAGCTTTGATCTTCAACCCTTTCCCACCATCCCCTCAACCCATAGCAAGAGTTTCCCTGCGCCCCCTTCTCCCACCCTCAAAACTTCACTCCTCCCCCCTCCCCACCAGTGTGCCATCTCAGATCTGCAGGAGTTCTGGCAACCGCCCGAAATATTGGCCATCATGGCGAGGTAAGTAATTGTGCCTTCATTAAAATGTATTTAAATATTTAAATTAAATAGCCATCACCAAGCGGCGGGTGAACCCCTCTGAGGCCCCGCTGCCACCAATAAAATGGAGCGGGGCCTTCCTGGCTTCAGGGAGCATAGTGGGCCTCTCCCGGAAGTATTTTCCGAGTCCCCTGCCATGACCCCCAACATCAGGGGATTGGTAAAATCCAGTCCTAGTTTTCAATTCATGATTTTTTTAATTAATTAATTGAATTTCCTAATTAATTGAAGTTAAATTCCACCAGCTGCCATGGTGGGATTTAAACCCGTGGCCCCTGGGCATTGGCCTGGGCCTCTGGATTATTGTTCAGTGACATTACACTACACCACCGTCTCCCTTGAAACTGATTCTACAGGCAGGATTTTATAGAGGCCTCGATGTCAGGATCTGTGGTGGGGGGGTGGGGGTGCACATGGAGATTGCCCCAGTTGAGGCCCGCCACGGACCTGGATGCCGGCAGGGCCCGGCCCAATCTCCACGGAGGCGTAGAGCCTTGTGGCAGCTCTGCCCACCACCCCCCCCCCCACCCCCGCCACTTGTCGATGGGCCCTGCAACTAAATATTTAAATAAATCTACATACCTGACTTAATTGCAAGTCTGTCTCCGCCTCCAGTCCCATTGCAATCTTCGTGCCACTGGCCGGCACTCCCGCACCTTCTGATCTCTGTCAAGCGAATCAAGGCCCCACACTGGTTGGCAGGGGGGAGCAGGTCAATTTTTCTGTGGGGTGGGGGGCAGTGATAACGTCTTCTCATTGGTGGAAGGGATGGTGGGAAGGGGTAAAGTTTATAGTTGATGCACTTTGATGGGGGGGGAATGGTCATTTGGAAAAGGAAAGTGTTTTGGGCTGGAGAGTATTTAATACTGTGGTTATTGGGGGGGCGGGGGGAGAGGTGCAAAAATCCTAGCTTTAATATTTTTAATAAATGTTTACTGCTTTCTTAAAAAATCCCAGAAGTGCTCAAAGCCCTTTAAAATAGCTGACGCCATTGCCAGTGATGGACAGGCCGCCCCCCCCCCCCCCCACCATGTGATTGGGGGGTGCAGCCTGCCCTGGCTATTTAAATGAGCCACTGCACTTGGAATCGTGGCGGTTCTTTGGCTTGCAGCCCAGGTGTGCGGGCCAACATTTCTTTCACCTGGCCGATTTTGGCGGTGGGCCTATAGATTTCAGCCCTACATCTTGTTCTTCTGAACTAAGGTCATCTCACACTATTCTACTAACATCATCTTTAATTAACAGAGCTACTCCACCATCTTTTCCTAGCTTCCTGTCCTTCCAAAATGTCAAATGCCCTTGAATGTTTAGATCCATGACTTGGTTACCTTGCAACCACATCTCTGAAATAGCTATCAGGTCATACATATTTATTTCTATTTGTGCTATCAGTTCATCTATTTTGTTATGAGTGCTGTGCGCATTCAGAAACAGTGCCTTTAATTCTGTCTTTTTATCATTCTTGCAAACACTCTCCTTATCTGCAGCTGCACAGTTCAGTTTACACATTCTAAAACTCCCTGCCACACTCTGGTTATCATTACCCATATCGCTACCCTGCTTTATTGCCTTGTCCTTTCCCTTTAACATACTACATCTCCACTCAAGTGATCCCTTTCCCCCAAAACTATTTAGTTTCAAGCCCTCTCTATTGCCCTAGTTGTACGACTCACCAAAACACTGGTCCTAATGGTACAGCTCCCACTTTCCCCAGTACTGGTGCCAGTGCCCCATGAGTTGAAACTCATTTCTCCCACACCAATCTTCGAGCCACTCATTCAACTCTCTAAACTTATTTACACTACACCAATTTGCTTGTGGCTCAGGTAGTAATCGAGCGATTATTGCCTTTGTGGTTCTGCTTTTTAATTTAGCCTCTAGCTGCTCATAATCCCTAAGCAGAACCTCTTTCCTAGTCCTATTTATATTGTTGGGACCCACATGGACCATGACAACCGGCTCCTCCCTCTCCCGCTGCAAGTTCCTCTCCAGCCCCAAGAAATATCCAAACCCTGGCACTGGGCAGGCGACACAGCCTTCTGGACTCACACTCTCAGCTACTGTGTCTAACCCCCTGATTATACTGTCCCCTACTACCACTAGGTTTCTATTTACTCCACCCCGCTTGAATGCATTCCTGTACCACGGTGCCGCAGTCAGTTCGCTCATCCACCCCATAGCCCCGCTTTCATTTATACAGGCTGCAAGAACCTCGAACCTGTTGGACAATTGCAAGGGCTGAGGCTCCTCCACTTCTACCTTCTTGATCCCCATATCTGCCTCACTCACAGTCACACCTTCCTGTCCCTGGCAACAGACCAAATCAGAAGACCCTATCCTAAGGGGTGTGACTGCCTTCTGGAACAAAGGGCTGGATTTTGTAGTCCTGTCGTTGCTCCTGGCAGCGGTTGTGGAACATGGCAGCCGTGCTGCATGGGACCCACGTGGCCGTGCCGCCACGATTACGCAGCGGGTGTCCACTTAACATAATGATGGTGGCCGCCGCCCCAGTCATGCGGCGGGGCGGTATTGGCGATGCCATTCACAGCATCACCTGATGCAAGAGCGGCTGCTGGTGCCGTTTTTAAAAGGCTGCCAAACAAAATGTAGAGTTGCCCACTTCCCCACTTGGTGGTGCCAGCTTCTCGTGGACGGGAAAGTGTAGTTGCGTGAGTGCTGCACGTCAAGCTCAAGATTGGGAATGGATGGAAGATCACAGCAGATTACATTGAGATATATGCAAAAAGTTACTTAACGTTACTAGGACCCCGTCACAGAGTGGTGGAGATGCCACCGCGGAGCTTCCCCACCCCCAGGAAGATCGGGTCCGACAATCCCGGTGTCGGGTTCATTGGTGGCCACTGCCATTCCAATTCTCTGGCCCCCCAAGGGCATGGAACCCATCATCAAGAGGACAACAAGATCCAGCCCAAAGTGTCCAGGTAACTTTTCCCCTCCCTGATGCATCGCAACGTCCAAAGCGCAGCCTCCAGCTCATTAACTCTGAGCCAAAGTTCCTCGAACCACTTATACTTACTGCAGATGTGATCACACTGATGTCCACCAGGTCCCACATACTACAACTGCAATATATCACCTGCCCTGCCATCCTTATTGTGTTTAAATTGATTAATTAATTAATGCCTCTCATCCTGCTTGTGCTTATGTTCTAACTATTATTATTTCAATTAATGTTATACTTACCCTGATTAAAATTCCCTGGTTTGGATAAGAGAAAAAGAAAAAATATTCACCAAGCAATCACTTACCTTCTTTCCAGTTATATCACACCTCAATTTTCTTTAGAATGTTCTGAATCCACAGACTCTTCCCCCGCCCTCCCAGCTCTTCAAACTCTCGCCATGTCTCTAGGTTACACTCTATTTCTGGTACGCTCTCACCTACCTGCCCACCTAATTAATGCTTCCGGGCTTCAGCTCTATCAGAGCAGCATCTCCTCCCTCACTGCACCAAATTTCCTCACTTACCAAATTCCCAAGCTCACACTCAGTCACGAGCTGCTACCTTCATGCCTGTTTACTTTGTGCACTTAGCAAGACCACCTTTATTTATATAAAAGCAAAATACTGCGGATGCTGGAGATCTGAAATAAAAACAAGAAATGCTGGAACCACTCAGCAGGTCTGGCAACATCTGTGGAAAGAGAAGCAGAGTTAACGTTTCGGGTCAGTGACCCTTCTTCAGAACTAGCAAATATTAGAAATGTCAAAGATTATAAGCAAGTGAGGTGGGGGTGGGGCAAGAGATAACAAAGGAGAAGGTGTAGATTGGACAAGGCCACATAGCTGACCAAAAGGTCATGGAGCAAAGGCAAACAATATGTTAATGGTGTGTTGAAAGACAAGGCATTAGTACAGATAGGGTGTTAACGGACTGAAGATTGAACAGCAGCAAGTACAAACATGAAAAAAAAACAGTGGGTAAGCAAACTGAACAAATTAAGATGAAATGAAATAAACACAAAAAAAAGATTGTCAAATATGTAAAAAAGAAAAAAAATAACTAAAAATAAAAGTAAAATGGAGGGCCCATCATGCTCTGAAATGATTGAACTCAATGTTCAGTTCGGCAGGCTGTAGTGTGCCTAATCGGTAAATGAGATGCTGTTCCTCGAGCTTGCGTTGATGTTCACTGGAACACTGCAGCAATCCCAGGACAGAGATGTGAGCATGAGAGCAGGGGGGAGTGTTGAAATGGCAAGCAACCGGAAGCTCAGGTTCCTGCTTGCAGGAATGAATTTTGCGCTCGGCATGACGTTGAGCTCTTCTTCCGTCGCCTCCGCCTCCGGGCTCACTTCTTTGACCAGGAATCCTCCCCCCACCCAGCAGACCCATTCACCCGCCTCCTGCATTCGCCCTCTACCTGGACCCCTCCCCCTGGCCTCTTACCCGCTCTTGATCTCTTCATTGAAAACTGTCGGTGAGACATTGGTCATCTCAATTTCTCTGCCCCCCTCACTCACTCTAACCTGTCCCCCTCTGAACTTGAGGCACTCCGTTCTCTCAGGTCTAACCCCGACATGGTCATCAAACCTGCAGACAAGGGTGGTGCTGTTGTTGTATGGCGTACTGACCTCTACCTTGCAGAAGCTCAACGCCAACTCACAGACACTTCTTCCTATCTCCCTCTGGACCATGACCCCACCACCGAACATCAGGCCACTGTCCAAAGGACTGTCACTGACCTCATCTCCTCTGGAGATCTTCCCTCTACAGCTTCCAACCTCATAGTCCCGCAACCCCAGACAGCCCGCTGCTACCTCCTTCCCAAAATCCACAAACGGGACTGTCCCAGCAGACCCATTGGGTCAGCCTGGTCCTGCCCCACTGAACTTATTTCTTCCTATCTTGACTCTATCTTTTCTCCGCTGGTCCGGTCTCTTCCCACCTACATCCGTGACTCTTCTGACGCCCTACGTCATTTTGACAATTTACAGTTTCCTGGTCCCAACCGCCTCCTCTTCACTATGGACATCCAATCACTCTACACCTCCATCCCCCATCAGGATGGTTTAAGGGCTCTCTGCTTCTTCCTTGAACAGAGGCCCAACCAGTCCCCATCCACCACCACCCTCCTCCGCCTGGCTGAACTTGTTCTCACATTGAACAACTTCTCCTTCAACTCCACCCACTTCCTTCAAGTAAAAGGTGTTGCTATGGGTACCTGCATGGGTCCTAGTTATGCCTGTCTTTTTGTGGGATATGTTGAGCATTCTTTGTTCCAGACCTACTCAGGCCCCCTCCCCCAACTCTTTCTCCGGTACACTGATGACTGTATCGGTGCCGTTTCCTGTTCCCGCCCCAAACTGGAAAACTTTATCAACTTTGCTTCCAATTTCCACCCTTCTCTCACCATTACATGGTCCATCTCTGACACTCCCCTTCCCTTCCTCAACTTCTCTGTCTCCATCTCTGGGGATAGGTTGTCTACTAATATCCATTATAAGCCCACCGACTCCCACTGCTATCTCGACTACACTTCTTCACACCCTACCTCCTGTAAGGCCTCCATTCCATTCTCCCAGTTTCTCCGTATCCGACGCATCTGCTCTGATGATGCTACCTTCCATGACAGTGCTTCTGATATGACCTCCTTTTTCCTCAACCGAGGATTCCCCCCCACTGTTGTTGACAGGGCCCTCAACCGTGTCCGGCCCATTTCCCGCACCTCTACCCTCACACCTTCCCTTCCCTCCCAGAACCGTGACAGGGTTCCCCTTGTCCTCACTTTCCACCCCGTCAGCCTCCATGTCCAAAGGATCATCCTCCGCCATTTCCGCCACCTCCAGCGTGATGCCACTACCAAACGCATCTTCCCCTCCCTTCCCCTGTCAGCATTCCAAAGGGATCGTTCCCTCCGCGACACCCTGGTCCACTCCTCCATTACCCCCACCGCCTCGTCCCGTCCCATGGCACCTTCCCCTGCAATCGCAGGAGGTGTAATACCTGCCCATTTACCTCCTCTCTCCTCACTATCCCAGGCCCCAAACACTCCTTTCAGGTGAAGCAGCAATTTACTTGTACTTCTTTCAATGTAGTATACTGTATTTGCTGCTCACAATGTGGTCTCCTCTACATTGGGGAGACCAAACGCAGACTGGGTGAACACCTCCACTCAGTCCGCAAGCAGGACCCTGAGCTTCCGGTTGCTTGCCATTTCAACACTCCCCCCTGCTCTCATGCTCACATCTCTGTCCTGGGATTGCTGCAGTGTTCCAGTGAACATCAACGCAAGCTCGAAGAACAGCATCTCATTTACCGATTAGGCACATTACAGCCTGCCGAACTGAACATTGAGTTCAATCATTTCAGAGCATGACGGGCCCCCCATTTTACTTTTATTTTTAGTTACTTTTTCTCTTTTTTTTCTTTTTTGCATTTTTTACAATCTTTTTTGTTGTGTTTATTTCATTTCATCTTAGTTTGTTCAGTTTGCTTACCCACTGTTTTTTTTCATGTTTGTACTTGCTGCTGTTCAATCTTCAGTCCGTTAACACCCTATCTGTACTAATGCTTTGTCTTTCAACACACCATTAACATATTGTTTGCCTTTGCTCCATGACCTTTTGGTCAGCTATGTGGCCTTGTCCAATCTACACCTTCTCCTTTGTTATCCCTTGCCCCATCCCGGCCTCACTTGCTTATAACCTTTGACATTTCTAATATTTGTTAGTTCTGAAGAAGGGTCACTGACTCGAAACGTTAACTCTGCTTCTCTTTCCACAGATGCTGCCAGACCTGCTGAGTGGTTCCAGCATTTCTTGTTTTTATTCCACCTTTATTTATATTTGCAGAAATTCTCAGAGCTGAGTCATGTATTGCTTGCTGGAGAAACCAGTTTTAACTACCTACCTAATTAACTAACTCTGGCTGCCTCTCCAGCAGGGAGCTTGTTTATCCCTGACTAAGACTGAAAGAAATGTAACTTTAACAGTAAATTGTAGTAAAATCTTAAACGCAAACTTGACTAGCTTTTAGAACGAGGGTAACCCTTAAAATTCCCATGCTTACCAAATTCCCAAGCTCACTCTCTGTTTCGAGCTGCATTCAGTCATGAGCTGTTATCGTCGTACTATACTATTTACATCCTCAAAAAACTGTAATAAATTTGTGAAATATGATTTCTCTTTCTGAAGATCATGTTGACTCTGTCTGATGATACTATTATTTTCTCAGTGCAATTTTTTAAGACACCGTTAACAATAGATTCCAGCATTTGTCCAATAACTGATGTCAGGTTAACTGGCCTGTAGTTCTCTGTTATCTCTCTCCCTCCTTTCTTGAATAGCAGTGTTACATTTGCTAACTTCTAATCAACAGGGTCATTCTAGAACCTAGGAAATTTTGGAAAATCATAACCAGTGCATCCACTATCTCAGCAACTACTTGTTTTAGAAGCCTAAGGTGTAGGCCATCAGGTCCTGGGGATTTGTTGAGTTTTAGTCCCTTAAGTTTCTCTCATACTTTTTCTCTGCAGATATTAGTTACTTTAGGTTCCTCACTCTTATCAGCCCTGCATTATTTACATCTTCTATTGTGAAGCCAGACACAAAATATTTGTTCAATTTCTCTGTTATTTTCTCATTCCCATGATAATTTCTCCTGTCTCTGCATCTAAGGCACCAATGTTCCAACTTTTACTTCAGCTACTCTCCCCCTTTATATTGTTATGTCCAGGTGTGAAAGAGGCCTAGGGTTCCCTTTCAGCCTTCACCTGGTCTTAATGTAATAGGGTTTTATTTTTAAACACACTTTGTTTTTAGCTCCTTGGTGAATCCTTGTTCACCACTTTCCAAATTATAAGGCAAAGAAACCAGCACAAGCAGGCTTTCTTAGGTTTATTGAAGAAAGGTGAAATTTTATTAAACTTAAACTCTAATTCGGTTGGTGCCTACGGATACACAACGCGCCCATGCTAGCATGCATATGCATTACACACATGCAAATAGAGACAGAAAAGAGCAGAAGAAAAATAAAGTGGAAAAGTTTGAGGCAATATCTGAAGAATTATTGTTACGGTTCTTCGAGCTCACTGTAGAGTCCTTGATTTTAGGTCGATCTTGCTTTTCATTGGCACCCAGTATTCTTCTTAAACCTTGTTCACTGTAGGAGACTTTTCTCTCATGTGGTTCATATGGCTTCAGTGGGTTTTGAAGTTCTGTGAGAAAAAGAAAGGAGCAGTCAGAAGAGGCTGTGGCGGGCCAGCCAGGAGAGGTCTTTTCAATCCAGGAGCAAACAGCTTTCTGCAGGCTCTCAGTTCAAACTGTACAATTCAGAAACCCCCAGGTTGCCAAGCAGGTTAGTCATGTGACTCACTGGTCTGGCCATGTCTTGGCTCTGTGTATTGTATCTTCTTAGCAGGGAATGGAATGTGCTTCCCTGCCTTCAATGTCTGCTAGTATGTAAATGTTTTTTTCCAGCCAAAGCCTGGCAGTCCTTGTAACAGGCCTTCTCTTCTTCCCAGCAACAATTTGAAATTTAATGTCCATGTGGCGAAATTTATATGCCTCATTCTTGGCAGGTGGGGGCCTGCATAACAATATATACTTGTAAAAGCTCTCACAATACATTTTAATATCCCTGGCTAGTTTACTCTCATTTTATTTTCTCCCTTTTTAATCCACTTTTTGGTCGCCCTTTGATGGTTTCTAAATGCTACCAATCCATTGACTTACTATTACTCTTCACAACAATATAAGCCTCTTCCTTTATTCTAACACTATCAATAACCTCCCCAGTAAGCCACAGATGGATCTTTCTTGCTGAGTTTTTGTTTTTTAATGAAACTTTGTTTTTGAACATTTTGAATTATTTCTTTTAATGTTTTCCACTGTTTATTTCCCACCATTACTTTTAGTTTCAATCAATCTTAGCCAGCTCTCTGCCTTGTGACAAAACTACACCTGCCAAATGGAAACATATCAATTTCATTATATGGAACACTATTTGAACTTTTACTGGACATTGAACATAACTTGTTTAAATAGACCACAGAGCTGAATGGCTGAAAACATGGCTGCACATTTGCATTCTGAGAGACAGTTGAATAGAGAGACAATGGGAGTGCTCCCTGATTCAATTAGCAAGACTGGGCTGGGTAACAGTGATGATCCACATCTTGTTTGTGTAAGAGCTAGCACTCCCCCACCGAACCCCCTTCCCCCACCAAGTGTGTCTAGTAAGCTTTGAAGAATCAACAACCCTTGCAGGCGATGCTGTCTCAAATAAAGAGTTGGTCACATGACTAACCTGCTGGCCAACCTGACAATTGATTGAATTGTGCCTCACAGAAAGGTTTGGGGCAGACTGCAATTGAACTTCAAGAAGAAAGCACTGCTCTCTCCCTGTCTCTCTCTCTCTAGCAAAGATCCATGGACCCAAGGAAGCAGCTTAAGAGGACTTCTTCATCCTTCTGGTACCAGTGAAACAAGTTGAAAGTGTGCACTGGGCCCCAACGAGAACTGCAAGACTTAACTTCAATCAAGGTCTTTACATCCAAACCAAAAACAGTAACTGAATTCCATCCACTACTCCAAACCCTGCCCCTTTAATTCCTTCTCCTCCTCTGTATCTTATTTATGTGTGTGTTTAATCGCATGCTAGCATGGTTGCATCGCGTATTTTTAGTAATTTTAACTGAGTTGGAGTGTTAAGGTTAATAAACGTACATCTTTCCTGTTTAAACCTAAGAAAGCCTGTCTGATTGGTTCATTTACAATTACAATTAGAAAACAGTGAGCAAGCACTCATTGACGTGAAGGTTAGGACACTGTGTTTTAAAAAGTTAATCTCCGTTACGGCAATCCAGGAAAGGGGCGAGAGGGGAGCCTGAGACCTCTTCCTCACCTGGTTGTAACTTGCAGGAATATGGGAATCGAGCCAGTGGGTGAGACTGACTGCAGAGCTCAGTGGAGAGCTGCCATGGACTTGATGGGCCGAATGGCCTCCTTCTGTTCCATAAATGACTCTATGATTCTATTTCTTATGATCTTACAATCTCTTTGACCAAGTATTTACTAACCTGACGTAATATTGCTGTTTGACTCTCTGATCTTGTTACGTTTTTAACTTTTTCCAGTTCGGTTGAACTGAAGTGTTAATTGTTTCTCTCTCTCTGCAGAGGCTGCTTGATCTGCTGAGCATTTCCAGAATTTTCTGTTTTCATTTCAGAACATCCACAATATTGTGCTTTTGTTCTAATATCCCCGTATGTAGCTTGGCGTCAACCTTTGTTTGATAATGCTCCTGTGAATTGCCTTGGGATATTTTATTACATTAAAGGCATTCTATAAATGTAAGTTTTTTTTTAAACTGTGTAAAAAGTAATGCACACAATAATGTGCAAGGAAATTAAATGCTCGTTATGAGATTAGCCAATAAAAATTTCAACCCTAATATTTGCTGCAATTTGTTTGAATCTGTTATATTGCTGCATTTTTGACAATTGTAATTTCTACTCCCCTTCCATTGATGTGAGCAGGAAATTAGCACATGCACTTCTTGAAGGAAATGTACCAGACAAGAATAGCTATAAAATAATCTGGGCCGTGGTCAGCAACCTGCATCTCTGCGGTTCATTAAGGACTCAGATGTGGCTCCTGACCTTGATTAATCAAATATGTTTTTCAACCTATTTGGACGAAGTGAAGATGTTCATGCATCGCATACTGTCAATCTTGGAATCTATTTAGCTATGTGAGCAAATGAATTTCATAAAAAGCAAGTTGAGAAGGCGGTTGAACAGTGGACATTTACTGTCCTGCTTGAAAATGAAAACGATAGCCTACTGTTCACATAGCTTATATATATTAATATGCCAATCTCCCCTCTCTGTCTTGTTTTTTGTTATTATTGGCATTTGAGTAACAGCATTGTGGCTCTTAAGATATTGCATTTTTGACTAAATATAAGAAATGGCTCTTCTCGTTATTAAGTTTGCCAACCCCTGATCTAGGCTAATGGCTGCAGATTTAAACCTGTGATGGAGAGATCCCTCAATGGGACAGCAGGAAAATACACTCCATGTTATGCTACTGGAAGGGCCCAGGTTTGGCCTCTACTTGCCAGGATGACAGTGCAGATGCAACATTTGCCACTAAGGTCCCAACCCAGGATCCTATTCTTCGTGTTTGCTGTTATATATGAGGACAGTGCCAGGTTTAGCTCTGATAACCACCCTGCTCCCCACTGCCCCACCCCATGTTCAAGTAGACTGTTGACAGTCATGGTCTGCCATTCAATTATTTTCCTTCCAATTCACTTTACTTAATTGCCGAAATGAAAGGCCTATGCTCAATCCTATTTTTTTTCTAAAAGAAAGTACACTGGTGATCCTTTTCTTTCAAGTTCTATGAATACATCATCAGAAACTCATATCACAGGCAGGAGTGGGGACTGCAAGTTAAATCTTGCACCATGAAGAGTGATATGCACTTTAAAGGGTGACCCACGCATTGGAAAATAACACAAATTGTTCATAAATTCACACAAAAATGCTTCCATTTGCAACATTCTACAGGCACCTTTTAACAAAATGTTATAAAAAGATACTCTTTGCTAATTACTTGATACATTTGAATGAAAAAGATTCTATGCACAATTCTTTCTTAAGGGATACCTAGTGCTGAACCTGGCTGAGAAATAAGAATGTGTAATCTGTGCTAGTCCTTGTTAGTTTATGCTTGGTTCTGACTGTCACCTCTCAACAGCACTTCATTAAAGCTGATTCTCATTAATTAGCAATTCTTCTCTAATGGGAAGCACCTAGGTGATGAGTGTGTCTGGTTTTGAATTGGCAAGGATAATCTCATGGTGAACACAGAGTATGTAGGTGCAGAAAGTACAGAACCTGAGGAAATGTATACAACAGCTGAAGAGTTGTCAAAACTTACTTTTTTCATTATTCACAGAATAGTTTGTCTTCATTTGACATTAGGCAGAAAAATCTGAATATTGGGCAGAAGATCTCACCTGCATGCCAGGTGTAACAAAATCATAGACCTGTTTATGTAGGAAGCATTTAAGATTTTGCATCAAAAACAACTTACATTTATAAACAGTACCCACCACTTGTAGCATGCATGTTAATGTTAACACGATTTATATGCACCATATGTAGTGGTTGGACAAACGTCTGCCTCATTATATAAAAACTGATTACTGGTACCTCATGTTTGAGACCAACAGCAGAACACGTGTAGTTTAAGCCAATCAAACTTAAAAAACTAATGTGTTTTTATTCATCTTCATATATTCTAAAATGGCTAGATCAAGTAACTAGGATATATGCTCCAATCTACAAGTATGGCTTTTGGAACCTGCAAAATTCTAACCATTCTTTTAGATATTTTAATCCCCAATATCTTCATTTCTGCAAACATACTCCAGTTTAATTTGGAACAGTTTGGCACAGAGATCCCTAAAACATGAAACATGAACATTGCACAGAGGAGTGTTACAAAGTGTGTAAATTGCTATGTACCAAAGAATTTATTGAATTGCCTGAAATAGCCAGCATTTTAAGTGGCAACAGTGGGGTGCCCAAAGCACCACTTCAAGGATGCTTGCAAGTGTGACATGAAGCCTCTAAATGTCGACTATTGCATCTGGGAGTCACTAGCTAGCAAAAGAAGGAAACGGCGGCACATCCTGTGGACTCATGTGCACTACCACGACGACCCCTTGCAGGTACCAACATCAGAAACAACAACTCAAAGTGTCACTGGGCAGTTGCACGAGCAGCACTTGTGGCAGAACCTGCCTCTCAAGGATTGACCTTCACAGCCATCAACAAAGGTGCACCAAGAGAAGACACCCCACCTGAATGGATTATTTGATGTGTGTCCATCATCTTTCATAGATGAAAGTTGCCAACTAATAATAGTTTGGGCACAGTCAAGCTATATTTCCTTGAAAGGAAAAGGTAGGGCAAATAAATCTAGAGCTCCCTGGATGATGAAAGAGTTAGAGATGAAGATGAAGAAGAAAAAGTGTATTTATGACAGATGTCAGGCAGATAATACAATGGAGAACCAGGCTGAATATAAAAGATTCAGAGGGGAAGTGAAAAGGCAAATAAGAGTAACAAAGAGAGAGTATGAAAAGAGACTGGCAGCTAACATAAAAGGGTATCCCAAATTCTTCTATAGGCATTCTTTTGGGCCTCCTTATCTCGAGAGACAATGGATACGCGCCTGGAGGTGGTCAGTGGTTTGTGAAGCAGCGCCTGGAGTGGCTATAAAGGCCAATTCTGGAGTGACAGGCTCTTCCACAGGTGCTGCAGAGAAATTTGTTTGTTGGGGCTGTTGCACAGTTGGCTCTCCCCTTGCGCCTCTGTCTTTTTTCCTGCCAACTACTAAGTCTCTTCGACTCGCCACAATTTAGCCCTGTCTTTATGGCTGCCCGCCAGCTCTGGCGAATGCTGGCAACTGACTCCCACGACTTGTGATCAATGTCACACGATTTCATGTCGCGTTTGCAGACGTCTTTATAACGGAGATATGGACGGCCGGTGGGTCTGATACCAGTGGCGAGCTCGCTGTACAATGTGTCTTTGGGGATCCTGCCATCTTCCATGCGGCTCACATGGCCAAGCCATCTCAAGCGCCGCTGACTCAGTAGTGTGTATAAGCTGGGGATGTTGGCCGCTTCAAGGACTTCTGTGTTGGAGATATAGTCCTGCCACCTGATGCCAAGTATTCTCCGAAGGCAGCGAAGATGGAATGAATTGAGACGTCGCTCTTGGCTGGCATACGTTGTCCAGGCCTCGCTGCCGTAGAGCAAGGTACTGAGGACACAGGCCTGATACACTCGGACTTTTGTGTTCCGTGTCAGTGCGCCATTTTCCCACGCTCTCTTGGCCAGTCTGAACATAGCAGTGGAAGCCTTACCCATGCGCTTGTTGATTTCTGCATCTAGAGACAGGTTACTGGTGATAGTTGAGCCTAGGTAGGTGAACTCTTGAACCACTTCCAGAGCGTGGTCGCCAATATTGATGGATGGAGCATTTCTGACATCCTGCCCCATGATGTTCGTTTTCTTGAGGCTGATGGTTAGGCCAAATTCATTGCAGGCAGACGCAAACCTGTCGATGAGACTCTGCAGGCATTCTTCAGTGTGAGATGTTAAAGCAGCATCGTCAGCAAAGAGGAGTTCTCTGATGAGGACTTTCCGTACTTTGGACTTCGCTCTTAGACGGGCAAGGTTGAACAACCTGCCCCCTGATCTTGTGTGGAGGAAAATTCCTTCTTCAGAGGATTTGAACGCATGTGAAAGCAGCAGGGAGAAGAAAATCCCAAAAAGTGTGGGTGCGAGAACACAGCCCTGTTTCACACCACTCAGGATAGGAAAGGGCTCTGATGAGGAGCCACCATGTTGAATTGTGCCTTTCATATTGTCATGGAATGAGGTGATGATACTTAGTAGCTTTGGTGGACATCCGATCTTTTCTAGTAGTCTGAAGAGACCACGTCTGCTGACGAGGTCAAAGGCTTTGGTGAGATCAATGAAAGCAATGTAGAGGGGCATCTGTTGTTCACGGCATTTCTCCTGTATCTGACGAAGGGAGAACAGCATGTCAATAGTCGATCTCTCTGCACGAAAGCCACACTGTGCCTCAGGGTAGACGCGCTCGGCCAGCTTCTGGAGCCTGTTCAGAGCGACTCGAGCAAAGACTTTCCCCGCTATGCTGAGCAGGGAGATTCCACGGTAGTTGTTGCAGTCACCGCGGTCACCTTTGTTTTTATAGAGGGTGATGATGTTGGCATCGCGCATGTCCTGGGGTACTGCTCCCTCGTCCCAGCACAGGCATAGCAGTTCATATAGGCATAGAAATAGGAAAAGGGTAGTAAAAGGTGGAGTAGGACCGATTAGGGACAAAAACGGGGATTTATACATGGAGGCAGGGGGAATAGCTGAGGTATTTTTAAATGAATACTTTGCATCAGTCTTTACCAAGGAAGAAGATGCTACCCAGGCCACAGTAAAAGAGAAAGTAATTGATACATTTGAAGGCTTTAAAATTGATAAGGAGAAGGTATTAAATAGGCTGTCTATACTTAAAGTTGATAAAGCACCAGATGCATGGTTTTCCGGCGGGTTTTTAAAAAAAATGTCAGAATCTGCCAGAAAAGCCCGAAACTGTCCAAACTTCAGAAACTGCTGTTCCCACTCCCAGCACCTGTTAGCTGTGAAACTGATATTGCGATTTTTTTTTAAAAGCCTGACTGGAAGAAGAGGCCAATGAGAAATTTTCATCTCTGAAGTACATCCACGGGCCAGACGGAAACCTTTGACGGGCCAGATCCTGCCAGATCCAGGTGCTGGGATCAGGAACAGCAGTTTCTGAACTTTGAACAGATGCATGGTTTTCTGGCGGGTTTTTAAAAAAAATGTCAGAATCTGCCAGAAATCCCCAAAACTGTCCAAACTTCAGAAACTGCTGTTCCCACTCCCAGCACCTGTCAGCTGTGAAACTGACTTGCGATTTTTTTCAAACTGACCAAACACAAAGCTGCTTTGCTGAATGTTCCTGCTCTCTGCAACTGTCCGAGAGAGAGGGAGAGAATGGGGAACAGAAAGTGGGGAACAGGGAGAGAGGAGGGACAGAGAGAGAGGGGGGACAGAGAGGGAGAGAGGGGGTCAGAGAGAAAGAGAGGGGAAAAGAGAGAGAGAGTGGGGAACAGAGAGAGGGGACAGAGAGAGAGGGGCAGAGAGAGAGAGACGGAGCAGGGAGAGAGGGGGGGACAGAGAGAGAGAAGGGAGAGACAGAGAGAGCAAGAGGTGCAAAGAGAGAGAACAAGACAGAGAGAGAGAGAGAGAGAGGACAGAAAGAGAGGGGACAGAATGAAAAAGAGGGGGACACACAGAGCAGGGGACCACTGAAAGCAAGGATGACACAGAGAGGAGGGTACAAAACAGAGAGGGGGAAACAGAGAGAGGGCGGACACCGGGAGAGAGAGTGACAGAGAGAGAGACAGAGAGAAAGAGAGAGGGAGAGAGCGTGATCAAGATCATTCCTGACAGATGGACAGTGGTGCAGTGGTTAGCACCACAGCCTCACAGCTCCAGGGACCCGGGTTCGATTCTGGGTACTGCCTGTGCGGAGTTTGCAAGTTCTCCCTGTGTCTGCGTGGGTTTTCGCCGGATGCTCCGGTTTCCTCCCACATCCAAAAGACTTGCAGGTGATAGGTAAATTGGCCGTTGTAAATTGCCCCTAGTGTAGGTAGGTGATAGGGAATATGGGATTATTGTAGGGTTAGTATAAATGGGTGGTTGTTGGTCGGCACAGACTCGGTGGGCCGAAGGGCCTGTTTCAGTGCTGTATCTCTAAAAAAAAACTACAAGAAGTGTGCAGGCAAACATTGACGACTTGTGCAAACAAATATATGTCAGGCATCTCACTAAATCAGTGTCCAACATAGTGATGAGAAAGTAAGTCAATAAATTAATCTCATTAAAAACTTTTTCACAAAAAATAGTCATTTGTTGTTGTTTTCATGAATAATAAGATACATTTTTAATGCCTTTATCTTTCCAAAATTATCTCACTGGCTCTCTATGTAAGACAAAAATTGCAATGTGTCCCCCCCCCCCCCCCCCACCACAACATGAAAAGCTTGGACAACGCTGGTGTAGAACTTCAAAAGGACTTTAAAAAGTTGGTGGAATGAGCAGACAAGTGGCAGATGAAGTTCAAAGTGGAGAAATGTGAAGTCATTCATTTTGGTAGGAAGAACATGGAGAGACAATATAAAATAAAGGGTACAACCCTAAAGGGGATGCAAAAGGAGAGGGTCCTGCAGGTATATATGCATGAGTCATTGAAGGTGGCAGGACAGATTGAGAGCACAGTTAATAAAGGATACAGTATCCTGGGCTTTATTAATAGGGGCATAAGAGCAAGGAGGTTATGTTAAACTAATATAAGATACTAGTTCAATCTCAGCTGGAATATTGTGTCCAGCTCTGGGCGCCGCACTTTAGGAAAGACGTGAGGGCATTGGAGAGAGTACAGAAAAGATTCACGAAAATGGTTCCAGGGATGAGGAATTTCAGTTATGAAGATAGATTGGAGAAGTTAGGATTGTTTTCCTTGGAGAAAAGAAGGCTGACAGGTGATTTGATAGAGGTGTTCAAAATCATGAGGGGTCTGGTAGATGCAGAGAAATTGTTCCCATTTGTGAAAGGATCGAGAACGAGAGGGCACAGATTTAAAGTATTTGGTAAGAGAAACAAAAGTTACATGAGAAAAACTTTTTCATGCAGAGAGTGGTTAAGGTCTGGAATGCATTGCCTGAGATTGTGGTGGAGGCAGGTTCAATTGAAGCATTAGAAAGGGAATTAGACTGTTATATGAAAAGGAAGTATGGGCAGGGTTAAAGGGAGAAGGCAGGGGAATGGAACTGAGTGAATTGCTCATTCGGAGAGCTGGTGCAGACATGATGGGCTGAATGGCCTTCTTCTGCACTGTGAATATTCTGTGATTCTGTGAATAGATAGTCTCAATGTTAGTGGCATAGAAATCCATGAGATCCTCACACTTGTTATTGGAGGGCAGGAGAGAGGTGTCTGATGAGGCAGTTTGTAGTTGAGGTATGCAGCCAGGGGTTATCTTTCCAAGAAGATCCTAGAGCACAGAATGGTCTAGCCAGATCTGGCGATGGATGACTGAACCAGTTATATGTCAGAAGCACTCGCGCCCGCATCTCTTCGACTTGACGGAGAAAAGATGGGGACAATAACACAAGGATCAAGTAGGATGGGAAAATTGAATGTCTTACTGGACACAAAGGTATCATTGATGGAGGTGAGGGAGTCAATATACAGATTGCATACATATTGTGTCAAATTGAGTGCCAAAGACTGGACATTCCGGAGTGATTTGGACATCTTGAAAGTGCAATTGTAAGTGACTATTTGAAGGAGAGTCGATGAGATCTCCAGGTGTCCTACCTAACATTTATCCCTCAACCACCACCACCATAAACTGGTCATTCACTTATTTGCTATTTGCAGGATTTTCCTGTCTGCAAATTGGCTGCTATGCTAGCTTACATGATTGTACTCAAAAAACAATCCATTAATTGGAAAGTGTAAGGAAACAAAGGGAATTGAGAAGAACCATGTGACCACCTGTTCATCTCTGAAGAAACAAGTTTTGTTACACAGACAAGCAGACAGGCAGTAACTGAATGTACAGAATCGAAGGCTGCTGCTCCCCTCTCTCTCTCTCACCATGAGATTTGATGTGCAGATGCATTCACTCACCCAAGTGAGGTCATTATTTTTTTATGGCTCTGCTGCCTGGTCCATGGTGCCATGCTCTGGGCATTCACTACCCTTGTAACATGCACCCACTCCCTTCTCAGGGTCACTCTGAAGTGCTTCTTGTCCCCTGCCAGAACCATGGTCTTCTTCCTGGTTTCAACCTCTCAGCAGAATGAGTCCAGAGCAGCAGTGTTAAATCTGGGAGCCCGCTCCTTCTCTTGGTGTGATATGGTTTCTCTGTCAGTGGCTACGAGCAATTATCCAGCAGCTTGCAGTGCATTGTTGTAGCTTCCCTTTTATAGGGCCTGTGCCATTAAAAAGCGGAGGCTACCCAGAACAGGTGTTTTCTAAAGAACACTGCTCAGCTCCCTGGAGTTTTCAGAAGATGTCTGCGCTGAAATGGAGACTGGGGCTGCGTAAGGATTACACCTTTCCGTCCCACAATCATGGAAATGAAATGGCTAGATGAATTGTATGTCTTACCCACCCAAGTTCCAATGGATGCAGACACACTTCCCAAAAATCAGGATGAATGAATTTCACACTCATAGTCTTGGATTCAGACCACAAGCTCCAAGCCCTAGCTACTGATTGCATCCTCCTACCCAGCCATAGTCTCAGATTGAACCTGACTATTCACAAACTCAGTACCCTATTTGATCACAAGTTGAGCTTCTGACCTCATATCATTTCTATCAGAAAGACCACCTACTTCCACTACTGTAATATCACCAGTCCCCTCTCCACTTCAATCCATCTGCTGCCAAAATCCTCATTCTTGTTTTTTCACCTCTAGACTTGACTATTCCCATTCTCTCCTTGCCAGCTTCTCATCCTCCATCTTCTATAAACTTCAGCTGTTCCAAATTTCTTCTGTCCGTATCCTATCCTGCACCAAGCCCCATTCATCTACCATCCCTGTGTGCACTGACCTATATTAACTTCCAGTCCCCCCATTGCCTCCAATTTAAAATTCTCATCCTCTTGCTCTGAGGAAAGGTCACAGACCTGAAATGTTAGCTCTGCTTCTCTCTCCACAGATGCTGTCAGACCTGCTGAGTACATAGACATAGAGTGATACAGCACTGAAACAGGCCCTTCGGCCCACCGAGTCTGTGCCGACCATCAACCACCCATTTATACTAATCCTACGTTAATCCCATACTCCCTACCACATCCCCACAATTCTCCTACCACCTACCTACACTAGGGGCAATTTACAAAGGCCAATTTACCTATTAACCTGCCAGTCTTTGGCTGTGGGAGGAAACCAGAGCACCCGGCGGAAACCCACGCAGTCACAGGGAGAACTTGCAAACTCCGCACAGGCAGTACCCAGAACCGAGCCCGGGTTGCTGGAGCTGTGAGGCTGCGGTGCTAACCACTGTGCAGCCCTAAAAAAGTGCATACAGCCCATGAGCAGCTCCGTGGAGCAGCAACTCTTCCAAACACTCAGCACTTCCTTGGAAGTATTCCCAGCACTTTCTGTTTTTACGACAACTCTCCAACTTGGTTCTCCTGTGCATTAATCACTCCCTTCGCCCCATCACTGGCAGCCATGCTTTCAGTCATCCAGGATCTAAACTTTGGAGTTCCTACCTTAAACCTATTAGCCTTTCCAACTTGTTCTCCTTAAAACCCACCACTGATCAAACTTTTAGTCATCCCTCTTAATATTTTCTGTTTTCTTCTTGATATCCATTTTTGCATGATTATGCTTCTGCGAAGTGACAAGGGACATTTTACGATATTAAAGGCACTGTATAAATACAAATTGGGCCCACATCAGAGACACCATCTATGAGTCAGCTTTGACCACCTACGGCAAAAGTGCGAAGAGAAATGCAGACTGGTTTCAATCTCATAATGAAGAGCTGGAACCTGTCATAGCCGCTAAGCGCATTGCACTTTTGAACTACAAGAAAGCCCCCAGCGATTTAACATCCGCAGCACTTAAAGCAGCCAGAAGTACTGCACAAAGAACAGCTAGGCGTTGCGCAAACGACTACTGGCAACACCTATGCAGTCATATTCAGCTGGCCTCAGACACTGGAAACATCAGAGGAATGTATGATGGCATGAAGAGAGCTCTTGGGCCAACCATCAAGAAGATCACCCCCCTCAAATCTAAATCGGGGGACATAATCACTGACCAACGCAAACAGATGGACCGCTGGGTTGAGCACTACCTAGAACTGTACTCCAGGGAGAATGCTGTCACTGAGACTGCCCTCAATGCAGCCCAGCCTCTACCAGTCATGGATGAGCTGGACATACAGCCAACCAAATCGGAACTCAGTGATGCCATTGATTCCCTAGCGAGCGGAAATGCCCCTGGGAAGGACAGCATTACCCCTGAAATAATCAAGAGTGCCAAGCCTGCTATACTCTCAGCACTACATGAACTGCTATGCCTGTGCTGGGACGAGGGAGCAGTACCCCAGGACATGCGCGATGCCAACATCATCACCCTCTATAAAAACAAAGGTGACCGCGGTGACTGCAACAACTACCGTGGAATCTCCCTGCTCAGCATAGTGGGGAAAGTCTTTGCTCGAGTCGCTCTGAACAGGCTCCAGAAGCTGGCCGAGCGCGTCTACCCTGAGGCACAGTGTGGCTTTCGTGCAGAGAGATCGACTATTGACATGCTGTTCTCCCTTCGTCAGATACAGGAGAAATGCCGTGAACAACAGATGCCCCTCTACATTGCTTTCATTGATCTCACCAAAGCCTTTGACCTCGTCAGCAGACGTGGTCTCTTCAGACTACTAGAAAAGATCGGATGTCCACCAAAGCTACTAAGTATCATCACCTCATTCCATGACAATATGAAAGGCACAATTCAACATGGTGGCTCCTCATCAGAGCCCTTTCCTATCCTGAGTGGTGTGAAACAGGGCTGTGTTCTCGCACCCACACTTTTTGGGATTTTCTTCTCCCTGCTGCTTTCACATGCGTTCAAATCCTCTGAAGAAGGAATTTTCCTCCACACAAGATCAGGGGGCAGGTTGTTCAACCTTGCCCGTCTAAGAGCGAAGTCCAAAGTACGGAAAGTCCTCATCAGAGAACTCCTCTTTGCTGACGATGCTGCTTTAACATCTCACACTGAAGAATGCCTGCAGAGTCTCATCGACAGGTTTGCGTCTGCCTGCAATGAATTTGGCCTAACCATCAGCCTCAAGAAAACGAACATCATGGGGCAGGATGTCAGAAATGCTCCATCCATCAATATTGGCGACCACGCTCTGGAAGTGGTTCAAGAGTTCACCTACCTAGGCTCAACTATCACCAGTAACCTGTCTCTAGATGCAGAAATCAACAAGCGCATGGGTAAGGCTTCCACTGCTATGTCCAGACTGGCCAAGAGAGTGTGGGAAAATGGCGCACTGACACGGAACACAAAAGTCCGAGTGTATCAGGCCTGTGTCCTCAGTACCTTGCTCTACGGCAGCGAGGCCTGGACAACGTATGCCAGCCAAGAGCGACGTCTCAATTCATTCCATCTTCGCTGCCTTCGGAGAATACTTGGCATCAGGTGGCAGGACTATATCTCCAACACAGAAGTCCTTGAAGCGGCCAACACCCCCAGCTTATACACACTACTGAGTCAGCGGCGCTTGAGATGGCTTGGCCATGTGAGCCGCATGGAAGATGGCAGGATCCCCAAAGACACATTGTACAGCGAGCTCGCCACTGGTATCAGACCCACCGGCCGTCCATGTCTCCGTTATAAAGACGTCTGCAAACGTGACATGAAATCGTGTGACATTGATCACAAGTCGTGGGAGTCAGTTGCCAGCATTCGCCAGAGCTGGCGGGCAGCCATAAAGACAGGGCTAAATTGTGGCGAGTCGAAGAGACTTAGTAGTTGGCAGGAAAAAAGACAGAGGCGCAAGGGGAGAGCCAACTGTGCAACAGCCCCAACAAACAAATTTCTCTGCAGCACCTGTGGAAGAGCCTGTCACTCCAGAATTGGCCTTTATAGCCACTCCAGGCGCTGCTTCACAAACCACTGACCACCTCCAGGCGCGTATCCATTGTCTCTCGAGATAAGGAGGCCCAAAAGAAAAAAGAATAAATACAAATTGTTCATTGTTCTTTAAATAATGTATTGAAATTGCTTCTATCACCTGAACAGGTTGAGTATAACTCATTTGAACATCTCATTCGAAAAGTGGCATCTACGACAAGGTGGCAGTAATTCAATACTGAAGTAGATTATGTGTCCATAACAAAATTTGAAGGACCTACTGACTCAGAGGTGAGAGTGCAACTACTGAACCAAGCTGACATATAATTGACATGTGTGTTTATATGTAAGGGGATACCAGTGGACATCCAGTGCCTGTGGAATCTGCTCCTGATGCAATGAGGACAGCATAAGATACAGCCATTAATCTTCTTCTTTGGTCTCCTTGTCTAGAGTGACAATGGGTAAGCGCCTGGAGGTGGTCAGTGATTTGTGAAGCAGCACCTGGAGTGGCTGTAAAGTCCAATTCTAGAGTGACAGACTCTTCCACAGGCGCTGCAGATAAAATTGGTTGCTGGGGCTGTTACACAGTTGGCTCTCGCCTTGCACTTCTGTCTTTTTTCCTGCCAACTGATGTCTCTTCGATTCGCCACACTTTAGCCCCGCCTTTATGGCTGTCTGCCAGCTCTGGCGATCACTGGCAACTGACTCCCACGACTTGTGATCAATGTCACAGGACGTCATGTCGCATTTACAGACGTCTTTAAAGCGGAGACATGGATGGCCGGTGGGTCTGATACCAGTGACGAGCTCGCTGTACAATGTGTCCTTGGGGATCCTGCCATCTTCCATGCGGCTCACATGGCCAAGCCATCTCAAGCGCCGCTGGCTCAGTAGGGTTTATATGCTGGGGATGTTGGCTGCCTCGAGGACTTCTGTCTTGGAGATACGGTCCTGCCACCTGATGCCAATGATTCTCCGGAGGCAGCGAAGATGGAGTGAATTGAGACGTCGTTCTTGGCTGAGGCCAGGCCTCGCTGTCGTAGAGCAAGGTACTGAGGACACAGGCTTGAAACACTCGGACTTTTGTGTTCTGTGTCAGTATGCCATTTTCCCACACCCTCTTGGCCAGTCTGGACATAACAGCGAATGCCTTTCCCATGCGCTTGATTTCTGCATTGAGAGACAGGTTACTGGTGATAGTTGAGCCTAGGTAGGTGAACTCTTGAACCACTTCCAGAGCGTGGTCACCAATATTGATGGATGGAGCATTTCTGACGTCCTGTCCCATGATGTTCGTTTTCTTGAGGCTGATGGTTAGGCCAAATTCGTTGCAGGCAGCCGCAATCCTCTCGATGAGTCTCTGCAGATACTCTTCAGTGTGAGATGTTAATGCAGCATCATCAGCAAAGAGGAGTTCCCTGATAAGGACTTTCCGTACTTTGGCCTTCGCTCTTAGACGGGCAAGGTTGAACAACCTGCCATCTGATCTTGTGTGGAGGAAAATTCCTTCTTCTGAAGACTTGAACGCATGTGAAAGCAGCAGGGAGAAGAAAATCCCAAACAGTGTAGGTGCGAGAACACAGCCCTGTTTCACGCCACTCAGGATAGGAAAGGACATCCAGTGCCTATGGAATCTGTTCCTGATGCAATGAGGACAGCATAAGGTACAGCTATTAATAGGGATAAATTAAACTGTGTCCTGTTTAAAGACAAGCACTTTCACTCTCTCAATGTTGCATTTCTAGGAGGAGGGGTGGGAGTTAAGCATAACAGAGTTCTGAGCGTATTTTAAGGCTGGAGGTGGTTACGTAGAGAGGAAGGGGCAAGGCCAAGAAGGGATTTAATCACAAATTTGAGAATTTCAATTTGGAGGTGTTGGTAGAAGATTGTGTTTGATTCATTTTAAACATTTAGTGAGTAAATTTGTGTCTAAGAATACAAGATAAACGATGGGTTCTGTTTTGTTGACTGATGCAGTATACAGTGAGAAAGGGATTCTCTGATTTTCTTGTTTGCAGGAACATTGATAACAGACCAGTTTTAAATTAAAAAGGATCAGTGATAGATCAAATTTCAATTCAATTAATGCTGTTTATGAGTGTATGCCTTGCCTGGCACCTTGGGGACAATCTCTTTTACAATACACATACAGACCTGACATTCAGCTTTCAATTCAACTTATTGCTAACAACACTGACTCCAGTTGTGCTGTGGTTACAGTTCATAACAGTTATTAACACACACAAGTTATTCAACAATTAAATGGGCATCTTCATAATGAAAGACTGTTTGTCAGAAGATGAGATATGTCTTACATTTGATCCCATCTGTTCTATTAACTGATTTCAGTAGGGGTGGCAGTACAGGCAATACAATTGACTTTGGCATTCCTGCAGTAGGGTGAAGAAATTCGGCCTGGATTTCTGCCGCTGACTGCTATCCCAAGCTGGATGTGCATCTGTATGAATTGGTGACAGCTGGATTGGGTTCAGTTGTCACTATTCACTGTCCAATCAGATTAATGAATAATAGGTACCTCAATGAAATACTAGAAATGCCTGCAGAATGGTACAGCAGCAAGGAGTAGATGACTTCACGAGAGGCCCGAAAGGGAGAACATTGATGGTACATGGGTCTGCAAAAGATGGCAACACTTAGATAATACAAACAAGAAGCCATTATTCATGGGTGTCTGATGCAGACTGTTTAACCACAGGGCCAGATCTTGCCCATTGTCCAGACACACACCTACCCTAGCACATGGAGCTATGGGGTGATGATCGTACCTTGTACACCCAGTGTGCAGGCTCACACAGGAAGGCAATGATTCTGGAGATATGCAACTCCTGGGAAACCCAGTATGGCTGGGTCTACTCCTATTTCTTATCCACTTGCTGCCCTTCGACAACACACAATGTCAGGTTCTACATGTCCATTGATGCTACCGAGTTCTACCTCACCATCACCTCTCTCAATCCCTCCACTGCCTGTGTGTTGTCACACTGCTTGTCCAATATCTAGTCCTCGTTGAGGTGAAATTTCCTTTGATTAGAAGTTAGGAACACCGACGCCATTGTCTTTGGCCCCCGCCACAAGCCCCATTCCATAGCCACTGATTGAATCCCCCTCCCTGGCTACTGTGGCAGGCTGAACCAGACAGTTTACAATCTTAGTTGAGCTTCTCTACATATTTTCTACAACACAAGGATCGCTTACTTCCACTTCCGTAATATCGCCCAGTACAGCCCCTACTTCAGCCCATCTGCTGCTAAGACCTCATTCATGGTTTTGTTACTTCCAGACTTAACAACTCTGCTACTTTCCTGGCTAGCGTATGAACATATGAACATACGAATTAGGAGCAGGAGTAGGCCACTCGGCCCTTCAAGCCTGCTCCGCCATTCAATAAGTTTGTGGCTGAACTGATTACTCCATATTTCCACCTACCCCCGATAACCTTTCACCCCCTTGCTCATCAAGAATCTATCTACCTCTGCCTTAAAAATGTTCAAAGACTCTGCTTCCACTGCCTTTTGAGGAAGAGAATTCCAAAGACTCACGACCCTCTGAGAGAAAAAATTTCTCCTCATCTCTGTCTTAAATGGGCGACCCCTTATTTTTAAACAGTGACCTCTAGTTCTAGATTCTCCCACAAGGGGAAACATCCTTTCCACATCCACCCTGTCAGGACCCCTCAGGATCTTATATGTTTCAATCAAGTCACTTCTTACTCTTCTAAATTCCAGCGGATACAAGCATTGCCTGTCCAATCTTTCCTCGTAAGACAGCCCGCCCATTCCAAGTATTAGTCTAGTAAACCTTCTCTGTTATGTCTCCAATGCATTTGCATCCTTCCTTAAATAAGGAGACCAGTACTGTACACGGTACTCCAGATGTGGTCTCACCAATGTCCTGTATAGCTGAAGCATAACTTCCCTACTTTTGTATTCAATTCCCCTCGCGATAAATGATAACATTTTATTAGCTTTCCTAATTACAACACGGAAACAGGAAGTTCAGCCCAATAGATCTGTGCTACTCTTTCTCATCCGTATCAGCAGTAGCCCTAATCCTAAGTGTCCATATCCTTTCACTCTCTTTTCCTTCAACCACCTATCTAATCTACTCTTAAAGGTTTCCATAGCCTCTGCTTCAATCACTAACTCCAATAGTGTAGTCCACAACATTCCTCAATGTAAAAGAAAATTTCTCCTGTTTTCTGTCTTAAGTCTCTTACATTTAGTCTTATAGCTATGTTCTTTTGCTTTAATTCCTTCAATAACTGGAATCAATGTTTCTACCTACTGAGTCACCAACTTCAGACAGAATGAATAACCAGAAGGTAATTAAGGAGAATACACAATCTTATCTCTTTTAAAGGGATTATTAGGCCTGGTGCTGCATCCATCTGGTATCCTGATTCTGATTTCTTTTAGGTAGTTTTACATTATAGCACTGCATTCAGAGAGAGAGTTGCAGTTTTCTTTCTTTCAGCAGTGTATGAATAAGCTGAGGCTTGGAGAACAAATCACGTCATGCATCCACAAAATATGTTGGTCTGATAATGTATTGTTGGGTTAAGGCTGCTGGTTATTGTGGAGCAAACATGGGGTGCCAGTCCCCACACATTACACAGCAGAGACCAGAATTCCTAGCCTTTTTATTCATATACAGGATGTGGGAATCGCTGGCAAGGTCAGCATTTACTGCCCATCAGTAATCACCCTTGAGAAAGTGCTGGTGAGCCACTCTCTTGAACCACTGCAGAGTCTGTCAAAGTAATCCCGCTGTGTTGTAGGGTATGGAGTTCCAGGATTTTGACCCAGCTACGATGAAGGAACTGCGATATATTTCCAAGTCAGTATGGTGTGTCACTGGGAGGGGAACTTGGAGATGGTGGTGTTCCCATGTGCCTGCTGTCGTCGTCCTTCTGGATGGTAGAGGTCATGAGTTTGGGAAGTACTGTTGAAGAACCCTTAATGAGTTGCTGCAGTACATCTTGTATATCAAGGGTTCTTGATTTTTTGCTTCTGAGGCCCCACTCCCATGTTATAAAAATTCCACGGACCCCCTGTAACAACGCAAGTATATTTTCTTCAGTAAAAGCAAAAGGTTGTGCTAACATTTTTGGCAGGATTCTTAATGGTTGTGTTTATTTACTAAGAATATGTCAGAAAAGCAACTGATGTCTTTAATAAATTCACTCGTCTTTGTAAACATAACAGCAGCAGTGTTACTCAGATAAAACATGCATGTTATGTATATCAGTCATTTACAACTTTAAAATGGTTGGTAACTACAATATGATTGTCACATCTTCTTTCCCAAGTAGATAAATGTTTAAATCTCCACGCTTTGCACTTGTCTCACAATGATAAATTGGGATCACACTTCTCACGTCTGAAAGCTTGCTGAAACACCTAACCAGCCGAACCAAATATCTCAACATTCAATGTTACTATTTGAAAACTAAACGGGATGATGCAAAAGTAGGATTGCCCATTCGAGGAGGCGGTTTGTGGCTTTAAAGCAGAAAATTATAATTTAATGATTTCAGCCTGTTGCTGTTGCTTATTTAACCATTTAATCAATGGTCATAATATCAACAAATGCGATGCCGTTATTTCAGATGAAACATATTTTTACATAGGCTGCATCTCCAGAGAGAGATTAAACAGATCGCACACCAATGTCTGTCAAGCTGTCCTGATAAGATCAATAACCCTGGCATTCACAATCCTATTTAAAGCCAAGCAAGACTGACTGGCAAATCATTTCATGACCATTAGGCTAGCATGTAGAATTAAAATGAAATAGGTTGCAAAAACACGCACAAAAACAATAACTGCACATGTCAGAGTAAGATGCTCTGTGATTCCCTTTGCATCGCTTGGGGCGTCACAGTGGCGCAGTGGTTAGCACTGCAGCCTCACAGCTCCAGGGACCCGGGTTCGATTCCGGGTACTGCCTGTGTGGAGTTTGCAAGTTCTCCCTGTGTCTGCGTGGGTTTTCTCCGGGTGCTCCGGTTTCCTCCCACAAGCCAAAAGACTTGCAGGTTGATAGGTAAATTGGCCATTATAAATTGTCACTAGTATAGGTAGGTGGTAGGGAAATATAGGGACAGGTGGGGATGTTTGGTAGGAATATGGGATTAGTGTAGGATTAGTATAAATGGGCGGTTGATGTTCGGCACAAACTCGGTGGGCCGAAGGGCCTGTTTCAGTGCTGTATCTCTAATCTAATCTAATCTAATCGCTCTGACACAATCAGGAATTAATCATTTTATTTAATAAGCCGATTGTAAGAGTCACACTCACTGCTCTCCGAAGTCTGTCTCACAACGACTTGGGATGCTGAAAGGCAAAGGCGCAGCTGGATGATCAATATCACGACCTTCACCCAACCGGAGTACAGCTGGTGATGGCAGGGCCAAGCGCCCTCTTGATTCCTTCGTACATAGATCATAGATTTTCTTTGTCACATGCAGTTTGGATTTCTTGACATAAGCTGATCCAGTGTTTGTTTGTTTAGTACCCCTCTCGCCTTTGCACAGCTGTCTTGGCTACTTTCAGGTCATGCAGTGTCTCAGCTGTTGGGTTTATGTTGTGCATCATGTAGGCTTTATTTTTTGCATCAATGACAGATATCAAACCAGCCCTTGTTGCAGGTTCCGCCTTTACCAAATGATGCTTCTGCTGCTTCATAGAGCTTAGTGACTTCCAAGCTTCATTAATGCCAGCATTGATGATTCCTGTTAAGGCTTTGGTTGGTAGCAAGCATTCTAGCAACAGTGCAAAGTGTTGGTATTTGGCATCATTCCTTATGCAAGGGATGTTGATGCGTGGTGGACCGTCACATTTGGAGCTGTGGAACTTTCGGGGGTTCAGCTTCACTCTGCTGCTGATAAGAGAGTGGTCGGTGTCGTAATTTACACTATGGTAGGTGCGGTTGTGAAGAACACTGGGCAGATCCCACCTCCTCATGATGACTAGGTCTAGTTGGTGCCAATGACTAGCACTTGGGTGATGCCATGATACCTTGTGGTGATATCTGCCCTGGAAGAAGGTGTTGGTGATGCAGAGTTTATTCAGGGCACAAAGCTCAAGAAAGCGTTGTCAGTTATCGTTGATTGTGCCCACCCCATGACAACCAAGGCATGTTGGCCATGAATCATTGTCTGCCTCAACACCTGCGTTAAAATCATCCAGGATGAATAGCCTCTCGCCGTTTGGGATATTCCTCAGAATGTCACGTAGCGAGTCATAGAAATGCTCTTTATCTGAGATGCTGGCCTTCAGAGTTGATGTGTAGATGCATATGATGTTGACTGTGCCTCTGTCAGATTATTACCAAAGGGAGATGAGGCACTCCGAGGTTGCTACTGGTGTCTCAATTGACTGTGTCAGCAGGTTTCTCACTGCAAAGCCGACACGATGCTCATGGATATCTTCAGCACTCTTTCCATGCCAGTCGATGGTGTAATTAGTAGGGAAAAGTAGGGGAAATCTCAAGATATTCTATAAATATATCAATGGGAAGAGGATAACCAGGGAAAGAGTAGGACCCATTAGGGACCAAGGGGGAAATTTGTGGGTGGAGCCAGAGGACATTGGTAGGTGTTGAACAAATACTTCATATCTGTCTTCACCCAAGAGAATGAGCATGTAGATATGGAACTCAGAGAGAGAGACTGTGAGGTTCTTGAGCAAATTGTCATAGGGAGAGACAAGGTATTGGAGGTTTTGGAAGGCTTAAAAGTGGACAAATCTCCAGGTCCGGACGATTTGTGTCCCAGGATGCTGTGGGAGGCGAGGGTAGAGATTGCAGGGGCTCTGACCCTAATTTTTAATTCCTCTCTAGCCACGGGGGTGGTGCCAGAGGACTGGAGAACAGCTAATGTGGTCCTACTATTTAAGAAAAGTTGTAGAGATAAGCCAGGGAACTACAGACCAGTGAGTCTCATGTCAGTGGTAGGGAAACTATTGGAGAAAATTCTGAAGGAGAGAATCTATCTCCACTTGGAGAGGCAAAATTTGATTAGGAATAGTTAGCATGGCTTTGTCAGAGGGAGGTCATGCCTAACAAGTTTGATTGAATTTTGTGAGCATATGACCAGGTGTGTAGATGAGGGTAGTGCAGTTGATGTAGTTTACATAGATGTCAGTAAAGCCTTTGACAAGGTCCCACATGGGAGACTTATCAAGAAAGCAAATGCACATGGGATACAGGGTAACTTGATAAGGTGGATTCAAAATTGGCTTAGCTGTAGGTGACAGAGAGTGTTGACAGACGGCTGTTTTAGTGACTGGAAGCCAGTGTCCAGTGGTGTACCACAGGGATCTGTGCTGGGTCCCCTATTGTTTGTCATTTATATAAACGACATAGATGACTATGTGCGGGGTAGGATCAGTAAGTTTGCGGATGACACAAAGATTGGCCGAGTGGTTAACAGTGAGGTGGAGTGTCTTAGGTTACAAGAAGATATAGACGGGATGGTCAAATGGGCAGAAAAGTGGCAGATGGAATTTAACGCTGAAAAGTGTGAGGTGATACACTTTGGAAGGAGTAATGTGACACGGAAGTATTCAATGAATGGCCTGACACTGGGAAGTTCCGAGGAACAAAGGGACCTTGGCGTGTTTGTCCATAGATCTCTGAAGGCAGAAGGGCAGGTTAATAGGGTGGTGAAATAGGCATATGGGACTCTTGCCTTTATCAATCGAGGCATAGATTACAAAAGCAGGGAGGTCATGTTGGAGTTGTACAGAACTTTGGTAAGGCCACAGCTGGAATATTGTGTACAATTCTGGTCGCCACATTATAGGAAGTATGTGATTGCATTGGAGGGGTTGCAGAGACAATTCACCAGGATGTTGCCTGGGATGGAACATTTAAGCTATGAAGAGAGCTTGGATCGGCTTGGGTTGTTTTCGCTGGAGCAGAGAAGACTGAGGGGTGACCTGATCGAGGTGTACAAGATTATAAGGGGCATGGACAGGGTGGCTAAGGAGCAGTTGTTCCCCTTAGTTGAAGGGTCAGTTACGAGGGGTCACAAGTTTAAGGTGAGGGGCGGGAGGTTTAAGGGGGATTTGAAGAAGAATTTTTTTACCCAGAGGGTGGTGACGGTCTGGAATGCCCTGCCTGGGAGGGTGGTAGAGGCAGGTTGCCTCACATCCTTTAAAAAGTACCTGGATGAGCACTTGGCACGTTATGACATTCAAGGCTATGGGCCAAGTGCTGGCAAATGGGATTAGGTAGACAGGTCAAGTGTCTTTAATGCATTGGTGCAGACTCGATGGGCCAAAGGGCCTCTTCTGCACTGTATTATTCTGTGATTCTGTGAATTAGCCTCTTGAAGAGAGCCTGTGTCAGCTAATCTGTTTTCTTGTAGAGCAACAATGTCCATACCAAGCTGTGAGTCAGACATCTCCCAGTCTGCGCTCGATGCTGTCCCGCAACTTCCTGTTATGGATGAGTTAGATGAAGAACCCTCATAACTGGAGCTCGAGAAGGCCATAGACCATCTTGCAAAGAGAAGGGCACTAGGCAAGGATGGAATCCCAGCCACACTGCTCAAGCACGGAATGTCTCATCTATTGCCACACCTTTATGACCTTCTCCTTCTCTGCTGGAAAGCAAGCTCTGCTCCACACGAGATGTGTGATGCCAAAATCATCACACACTGTACAAAAACAAAGATGACAGAGGGGACTGCAACAACTACAAGGGCATCTCACTCCTTAGCAACACAGGAAGGCCCTTACATACTTAAAAGACTCCATTTACTTGCAGACCGAATGTACCCGGAAGTGCAGTGCGGTTTCTGTGCCAGCAGATCTACTGTGGATATGAGCTTCTCCATATACCAGCTACAAGAGAAATGTAGGGAACATAGTATACCCCTTTACCTTACTTTTGTAGACCTCACTAAGGCATTCAATACCGTCAGCAGGGCAGGGCTCTACAAGATTTTGGAAAAATTGGTTGTCCACCAAATCTCCTCAGTCTCATCCGCTCCTTCCATGACAACATGCACTGCACTGTACAGTTTGATGGCTCCACCTCCAGCAGTTTCGGAGTGAAGAATGGAGTGAAACAGGGTTGTGTCCTAGCCCCCACTGTCTAGAATCTCCGTCTCCATGCTCCTGTGTTTCGCCTTCCCTGCAGATATGGAAGGAGTCTACTTGCACAGTAGGTCAGACGGCAAGCTCTACAATCTATCAAGGCTGAAAGCAAAGACAAAAACACATCACATCCTGATCAGAGAACTCCTTTATGCTGATGATGCTGCACTAGTCACTCACAAGGAAACTCAGTTACAGAGGCTCATGGGCTGTCTCTTCCGTGCCTGTAACTTGTTCTGCTTGACTATAAGTGTCAAGAAAACCGTGGTTGGGGATAAGGTGTTGCATCTCCGCAGCTAAATAACACCCCACTGCAAGTGGTTAGCAAATTCTGCTGCCTTGAGACCATGGTGACAGACAATCTGTCCCTTGATGCAGAGCTCGATACACGCATAAGGAAAGCAGCTACCGCCTTTGGCCGACTTGCAAAACGCGTATCACTGAGGTCCAGCTGGAAGGATGCTTATCCCCCAACACTGGTCTGCAGGCAGAGGATTAGCTCTCCCAAAGTGTCTAAGCATCTGTACCTCAGGAGGTTCACGCTCTCAGGGCAGGTTGCTGCTTACATCTGCAGTCTCCTGGAACAAGGCCTCCTTCTCAGTGGAGCAGATGGGTACACATTGCTAGTGACAATAAGGTGCTGTCACTGGAGGGTCAACTCCATCATCGGAAGAGCTCACCTCACTGCAACCCCTCAGATCCCGCAGTGGGACCTTCAGTTAAGAGTGAGCCACCTAGGGTCGGTGGGGGTGGGGAGGGGGTTTGTTGGCAGCCTTCACAGGTCTCCTCTACATTCATGGACGCATCATTCCCCCACCATCCTTGATTGTTACGACCACGGCGTCCCGTCACTCCACAGGCTGCAGTACAGAATTAAAGTTTTCCCACCCAACCGGAAAACAGCCAAATTAAACATTCTAGTAACCCCCGGAATAAAACAGACCAAACCAAGTGTCTTTAGACAACAACAAATTAACTACTTATTACAATGAAATCTTAAACATTATTAAGATAAACCTATGTCGAAAGACCTTATACCTTCTTATTTTAATCTAACTTCCCCATTCACACACATATACTCAAAAATAACAGTAGTTAATCGATTTTAAAAGTAGTGTTTTTTAAAATTAGCTGTTTCGTAAGAATAAGTAAATAAGGAAGTCTTTGTGGGTTATGTTCCCAATGGGTGAGGTATTCTAGTGTGGAAATAATCAAAGGCTATTTAAAGTCTCCACGTGGATTTGATTAAATTGTCTGTTCTTAATAGGCATTCAAAACACTTAGGCTGCAACACGCATCAAATGCTGCCGAATTCCTGAAAATAAATCAGTCAAGAGAGATTCAATCTTGAAGCAAATACTTCCTGGCTTAGAAATAAAGAAAAGCAGTTGCACTACCTTCAGCAATACAAATGGTCTCTTGAAAAAAGAAGGCTTTTGTTTTCTTTAGGCAATTAGCTCAGCCCGTAGCTCCCTGTAGAATTTTTCTGAGAGAAAACAGACAGATCTTCAGTAGCATGCCTCACTGGAAAGTCTCTCCCAAAACAAAGTGGTTCAGACTGGTTTTTGCCAGTTTTACACACAGTCAAATCAAAACATTATACCATGTGACCTCTCTCTCCTGCTGTGGCCTAGGGTAACAAAATGCAGCTGTGGCACCCAGTGCCCCAGAAATCCAACACTTCTCTCCCTGTCTTAAAGCGCACTGTTTTTAACAGAGTCTTAAAGGCACATTGTTTTAATACACGTCCGTGACATGATTAGTTGGAGAACCCAGAAGCGGGATGCTAATTCCGTGACCAAGTTAAAGAACCTCGGCAAAGCCCGTCCATTTGTAAATTAGTTTCTTGATCCGAAAATGGTCCCATCGTTCCGGCAAGGACTAAGTCCAGAGGATTCGTCCCATTAACTCTGTTTCTCTCTCTTCTTTTGGGCCTCCTTATCTCGAGAGACAATGGATACGCGCCTGGAGGTGGTCAGTGGTTTGTGAAGCAGCGCCTGGAGTGGCTATAAAGGCCAATTCTGGAGTGACAGGCTCTTCCACAGGTGCTGCAGAGAAATTTGTTTGTCGGGGCTGTTGCACAGTTGGCTCTCCCCTTGCGCCTCTGTCTTTTTTCCTGCCAACTACTAAGTCTCTTCGACTCGCCACAATTTAGCCCTGTCTTTATGGCTGCCCGCCAGCTCTGGCGAACGCTGGCAACTGACTCCCACGGCTTGTGATCAATGTCACACGATTTCATGTCGCGTTTGCAGACGTCTTTATAGCGGAGACAAGGACGGCCGGTGGGTCTGATACCAGTGGCGAGCTCGCTGTACAATGTGTCTTTGGGGATCCTGCCATCTTCCATGCGGCTCACATGGCCAAGCCATCTCAAGCGCCGCTGACTCAGTAGTGTGTATAAGCTGGGGGTGTTGGCCGCTTCAAGGACTTCTGTGTTGGAGATACGGTCCTGCCACCTGATGCCAAGTATTCTCCGAAGGCAGCGAAGATGGAATGAATTGAGACGTCGCTCTTGGCTGGCATACATTGTCCAGGCCTCGCTGCCATAGAGCAAGGTACTGAGGACACAGGCTTGATACACTCAGACTTTTGTGTTCCGTGTCAGTGCGCCATTTTCCCACACTCTCTTGGCCAGTCTGGACATAGCAGTGGAAGCCTTACCCATGCGCTTGTTGATTTCTGCATCTAGAGACAGGTTACTGGTGATAGTTGAGCCTAGGTAGGTGAACTCTTGAACCACTTCCAGAGCGTGGTCGCCAATATTGATGGATGGAGCATTTCTGACGTCCTGCCCCATGATGTTCGTTTTCTTGAGGCTGATGGTTAGGCCAAATTCATTGCAGGCAGCCGCAAACCTGTCGATGAGACTCTGCAGGCACTCTTCAGTGTGAGATGTTAAAGCAGCATCGTCAGCAAAGAGGAGTTCTCTGATGAGGATTTTCCGTACTTTGGACTTCGCTCTTAGACGGGCAAGGTTGAACAACCTGCCCCCTGATCTTGTGTGGAGGAAAATTCCTTCTTCAGAGGATTTGAACGCATGTGAAAGCAGCAGGGAGAAGAAAATCCCAAAAAGTGTGGGTACGAGAACACAGCCCTGTTTCACACCACTCAGGATAGGAAAGGGCTCTGATGAGGAGCCACCATGTTGAATTGTGCCTTTCATATTGTCATGGAATGAGGTGATGATACTTAGTAGCTTTGGTGGACATCCGATCTTTTCTAGTAGTCTGAAGAGACCACGTCTGCTGACGAGGTCAAAGGCTTTGGTGAGATCAATGAAAGCAATGTAGAGGGGCATCTGTTGTTCACGGCATTTCTCCTGTATCTGACGAAGGGAGAACAGCATGTCAATGGTCAATCTCTCTGCACGAAAGCCACACTGTGCCTCAGGGTAGACGCGCTCGGCCAGCTTCTGGAGCCTGTTCAGAGCGACTCGAGCAAAGACTTTCCCCACTATGCTGAGCAGGGAGATTCCACGGTAGTTGTTGCAGTCACCGCGGTCACCTTTGTTTTTATGGAGGGTGATGATATTGGCATCGCGCATGTCCTGGGGTACTGCTCCCTCGTCCCAGCACAGGCATAGCAGTTCATGTAGTGCTGAGAGTATAGCAGGCTTGGCACTCTTGATTATTTCAGGGGTAATGCTGTCCTTCCCAGGGGCTTTTCCGCTGGCTAGAGAATCAATGGCATCACTGAGTTCTGATTTGGTTGGCTGTATGTCCAGCTCATCCATGACTGGTAGAGGCTGGGCTGCATTGAGGGCAGTCTCAGGGACAGCATTCTCCCTGGAGTACAGTTCTAGGTAGTGCTCAACCCAGCAGTCCATCTGTTTGCATTGGTCAGTGATTATGTCCCCCGATTTAGATTTGAGGGGGGCGATCTTCTTGATGGTTGGCCCAAGAGCTCTCTTCGTGCCATCATACATTCCTCTGATGTTTCCGGTGACTGAGGCCAGCTGAATATGACTGCATAGGTGTTGCCAGTAGTCGTTTGCGCAACGCCTAGCTGTTCTTTGTGCAGTGCTTCTGGCTGCTTTAAGTGCTGCGGATGTTAAATCGCTGGGGGCTTTCTTGTAGTTCAACAGTGCAATGCGCTTTGCAGCTATGACAGGTTCCAGCTCTTCATTATGTGATTGAAACCAGTCTGCATTTCTCTTCGCACTTTTGCCGTAGGTGGTCAAAGCTGACTCATAGATGGCGTCTCTGATGTGGGCCCACTTGGTCTCAGCATCCCCTGTGGGAGTGTTTTGAAGGGCTGTTACAAGTGAATTTAGAATTTTTTGTAACAGCTGTGGGTGAGAAATTCTGCTCGTGTTGATGCGCGGGTGGCCCTTCTGCTTGGAATGATGCAACTTCTTTGGTCTGAGTCTAACCTTGCTGCACACCAGGGAGTGGTCGGTGTCGCAGTCCGCACTGTGGAAGCTGCGTGTGATTTGAACACTGTTTAAGGCGGCTCGCCTTGTGACAATGAGGTCTAGCTGGTGCCAACAACGCGATCTTGGGTGCCTCCACGAAACCTGGTGACAGGGTTTAGTGTGAAAGAACGAGTTGGTGATGCAGAGGTTATGATAGGTACACAACTCAAGCAGTCTCTGCCCGTTCTCATTCATCCTTTCAACGCCATAGCGCCCAAGGCAGGAGGGCCATGAGTCATGGTCGGCCCCAACCCTGGCATTAAAGTCCCCCAGCAGGAATAGGTGTTCGGTGTTGGGGATGCTGCTAATGATGTTATGGAGTTGTTCATAGAACTGGTCTTTAGCTTCAGGTGGGGAGCAGAGTGTTGGAGCATAGATGCTGAGTAGGTGTACTGGACCAGAGGTGGTGAGCAGTCGGATGGACAGTATGCGTTCCGAGCCATTTGAGGGAGGCTCTATCATGCTGAGCAAGGAGTTCTCTCTCTACAAACCTGAAACATTATGCCTGATTTTAACTCTGTGTAAGTGGATGGGTTTTGAATGAGTTAAAATCTCACCCATCAACTGCATTTCACTCCACACTGATGCTGCCTCTCCTGCAAAGTATTTCTAGCATTTTCTGTTGTTATTTGCTATTGTGTAAGTTGGCACAAAGGTGTGAAATCTATTGGTGTCGGATTGTTTGGGCCGGATTTAATTCTGGTGAGGGATGTTCTTGGTGATGGGCCAGAAGGCGGGGCAAGACTGCCTTAGCCCTCCGTTGGAACTAAAGTGCTATTTGTCGGGGACACCATCCCTTTAAGGGACGAATTCCCACCTCCAGAGCTACCGGCCAATTGGAAGGCTGGCAACTCTGCAGTTCCGGCAGCACCACTAGGAGTGCTGGCTACTGCTAGTACTACAGGAGGCCTTGCAGAGAAGAAGATTAATGAAGACCGCGGGACAGATCAGGGTTGCTGGGGCCATTTAGGGGGTGGTGTTGGGGTGTCAGTGAGGGTGGGGGAGGGGGCCTTCCCGTGGGGGGGAATCCCCTGGATTGCCCCCAGGAAGGGACTCCCCCACCCCCGACCCTGCTAGGAGGCAGCTTTTATCTGGCGGTGCCTCCCTGTGGCGGCGGGCCACTCTGTCTTCTAATAAATTGAGATGGAAGTGGGAAGAGGCCCTTAAGTGACCATTAATTGTCCACTTAAGAGCCTCAATTGACCTGGGTGGGAAGGCTGGCCTTCCTCACCCAGGACTAAATTGGGAGGCGCCGGGAAGGCAACAGGCACTCCTTCCCATGCAATTTTATGGTCCCCATGCCTTCTTTCTCGTCTCTGGGTGGCCCATAAAATTCAGCCCTTTGTTTAACCTAGTTAATAGAAATGGGCTGATGGTCCAGTTAAACTAGCAGATGAAGATATTCGAGAAAAACACATTAGGCCATAGATTTTAGTTGTTCCCACAGGCAGGAAACAGACAGTGGTGTGTCAGCTATCCATCTGACACCTTGCTCGATTTTTCTTCTGTTACGACCAGGTGAGATAGAGGTCTAGGGGTCCCTTTCAGCCTTCACCTGGTCTTACTGTAACAGGGTTTAATTTTAAACACACTCTGTTTTTAGCTCCCCCTTCGTGAATCCTTGTTCATCGCTTTCCAATTATAAGGCAAAGAAAGCAGAACAAACAAGCTTTCTTAGGTTTAAAGAAGAAAAGTTTACATTTATCAAACTTAACTGAATTAGAGTTTAATGCCTATGGATACATGCTGTGCTCCATGCTAGCATGCATATGCGATACACACATGCAAATAGAGACAGAAAAGAGCAGAAGAAAAATAAAGTGGAAATGTTTGAGGCAATATCTGAAGAGTTCATTGTAGAGTCCTTGATTGTAGGTAGATCTTGCTTTTCGTTGGGGCCCAGTATTCTTTTTAAACCTTGTTCGCTGCAGGAGACTTTTGTCTCTTGGGGTTCATATGTCTTCAGTGGATTCAGAGGCTTGTTAGAAAGAGATGGGAGCAAGCAGACAGGAGAGGATGTGGCGAGTCGGCCAGGAGAGATCTTCTCAGTTCAGGAGCATTTTGCTTTTTGCCCAAACTGTTTGTACAGATTCAAAAAACTCAGGTTGCCCAGCAGGTTGGACATGTGACTAGCTGGTTTGTCCATGTCCATTTGTGTAGTCGACCTCTTAGCAGTCAACCTGGAATGTGAGCTCCCCCACCTTCAATGTCTGGTGATCAAAAGCCCATTGTGGGTTGAATGTGACAGGGAATGGCTGCTTTGTACTTCCAAACACTGCCTGTTAATATGCAAATGTCTTTCCAGCCACGGCTGATCTGTTTTACAAGTCCTTTCTTCACTCCAGTAACAGTTTAAAATCAATGTTCATGACAAAATTCATGTGCCTCATTCTTGGCAGGTGGGCCCTAGCATGACACTTCCCACTGAGACAGAAATGCACTACACCAGGCTCATAGAGTTTATCTTCATGTATTGTTTTCCCTTAACTTTTCTCTTCTAGTTTTCTGTTTTGGTTACTCAGTTTTATAGGTTTTGTCATCTCTATTGCTGAACCTCCACAGCACTCACCTCGCCGGCTGAAGCACATGCAGTTTGTGTACTTATGGCTCTGGATTGTACCCATCCTCTGCCTGCAGCTTAGAGACAAAGCCACTGACCCAGCTGGCTATGGAAGCTCTGCCTCCGTCTCCAGCTGTTTGATAACAATCCCAACATTATGCTCTGTCTCCTGATTCTACACAGTCTCTGACTGGGGGCCCTGAGCCATTGCACAGGTTACACAGCCTTAACGCAGCCATTAATTTCAGACTGCTATTCAGAAACTGCTCCTGGAAATACGCTAGCATGGACATTGGGAGAGGGCAATCAGATGTGGCTAAAATGCTTTTATGGTCAAATAGCATGCCAGTACTCACTTGGATCAATAATGACCACTTGGGCAAACACCGGGTGTCCAGTGACGTTGTATGCACATGCAAGCAGCATGCCAAATACTTTCAAGAAATGAGGGGGGAGGGAGAGAAAAATAGCACAAAAATAAAAGTTGCAATATTGATCTTCATAATATCAGTGCCCGCCGATGTTTCTCAGCCATGAGGACCAGCAAGTTCTCAGATTCCATCCTCAGTTGTGCTAAATTACTGCTCTCAATGAGAGTGGCAGTGGCGGCAGAATAATTAGCCTTAATGTTCCTGAACTCCTGATCACAATCCAGTGACCCCTCATGTGTACATATCAGTTAAAGATGAGATATTATTTGACACCTGGGTCGAATGGTTGGTTGCAATCACAGTCGTGCTTTATAAATGACCACTTGGTTGAGGTAGCAAAGGCAGTCCACCAATACTCAAAAATTATTTTTCCTGATACTGTATCCTGTCGACTAACACCATTTAGTTTATAGTTCCAGTGTTTGCTCTCTTTCTCTCATTTCATTTCATTGCATTTGCTTATATTGAATTCATTTTGCCATTCATATCTGCTCTTCTATAAAATTAATAGAAATTACAACAAAAGGGGACCATTCAACCCATCATGCTTCTGCTGCTGCTAACTCTTTAGTTGGAGCTATCTACACTAATTCAATACCCAGTATCTTTTTATATTCCTCCTTTTCAAATAATTATCCAATTTCCTTTTAAATTTGTATTCCAGTGAAGGGCATTAGTGATAAATAAGTTTGCTCTGAGAAATAAAAAAAGGAACAACTCCAAATGTTGGAGATTTTAACTGAAGCAAATTGGAAATAGGAAAGAAAAATAGAGAGGGTGCAAAACAAATACTTCAATCATAGAGAGGGAGCTAACGGTTGAATGACCTGCAAACTGCTTAATAGAAAACTGTAGGATGAGTTAGGTCATCTCAATAAGGAAATGGAAAAACATTAATAGAGCTAAAGACATTTAAGTAACTAAAAGGGTTCAATAACATGGTGAAGGTTCACACAAATAAAAATGTGAGAAAATATTGGAAATTGGAAAAAAATTAAAGTGTCGGAAGTCTTAAATGAAAACCAAAAAATTGCTGGCAAAGCATTATGTCTGCTGGGCCCAAAAATAGGGCAAATAAGAAAAGGAAACAGAATTTCCTTGAGATCTGGAATGAACTAGAAGCATAATCAAGGTAAAGGACAGGTGAGGCAGGAAATGGGATGGAACACCGTAATGTCAGGTCTCTTCCCCAAAGATGTTTCTTCTGGGGTTGGAGGTGGGTAGCAGTTGAAATTGCCCCCTTTGCAGCCTCACAAATCAAAAGGCATCTGGTGGAATAGTCAAACAGAATTCCCACTGCTTCCATCTCACCCACATCCCCCCTCCCACTTTACAGGTGCTCAGGATGGCATGGCATGGGCGCTTGGGGAATATGTAAATTGCCTGACCCAGGGATCCGCTGAGGTAATAATTGCAGGTGTGATTTCCTCCACGACAGGGTGGGATTATGGATTTTTGGTCTCTGCTTCTTAACTGGCACAAATTGAGGGAATGTATGAAGTGTTAAATAACAGCCCCATAAAAGCAAGGTTTGATTACGGCAGTACATCTAATAATATTAGATAGAAAGGGATAGTATTAGATCCAAGGAGGAGAAATATAAAATGGTCAGAACAAGCAGCAAACCTGAGGATTGGGAGCAGTTTAGAATTCAGCAAAGGAGGACAAAGGGATTGATTAAGACTGGGAAAATAGAGTATGAGAGTAAGCTTGCAGAGAACATAAAAACTGACTGTAAAAACTTCTATAGATATGTGAAGAGAAAAAGATTAGTGAAGACAAATGTGGGTCCCTTGCAGTCAGAAACAGGGGAATTTATAATGGGGAACAAAGAAATGGGAGACCAATTAAATACATACTTTGGTTCTGTCTTCATAAAGGAGGACACAAATTACCTCCCAGAAATGTTGGGGAACATAGGGTCTAGTGAGAAAGAGGAACTGTATGAGATCAGTATTAGTAGGGAAATGCTGTTAGGGAAATTGATGGGATTGAAGGCCGATAAATCCCCAGGGTCTGATTATCTACATCCCAGAGTACTTAAGGAAGTGGCCCTTGAAATAGTAGATGCATTGCTGGCCATTTTTCAAAATTCTATAGACTCTGGAACAGTTCCAATGGAATGGAGGGTAGCTAATGTGACCCCACTATTTAAAAAAGGAGGCAGAGAGAAAACAGGGAGTTATAGACCAGTTAGCCTGACATCAGTAGTGGGGAAAATGCTAGAGTCCATTATAAAAGATGTAATAGCAGAGCACTTGGAAAACAATGACATGATCGGACAAAGTCAACATGGATTTACGAAAGGGAAATCATGCTTGGCAAATCTACTGGAATTTTTTGAGGATAAAACTAGTAGAATAGATAAGGGAGAACCAGTGTATATGGTGTATTTGGACTTTCAGAAGGCTTTCGATAAGGTCCCACATAAGAGATTAGCGTGCAAAATTAAAGCACATGGGATTGGGGGTAAGGTACTGTCATGGATAGAGAACTGGTTGGCAGACAGGAAACAAAGAGTAGGAATAAACAGGTCTTTTTCCGAGTGGCAGGCAGTGACTAGTGGGGTACCACAGGGATCGGTGCTGGGACCCCAGCTATTCACAATATACATTAATGATATAGATGAGGGAATTAAATGTAATATATCCAAGTTTGCAGACGACACAAAGCTGGGTGGGAGTGTGAGCTGTGAGGAGAATGCAGAGAAGCTCCAGTGTGATTTGGGCAGGTTGAGTGAGTGGGCAAATACATGGAAGATGCAGTATAATGTGGATAAATGTGAGGTTATCCACTTTGGTGGCAAACACAGAAAGGCAGATTATTATCTGAACGGCGATAGATTGGGAAAGGGGGAGGTGCAGCGAGACCTGGGTGTCCTTATACACGAGTCGCTGCAAGTAAGCATGCAGGTGCAGCAGGCAGTTAAGAAGGCAAATGGTATGTTGGTTTTCATAGCGAGAGGATTCGAGTACAGGAGCAAGGATGTCTTGCTGCAATTATACAAGGCCTTGGTGAGACCACATCCGGAGTATTGTGTTCACTTTTGGTCTCCTTATCTGAGGAAGGATGATCTTGCTATGGAGGGAGTGCAGTGATGGTTCACCAGACTGATTCCTGGGATGGCAGGACTGACATATGAAGAGAGATTGGGTTGATTAAGCTTGTATTCGCTAGAGTTTAGAAGAATGAGAGGGGATCTCATAGAAACCTACAAAATTCTAACAGGACTAGACAGACTAGATGCAGGAAGGATGTTCCCGATGGCGGGGGAGTCCAGGACCAGGGGTCACAGTCTAAGGATAAGGGGTAAGCCATTTAGGATTGAGATGAGGAGAGATTTCTTCACCCAGAGAATGGTGAACCTCTGGAATTCTCTACCACAGAAAGCAGTTGAGGCCAAATCATTAAATATATTCAAGAAAGAGTTATATAGTTCTTAGGGCTAAAGGGATCAAGGGATACGAGAAGAAAGCGGGAACAGGGTACTGAGTTTGGACGATCAGCCATGATCGTATTGACTGGCGGTGTAGGCTCGAAGGTCTGAATAGTCTACTCTTACTCCTGTTTTCTATGTTTCAATACTATTAGATTGAAATTTGCACAAGTTGAATTTTGGTGTCCCTCCTTCCTAGTTTTTCTATGCCTTAATCTGGCCCTGCATTCATGGGACTGTTTCATAAAACATCTTACAGTCTTACAGTCCTTCACCCTGTGCCAATTAAACCATAGTGTTTTGTTATTTGATGATTTTCAACCAGAAGGTCATCAATAAAAATTGTGTATGATACAGTAGAACAAGATGTTCCTGTGGTTCAAAAACATTTTATAGTCATTTATAGGATGTGAGCAACATAACTTGTTTGCTGTTTGATAACTACCACAAATTGTAACACATATTTTAATCAGAAAGGTATTTGCATGGACATTTCTGTTATTGCACATACAGAATCCAGCCTATTTTGTTCTTGCAATATTTGAATCAAGCCATAGCACTTAGCCGCAGGTCATGACACGTGCAAGTCTGTAACAGGCAATCTGATATGCTGTTGAGTTCAAAAAGCAGCAAAATTCAGATAGATGGTAAGGAGTCTTTGACCTGTATTGATGATTTGCCAGCCACAATCTCAAGAATGTATTCACGGGAACAGACCATTATAGAGTTGTTACGGATAGACTTCAGTAACAGCCAATTACATTTTCTTCAGAATTTCTGTCCAAAACTTGCATTCCTTAAGGCTTGTAAACAATCTCTTCCCCACAGCAGCCATTTGTTTCAAGGACAGCATGCCATGCTGTGCTGGGGTGTTCTTGGCTGTGGATGAATGATATGACTCGAAGGGCACTCTTCACTGCCACGCTATCTGTCAGTGCAGATGATCAAATGTTTTGTCAAATTAGCCTGGTGACATTTGCCCTCCTGTTGTGCCTATTATTCATGTGTGAGCCTTCAGTTGCTATAAGCTACCCAACTGCATATGACATTATAAACAAGCTGTTCCTATCCCCACCTGACATCAGACTCAACCACTTCTGCTAAGGGCTGTTATACAGTGATTGGGGGAAGGATCTGTGGTGGTTTAACACTTCCTTAAACAGGATCACTGTAGCCAATTGGAGCAACACTATACTCTGGCTGAGGTCAACTAACTAAGTACAGTCCTCCCATTAAACCTAAGATCCAGTTCTGGTTTGCATGTCACATAGAAGAAGCAAAACTGCCTCATGTAGCAGGCCTGGCGCCACGCTACTTGTCTGCCCTGCCCCACCGGCTACTTCCTGCGCAGCCAGCATGATGCTGCTGGAGGAGAAGGGCACGCACAAGTGCATCCATGTGAGCCAGAAGAGCTTCAATGAAGGCTATCCTGATGCCACACAGCCCAACTGTCACATGTGACATCAGGATCCCAAATTTGGTCGACCTCTTTGTTCTTCACTCTGCAAACAACAGCATGAAACTGCAAGATGGGCCCTGCACTAACATTATTTAAAGTGCTAGTCTTCCAACTTGCAGTTAAGGTAATTCTTTGGAACTTTTTCCATTGCAAAGTGTCTGAAAGTACTCTGGAGTTTTTTTTTGGAGGTGTTTTGGTGAGTTCCTGAATTTGCCAGAGAGTGTTGTTGCATCCTCATCGGGGAGCCAGAGTAGGTGCCCTGTTCAAACAAAGGCAGCAGTAGGTATGGGGCAGGGTCTCTGGGTCTGCAGGATGACAAGGAGATGGAGCAGAGGCTGCAGATAGGACAAGCTCTATGCCTTGCCCTCTGCCAAGTTGGAGCCAGGCTCCTCCATGCTCCTTGACAGTGACAGGAGGCTGTCTGGCAGGCCAGGCAATGCACCCAGTATCTTGGTATGCATGCCCATCAGCGGTCTCCTGTATGTTTTTTTTATTCATTTGTGGGATGTGGGCAGTGCTGACTAGGCCAACATTTATTGCCCATCCCTAATTGCCCCTGAACTGAGTGGCTTGCTAGGCCATTTCAGAGGGCATTTAAGAGTCAACCACATTGCTGTGGGTCTGGAGTCACATGTAGGCCAGACCAGGCAAGGACAACAGATTTCCTTCCCTAAAGGACATTAGTGAACCAGATGGGTTTTTACAATAATCAACAATGGTTTCATGGTCACTGTTAGACTAGTTTTTTAATTCCAGATTTATTAATTGAATTCATCTGCCATGGTGGGATTTGAACCCATACCCCCTGGAGCATTAGCCTGGGCTCTGGATTACTAGCCCAATGACATTACCACTACACCATCACCCCATTGAGGTCCTCATCTGAGAACTTGCCTATGACCTTGTCCTCTGGTGAGCTGGCAAATGAACCATCCTTTACCTCTGGCCTAGTGACTCACACATGCAGATCCCAAATCTATACTAGCCTCCAAGGTATATGCAGTGCCAATATATGAGCATGTGGCTGTGAGTGTCAGATCAAGTGATGGGGCCTCTTCATCAGTGCTGTGCTCTAGCTCTCTCTTCTTCCTTCGGCTGCTGTGGATGGGCAGGCAACAGGAAATCTGAAGGGGAAGGTTGATGTGAAGCAAGAGGTTCATGGTCACACCAACAACAGCTTCCTCATCATGCCAGCTAGCAGGATGAAGGTGAGATGGGAGTTGAGAAGGGGCATAAGGCAGGAACATACCATCATCCACAATGTTCTCAGTGATGTCAGATGTCCTAGACCTCATCGCAGCTAGCCCCATAATGCTAAGAACCATTTCCTCTGTAGGGATCAGGAGATGCAGGCTTCCTCGTCCCCAACTGGTTCTGCTCTCCTCCTTTCTATTGTGCACCACCTTGTCTTGCAAGAGACAGGGCGGAATGTCAGTGATTGTATAGCAATTTGTTTGGGTGATGTGTATATCACAGCTGAATAGCTGGAGATATGTGGAGGCAGCGAGAGGTGGGTGTGAGGCTGGCAGCATTGATAAGTGTGAGAGGATAAGGTGGAGTATCTGGATGTTAGGCATGACTCCTGAGTGCCAGGTAGTGGTGCTGTGTGAGTGATGCAGTTTTGGTGAATTGAGCAGTCTGAGAGGCTAGTGTTGTGGGTTTGAGATGTCATGTGAAGAGCATTCACTGACCTTGATCACTTCTGTGAGGTCATTAGATTTCCTGCGGCACTGTTACCAGATCCTTGGGTACAGACTCTGGAATTGACCTGCCTGGCCATCTGCTCCATTCCCTTCTGAGAGTGGTCTGCAAACAGTGCTGCCAGTCCCCCTGCTGTGTGCAGAGGCCACAAGCAACGTTCAGGGGTAAAAAGCAGCATGGGACCTGCTCAGGCCAACACTGCAAACATTCAGATTACATGAGTACACCAAGCTTGCATGTTGCCCAGCTCAATCTGAACGGGCATGGGCAGGCTGCAGATTGCCCAAAACGTGGGGCTATCCAAATTCTAGCAAAGAACCTTTATCTTCAGGCCATCTGAACAGCTCTGGAGCTAACTAATATTTTTCAAAGCAAACACAATTACAAAGCAACAGTTTGTGCACTTCAAAAGGGTTCTATGTGTATGAAGCAGTTTCTTAGAGATATGATAAGGCGCTACATATATACAAGTATTCATTTCCTTATATACATGATGAAACAGTTTTGTAACCTGAATTATTCTTGTTCATCGTAACTGACTCCTAATATTTCCTGATGCTAACAGCTTTGCAAAGGACCAAGGAAAGTGGATTAACAATGATGAGTGGGACAGCTTCTAATACATTCAGGAATGGAAGAGAACTGGAATGAAACCAGACAGATAACGGAAACACACAAGAAATTATTGTTTATCATAAGGCACATCTGCTTCAGGAGAGTCAGTTAGTCACTTTACTTTAAAAGTATTACTTATTTTGATGTAAACCATTTGTTACCCCAATTTTCAGAGCGTGGCTCGTGTAGGACCGTACTACATTATGAATCAGAAAAGAAAGAGATAACTGGAAGAAAATACAATTACCTATGCTCGACTGATGGCTTAGTTGGGACATGAACAGGCTCAGTAAGGTCAGACAGACTCGGGGAACCAGGCAGGTAATGCAGGAGTCCCATGAGTGAATCTTGCTCACTAACCAGTATTTAGCTCATAGTGGTGAGGACAATGGTTCCTCTGGGGAATACAGCCAGAACCAAGTCTACAGCACGATAGGTGACTCAACTGTATGTGGGGATGCCAAGGAGGAAGGACAGAAAAGCAATATTGACAGAGGATTCAATAGCTAGGGGAATAGACAGGCATTTCTGTGGTCGCAGACTTAATTCCAAGATTATATATTGCCTCACTGGCGCTAGGGTCAAGGATATCATTCAGTGGTTATAGAGCATTCTAAGGTGGGAGGATAAACAGCCCAAAGTCGTGGTCCACATCAGCATCAGTGACATAGGTAAAACACACAAGAACACAAGAAATAGGAACATGAGTAGACCATATGGCCCATCGAAACTGCTCTAGAGTGATGAGGTCCTGCAGGCAGATTTTAGGAAGCTAAGAAAGAAATTAAGAAGTAGGACCTCAAAGGTAATAATCTCTGGATCACTCAGAGTGCCATGTGCTAGTGAGTACAGAAATAGGAGGTTACTGCAGATAAATGCATGGCTGGAGAGATGGTGCAGGAGGGAGGGCTTTAGAGTCCTGGCATTCAGATCAATTCTGGGGGAGATGGGACCTTTACAATCTAGACAGGTTGCACCTCAAAAGGGCCGGGACCAATATCATGGTGGGGAGGTTTGCTAGTGCCATTGGGGAGAGTTTAAATTAGGTTGGTGGGGGATGGGAATCTGAGCATGGATTCAGAAGGGAGCGAAGCAAAGCTGGAAAATGAAGACAGAAAATTAATGAATAAGGAAGGTAGAGGAAAGGCTAGAAAATAGACAACAAAGAAATCATACAATGATCAGTGGTATTTACAAGGCGTCCAGTGAGTAAGGCAGATGAGGTGAGGGCACAGATAGACACTTGGAAGGATGAAATTATAGCTACTACTGAAATGTGGCTTAAAGAAGGACAGGAATGGCAGCATTCCTGGTGACAGGGTTTTCAGGTGGGATAGAGAGAGGGATAAAAAAGCGAAAGGTTGCAATATTGATTAAAGAAACAATCACAGCTATGCGGATGGATGATACACTAAAGGATCATCAAATGAGGCCTTTTGGGTTGAACTGAAGAACAAAAAGGGGCAATCATACTGCTGGGAGTATACTATAGACCCCCAAACAGTCAGAGGGAGATAGAAGAGCAAATATGTCGGCAAATTTCTGTGAAATTCTGAAACAATAGAGGAATAGGGGATTTCAACCATCCTGATATTAACTGGGTTAGAACCAGTATAAAATATATAGAAAGCACAGAATTATTAAAACATATTCAGGAGAATTTTATGCCAGTACATAGCAAGTCCAACAAGAGAAGGGTGCTTCTGGGTTAGTTTCAGGGGATGAAGCTGGGCAGGTGGAAGGGATATCAATGGGAGAGCAACTTGTGGTGGTGATCATAATTCAGTTATGGAAAAGGACAAAGTTAGACCAGGAGTAAAAGTTCTAAATTGGGGAAAGGCCAATTTTACTGGGCTGAGATTTAATTTGGCAAATGTGAACAGGAAACAGCTACTTGCAGGTAAATCAGTGAATTTGGCCTAACCATCAGCCTCAAGAAAACGAACATCATGGGACAGGACGTTAGAAATGCCCCATCTATCAATATCGGCAACCCACTCTGGAAGTGGTTCCAGAGTTCACCTACCTAGGCTCAAATATCACCAGTAACATGTCTCTCGATGCAGAATTAAACAAGCGCATGGGAAAGGCTTCCTCTGCTATGTCCAGACTGGCCAAGAGAGTGTGGGAAAATGGCGCACTGACACAGAACACAAAAGTCCGAGTGTATCAAGGTTGTGTCCTCAGTACCTTGCTCTACAGCAGCGAGGCCTGGACAACGTATGCCAGCCAAGAGCGACGTCTCAATTCATTCCATCTTCGCTGCCTCTGGAAAATCCTTGGCATCAGGTGGCAGGACCGTATCTCCAACACAGAAGTCCTCGAGGCGGCCAACATCCCCAGCATATACACCCTACTAAGCCAGCGGCGCCTGAGATGGCTTGGCCATGTGAGCCGCATGGAAGATGGCAGGATCCCCAAGGACACATTGTACAGCGAGCTCGTCACTGGTACCAGACCCACCGGCTGTCCATGGCTCCGCTTTAAAGACGCCTGCAAACGCGACATGAAGTCCTGTGACATTGATCACAAGTCATGGGAGTCAGTTGCCAGCGATCGCCAGAGCTGGCGGGCAACCATAAAGGCGGGGCTAAAGCATGGCGAGTCGAAGAGACTTAGCAGTTGGCAGGAAAAAAGACAGAAACGCAAGGAGAGAACCAACTGTGTAACAGCCCCGACAACCAATTTTATCTGCAGCACCTGTGGAAGAGCCTGTCACTCTAGAATTGGCCTTTATAGCCACTCCAGGAGCTGCTGCACAAACCACTGACCACCTTCAGGCGCTTACCCATTGTCTCTCGAGACAAGGAGGCCAAAGAAGTGTCAGAGCAGTGCAAGGTGTTCAAAGAGGAGATACAGAGGGTTCAGAACAAGTATATTCCCACAGAGAAAAAGGGTAGGACTCACAAATCTAGATCTCCTGAATGTCAAAGAGCATACAGGGTAGGATAAGGCAAAAAAGAGAAGCTTATGTTAAATGTCAATGCTGCAGAAAGTCTAGAGGTGTATAGAAAGTTCAGGGGTGAAATTAAAAAGGAAATTAAGAAAGCAAAGGGAGAAAATGAAAAACTATTGGGAAGTAAAACCAGGGAAAACCCAAAGATGTTTTATAAATACATAAAGAGCCAGAGGATAACAAAGGAAAGAGTAGGGCCAATTAGAGACCAAAAATGTAACTTGCATGTGGAGGCAGAAGCTTGAGTATGGTTCTCAATGAATACTTCTGCCTGTTTTCACAAAAGAGGGGAACAATGCAGACATTGTGGTTAAGGAAGAGGATGGGATTGGATATTGGAGATATTGGATGGGATAAACATAGTGACAGGGGTTTAGCCCTTTGAAAGAAGATAAACTGCTAGACCCAGATGAAATGTATCTCAGGCTGTTAAGAGAAGCGTGGGAGGACATAATGGAAGCTCTGACCATCATTTTGCAATCCTCTCTGGCTACAGGCATGGTGCCAGAAGACTGGAGAACTGCTGTTGTTATGCCATTGTTTAAAAAGGGAGAAAGGGATAGACCAAGTAATTACAGGCCGGTCAACCTAACTTTGGTGGTACGAAAATTACTGTAAAAAATTCTGACAGGCAGCATAAATCATCATTTAGAAAGGCACAGATTAATCAAGGCCAGTCAGAATGGATTTGATACGGGAAGGTCGTGTCTGACAACCTTGATTGAATTTTCTGAGGCGATAACAAGGAGAGTCACTGCAGGTTGCACATTTGATGGATTTTAGCAAGGCATTTGACAAGGTCCAAATCGCAGACTGGTCAGAACAGTAAGAGACCATGGGATCCAAGGCAAGTTAGATCCAAAATCAGCTGAGTGGTCGAAAGCAAAGGCTAATGATCGACAGGTGTTTTTGTGATTGTCAAGCTATTTCCAGTGGGGTTCCGCAGGGCTCAGCACTAGATCATTTGCTTTTCATGGTATATATCAATGATTTAGATTTAAATGTAGGGGGCATGATTAAGATGTTTGCAGATGTTACAAAAATTGATAATGTGGTTGACTTTTTCAGCCAGCACAGAATGTATTCTGTGTGGTGTACTTCAATGCCCATCACCAAAAGTGGCTCGATGGCACCACTACTGACCAAGTTGGCCAAGTCCTCAAAGACATAGCTTCCAGATTAGACCTGTGGCAGGTGTTGAGTGAACCAACAAGAGGGAAAAACTTACTTGACCTCGTCTTCGCCAATCAACCTTTCGCAGATGCATCAGTCCATGACGGTGATGTTAGAAGTTATCACCGCACAGTCCTTGTGGAGATCAAGTCCTGTCTTCACACCAAGGACACCCTCCATTATGTTATGTGGCATTAACCATGCGAAATGCAATAGATTCAGAACAGATCTAGCAGCAGCAAGGTTCTGTGGTGGCTTCTCTGCCTCTCTGCAACAGGACCCTGCTTTCCATATGGTAATTATCTCTTTGCATTCATTTACATATAATCCGCAGCAATCTTACTTTCAGTTCCCAATCCTGAGTTCGTTGTGTGGCACTGATGCGCATTCATTTACCCATGCAGGAGAAGCTAGCACCACTGAGGTGGGGAAGGGGGCAACTCTGCATGATTTAGTGTATAGGGGGGAAGGGGGCAACTCTGCATGATTTAGTATATAGGGGGAAGGGGGCAACTCTACATGATTTAGAGTATGGCGGAGGGGGGCAACTCTGCATGATTTATTGTGTGGTGGGAAGGGGGCAACTCTGCATGATTTAGTGTATAACTTGTTATGATCCTGTAGTTTTTTTTCTGGGAAGAATGCGGTGTGCCTTTAAGGCTGCAAAGGGAGCAGTACTGCTTTAAGGCAAATAGCTCTAAAAGCTGAGTCAAAGAATGCATTCTCGTTGCCCAGGATACAGCCATTCAGGACCAGAGATCGAGAGATACATTGTTACAATTTAATTTTGAACTGGCTTATAGTGGAAACAGACTGTTCTAACTCAGAGAAACAGACAGCTGGACCAGCATGTACTGAAGGAAATGAGTGCTCTCCCTTGGTTTATTTAAACCCTATTTATTACACTCTCAGAATTCTGATGTCAAGCCAGATTAATTTCTTAAAAGAAAATAACCAAATTCCTTTAACTACTGAACTGTAATTGTTGAATTCATCGGTGGAAGAAGAGAATCATTTCAACTTCTGAACTAGACCACTGACTATCCTACTGTTGAAGACCTTTTTTATCCCCATCGGAAGGCTCTGAGGACTTCAAGCAACCTTGGACTATTCCACATTGGAAGGTTTCACTTTGACAGGAGCGTAAATATGCAAAGACTCTAATTTTTCTATTTTAAATGTTATTTATATCTTAGCAGTGCTTAAGAATTGAGTTTTTCTAATTAAACAGTTAATTTGTTGATCTAAAGACACCTGGTTTGGTTAGCCTCATTCAGGTGTTAATGGATGGTACAATTTGGCTGGGTCTTTCTTTAATTTGGAAAGTTTAAAGATATGTTAGGCGATCTGTGGAGGGACGGGACTGAATCAACAGTTTGTTTCTCCCACCTCAATCAGAATCTCATATTTTGTTTGGGATCTTTGACTTGAGTGGTCAGTTATAACAAACTAAACTCTGCAATATGTTGTGCTGCGTGCAGTGCTGGCAGTCTTTTAAAAATGGTGCCAACACCTGTTCCTGAACGGCATCACCAATGCCTCCCCCGCCATGTGATTTGTGGGGGGGTGGGTGTGGCCACCATCCATATGTTACGTGGCCGCCCACCATGATTAAGCAGTGGTGCAGGTCCCGTAGGGGATGGCCGCCATGTTCTGCACCCGCTGCCACTACAAAATCCAACCCTAAGGCTCTGTTTGCCTGTTCTTGTGGTTCCGGTGGGCTTAAAAGATCCCATGGCACTCGTCAAAGAAATTTCTCCCAGTGCGCCGATGCACGTTTGTCCTTGAATTAATACCACGAAAGCAGATCAACTTGTCATTCATTTGGTGTTTGAGAGATCCTGTTATGAACAAACTGGTTATCGCATTTGCTGACAACAGTGATTGCACCTTAAAAGTGATGTCTTGGCTATGAAGCAGTTTGGGATGTTCTGAGTATATGAAAGGATGCTATGTTTATACAAGTTGAAAGGAGGCTGCAGAATACTGGAGAAGAGAAGGCCCGGGGTAATCAGGGTTTGGGACTGTTGTCTTCTTCTTCTTCTTCTTCTTCTTTGGCCTCCTTGTCTCGAGAGACAATGGGTAAGCGCCTGGAGGTGGTCAGTGGTTTGTGAAGCAGCGCCTGGAGTGGCTATAAAGGCCAATTCTAGAGTGACAGAAACTTCCACAGGTGCTGCAGATAAAATTGGCTGTCGGGGCTGTTACACAGTTGGCTCTCGCCTTGCGCTTCTGTCTTTTTTCCTGCCAACTGCTAAGTCTCTTCAACTCACCATGCTTTAGCCCCGCCTTTATGGTTGGCTGCCAGCTCTGGCGATCGCTGGCAACTGACTCCCACGACTTGTGATCAATGTCACAGGACTTCATGTCGCGTTTTCAGACGTCTTTAAAGCAGAGACAAGGACGGCCGGTGGGTCTGATACCAGTGACGAGCTCGCTGTACAATGTGTCCTTGGGGATCCTGCCATCTTCCATGCGGCTCACATGGCCAAGCCATCTCAGGCGCCACTGGCTTAGTAGGGTGTATATGCTCGGGATGTTGGCCGCCTCGAGGACTTCTGTGTTGGAGATACAGTCTGTTGTACAGTTGGATAAGTACCTGGTGAAAAAAAAATGTAAACGGCACACAAAAGACATCATGAAATATGGTATTTGCTGAACTGGGACCATCCAGATGTACTGCAATTGTATTTACTGATCTTCTGTGTTCCAACATTCCTGTAAATTCTTTCTTTCGAACGTTTTGCTACATTATAGGTGTTATATAAATGCAAGTTGTTTTTGTTTGCCATTGCAGCACATAATATTATTTTACTTATATATTAGGTCAAGTCTACAACAGCAACGATTCTGATGAAACGTCATTGACCTGAAACTTTAACTCTGCTTTTCTCTCTATAGATGCTGCCTGACCTGTTGAGTATTTCCTGTTTTTCTGATTTTGTTTCAGATTTCCAGCATCTGCAGTATTTTGCTTTTGTAATAGATTGAATCTGTTTTGATCCTGTTGAAGTAAACTGGACTTCATCTTTCATCAATGTCACCTTGGAGCCAAAGTTAAGCACATATCATATGGTGTCCAATTTCAGTTCCAACACATGATGTGGCAAAGGAGGGAGAAACAATTAGGATTTAATATTAATCTGTTTACATGAGTCAAGACTGATTTATATCTAGCAAGGCAAGGCATGTATTTTTCTCTTGGAGATTAGTATTTCTTATGTGCACCTGTGCTTATGAATAACTGAGTCATATTTCACAAATCAATGTGACATTGATCCTGGCTTCATGGCTGGGAGCATTGCTATTATGTGATATTGTAAACTCAGACACAGAATAAATATTTATATTGGATAGAAAAATTAAAATAATTCTACATCTGCAATTTTTCATATAATAAGCTTCTGATCATGGTTGCACTGTTAGGATGTGGCGCTGACTAGAGGCAAGGCAATTCTTTACAAGGATGAATATAAACAAAAAATAAGTGAGTGCCTTCTACTGGTAAGCAGCAGTGTAAGTAGCCTTTCCTGTTGAGAAGAGGTGTGTGAAGTCACAAGCAGACCACATGACTCTCCATCCAGATGAATAATGGAACATGAAGCAAGGTTTAAGCTGCCCTATCCATCACCTGTACTAGGAAGAGAGCCTTATCGGGTCAACTGGCCACTTTCTGAGCTGAGCATGTATTTGCTTCACAGGGGAGAAAGAGGATATGACACCAGAGATAAAGGAAAGACTGGGGATCAGTGAAGGGAAGAAATTTACAGAAATTAGTAAAATTGAAAAACTGTCATAGGATTGATAGGATTTCCAGGCCCAGACGAATGAGAGGAAATATATACTAAACAGTAAAACTTGGAAAGTAGGAAAGCAGAGAGATACGCAAATGTTCAAAATGGGAGGACAATTTGATAAAGCTGTTTAAAAACAAATATATGGGGTCATAGGATTCATGGAATACAACTCATATTGCAAAATAATTTTAGCCTATTGCTAAACTGATACAAACGATTGGTTTGGCAGCAGATAGAATATTGTGGTCAGTTTGGGTGCCCTACTCTAGGAAGGCTCTGGAGAGGGTAGAGAAGGATTTTTTTCAGGGGATACCGGGATGAGGGACTTAAGTTATAAAGAGAAACTAAAGGAACAATGGTACTTGTTTTATCAAAGCAAAGAAGGTTAACAAGAGATCTGATAGAGCTGTTTAAAATTGTGAAGGGTTTTGATCAGGTAACTAGGGAAAAACTATTTTCACTGGTTGGTGAGCTCAGTTCTGGGCACCCCCTGCCCTGCAGGAAGAAAATACTGGCCTTGGAGAAAGCCGACAAACAGTTCTTCAGAATGAAGGGACTTGGCTATAATGAGACACTAGATAATCTTGGATTATATGTCCAAGGCATGAGGAGGTTAAGGGTAAACTGATTGAAGTGTTTAAAATAATGGCAGGAATTTCAGGTGAGATGTGGAACAGCACTATAGAAACTTACAGCACAGAAGGTAGTCATTTGGCCCACAGTGACTGTGCTAACTCTTTGCGAGTGCAATCTAAGACTAGTCCCACTGCCAGCTGATCTTTCCCCATTGTCCTTGGTCTTCCTCTGCTTCATATATTTATCTACATGTTCCTTAAATGATCCAATGATTTCTGCCTCAACATGCTCTGTGGCAAAATATTCCATGTTCTTACAACATAAGCGCTGCAAAAAGAAATTCCTCCTAATTTCTCTCCTCTTAGTGACAATTTTAAATTGATGAACCTTTGTCAGATTCTGAATCAAAGGAAAAGGTCCTTCCCTATTTATCCTATCAAAACCCATCATAATTTTTAAAACTTCCATTAAATTTCCTCTGCTTCAATGGAAATAGTCCCAGTATCTACCGTTCAGGATCTTATAAACTTCAATCAAGTCTCCTCTCACTCTTCTAAACTCCAGTAAAAATAAACCCAGTCTGTCCAACCTTTCCTCATAAGACAACCCACTCATTCCAGATATCAATCTGGTAAACCTCCTCTGAACTGCCTCCAACACATTTATATCCTTCCTTAAATAATGAGACCAAAACTGCCCACAATATTGGAGATGTGGTCTCACCAATGCCCTGAACAACTGAAGCATCACATATTTACTTTTATTTTCAATTCCTCTCGTAATAAAAGATAGCATTCCATTAGCCTACTTTATGATTTGCTGTACCTGTATATTAACTTTTTGTGACTCCTGCAATACAACACCTAGATCCTTCTGCACCCTGGAATTCTGCAGTCATTCTCCGTTTAAGTAATATTCTGCTTTTTTATTCTTCCTGCCAGAGTGAACAACTTCACATTTTCCCACATTGTATGCTATTTGTCAGATTTTTGCCCACTCACTCAACCCATCTATTTTTTTTTTACTCATTCATGGGATGTGGGCGTCACTGGTTAGGCCAGCATTTAGTGCCTATCCCTAATTGCCTTGAGAAGGTGGTGGTGAGCTGCCTTCTTGAACCGCATCAGTCCATTTGGGGTAGGTATACCCACAGTGCTGTTAGGAAGGGAGTTCCAGGATTTTGACCCAGCGACAGTGAAGGAACGGCGATATAGTTCCAAGTCAGGATGGTGTGTGACTTGGAGGGGAACTTGGAGGTGGTGGTGTTCCCATGTATTTGCTGCCCTTGTCTTTCTAGTTGGTCGAGGTCGCGGGTTTGGAAGGTGCTGTCTAAGGAGCCTTGGTGCATTGCTGCAGTGCATCTTGTAGATGGTACACCCTGCTGCCACTGTGCATCAGTGGTGGAGGGAGTGAATGTTTGTAGATGGGGTGCCAATCAAGCGGGCTGCTTTGTCCTGGATGGTGTCGAGCTTCTTGAGTGTTGTTGGAACTGCACCGATCCAGGCAAGTGGAGAGTATTCCATCCTACTCCTGACTTGTGCCTTGTAGATGGTGGACAGGCTTTGGGGAGTCAGGAGGTGAGTTACTCGCCTCAGAATTCCTAGCCTCTGACCTGCTCTTGTAGCCACGGTATTTATATGGCTACTCCAGTTCAGTTTCTGGTCAATGGTAGGCCCTAGGATGTTGAAAGTGGGGGATTCAGCGATGGTAATGCCATTGAATGTCAAGGGGAGATGGTTAAATTCTCTCTTGTCGGAGATGGGCATTGCCTGGCACTTGTGTGGCGCGAATGTTACTTGCCACTTATCAGCCCAAGCCTGGATATTGTCCAGATCTTGCTGCATTTTGACACGGACTGCTTCAGTATGTGTGGCGTCACGAATGGTGCTGAACATTGTGCAATCATCAGCGAATATCCCCACTTCTGACCTTATGATTGGGCCTAGGCCACTACCCTGAGGAACTCCTGCAGTGATGTCCTGGAGCTGAGATGATTGCCCTCCAACAAGCACAACCATCTTCCTTTGCGCTAGGTATGACTCCAGCCAGCGGAGGGTTTTCCACCTGATTCCCATTGACCTCAGTTTTGCTAGGGCTCCTTGATGCCATACGTAGTCAAATGCTGCCGTGATGTCAAGGACAGTCACTCTCACCTCACCTCTTGAGTTCAGCTCTTTTGTCCATGTTTGAACCAAGGCTGTAATGAGGTCAGGAGCTGAGTGGCCCTGGGGGAACCCAAACTGAGCGTCACTAAGCAAGTTATTGCTAAGCAAGTGCCACTTGATGGCACTGTTGATGACACCTTCCATCACTTTACTGATGATTGAGAGTAGGCTGATGGGCAGTAATTGGTCGGGTTGGACCTGTCCTGCTTTTTGTGTACAGGACATACCTGGGCAACTTTCCACAGGGTAGATGCCAGAGTTGTAGCTGCACTGGAACAGCTTGGCTAGGGGCGCAGCAAGTTCTGGAGCACAGATCTTCAGTGCTATTGCCGGAATATTGTCAGAGCCCATAGCTTTTGCAGTATCCAGTGCCTTCAGTCATTTCTTGATATCACGCGGAGTGAATCGAATTGGCTGAAGACTGGCATCTGTAATGCTGGGGACTTCAGGAGGAGGCCGAGATGGATCATCAACTCAGCACTTCTTACTGAAAATTGTTGCAAATGCTTCAGCCTTATCTTTCGCACTGATGTGCTGGGCTCCTCCATCATTGAGGATGGGGATATTTGTGGAGCCACCTCCTCCAGTTAGTTGTTTAATTGTCCACAACCATTCACGGCTGGATGTGGCAGGACTGCAGAGCTTAGATCTGATCCATTGGTTATGGAATCGCTTAGCTCTGTCTATCGCATGCTGCTTACGCAGTTTGGCATGCAAGTAGTCCTGTGTTGTAGCTTCACCAGGTTGACACCTCATTTTGAGGTATACTTGGTGCTGCTCCTGGCATGCCCTCCTGCACTCTTCATTGAACCAGGGTTGGTCTCCTGGCTTGATGGTAATGTTAGAGTGGGGGATATGCCGAGCCATGAGGTTACAGATTGTGGTTGAGTACAATTCTGCTGCTGCTGATGGCCCACAGCGCCTCATGGATGCCCAGTTTTGCATTGCTGGATCTGTTCAAAATCTATCCCATTTGGCATGGTGATAGTGCCACACAACACGATGGATGGTATCCTCAATGTGAACGCAGGACTTCGTCTCCACAAGGACTGTGCGGTGGTCACTCCTACCAATACAGCCATGGACAGAAGCATCTGTGGCAGGCAGATTGGTGAGGACGAGGTCAAGTATGTTTTTCCCTCGTGTTGGTTCCCTCACCACCTGCTGCAGACCCAGTCTAGCAGCTATGTCCTTTAGGACTCGGCCCGCTCGGTCAGTAGTGGTGCTACCGAGCCACTCTTGGTGATGGACATTGAAGTCCCCCACTCAGAGTACATTTTGTGCCCTTGCCACCCTCAGTGCTTCCTCCAAGTGGTGTTCAACATGGAGGAGCACTGAGTCATCAGCTGAGGGAGGGCGGTAGGTGGTAATCAGAAGGAGGTTACCTTGCCCATGTTTGACCTGATGCCATGAGACTTCATGGGGTCTGGAGTCGATGTTGAGGACCCCCAGGGCAACTCCCTCACTACTGTATACCACTGTGCCACCACCTCTGGTCAGTCTGCAACCTTCTTGTGTCCTCTTCACAACATACTTTCCTACCTATCTTTGTATCATCTGCAAATTTAGGTACCATGCCATCACTCCCCTCATCGAAGTCATTGATATAAATTGTAAAATGTTGAAGCCCCAGCACAGACCACTGCAGGACTCCACTTGTCACATCCTGCCAATCATAAAAGGACCCATTTATGCATACTCTCTGTTTTCTGCCAGCCAGCCAATCTTCTATCCATGCTAATATGTTACCCCCTACACCATGAGCTCATCTTTGCGCAATAACCTTTTATGTGGCACCTTGTCAAATGCATTCTGGAAATCCCAGTACAGTACATCAACGGGCTCCCCTTTATCCAGTGTATGTTACTCCTTCAAAGACCTCCAATAAATTGGTTAAACATGATTTCATGCTGACTATTCCCGATTACCTTGAATTTTTCTAAGTGCCCAGCTATAACCTCCTTAATGATCTATCCTAACAGCTTCCCCATGACAGACGACAAGCTAACTGGCCTATAGCTGCCTGTTTTCTGCCTCCCACCCTTTTTGAATAGAGGGGTTATATTTACTACTTTCTAGTCTGATGGAACCTTTCCAGAATCCAGCGAATTTTGAAAAATTAACACCAATGCATCTACTACCTCATTCGCCACCTCTTTTAAGACCTTAGGATGAAGTCCATCAGGACCCGGGGACTTGTCAGCCCGCAGCTCCATCAGTTTTCTCAGTACCGCTTCCCTGGTGATTGTAATTTTACCAAGTTCCTCTCTTCCTTCCACCACCTGATTTACAGCTATTACTGGAATGTTTTTTGTATCCTCTATTGTGAAGACAGAAGCAAAATGTTTGTTCATTTCATTCGCCATTTCCTTATGATGCAGCCAGCACTCTGTTATTAAAGGCAGTCTCACTTGGAGGGACGCTGCACTGAATAATATTGCTGGAATGAAATGTAACAGATGGAAAATGGAACACCAGGACAGAGAGAGGGTTCCAGGGGGACAAGTTCAGTACTGGAGGCACTATTAGTGGAGGTGGGCAGGAGGCAAGATGCCATGGTTCAGCAGGGTAGGTCAGGAGGCCCTCAAAGACCACCCTCAGAGTGAATGGGAGAGGTGGCCAGGGAGGACAACTCCCAGAGCCTGGAACCAAGGGCCTTGCAGGAGCATCAAAGAAGTCTAATGACCTCATGCAGGTAGTTAACATCAGTGAATGCATATTCACATTACATCTCCTACCCACTGCACCACCAACCTCTCAGGCTGCTCAGTGCACCTCATCCCCTTCATTGTCTCGCAAGCTTAGAATCACTTTTGTGGACTGAATGGAGGTGTTCCGCAAAGCAATCACCCAATCTGTGTAAGGTCTTCCTCAATGTAGAGGAGACAACATCATGAGCAGCGAATACATGATACTAATTTGAAAGAAGTACAAGTAAATTGCTGTTTTTCCTGGAAGGAGTGTTCAGGGCCTGGATAGTGGGAAAAGAGGACATGAAAGGGCAGGTGCTGCATCCCCTGTGCTTGCTCGGGAAGGTGCCATGGGAAGGGAAGCTGTTGTTGGGAGTGAGGAATAGTGGACTAGGGTAACGTGGAGAGAACAGTCCCTTCAGACTGCTGAAAGGGGAGGGGAAGATGTGTTTGGTGGTGGCATCAAGCTGGAGGTGGCGGAAATGGTGGAGGATGATCTGTTAATTGTGGAAGCCCATGGGCTGGAAGGTGAGGGTAAGGGAAACTCTGTTGTGCTTCAGGAAGGAGAAGAGGTGAGGACAGAAGTGTGAGAAATGGGACGGACACGGTCGAGGGCCCTGTCTAGTACAGTGGTTGGGCATCCTCAGTTGAAGAAAAAGGAAGCTATATTGGAAGCACTGGGATGCAAGGTGGCACCATCAGAACAGATGCGACTGAGATGGAGAAATAATGGAATAGAGTGTTTACAGAAGCAGGGTGGGAAGAAGTGTAATCAGTGTAGCTGTGGGTGTCAATGGGCTTATAGTGGATATTGGTTGATAGCCAGAAATGGAGATAAAGAAGTCAAAAAATGGAAGGAGAGAGTCACCTATGGACCACGTGAAGACGAAGGAGGGGTGGAATTTTGAAATATAGTCGATGAAATTTTCCATTTTAGGAGGTTATCTGTCTGCTGCCCTCTGAACTGAAAATGATGTGTGGCACAATGAATAGAAAAGCTAATTATAAAATATATTTTTAAAAAATCAAAGGATTGTGAAAAAAAACATGGCTAAAGTTATATTTTTGGTATGCCATCTATTTTAATTTTGAGCTTCAATGTTTGTGTTTGAGTTCAAGCAGCTCTAATGTGCCTGAACTGTACAGCATGGGTGATGTCATTACATAGTTTGCATACCTAAAGCTTTGCGTGGCTGATACCATCCATCCTCCTACACATGGGAAAGTGTGTGGAGTGGTTTGTTGTGTCACAAGAAAAGTAGACTGGCTGAAAAATATAGGAGTCATCATACATTCATACTGGTCTTTTCAAAGGCACTGCTAACACTGCAGTTGGAAGTATGCATTTGTTCTAAAAATCCAGCATTCCAGACCACAGTCTATAGTATTAATAGTGGGAATTAATTCAGTCTGAAGTTTAGGCCCATTAGTATTGGTAAATGGTGGCCTGACTAATGCTGAAAGTCAGGCAGTGGCTTTGTTCGTTGGCGCTCGCCAGCCCATGATTTTTTGTCCATTAAAGTGAATAGGCAGAAAATTGTGGGTTAGTAACTGTAGAAATGAAAAACCCAGATCTACCTCCTCCCATTAAAACTAGCTGAATTGACATTCACACCACTGGCATTCAATTCGGACACATGCAGACACCAATGGGTGAACTCAAGATCCAAATCCCATTATCACCTACCATTATCCCCCACTCTCATATCACCACCACCTGCCTATGTATTCACATGCACTCTTGTAGAATTCCTCCTCTCCTGCATTGCTGCTCTGTTCTCCCCATTGTAGTTTCCTTTCCATAATCACTATCTTCTTCATCCTACACTTGCCCTCCTTCTTTCCTCTGCTGCTTCTGTCCTCAATGACTAATCTTTCATTTCCTGCTATGAATCCCCACTATTTAATTGTCACTGCCAACCCAAAGTCCCTTCTTCTCGTTCTTCTACTCTGCCTCTGTGCCTTTCCCATTTAGATTCCCTTCTCCTACATCCTTGCTTTTTTTCTTATTCTTTCACAGGATGTGGGCATAGCTGGCAAGGCCAATATTTCTTGCCCATCCCTAAATGCCATTGAGAAAATAGTGCTGAGCCACCATCTTATAACAGTGCAGTCCATGTGGAGAAGGTACTCCCACAATGCTATTAGGGAGGGAGCTCCAGGATTTTGACTCAGCATTGTTGAAGGAACAGCAATTTATTTCAAAGACAGATAGTGTATAATTTGGAGGGAAATTTTCAGGTGGTAGTGTTCCCATGTGCCTGCTGCCCTTGTCCATCTTGGTGGTAGAGGTCGTGGGTTTGGGAGGTGCTGTTGAAGAAGCTTTGGTGAGTTGAGGCTGTACATCTTGTAGATGGTACATACTGCAGTCATAGGGCACTGGTGGTGACGGGAGTGAATATTTAAGGTGGTGAATGGGGTGCCAATCAAGTGGGCTGCTTTGTCCTAGATGTTGTCGAGCCTCTTGAGTGTTGTTGGAGCTGCACCCATCCAGGCCAGTGGAGAGTATTCCATCACAGTCCCGACTTGTGCCTTGCAGATGATGAAACGACTTTGGGGAGAATACCCAGCTTCTGATCAGTTATTGTAGCTACAGTGTTTGTGTGGCTAGTTTGGTTAGATTTCTGGTCAGGATGTTGATCGTGGGGGATTCAGCAATGATAATGCCATTAAATGTCAAGGGGAGGTAGTTAGTCTTGTTGGAGATCGTCATTGCCTGATACATGTATGTCACAAATGTTACTTGCCATCTATCAGCCCAAACTGTTTACAGGCAACAATAGCTTCATTATCTGAGGAGTTGCAAATGGAACTGAACACTGTGCAATCATCAGTGAACATCTACATTTCTGACCTTATGATAGAGGGAAGGACCATGAAGAAACAGATGAAGATGGTTGGGCCTAGGACACTACCTAGACCTATCCTAGAGCTGAGATGATTGGCCTCCAACAACCACAAACATCTTTCTTTGTATTAGGTATGACACCAACCTGATTCCCATTGACTGCAATTTTACTAGGACTCCTTGATATCACACTTGGTCAAATGCCACCTTGATGTCAATGGCAGTCACTCTCATCTCACCTCTGGAATTCAGCTCTTTTGTCCATGTTTGGACCAAGGCTGTAATGAGCTCTGAAGCCGAGTGCCCATGGCGGACTAAAACCGGAGCATCGATGAGCAGTTTATTGCTGCGTAAATGCCACTTGAAGCACTGTCGGTGCCACTGTCCATCACTTTGTTGATGATCAGGCGGCACAGTGGCGCAGTGGTTAGCACCGCAGCCTCACAGCTCCAGCGACCCGGGTTCAATTCTGGGTACTGCCTGTGTGGAGTTTGCAAGTTCTCCCTGTGTCTGCGTGGGTTTTCTCCGGGTGCTCCGGTTTCCTCCCACAAGCCAAAAGACTTGCAGGTTGGTAGGTAAATTGGCCATTATAAATTGTCCCTAGTATAGGTAGGTGGTAGGGAAATATAGGGTCAGGTGGGGATGTGGTAGGAATATGGGATTAGTGTAGGATTAGTATAAATGGGTGGTTGATGGTCGGCACAGACTCAGTGGACCGAAGGGCCTGTTTCAGTGCTGTATCTCTAAAACTAAAACTAAAGACTGATGGGGTGGTAATTAGGATTTGTCCTACTTTCTATAGACAGGACATACCTGGGCAATTTTCCACATTGTCACGTAATGTTCGTGCTGTAGCTGTATTGAAATAGCTTGGCTAGAGGCGTACCTACTTCTGGAGCACAAGTCTTCCACAAGCAGAATCTTGTCAGGTCCCATAGCCTTAGCTGTGTCCCATGCGCTCAGCTGTCTCTTGATATCAAATGGCATGAATTGAATTGGTTGAAGACTGGTGGAAGATGGTGGAGACCTCAGCATGAAACCAAGCTGGAACATCTTCTCAGTCCGTCTGGTTGAAGATAGTTGCAAACACTTCAGCCTTATCTTTTCCACTGATATGCTGGTCTCCGTCATCAATGAGAATGGGGATGTTCATGGAGTCTCATCCTCCTTCTGTTAGTTGTTTAATCCAAGACTGTTTGTGGCAGGACTACAGAGCTTTGATCTGATCCTTTGGTTGTGGGTTCGCTTAGCTTTGTCTGTAGCCTACTGCTTCTACTGTTTAGCATGCATGTAGTCATGTGTTGCAGCTTCACCAGGTTGGCACCTCATTTTATCGGTATGGCTAGTGCTGCTCTTGGCATGCTGTTCTACACTACTCATTGCAACAGAATTGGTCACTGCCTTAATGATAATGATAGAGTGAAGGATATGCCGGCCATGAGATTACAGATTGTGGTTGAATTCAATTCTGCAGCTTCTGATGGCCCATAGTGCTTTATGGATGCCCAGTTTTGAGCTGCTAGATCTGTTCTGAATCTGTCCTATTTAGCAGGCTGGTAGTGCCACGCAACATGATGGAGTGTTTCTTCACTGTGAAGATGGGATTTCATCTCCACATGAACTGTGCTGTGGTCATTCCTACCAACACTATCATGGACTGATGCATCTACGACAGGTAGATTGGTGGTGATTTTTTTTTATATTCATTCATGGGATGTGGGCGTCACTGGCTATGCCAGCATTTATTGCCCATCCCTAATTGCCCTTGAGAAGTTGGTGGTCAGCTGCCTTCTTGAACCGCTGCAGTCAATGAGGTCAAGTAGGTTTTTCCCTTGTGTTGGCTTTCTCATCACCTGCCTCAGGCCCAATCTGGCAGCAATATCCGTCAGGATACTGACCAACATAGTCAGTAGTGGTGCTACTGAGCCACTCTTAGTGATGGATATTGAATTCCCCCACCCAGAGTATATTCTGTGCCCTTGGTGGCCTCAGTGCTTCTTCCAATTGGTGTTCAATATGGAGAAGTACTGATTCATCAGCTGACAGAGAGTGGTAGATGGTAATCAGCTGGAGGTTTCAATGCCCATATTTGACCTGATGCCATGAGACAGTGTCAATGTTGAGGACTCTGAGGGCCACTCCCTCTCAGCTAAATATCCTGTGCTGCCACCTTTGGTGAGTCTGTCCTGCCGTTGTGATAACACGTACCCAGGGATGGTGATAGACGAGTCTGGGATGTTGACTGAAAGGTAGGATTCCGTAAGTATGACTATACTGTGATATACTATGACCATGATACGCTCTTTTGTATTGTTGCCTTACCCTCCTGTACTCCCCATCTGCTACATTAACATTACTCTTTCTGAATACCCTCTCAGAAGGACATATTGGATCCTATGCCATTATTTGAAGAACCAGGAGTTCTCCTGGTGCCCTGCCAAAAATGTATCCCTCAACCAACATTCTTTTGGGCCTCCTTATCTCGAGAGACAATGGATACGCGCCTGGAGGTGGTCAGTGGTTTGTGAAGCAGCGCCTGGAGTGGCTATAAAGGCCAATTCTGGAGTAACAGGCTCTTCCACAGGTGCTGCAGAGAAATTTGTTTGTTGGGGCTGTTGGACAGTTGGCTCTCCCCTTGCGCCTCTGTCTTTTTTCCTGCCAACTACTAACATTACTGCAGTAGATTATTTAGTCATTAATCTCTGTGCTGTTTGTGGGATCTAACTATGTGTAAAGTGGCTGCCACAATGACAGCATTACATTGACTATTATTCAGAGGTAATTAATTGGCTGTGAAGTGCTGTGGGATGTCTTGAGGCTATGAAAGGCACTGTATAAATGTAAGTTGTTCTCCCTAGGAGAAGAGTTCGGGGAGATGACTGAAGGCATAGTTCAAGAGGTAGGTTTTGAGGAAGCTTTGAAAGTGGGAAGCAATGCAGCAAGGCAGATGGTTTTAGGATGAAAATCCCATAGTGTCGGGATTTTCAGGCATCCCATGATGCCTGAATATCACAAATGAAATGTTTCTTGCTTTTCCCAATGTCCTTTAACAAACAGAGAAAGAGGACAAACAATTTAATATAATACCTCTTCAAAAATGTCTAGATTCCGAACCAATTTCTTCTATTCTAACATTGCCAATCTCATACCCAAGTGAGCCTTCTCTTATACTGGAATGATTATGTATTGATTTCAATGCAGGGTTTACTCTGGAGTTAAACCCAAATCAGACTAAGTATGGGATATTTGTACTGTAATCAGGTATAACTGGATAAACAGATCTTTGTAAATCATTATCTTATACCACAGTATCATTTTTTGTTGCTGGGAAGCATCCCTTTTCTGATCTTATCAACTTTATCAAATCAAACATTTTTTATTCTTATTCAAATAAAGCCTCCATTCAATTATTTCACATAAACCACATGCCATACTCTCAGACTGCTAGTTAGCGACAAGTGTACAAAAAGGAACATGGCTTGAGCCATTTTTATGTTATGTTAGACTCATGCAAGCACTGCTGATTCCTGACTCATGGGTCCCATACTGCTGCCTGCAAACTGAAAGTAAACCTGCTGGATTCACTTAGGTCAGTGGCTGGGCAGATCCAGTAAGAAGTGGTCTTCCCAGTTTCCAGCTTTAATGAGACTTGGCAAGTTTAGTTTTGAGTTGCAGAGAACCACCCAGTACCTGCCTGTCAGAAGCTGGCACCATGTTTTAACGCAATGTAAAAGACCTTTGGTTTCTTACTTTACTGGTGACCCAGGCTAAAGAACTTGCTATATGAGGGTCAATACACATGATCCTATCAAGCTGTGGTGCACTACTATGAATTATGGTATTTTTAATGAATTTATTAATAATATGGCACATAATGCAATTTTAATGTCTTTTTTTATGTTTTTTGAAATGTGATGTAAACTGTTTGTTTGCATGGATGGTGGTTGCTGACATAGATTGGTCGGGCCAAATGGCCTTTTTCCATGTTGTAACTTCTATGTATGTCCTGAAGGTGGGGACACATGCTGGATTATACTCCCATATATGCCACTTGCCCTGTGATATCTCATCCAAGTGAGCCCAGAACATAAGTGTTGGCTAGCACAGTCATTTAACTGTATCACCTGCAGAGTTGAATCCAACTCCACCATTATCTCACGCGCACATGAATGTACCTCCAGCAAGTATAACAGGATAGCATCCAGGAACAGGTTAAGGTTTCCCCTTCCCAATGATGTAGCACTGAAGCTTCCTCTATTGTCCTTTACACTTTCCTGAGATAGGCAAATGCAGCACAAGCCAAGGGTTATTTTTAAGATGATATGGTCTGTGATATTTGTAGGGTGATTCTGACTTTTAAGGGGCTTTTTTTTCAGTGGGTGTCCAGAAGACACCAATGATAATACATTTAATGCATGATGCTGTTCATACTGCCAGATTAATGATTCCTATTTAATCGCCACAAATTTGCTCACTATTAAAATACAGCACAGAAACAGGCCCTTCGGCCCATCGTGTCCATGCCGGTCATTGAGCACCTATTTATTCTAATACCATTAAAAGAGTAAGGCAAATTTTCATGGGCAAGTGCTGTTTGGGAGCAACAGGGGTGCAGCACACCAGATTTTGGCGCTGAACCGGAGTTTGATTTTCCAGGAGGTCCTCATTTTTAAAAATTCATTTACAGGATGTGGGAGTCACTGGCAAGGACATCATTTTTATTATCCATCCCTAATTGCCCTTGAAAAGATGATGGTGAGCTGCCTTAGGGAGTTTCAGGACTTTGACCCAGCGATGATGAAGGAACGGTGATACATTTCCAAGTTAGGGTTGCGCGTAACTTAGGGGAGAACTTGGAGGGAGTGATGTTCCTATGCCTTGGCTGCCCTTGTCCTTCTAGGTGGTAGAGGTCACGAGTTTGGGAAATGCTGTCAAAGAAGCCTTGGCGAGTTGTTGCAGCGCATCTTGTAGATGGTACACAGTGCAGCCATGGTAAGCCAGTGGTGAAGGGAGTGAATGTTGAAGGTGGTGGATGGGGTGCCAATCAAGCAGGCTGTTTTGTCCTGGATGAGTTGTTGGAGCCGCACTCATCCAAGCAAGTGGAGAGTATTCCATCACACTCCTGACCTGTGCCTTCTAGATGGTGGACAGGCACTGGGGAGTCAGAAAATGAGTAACTCGCCAAAGAAAACCAAGCTTCTGGCCTACCCTTGTAACCACAGCATTTATGCAGCTTTCCTAGTTAACTTTCTGGTCAATGGTGACCCTCAGGATATTGATGGTGGGAGGTTGGGGGGTGGGGGGGGGGTGGTGGTGGTTCCACAATGTTAAAAGCTTTAACATCAAGCAGAGGTGGTTAGTCTCTCTTTTGTTGGGGATAGTCATTGCCTGGCATTTGTGTGGCTTGAATGTCAGTTGCCACTTATCATCCTAAGCCTGAATGTTGTACAGGCCTTGCTGCTTGCGAGCAAGGATGGATTCATTATCTGAGAAGTTGTGAATGGAACTGAACACTGTGCAATCATCAATAAACATCCCCAATTTTGATCTGATGATGGAGAGAAGGTTATTGATGGAGAAGCTGAAGATGGTTGGGCCACGAATGCTGCCCTGAGGAACCCCTGAAGCAATGTCCTAGAGCTGAGATGATTCGCCTCCAACAACCACAACCATCTCATTTTGTGCTAGGTATGACTCCAATCAGTGAAGAGTTTTTCCCTGATTCTCATTGACTTCAGTTTTACTAGGACTCCCTGCCGCATTTGGTCAAATGCTGCCTTGATGTCACCTCACCTCTGGAATTCAGCTCTTTTGTTCATGTTTGGACAAAGACTGTAATGAGGTCTGGAGATAAGTGGTCCTGGTGGAACCCAAACTGAACATCAATGAGCAGGTTATTGGTGACTAAGTGCCACTTGATAGCACTGTCGACAACACTCTCCATCACTTTGCTGATGATTGAGAGTAGGCTGATGGGGTGGTAATTGACCAGATTGTATTTGGCCTGCATTTTGCGGATGGGACATATCTGTGCAATTTTCCACTTTGTTGGGTAGATGATGGTGTTGTAGCTGTACTGGAATAACTTGGCTAGAATCCCTGCTATTTCTGGAGCACAACTCTTCAGCATTGCAGTTAAAATATTGTCAGGGCCCATAGCCTTTGTTGTATGCAATGCACTCAGCTGTTTCTTGGTATTGTGTGGAGAAAAAGGAAGGGTGGACTTTGGGGCACTGATGCTGCACAAACTATATTGGGTGCACTCAGGAAAGTGAGGGGAAGTCTTGGCACCACCTGGACAAGAAAGACAGCTGCAACATTAAAGGAGTGGGTCAAATGGAAGCCCCGTGAAAGACTCAGAAGATCTTCATGTTTTAAAAATAATGGTGCAGACTTTTATAGTGCAGCTTCTGTATAAGTTTTTAATTTAAATGTTGCCTGCTAGAAGCTGCAATATGCTTTTTGATCACCTTTACATTTATACAAAGGCTCCGTCCGCTGTCAATAAGTCTGTGCTGCTATGCCATGGTTGGGAATCTGGGTTCCTTTTCAGTCTACAGTGAAAGGGCCTGATTAGTGTAATGAGTTCTTTATGTTGTCTTATGCCACATAAATGAGATGCGTAGAGTCCAGTTTGCTGAAGATCTCTAACAGGTTTATTCACAGCTAAACTATTAGAAACAGTACAGAGCAAACTATTTACAGAACCTTCATCTGGGTGTTACAGCTGTAGGGTGACTGTGGATTTTAGTCACATGACTACATCCTGGTACTTAGCTCATTAGCATACCGAGTTCTTATAGGGATATCACTCTTAAAACTATCATACAACATCCCCTTTCTTTCCAAAGATAAGTCTCGTATGCAAGTAAAAACACATATTAGATAACATCAAAATTAGTTATACGGGATATAGATTATAAAATTTACAGGTATGAGGATAGGGATTGTGAAATTTACTTGCAGCCTATCGTTCTGAGCTCTGTTTTCTACAGTTGGAGGCAAGTTCAGTTTTCTTTCCACTGTTTGGGCCAGTATTTCTTTTGAACTTTCTCTCTTTTGGCTGTCGGAAAGGTTGTTTTCACAGCTATTTTACCTGTGGTCTTCAATCTTAGATTTTGTCTTTTCACCACAGCTGCCACCATGAAATGAGTTCTTTATGTTGTCTTATGCAACATAACTGAGATGCGTAGGGTCTATTTTACTGAAGATGTCTAACAGGTTTATTAACAGCTAAATTATTATATACAGTACAGAACAAACTATTTACAGAACCTTTATCTAGGTGTTACAGTTTCAGAATGACTATGGCTTGTAGTCACATGACTACATCCTGGCACTCAGCTCATTAACATACTGAGTTCTTAAAGGGACATCACTCTTAAAGCGATCATACAATAATAAGGCAATGGCACAGTTCTACTGGGCAGTAGGTGGAGGAACAGGGAAACAAGTCTGGGTATGAAGAATGTCAGTGTGGGAATAGGAGGATGGTTATGGACAGACTGTGAATCTTTGTTTCCCAGGTGGGATGCAGCAAGTGCACAAAGAGAAAGAGGATCACTACTCTGGCGTGAGGAAACAATTGTTCGTGGCTCAGGAGAGTCTGGTGAACCTCCATAGAGGGAATGCAACAAAGGTTCACCTGACTAGTCCCTGGGATGGCACAATTGTCTATGAGAAGAGATTGAGAAGACTGGACCTATATTCTCTAGAGTTTAGAAGAATGAGAAGTGATCTCATTGAAGCATACAAAATTCTTACAGAGCTCTACAGGGTGGATACAGGAAGGATGTTTCCCTGGTGGGGATGGGGCGGTGGTCTAGAACCATGGGGACACAGTCTCAGAATAAGAGATAGGCCATTTAAGACTGAGATGAGGAGGAATTTCTTCACTCAGAGGGTGGTGAATCTTTGGAATTCTCTATCCCAGAGGGCTGTAGAGGCTCAGTCATTGAGTATATTGAAGACAGAAATCGATAGATTTCTAGATATTAAAGATATCAAGGGATATGGTGATAGTGCGGGAAAATGGCATTGAGGTAGAAGATCAGCCATGATCTATCTCATTGAATGGTGCAGCAGCCTCGAGGGGCCGAATGCCCTACTCCTGCTCCTATTTCCTATGTTCCAATGAGAGGCCCAGATGATTTTCTTTAGCAGCTATCAAGGTGCCTTGTGGTTGCTGCTCATTATTTACCTCCAAATAAGCCATCTCACAAAAGGAGGGCTTCACGGTTTCACAGTACGCAGAAAATATTAATTGCAGTCTGCAATAAGTTGTGAATCAACAAAGTTGGAAGCAGGTGGTCATAATAAAACCTGCTGCAATACATCCAACCGAAGTTGGCAATCCTATTGCTAAGATTAATTGTAGTGCTCCTACCGATGCTTCAGCTGAGATCAGCTAAATCAGCATAACTAGACATTGAACCTGGGATTTGCCCGGTATACATGACTCAGCCACTAACTAGAAGAACTCACAGAGTTGAGGAAAGTTTTTTATTAAGTACATTACCAATGCTTTTAGTAATTATCCCACAGAACCTAAACAAGTCTTCAAAGATACCTTCAAACTTCAAAACAAATGATAATGCAATAAAATTTAAAACTTTTAAATGAGGAGGTATGGAATTGGCTGAGTGACAGGAAACAGAGTAGTTGTGAATGGTCATTTTTCGGACTGCAGGAGGGTATATAGTGGGGTTTCCCGGGAGTCGGCGTTGGGACCCCTGCTTTTCTTGATATATATTAATGACCTAGACTTGGGTGTACAGGGCACAATTTCATAATTTGCAGATGACACAAAACTAGCAAGTATTGTGAATTGTGAGGAGGACAGTGATAAACTTCAAGAGGACATAGACAGTCTAGTGGAATGGGCGGACAAGTGGCAGATGAAATCTAATGCAGAAAAGTGTGAAATGATTCATTTTGGTAGGAAAAATGAGGAGAGGTTAATTAAAGGGTACAATTCTAAAGGGGGTACAGGAGCAGAGAGACCTGGGGGTATATGTGCACAAATCACTGAAGGTTGCAGGGCAGGTTGAGAAAGTGGTTAATAAAGCATTTCTGTTATTAATAGGGGATCATGGGCTTTAATAAAGTTATGATAAGCCTGTATAAAACACTGGTTTGGCCTCAACTGGTGTATTGTGTTCACTTCTAGGCATCACATTTTTGGAAGGATGGTAAGGCATTAGAGAGGGTGCAGAAAAGATTCACGAGAATGATTCCAGGGATGAGGAACTTCAGTTATGGGGATAGTTTGGAGAAGCTGGGTCTGTTCTTCTTGGAGAAGAGAAGATTTAATCGAGGTGTTCAAATTCATGATGGGTCTGAACAGAGTAGGTAGGGAGAAATTATTCCCATTAGCTGAAGGATCCAGAATCAGAGGACACTGATTGAAGATGATTGGCAAAAGAAGCAACAGGGTACATGAGGAAAAACATTTTACACAGTGAGTCGTTAGGATCTGGAATGCACTGCCTGAGAGTGTGGTGGAGGCAGATTCAATAGCGGCCTTGTAAAGAGAACTGGATAATTATCTGAAGAGAAACAATTTGCAGGGCTACGGGGAAAAGGATGGAAGACATTCACATACCCAAGAACTTCTGTATGGTGAGATAGCCTGGGCCAGAGGACCAGTGGGGTGCCCAAAGCTCTGCTTCAAGGATGCTTGCACGTGTGACATGAAGGCCCTAAGTGTTGACTGTCGCACCTGGGTGTCACGAGCTGACGAAAGAGGGAAGTGGAGACACATCCTGTGGATTGGTGTGCATTTCCACGACGACCAGTTGCTACAGCAGCTTGGCAACAGGCGGCAACATCAAAAACAACAACTCACAGTGTCACTTGGCAGCTTCACGTACAGCACTTGTGACAGAACCTGCTTCTCAAAGGTTGGCCTTCACTGCCATCAACAACAGACACCCCACCTAAATCAATTGTTTGCTGCGTGTCCATTATCTTTTGTAGATGGAAGGATGCCAGCCAAAATGGGGAAAAGACAGGGGAGTGGGACTAGGTGAGTTGCATTTGCAGAGACCCAGTACAGACACAACAGGCCAACTGGCCTCGTTCTGTGCTGTAACCATTCTATGATTCTATGGTTGACATCTTTCCATCTACGAAAGATGATGGACATGCAGCAAACAATCCATTTAGGTGGGATATCTTCTCTTGGTGTACCTGTGTTGATGGCTGTGAAGGTCAATCCTTGAGAGGCAGGTTCTGCCTCAAGTGCTCCTCATGAAGCTGCCAAGTGACACTGTGAATTGTTGTTATTGATGTTGGCGTCTGTTGCCAAGCTGCTGTAGCAACTGGTCATCGTGGTGGTGCACACCAGTCCACAAGATGAGTCGCCATTTCCCTCTTTCGCCAGCTAGTGACTCCCAGGTGCGATAGTCGACATTTAGGGCCTCATGTCAAGCTTGCAAGCATCCTTGAAGCAGAGCTTTGGGCACCCCACTGTTCATCTATTCAAAGAACAAAGAAGAACAAAGAAAATTACAGCACAGGAACAGGCCCTTCGGCCCTCCAAGCCTACGCTGATCCAAATCCTCTATCTAAACCTGTCGCCTATTTTCTAAGGGTCTGTATCTCTTTACTTCCTGCCCATTCATGTATCTGTCTAGATACATCTTAAAAGACGCTATCGTGCCCGCGTCTACCACCTCCACTGGCAATGCGTTCCAGGCACCCACCACCCTCTGCGTAAAGAACTTTCCACGCATATCCCCCCTAAACTTTTCCCCTTTCACTTTGAACTCGTGTCCCCTTGTAATTGAATCCCCCACTCTGGGAAAAAGCTTCTTGCTATCCACCCTGTCTATACCTCTCATGATTTTGTACAACTCAATCAGGTCCCCCCTCAACCTCCATCTTTCTAATGAAAATAATCCTAATCTACTCAACCTCTCTTCATAGCTAGCGCCCTCCATACCAGGCAACATCCTGGTGAACCTCCTCTGCACCCTCTCCAAAGCATCCACATCCTTTTGGTAATGTGGCGACCAGAACTGCACGCAGTATTCCAAATGTGGCCGAACCAAAGTCCTATACAACTGTAACATGACCTGCCAACTCTTGTACTCAATACCCCGTCCGATGAAGGAAAGCATGCCGTATGCCTTCTTGACCACTCTATTGACCTGCGTTGCCACCTTCAGGGAACAATGGACCTGAACACCCAAATCTCTCTGTACATCAATTTTCCCTAGGACTTTTCCATTTACTGTTTAGTTCACTCTTGAATTGGATCTTCCAAAATGCATCACCTCGCATTTGCCCTGATTGAACTCCATCTGCCATTTCTCTGCCCAACTCTCCAATATATCTATATTCTGCTGTATTCTCTGACAGTCCCCTTCACTATCTGCTACTCCACCAATCTTAGTGTCGTCTGCAAACTTGCTAATCAGACCACCTATACATTCCTCCAAATCATTTATGTATATCACAAACAACAGTGGTCCCAGCACGGATCCCTGTGGAACACCACTGGTCACACGTCTCCATTTTGAGAAACTCCCTTCCACTACTACTCTCTGTCTCCTGTTGCCCAGCTAGTTCTTTATCCATCTAGCTAGTACACCCTGGACCCCATGCGACTTCACTTTCTCCATCAGCCTACCATGGGGAACCTTATCAAGCGCCTTACTGAAGTCCATGTATACGACATCTATAGCCCTTCCCTCATCAATCAACTTGGTCACTTCCTCAAAGAATTCTATTAAGTTGGTAAGACATGACCTTCCCTGCACAAAACCGTGTTGCCTATCACTGATAAGCCCATTTTCTTCCAAATGGGAATAGATCCTATCCCTCAGTATCTTCTCCAGCAGCTTCCCTACCACTGACGTCAGGCTCACCGGTCTATAATTACCTGGATTATCCCTGCTACCCTTCTTAAATAAGGGGACAACATTAGCAATTCTCCAGTCCTCCGGGACCTCACCCGTGTTTAAGGATGTTGCAAAAATATCTGTTAAGGACCCAGCTATTTCCTCTCTCGCTTCCCACAGTAACCTGGGATAGATCCCATCCGGACCTGGGGTCTTGTCCACCTTAATGCCTTTTAGAATACCCAACACTTCCTCCCTCCTTATGCCGACTTGACCTAGAGTAATCAAACATCTGTCCCTAACCTCAACATCCGTCATGTCCCTCTCCTCGGTGAATACCGGTGCAAAGTACTCGTTTAGAATCTCACCCATTTTCTCTGACTCCACGCATAACTTTCCTCCTTTGTCCTTGAGTGGGCCAATCCTTTCTCTAGTTACCCTCTTGCTCCTTATATATGAATAAAAATATACCCAGCTACCTCACCATACAGAAGGTCCTTGGGTATGCGACTGTCTCCCATCCTGCAGACGTGTCCAATCCACTGAAGCTGCCTCTGTTTGATTAGTGCCAACACACTTGGGAGCTCTGTGGTTGAGAGGACTGCCACATTTGTGATTTTATTCTGCTGGGATATACCCATAATATGTCGCAGACAGTGAAGAATGGAAATTATTGAGCTTCTTTTCCTGGTAGCTGTAAGTCACCCCATGTTTCACAGCCATACAGCAAGGTGCTGAGAACACAGACCTTATAAACCATCAGCCTGTTTTTAAGGGTCAGCTTGGTGTTATCCCATATGCGTTACGCTAGTCAGCCAAAGGGGGTAGCTGCTTTCCCTATGTATGCATCGAGCTCTGCATCAAGGGACAGATAGAGTCATAGAGTTATACAGCACAGAAACAGGCCCTTCGGCCCATCGTGTCCATGCCGGTCATCAAGCACCTATCTATTCTAATCCCATTTTCCAGCACTTGGCCTGTAGCTTTGTATGCTATGGGGTTTCAAGTGCTCATCTAAATACTTCTTAAATGTTGTGAGGGTTCCTGCCTCTACCAGCCCTTCAGGCAGTGTGTTCCAGATTCCAACCACCCTCTGGGTGAAAATTTTTTCCTCAAATCCCCTCTAAACCTTCTGCTCCTTACCTTAAATCTATGCCTCCTGGTTACTGACCCCTCCACTAAGGGAAAAGGTTATTTCCTACCTATCCTATCAACGCCCCTCATAATTTTGTATGCCTCAGTCGGGTCCCCGCTCAGCCTTCTCTCTTCTGAGGAAAACAACCCTCACCTATCCAGTCTCTCTTCATAGCTAAAATGCTCCAGCCCAGGCAACATCCTGGTGAATCTCCTCTGCACCCTCTCCAATGCAATCACATCCTTCCTATAGTGTGGTGACCAGAACTGTACATAGTACTCCAGCTGTGGCCTAACTAGCATTTTATACAGCTCCATCATAACCTCCCTGCTCTTATATTCTGTGCCTCGTCTAATAAAGGCAAGTATCCCATATGCCTTCCTAACCACCTTAATCTATCTGTGCTGCTGCCTTCAGTGATCTATGGACAAGTACACCAAAGTCCCTCTGACCCTCTGTACTTCCTAGGGTCCTACTAGCCATTGTATATTCCCTTGTTAGTCCTCCTAAAATGCATCACCTCACACTTCTCAGGATTAAATTCCATTTGCCACTGCTCCGCCCATCTTACCAGCCCCCATCTATATCGTCCTGTAATCTAAGGCTTTCCTCCTCACTATTTACGGCACTACCAATTTTTGTGTCATCTATGAATTTACTGATCATACCTCCTATATTCACGTCTAAATTGATTGTCTGTCATTGTGGACCCAAGGTAGCAGAATTTGCTAACCACTTCCAGAGGGGTGTTAGTTTGTATGATCAGGGGCGGAGATGCAACACCTTGTCCCATGAAAACAGTTTTATTGATGCTTATAGTCAAGCAGAACAAGTTACAGACACTGGAGAGATAGTCTTTATAGCTGAGTTTCCTTGTGAGCGACTAGTGCAGCATCATCAGCTTAGAGGAGTTCTCTGATCAGGATGTGATGTGTTTTTGTCTTCGCTTTCAGCCTTGATAGAATGTAGAGCTTGCCGTCTGACCTAGTGTGCAGGTCTAGTGTCCCTTCCATATCTGCAGGGAAGGCGAAGATCAGGAGCATGGAGAAGACGATGCCAAACAGTTGGGGCTAGGACACAATCTATTTCACTCCAAAACTGTCAGAAGTGGAGCCATCAAACTGTCCAGTGCAGTGCATGTTGTCATGGAAGGAATGAATGAGACTGAAGCTTTGTTTAGTTTTTTAGTTTAGAGATACAGCACTGAAACAGGCCCTTCGGCCCACCGAGTCTGTGCCGACCATCAACCACCCATTTATACTAATCTTACACTAATTCCATATTCCTACCACATCCCCACCTGTCCCTATATTTCCCTACCACCTACCTATACTAGGGGCAATTTATAATGGCCAATTAACCTATCAACCAGCAAGTCTTTGGCATGTGGGAGGAAACCGGAGCACCCGGAGGAAACCCATGCAGACACAGGGAGAACTTGCAAACTCCACACAGGCAGTACCCAGAATTGAACCCGGGTCGCTGGAGCTGTGAGGCTGCGGTGCTAACCACTGCACCACTGTGCCGCCACTTTGGTGGACAACCGATTTTTTCCAAAATCTTGTAGAGCCCTGCTCTGCTGATGGTGTTGACTGCCTTAGTGAGGTCTACAAAAGTAAGGTAAAGGGGTATACTCTGTTCCCTACATTTCTCTTGTAGCTGGCATATGGAGAAGATCATATCCACAGTAGATCTGCCAGCACGGAAACCACACTGCACTTCCGGGTACATTCGGTCTGCACAGTGGCGCAATGGTTAGCACCGCAGCCTCACAGCTCCAGCGACCCGGGTTCAATTCTGGGTACTGCCTGTGTGGAGTTTGCAAGTTCTCCCTGTGTCTGCGTGGGTTTCCTCCGGGTGCTCCGATTTCCTCCCACAGCCAAAAGACTTGCAGGTTGATAGGTAAATTGGCCATTATAAATTGCCCCTAGTATAGGTAGGTGGTAGGGGAATATAGGGACAGGTGAGGATGTGGTAGGAATATGGGATTAGTGTAGGATTAGTATAAAATGGGTGGTTAACGGTCGGCACAGACTCGGTGGGCCGAAGGGCCTGTTTCACTGCTGTATATCTAAATCTAAATCTAAAAAATCTAAATGGAATCTTTTAAGTATGTAAAGACCTAGCAAAGGCCTTCCCCGTGATGCTAAGTTATAGAGTCAGAGAGTCCGACAGCACAGAAACAGGCCCTTCAGCCCATCGCGTCCATGCAGACCATGTTGCCTATCTATACTATTCCCACCTGCCTGCATTAATTCCATATAACCTGTGACTTTTCTAATATTTGTCAGTTCTGAAGAAGGGTCACTGACCCGAAACGTTAACTCTGCTTCTCTTTTCACAGATGCTGCCAGACCTGCTGAGTGGTTCCAGCATTTCTTGTTTCAGATTTCCAGCATCCGCAGTATTTTGCTTTTATTATTAATTCCATATCCCTACATGCCTTGCTCATTCAAGTACCTGTCCAGATCTTAAATGTTGCTACTGTTCCTGCCTCCACCACCTCCTCAGGCAGCTCATTCCAGACACCCACTACTCTTTGTGTGAAAAATTTACTCGTTTGATCCCCTTTAAACCTCCTCCCTCTCACCTTAAATCTAAGCCCTCTAGTTTTAGTCACCCCTATCATGGGAAACAGACTCTGGCTATCTACCCTATCTATGGATCATAATTTTATATACCTCTATCATGTCCCCTCTCAGCCTCCTTCGCTCCAGGGAAAACAGACCCAGCCTATCCAATATATAACTCAAGCCCTCCAAACCAGGCAACATCCTTGTGAATCTTTTCTGCACCCTCTCTAGCTTAATCACATCTTTCACATCAAGTTGTTGAAGTCTCCTTTGTTTTTGCATAGTGTGGTTATTTTGGCATCAATATCAGGAAAAAATGAGTGTCCTTTGAAACATTTTTAAAAATTGTATTCCTAAGTATTTTTTCCAAATGAGCTGTAGTAGTGTTGCATTTTCAGAGATGGGTATGTTCTAGGATTTGTCCTTAATTTAATGACCAATCTGTTATTGTACTCTACTACATTTTTTTTTTACAATTTTTTTTCCCCATTCTCCCCTCCTCTCCTGAAAACATCTTTTGATATAGTTCCAGGGAGACTGGCAGCTTTCCAGCACTTTGCCAAATGGCCATCCTTTATTTATGTCAGAGTTAGGATTAGGAGCAGGAACTAGAGTAGCTGTTCTTACTGCCTTCAACACATGGTTAATCTCTTAGCCAAAATCATCTAATTTAAACCTGGGATTTTTTGGCCTGTATGATTTAGTGTCACGCCGTTTTGCCCGTCTCTTTTGAATGTAACATTGAACCGTTTGTCAGAGAATGTTTAAATAAGCGACACTTTGTCAGTACAATTGGCCTAACAGTAATGTGTTAACAGCTCTCATTCTGCTTGAGAGCTACTGATGAAGGTGTGACAATTGTTGAAAACAACCTAATTTACACAGGACAATAGGATCAAGCACCTCACAATCGGTTCCTTCTCTATGGGTATTCTCAACCCTTGGTTGAGGCAAGACAACAAGGAATCATCCAGTTACAAATTACATGAACTGGTTCATGCAAACCTGCTTTGTTCTCATCGAGCCGTTTGTACAATATCAGTTAGAGTTAGTTATATCTTGGCTTTTTTTAACAAACTTTCTCTCCACAGTAGATTTGAACTGATTTCCCTACAGTTAGTGTCAGAAAAAGTGCAGGTTGGTTGGATTAAGTTGCTTTAAAAAAAAATCTTAATGCGTCCTTGCAAGGTAATATATGAAGATTTGGTTGCCCCGTCTTGGGAAACCTTATTTTAAAAAGTTGTTGAGACGATAAATGACTTCCTGAAGAAAACTACACAATATATTACTACGCCGGAATCTGAATGTGTGGACTCGAGGACATTTTTATTGACAAACAGATGGATTCACCCTCCCCCTATGTGGCGTAGTGATCCTGCCATGGTTCCATACACAACCGTATTATTGGTTAATTAGCACGTTTTTAAAATCCTGTTACGCCGAAAATTAAGGCAACATTTGCACAACGGCATCCGCTGTTTTTACTTTAATGATCGGTAAAAAGCATCAATCCTGAGTGTGGAAGTTTAAAAAAAATGGAAACTATTTTGATTAACTGGTGGATCATCGAAGCACAAAGAACACGCAGAAGCCAGGCAGTCAAACATGTGGAAACAAAAGAGCAGCCGAGTGCGGAAGTGAAGCAAAAATATATGCTTAAAACTTTAAACACACACTTATTTTAAAAATAACAATAAAATCTGCTCGATCATGGCGCATTGGCAGTGCTGCAAAGTTTAATGTTTAACTCAGACGCTTAAAATAAAAGTTGTTTTTTTAAAAAATCTGATCTTTTTCACTGCTCCAAGGGGGAGGACTACCAACCGTCATCAAAGCGTCTCGCCACATTGCTTTCACCGGATATTAACCAGCAAAGCACAAAGAAACAATGACTCCAATTATAAACACTTTCATTTGATTTACTTCCAACTAGCTCCAGAAGCATTGAGTATCAAGTTTCTTCTTTTTATATATGTAAAATAAATTTGATAAAAATACTTTTAAAAAAACAAGTCTGGATTGGATTCCCCTGCTCTATGCAAATCGTAAACTTTTTTTTGAATGGGTTTGTGCTGATGTCAGAGCAGGGATTTTTTTTTCTCTACCCTCCCCCGTGGTCTGGGGGCGGATCCAGGGCTGAGGAAGCAGCTGTCAGGGAGAGCTGTCAGCTCCTGAGGAGGCAGTTGAGGGAGGCGATCCGACCCGATCCAATCCGACTAGTTCCGAGCGCCAGGTAGCAGTGATGTGTTTACCTTTTGTTTGAATCCTCCAGCGAGCAACACGTTGGGGCAGAGCGAGTAGAGAGCACTCACCGTGCGCTCACAACACTGCAGCCGCGTAGCCACAACAAGTTGGCGTTTACATATATTTATATTAAGTACTTTCCTCGTCCTCACTTGCTGCTTCGTTTTTATCTGGAAACATAGTCGAAAAGATTGTTTTGATTTTGTTGGTCGTTTCCTCCTCTCCTCCCCCCTCCCTCCCCTCCTCTGTGAATCTCGCTGGTGCGCCTGGAGACACATTTCTGGAGCAGAATGAAAGCTAAGAAAGGTAGGTGAAGGCAGTTGTTGCTTCCTCCATGCTGCTGGCACGTTGTCAAATCGTGTTCAGTGGCCTTCTTGACTCTACGTTTCTGTCTGGAATTTTTGTTTAATTTACTATTTTATTTTAATTGTTTTATCAATGAAGTTGGAAAGGGGCTGGGTGCGATCGATTGGTCGCTGAGGGGAAATAGGAAGAGTGACTTTTTGAAAAGAGGAGGGTGTTGTGAGTTTAAAGGCTTTGTTTGGTGTCACACCTCGTGGAGAAATGTTTTTTTTGCCTTTCCGGGGAAAACTTGCATTTCTTTACACAAACCGTTCAGATCGATTTGAAGTTTCTCACGATGGGGTTTAAACTTGGAAAGTATAATTGTTCTTTCCCTCCTACAGCTGGTGTTCCTCGTTGAAAGTTTATGAAAAGAGAGTGAATACAATGGATCCCAGGGGCTTCAAACTTTTGGGGGATTTCCTATTAATTTGAAAAGCTGTGTGGACTCAAACACACTCACTGATTTTTTTTTAGCATTAACCCGCAGACTTAAAAAAAGACAGCTTAAAAACTCCCCATTATAGGTGGGCGGAATGTGTGGAATGATTTACAGGGACGGTTATTTTCTGTTGGTCGGCGAAACCACTTATTAAACAGCCAGCCGTGCAGAACGTACTTTTGTGTTTTCCCGTCATTTGCTTCATTAAAGTGGCAGGACTCCGGAATTTCAAAGGACACGGCACCGCCAAGTATAGTTACCATTTTACGGAGTGTAGGATCGGGTACATTGTGTTAGTTTTGTGGATTGGTTTCTGGAGGATGTTTTCCTTGTCTGGAATATGCTGGAATGTAAAGTTCTTTACTCCCTTCCCCCTCCTTTCCTTGAACTGTAGCCAAGTAGAAGAATGTTTGTGACAGGTCCCAGTGTGCACTATCTTTGCTGTCTGTTTAGATAGTAATTTAGCATTTTTATATATTAGTGGAATTGTCATTACAAGGTGCTTGGTAAGGTGAGGCGTTTTCAGATCCTGTTGATATGGAAGGTATTAAAGGAACATTTTCTCCCTTTTTTGTCCGTGTTGAAGTCAAACTCGATTATTTTAGAAATCTTGTACACACTTTTTAATTGTTTACCGCTACCGCAAACTAAGATTCTCAATGAGGACAGCTTCCCGAGTCAGGATGGGAGTTGTTTATATAATTTGAATACATTTCCATTTAATGGAACACACAAAGTTAATAGCACGTGTTTGGCGAGGGCATAATGTTTGATTTTCAAGACAGACCAGGGCAGAAAAAATTAGATGCGGCCGAAACTACCGAACTAATGTCGCTTTACAAATGGGTCCCCTTTCTTTTGGGGCTCGGCGCTTTAAGCGGAATGGAGAAGCACTTGAGGTATTTTGGGTGATTTCTGTTCTTTTGTTCTGGGTCAAGCAGATAATGGCTGCTGTAAGTGCTGGAAAAGAGCAGGTATCACTTTACAAACTGACAGTCGGATCGGGTTCATAAATTCAAACTCAGCCAACCAGAGGTTTCCTTGAGTAGGGGGCGAGTTTTAGCGGATTTGTCCGAAAATGGGCTGGTCGATTGAAAACTCTGAGAGGTTAATGAGGTAGTTTGAGGACAACGAGGGGTGGCGTATGTTTTAAACATTACTGCCTGTAGGTCATGAGCAGTTCTATCTTCTTCCAAGTTTTTTTTTAAAATGCGCTCAGTGAATTGTATGATCTGTTTTTGTTTCCAAAAACTTGTATTCTAATTGAAAATAACTGCGCAACCCATTAGATCCGTGATCAGATCCTTCCCGTGGCAAAGTAGTCGGATCCAGTATAGGAGGCCCAATGAAGCGGAAACAATACAATTTCTGGAAAACATTAAGCGAGATAAAATCTATTCAAATGGGAAGGCATGTAGAAAGTTTAACATATTTCATAATGAGCAGTATAACAGCCGGGATTAAAATGCTGGAGCTGAGAACCTTGTGGTGTAGGCGCAGAGTTGACAGTGAGGGAATGTGTTAAGGGTATACGTGCTGGCTGATCGGATATCTCCATTCATACCATTTCATTTCAACATCTCCTCCTCATTTACAGCGATGGGGCCGGTGTACGGCAGTGAGTCTGACGAGGATGACAGTCTGGAGGTACCTCTCGACCTCTCTCATTCAGGGAAGCGCCGGAGACGGGGGAACCTGCCCAAGGAGTCTGTGCGCATCCTGCGAGATTGGCTGTACGAGCATCGCTATAAGGCATATCCATCTGAGCAGGAGAAAACCCAGCTGTCGAGGCAGGCACAGCTGTCTGTACTGCAGGTGAGTGAGTCTAAACACTTCGAGATAAGCTGTTGAAAGTCGCTGCTGGTTAGACCATCATAAAAGACTTCAGCCAAGACTTGATAATTAAGACCTGTAATATACGTCATATGTAGTGTTTTCTACCCATCACAGATATTGACAAAGAACAGTTAGCTACAAAATCCAATTCTTGCCTCCACCCAATGCTGGAGCTGCTAGTCTGTAAATTGGTGACGTTAGCTGGTAGTAGTGACTGGAATTGCAGCAGTGGCCTGTGTGTTGAATAACCCAAACAGAAGGCTGAGGGAATTATTGCAGGTTTGAGCACTTCGTTCAGTGGTGCAGATCAGATCATAAATTTACTGTGCTCCCTGGAACCTGCAGTCAGTCTTTGTTTTGTTATTTTCTTGGATTTTACATGTAGTCGAGCATTCTAGATGAATTTACACAGTGTCACTCGTAATATAAAAACAACCTACTGAAGATGCTGGAAATCTGAAATAAAAACAAGAAATGCTGGAAATACTCAGGTCTGGCAGCATCTGTGGAGAGAGAAACAGAGTTAACGTTTCAAATCAGTGACCCTTCATTAGAACTGGCAAAGGTTAGAAATGTAATAGGTTTTAAGCAAATAAAGCGGGGGTGGAACAAGAGATAACAAAAGGGAAGATGTTGATAGGACAGAGGGTCACAGAGAATAACTGACCAGAAGATCATAGAGCAAAGGCAAATGGTAGGTTAATGGTGTGCTGAAAGACAAAGCATTAGTGCAAGAGAGGGTGTTAATGGACAGAATAATGAACAGCCCTGGCCCAAAGCAAAAACATGAAAAAAACAGTGGGCAGGCACATGGTTAAAAAAAAATTGATGAAACAAACTAAAATAAAATAAAAAGAAAGATGAAATAGAGACATATAAGATAATCAGAAGGTTAGATAGGGTGGATAGTGAGAGTCTTTTTCCTCGGATGGTGATGGCAAACACGAGGAGACATAGCTTTAAGTTGAGGGGTGATAGATATAGGACAGATGTCAGAGGTAGTTTCTTTACTCAGAGAGTGGTAGGGGCGTGGAACGCCCTGCCTGCAACAGTAGTAGACTCGCCAACTTTAAGGGCATTTAAGTGGTCATTGGATAGACATATGGATGAAAATGGAATAGTGTAGGTCAGATGGTTTCACAGGTCGGCGCAACATCGAGGGCCGAAGGGCCTGTACTGCGCTGTAATGTTCTATAACTACAGATAAAAAGGGAGGTCCGTCGTGCTGACATTATTGAACTCAATGTTCACTCGGCAGGCTGTAGCATGCCTAATTGGTAAATGAGATGCCGTTCCTCGAGCTTGCTTTGATGTTCACTGGAACACCGCAGCAATCCCAGGACTATATGTGGGCATGAGAGCAGGTTGGGGGGAGCGGGGGGGGGGGGGGATGGTGCTGAAATGGCAAGCTACCAGAAGCTCAGGGTCATGCTTTTGGACTGTATTTGCAGAGGCTGCTTGCAGAGGTGTTCCGTAAAGTGGTCACCCAATCTGCGCTTGGTCTCCCCAATATAGAGGAGACCGCATTGTGAGCAACGAATACAGTATACTAAATTGAAGGAAGTACAAGTAAATCACTGCTTCACCTGAAAGGAGTGTTTGGGGCCTTGGGTAGTGAGGAGAAAGGAGGTAAAAGGGCAGGTATTGCACATCCTGCGATTGCATGAAAAGGGGACGAGGTGTTGGTGGTAATGGAGGAGTGGACCAAGGTGTCGCAGAGGGAACAATCCCTTCAGAATGCTGACAGGGAGGGGAAGATGTGTTTGGTAGTGGCATCACGCTGGACGTGGCGGAAATAGTGGAGGATGATGCTTTGGATGTGGAGGCTGGTGGGGTGGAAAGTGAGAGCAGGGGTACCCCGTCGCAGTTCTGGGAGGAGGGGAAGGGGTGATGGTGGAGGTGCGGGAAATGAGCCAGACACGGTTGAGGGCCCTGTCAACCACAGTGGGGGGAATCCTCGGTTGAGGGAAAAGGAAGACCTATCAGAAACGCTGTTGTGGAAGGTTGCATCATCAGAGCAGATGCGTTGGAGACAGAGAAACTGTGAGAATGGAATGGAGTCCTTACAGGAGGCAGGGTGTGAAGAAGTGTAGTCGAGGTAGCTGTGGGAGTCGGTGGGCTTATAATGAATATTAGTAGAAATAAAAACAAGAAATGCTGGAAATATTCAGATCTGGCAGCATCTGTGGAGAGAGAAGCAGAGTTAACGTTTCAGGTCAGTGACCTTTTATCAGAACTGGCAACGGCTAGAAATGTAATAGGTTTTAAGCAAATAATGTGGGGGGTGGGGCAAGAGTTAACAAAAGAGAAGGTGTTGATAGGACAGAGGGTCACAGAGAATAATTGACCAGAAGGTCATGGAGCAAAGGCAAATGGTATGTTAATGGTGTGCTGAAAGACAAAGCATTAGTGCAGAGGGTGTTAATGGATAGAAAAATGAACAGCCCTGGCCCCAAGCACAAACATGAAAAAAAAACAGTGGGCAGGCACATGGTAAAAAAGGAACATGAAACAAACTAAAATAAAATAAAAATGAAAAAATAACTACAAATAGAAAGGGAGGCTCATCATGCTCTGAAATTATTGAACTCCTTGTTCAGTCCGGCAGGCTGTAGCGTGCCTAATCGATAAATGCGATGCTGTTCCTCAATCATGTAATGTCGCCTTGATAGTAAGTGAGACTAGCTAGCTGTTGTTTCACATGACTGCTCAGCTAACTGCGCCACACAATGATCCAAATTCATAAATTTCAGAATATCAATAGACTTAATCTCCCCCTTTATAGACAAGTAGCCCCCAAACCATGTGGTGGGGGAGGGGGACGAATTGGCTGTGCCAGTTTCCTTCTTACAACGTTATCAGGTTGTAGCCATTGTGGGCAAGGCCACATTTATTCCCAACTCCTAGTTGCCCTGAAAAGCTGGTGTTGGGCCTTCACCTTGAACTACTGAGCCCTTAATGGTAATTGTGTTACCACAATGCTGTTAGGTAAGAAATTCTAGGATATTGATCCTATAACCATAGTGGGCAGTCATGCGATGTTCAGGTTGGTTAGTGACTTGAAGGGGAGCCTGCATATCATGATACTATGATACTGCTGCTCTTGTGCTTCTTGGTGGTCAAGGAGGATGGGCTGCAAGGCGCTGTCAAAGTAAAGATTGCAAGTTGCTGTTGCCATTGTGCACCAAATATGGAACAAGTCGTTATTGAATCCAGTGCCAATTAAGCAAACTATTTTTTTCCTGGATGATGGTAGGCTTTTTTTGTTGTTAAGACTGCATCTAGGGAAGTATTGTATTATTCTGTCACACTCCTGACTTGAGCTTGTAGATGGTGTTGGGTGATCAGAAGGTGAGACACTGAGTGCCCAGCTCTTCCTGCCATGACGTTGATTTGACTTGTTCAGTTAACATTCTGGCCAATGTGACATCTTTTCACCCACTCCCCATAGATGTTAATGTAGGAAATAAGCAACAGTGGTGCTGTTGAAGATCATGGGAAGGTATGTTCACCTTGTTGGAGATAGTTGTTCCTTGGCACTTATGCAGCATGCATGTTGCCTGACTCTTGTCAGCCAAAGCTGAGAGGTTGTTCAGGTCCTGCTGTAGATTGGAATGGGCTGCAGAATTATTGGAGGAGTTGTGAATGGAAATGAATACTGGAGTCCTCAGTGAACAATCCCACTTCTAACCCTCTGACATGACGACAAGTCATTAACAAAGCAGCTCTAGGTGGTTGAGCCAAGGATGCTGCCATGAAGAACTCCAGAAGCATTGTGCTGGGGTTGTGATGATGATTGGATGTTAATAACTGTGACTATCTGCTCTCTCTGCTGGGAATACCGACAAATTATGCAGTTTAATTGCTCGCTTAACAATGTTAATTGTATGTAAAGGGGGTATTCTGTCTAATGCTGTGATGCATTGTTCAAATAGCTCATCAACCAGTTGGATATCATGCAGACTTTAAGCTGTTATTGGTGAGCTTTTCATCAATTCTGCTTGTACAAAAGTAGTTTGTTGTGAAGTATTTTCTTTACCATAATAAAAACTACATTGTGATAGTAAAGCAGAGAAGTCTTGTAACAGTGTAACATGTCTTTGGGTGACTTCAGTAGAATTGCAGCATGCCTCCTAATAAGCACTTGTTAAGAGACATTGGCCTTTAGCGGATCAATTTAAATTTTATTATTAGTCTGCAGGGTTGGGTGTAAAGACTATGCAATATTTGAGTTTATTTTCACATCTTAAAGTAGTGTGCAGAGGAAGAAAGTAAGTAAATTGTTTTAACAAACTTGGCAGAAGTTGTAAAGCATTAGGGCACATGCCGGTTGGTATGCAGGAAGTTGGTTCGGAATATAAACACAATGTGTATGCAGACCACCATGAAATCACTTCCCAGTTGTGAATGCACCATAAATCGGGATTCATTCATCATTTATATAATGCCTTATTGCATCCCAAATACTTTGTATATAATTTGTTGCTGTTTAAATATAGCCATTGGTAAGTAAGCAAATAAGGGAGCTAATTAGCATGCAGAAGGTCCAACTAGTAAATGAGAAATGACCATTTACTCTAGTGTTGGTTGAAAGAGAAATGTTGACTAGAACACAGAACTCTGCTCATTTTTGAATAGTGCCGTGGAATCTTTTACATCCACCCAAATGGACAGATGAGGACTGTTTAGCATTTCTGTCAGTGCAGTACTTCAGTGCTACACCAAAATATTGTCCTAGATTATGTGTTGTCAATACTACAAGTTCTTTCGTGTATCACAAACCTGTCTTGTCAAATCGTAAACATCACGGGGTAGAGTTTCTGCTTTGGGTACAAATTGCGTTAGCTTTCTGAAATTTCTGCTCAAGTTTCCGCTCAAACTCTTGCATATTTCCAAATGTAAAATCTTTCATAAACCAGCACAATTGGCAGCAATTTGAATGTATTAGTTTTTTCTCTTGCATGAAAAAAAATCCTTGATATATTTATATTTGTTTCATTAATAAAGCTGAAATGGGTTTATCACAAAACATAAACATTTTAAATGGAGAGATGGCGGCATAGTGGTAATGTCACTGAACTACTAATCCAGAGGGTCAGGCTAATGTCCTGGGGACATGAATTCAAATTCCACCACGGCAGTTGGCAGAATTCAAATTCAATTAATTAATAAATTCGATTAATTAATATAAATCTGGAATTGAAAGCTAGTCTCAGTTTTATGGCACCATTACTATCATCGATTGTTGTAAAAGCCCATCTGGTTCACTAATTTCCTTTCGGGAAGGAGATCTGCTGTCCTTACCTGGTCTGGCCTACACATGACTCCGGACGCACAGCAATGTCGTTCACTCTTAACTGCCCTCGGAAATGGTCTGGCAAGCCACTCAGTTGTCAAGGGCAATTAGGGATGGGCAACAAATGCTGACCTCGCCAGCGACGCTCACATCCCATGAAAGAATAAAAAAAGTATCTCGTCCACCATCTTATTTTACCTGATTTTAAATAACTGAAAATGTCTTTTTAAGAAAAAACTATATAGAACCATTTATTAACTTCACTGTTGTACAGTAGTCAGTTTCTTAGTAAATTAACTTTTTTAATTTTTCAAAGCTCTTAAAAGGTACCTAGTTAGTGTCCGCTACACAGACGTTGATTAAAAACGTGGGCCATCCTGGTCCATGGTGATCAGTTCTATACTGGATATTTTTTTTTAACCACTGAATCAACAGGAAAGCTTCTCTGAAGTGTATGTGCTCATAGAATATCCACTCTTTATGTATTTTGAGGTAGAGGTGGAAAAAACTCCTGATAAATGAAAAATTATTTTGATTTAGTATGGGCAGTACTATAACTTAAAAGTAAACTTTGTTGGATATTTTGCAGGAAATGCTAGTTTCGGCCACATTCATCCAGAGGAAACATGAGACCATCACAGTGTCATATTGTCATATGTCCCTCATGACCTGTACAGAAAGACATTTAAACTACGTGGTGGCCAAACAAAATGCTGTAGCAGTACAGCTAGATTGAGAATTTTGCAAACATCCTACAGCATTTTGAAGGTGTTTCTGAACTAGATAGTGAGCAATAAATTTAATTAGGTTTACTTGTGCTACATGAAATGCAACTAAAAGGACGTTGCTAGCTAAACTTTATAGGGTGGTCTGCAATATCTATGGGCACTTTTACATTTGATACTGTGCTCTCAGTGTTACTGTACAGCAGTTACTGACTGCAGACCATACTGTAAATACATTCACGCCTCCTACTTTTCCAGGGTCCTGAGAATAGAGTGTGGAAAACAAAGGCCTCTTTTTTTGGTTTTCTAATGCTAATTCAGTAAAAGCGGGGGGGGTGGGGGGGAGGGGGGTTGACCCTTGAAGGTCGCATGTTTCTGCTTGAGCACTGCTGTTAGTGAGCTATCCCACTCCCCCAATATGACTGTAAAGTACCTAATGAGAAGAGCTAAGGAAAAGGAGTGTGATATTTTTAATAGCTGAAATCATCAAAGATTGTAAAAAGTCTTCTGTACGTCGGTTGTACTGAAACCGGGTATCTTTAAGTGCTGAATATAGATTATTGAAACTTCCAGTGAACTGAGTGCTTTAATGGCTGCTTGAATTAATGCCTGTATGAAACCATTCCCTAAGGTGGATCTGGTTGACAGTACAGTGATGTAGAATCTGTAATTCAAATGGATTATGTTGCATGTGGAGGTCAGGTTCTGGGCAATTTGGACCCCCCAAATGTACAGTAGAGTATTAAAAGTACACTCTAGATCAAGATCAGCTTCACATTTTATGTAAAACTCGTTGAGTGATACATTCCAAGCATCTTCATAAAGCATCCTGCCTGTATTGCAACACTTCAGAATGCACCTGAATAATACAGATGGGAGCAAGCAACTGTTTTCAGCAGGAGAAAATGAAATCAGTTTTATTGCAATGAAAATACTAAACAGATTCTTTTTCCACTTGAAATCTTTGTCTTTTGATGCTTTTTAAAATAATGCTTATTGCTGAATATCTGTAGTAATTTGACTCAGTTTACATAAAATGTGTGGTTCGGTTATAAAATCTAACGTCATAAAAAGAGACCATTTAGCCCATTGTATCTGTACCGGCTCTTTGAAAGAGCTATCCAATTAGTCCCACTTTCCAGCTCTTTCCCCACCCTGCATTTTGTTTTTCCTTTTCAAGTATATATACAATTCCCCATTGAAAGTTACTATTGAAATTTGAAAAATAGTTTTGAAAGGTTTTAATACTGGAGAATAGAACGCTTCCTATTTCAGATCCTGTGTAGCATCATGCACTCCTGGATCAAGGATGGCATATCCAGATAGAGACTAAGGACTGAATTTTATGAGCCCTCCGTGTCGGGGGTTGTGGCAGGGGGGGGCCCCGGAAAATTCTTTCGGGAAAGGCCTGTCACAACCTCCGATGCCAAGAAGGCCCCGCCGTATTTTACTGGTGGCGGCGAGGCCTTGGTGTGGCCCCACCATCGCCAAGCGGCGGGGCCTTCATCTTAATATGCAAGTTAGATTATAATGAAAGAATAATTACCTACCTGGCAGCGATGGCTGCCCCACGCCGATATTCCGGATGCCAGCCGGAACTCCCATGCCTTCGGAACTCCGTTCAGAGTTCCAAGGTGTGACACTGGTAGGGAGGGCGGGAGGAGTGAAAATTTCAGGGCGGGTGGTGGGGGGGGAGAAAGAGAGGAGAACTATTGTAATTGGCTGTAGGGATGTTGGGAAGGGGTTGAGGGTCAAAGGTGCTTAAGGTTGGGGGTGAAAGGTCGGCATATTAAAATGTGATTTTCAGGGGTGATAGGTCATTTTATTTGTGGTGAACTCAGTGGGCAGGGGTGTGAAAGCGGATTCAAAGTTTAAATAAAATTTTATGTACAATTTTCGTCCAGCGGGACCTTTTAAAAATGTAAATTAAACTGCAGGGCTTGAAGCCCTTTAAAAATGGCGCCGGTGGCGCCGGATGCCGTTGCTGGGGATGGAGCAGCCACCCACGCTACGTCATCTGGGGTGGCCGCTCCGCCCCCTCCATTTAAATGAGCCACCGTGCGAAATATCACAGGGGCTCAGCGCCGGCGCATTCGTATCTGAAGACCACCTACTTCAAAGCATGCCACTGTGATTTGCGGCGTGCTAATAAAATTCAGCCCTAAAACTCCAACTACCCTATGCCAACAATGTGTCATAGTAGCCCCTACTCAAAGCGTGGCATTTTTCTATTTCAGCACCTACCATCTAAATTCATGTAGGACTGTTATAACTGTTAGAGGTGAGGAGAACATCATTCCACTAGACAAATCACAAAGGTTAAAGGAAATTGTGCCACACAGTTCATATTTGCACTTGTTTACAATTGCAGCCATGGCCTCAAGTTTCTGGTTGTGAACTTCCTGACTGTCTAGTTTTGTACAAGCAAGTAATGTAAAATGTTTACTGCTGATCTGTATCAGTAGAGTTGAGTTTGGCCAATAATACCCAGCAGCAGTTGTTTGATGCTAGCAGTAGGTATCTTGCTGATCTTGTTTATCTTTTAGAACTAGCGCCATAGGTGGAGCTACTTTCAGCAGCATTGCTATTTATAAATGTGGTATCAACTGGGGGCTGATTTTGATTCAAATTGTATTCTAACTATATGTTTTCTTAGGCTAAGGATTAATTGCACCCTGTGGGGTGGGCGTGGAAAACCATACCATAAAGGAATGAGGATTGGAGATAGGGTTACAAAACATGGCCCAATACTCTGACTTAGAGACCTTACAAGTAGGGAATTGCAGAATTAACTTCCTTGTAATCCAAATAAACATACAAAAAAGTGGCTGGGCTTTTTATGTTTAGAATGATCTGCTTTCTGATCATTTATATTGATTTGTGAGTATTGTTTTCATGATATTGGTTAGATTAGAGTTTAGCTATGTTTATGTGTAGTACTTTGAGTGGCTTAGTTAAAATCATTTAATTAAAAAGATGTACACATGCTAATTGTCTTTCCTGTTGAATTCCAGGTCTGTAACTGGTTCATTAATGCACGCCGCAGACTTCTGCCTGACATGCTGAGAAAGGACGGCAAGGATCCCAATAATTTCACCATCTCTCGCCGAGGGAGTAAAAGTGCAGAACACACCTCAGTACAGACCTCAATGACTTCTAACAGCTATGTTCCAGACTTTGACGAAAGATCATTCGGATCCACAAGCTCCCTCCCAGATAATAGGGAGACTTCTCCATGTAGTACCTCTTCTGCAGGAGCATTCCTGCCAAGACCTTCGGTCATATGCCACACTACTGTCTCCACACCGAATGACATGCCTTTACACTACTGCCCACCTGCCAGCATAGAGGGAATGTCTAAAATGGATCTTTTGTCACGTGCAGGTTTAGTGGATACCAACCCTGGATGCTCCAAAGATGCTGTTCAGGTGGGGTCAAACCCAACCCCCCAGAGTGGACTATTTAACACTCCTCCACCCACTCCTCCAGACCTCAATCAAGATTTCAGTGGATTTCAGCTGCTGGTAGATGTTGCGCTCAAACGAGCTGCGGAAATGGAATCCCAGTCCAAGCTTATGGCTTAAATCCTACTCACTCTGGCTGCCAAACTTTCTTGAGGGAAGAAAAACACTAAAGCAAAAACTTGTTTCATGTGGAAAACAGATGCTTTATGCAGCATGATGCCGCCTTATTCTTATTTGCACAAGGGAATCCCAAAACATGGCTTCCTATCACGGAATTGTCTTAACAAACTGCTCGCATGGAGACCGAAGAACTCATGACTACTATAGATAGAGATTCTTTGTTTTGTAGTTGCTGATAATGTGAGAATTTTCCCATGATTATGTGATTCTTTACTTTCAATCTGTGCAATATTTAGATAAACAGCCTTCTTATCACTCTTATCATTCCTGCATGGAAAAGTTATGTGGCCCATGCATTGTTTAGAGCAATGGTTTTTATATGTAATTATGTATTATCACTGGGGCTTGTTTCTAAACTTGATTTTTGATTTATTACTTCAGTCTTTATTTCAGTGTAAGGCAGCAAACCATGGACCTGGGGAACAGAACTTTAATGTACTTTGCCTGTTTGTTTATTGTGCAGACCTTTCCTTGGCTTTAAAGTTCCAGTTATTACAGCATGACCTGTGCACAGGATTTACCACCCCTGCAATATTGCTTTACCTGTGGCTGCCATCACTGGTATGCTGCTTTTGTTATGGTGGCATGGTTACCCAACCTTAAAGGTTAGCTGCTGCATCTGTATAAATAGTGATGCCCAATGCAGACAGTGAGACTTAAACCACCATGTTTAAAATACTTTGGTTACTTAGTTAATAACCTAATTACCAATTTTGTGATTTCAGACTTGGCTGGGGTGGCCAAAATCTGAGTGTAACACAAAAAGGCTTGAATGTACATCTCCTATATTGATAGTTATGGTTTTGGTTTCTCTTGTGCATATTTCACATGGAGGCACTGGATCAGAAGTTTGGGTCTACCCAGGTCATCCTCTTCCATTAGTGGTGGAGATGCCATAGCTTCCTGGAACAGTGCCTTTTGTAACTGGTATTGAGGTCTGGGTAGGTTACTGATGGAGCTCATATATTATTGGTTTGTCACTTTCCACCGTCAATGTCTTGGATGTTGTTGAAAATCATCCATGATGGCTGTGCCATTTTGCTCTCTGAATTTTCTAGGTTGTGATTCAAAATGAAGTTGAGGCTGACTTAAGTGAAGGATGTTGCTATGCTTCTATAACTGCTGTTACATAAATAGTTAAGGCCCTGAAATTCCATAGGGCTTTTCTGGTCTCCCACTGTAACTCTTGTTGTTTACACCATTTATCTGTGGGGGATTCTGGCAGTCTCCTGCCTGAGTAATGGCAAGAGTGTGGGTGAACTGCTACAGAATTTCAGGACGTAAGTTCAAATATATGACTAAATTTACTAGTAGGCATAGAGATTAGTGGATATACTATGTTGCCATGCCAGTGCCGGTTTTGGTTTCTGTCACCCTGACAATGCACCTTATCCCAAAGACCAGGCCCTGTTGCTTTCCTTTTCCAGTTTCGCAGTAGTGCCAGAGGAGAGGATCTCTAACATAAAGTGACCCCTGGCAATGTTCACTAATTTTTTTAAGTACTAAGCTTGGCTGCTGACCTTTAATCATTGGAGAGCAGTTTTTCTGGGATGACGCCGAGGACTAGTAGAATGTACTCTACAACTCATTTACTTTTCTTAAGGGTTAGGGTTAGGCAGACAGGGAGGAGAAAGAATGCGTAATTTTAAAAAATCAGTTTCCATCTCAAGATATTATGTAGCTTGAGATTTGGAAATTGTAGTGTGACTGCTTTAGCAGCTAGTTTAAAAATAAATGCAAAATTGGTAGCTGGATGTAGGTCTGTGAGTGATTTTTTTTTGGGGGGGGGGATCTTTTAGCTGGAGAAAATTTAAGATTATTTACACTGTACCTGGTTGTAGTAATTTTTTTCTTCCTTCCCCCACCCCACCCCTAATCCTGTTTATTTTTTTAAAATCTAGTTTGCAATACTTGGCTGGTGCTCCTGTTAACCTGTCTGCATTATCAGCAGATAAGTGCCTAACTCATGAAGTGAATATGCAATGCTGTTCATTTCCAATCTTTTGCATGCAAACTTTTCCCAAGCAATTTTATATGTTGGAGAAAGAGTTATCACTCTTGTGTAGTTGGGTGATTTCCATACTGGTTACACAACATATGAAACTTTTTCTACTGCCATAATGCAGCAGACTGGCTTGCTGTGTCTCTTTCAGCATTATAGCAAAGCAGGTTATGGGAAGAAGACTGTAGGCCCTGAAATTTCTCGGGAGTTCTTGCTGTAACTTTGGGAGCCCAGCAAAATCCCCCAAAGGAACAGCAACAATTGCCGTTTTCATCATTTTATGCTATTTGACTGGGGCTCCCACTAAAGTTGCAGCGGGAGGTGGGGGAACCCTCCCACAGAGCCTATGGGCACAGATGCTGGAATTGTATCCTACCTCCTGACGAAGGATCATGCAGTTTGTAAGTTTGCTCCAGGTCCCAATGTCTACAAATGTATAGGGCTGGATCTTGTCCTGATAAAGCCAAAGATCCAGCAAAAATGATTTAAATCTCACTTTCAAAAGGGAGTCTGGCCTCCATAATCTTATAAAGAATTATGATCAACTTTTTTTTGGATGGGCTCTAGTTCTGTGGCTTTTTTTGTATAATTTATTATACTGTGGATGCTGATGACCTGACGGGCACTGAGTTGCCGTTGCTGTTTTAACACACTGTTAAAGTGACACAATCACTGAAGCGTTCCAAATTATTGATTGTCATTACTGATTTATAATTCAATTCACAATTCCTTTTCTAGTTGGTGACTGTGTGACTAAAATTAATCATAATTCTTTAATTTAAAAAAAAGAATTAGTGAAGTTTCCTACTTTTAAAACTAGATTTTTTTTTAACCCTTCAACCGAGAAGGTATTTGTACAGTTTGCATCACTGTGGTCATCTTACATTGTAAAGCTGAGTGAAGTCAGACTGTACTGAATGAACCTGGTCCATTTTTTGCATTGATGTTTGCCTTATTGATTAGTCAGGTTGCAAAGGCCTGTAAAGACTGACTAAAAAGCTGCAGTATTCCTCTTTGCCTTGCCACTGGATTCTGCAGGCAGGGTTCTTCTCACTTCCTAATTATAGGGTGGGGGCAACAGAATGCAGTTTCACAATGTATCCAATTTTGATTTAAAAATAATAAATTACTTTATTCCTTCCTAATTCTGGTTCTATTTCTTCTCTACATCTGTTTGCCACATCATCGAGTTATAAAGTCTTTTGCAGCACAGAAGGAGGCCATTCAGCCCATGATCTTTGGGAGAAGACAGGATAGGGCTTTGCACAGCAACCATGAGAACACTTTTGTGGGTAGTGAATAGGCCTTCACATAGTCACTGTCACTATGGACCATTACCCCACTCCCACACCCCAGTTCGTAGCTGAACTGTCTTGTTGGTCAAAACTGTCAAAGAGAACGGCACTGAGCAGGGTTTGATTTTCTCATCCCATGATGACACAGTGGGGGGAAGGGTTCACATGAGGGGAGATTTAGAAAGTTAATGAGAAAAGACAAGGCAATAGTGCAGGGTAGCGATATGGGTAATGATGACTAGGAAGGGACAGAGCGTCCAAATATAAGAGCGTGCACCTGCAAATACAATCAGGGAAAATGGTGAAAGATACAGAGCTGTTAATTCTGTCTGAATGCATGCAGCATTTGTAACAAGATGGATGAATTGATAGCCCAAATATAAATAAATGGGTATATGATATAGCAATTTCTGAGACATGGTTGCAGAGTGACCAAGGCTGGGAACTGAATATTCAAGGGTATTTGACATTTCAAACGGATAGGAAGAAAGGAAAAGGAGATGGGGTAGCTCTATTACTAAAAGATGACATTAGTATAGCAGTGCGAAATTATTTGGTTCAGAAGATCAAGATATAGAATCCGTTTGGGGGGAAAGAAGTCACTGGTGGGAATAGTTTATAAGCAATGTAACGGTAGCTACACTGTAAAACAGAGTATAAATCAAGAAATAATAGGGGCTTGTAAGAATGGTACTGCAATAACCATGGGCAATTTTAATCTTCATATTGATGGACAAATCAAATTGGCAAGGGTAGCCTGGCGGATGAATTCATAAGAGTATATTCAAGACAGTTTCTTAGAACAATATATCATGGAACCAACCAGGGAACAGGCTATTTTAGACTTGGTAATGTGTAATGAGACAGGATTAATTAATCTCACAATAAAGGATCCTCTAGGCAAGAGTGATCATAACGTGATAGAATTTCACATTCAGTTTGAGGGTGAGAAAGTTGGGTCTGAAACTGTTGTCTTAAAGTTAAATAAAGGCAATTACAAAGGCATGAAGACAGTTGGCTACAGTGGACTGGGAAAATAGGTTAAAAGGTAACACAGTAGATAAGCAGTGGCGGAAATTTAAGGCGATATTTCATAATTCAACAAAGTCTTTCTCAAAGGTATATGTCTAACAGAAGGATGCCTAAGGGAGTTAAGGATAGTATCAAATTGAAAGAACTGTCATACAATGCTGCAAAGGTTAATGGTAGGCCAGAAGATTTGGAAAATTTCAGAAACCATGGATGACTTAAAAAAAAATAGAGGGAGAAACTAGAATATGAGAGTAAACCAGCAAGAAATATAAAAACAGACAGTAAGAGCTTCAAGTATATAAAAAGGAAGAGAGTAGCTAAGTAAACGTTGATCCCATAGAGGATGATACTGAGGAATTTATAATGGGAAATAAGGAAAAGGCAGAGATTTTGAACAAGTATTTTGTATCTGGCTTCATGGAAGAAAACACCTTTTAAAAAAAAAAAAAAAAATCCCAAGAATAGTAGAAAATCAAGGGGCAAAATGGAGAGAGGAACTTACTTTTTCTCCAGTGATAGTGATTGTTGTACTAGGAAAACTAATGGGACTAAAGGTTTACAAGTCCCCTGGACCTGATGGCCTGCATCCCAAGAAGCAGCTGCAGAGATAGTGGATGCATTGGTTGTAATCTTCCAAAATTCTCTAGATTCTATAATGGTCCCAGTGCATTGGAAAACTGCAAATGTAACACCTCTATTCAAGAAATGAGGGAGACAAGAAGCTATAGGCCAGTTAGCCTAACATCTGTCATTGGGAAAATGTGGGAATCCATTATTAAGGAAGTACTGGAACTATATCGCCGTTCATTTACAGTCGCTGGGTCAAAATCCTGGACCTCCCTTCCTAATAGCACTGTGGGTGTGCCTACCCCACATGGACTGCAGCGGTTCAAGAAGGTGGCTCACCACCACCTTCTCATGGGCAGTTAGGGATGGGCAATAAATACTGGTCTGGACAGCGATGCCTGCATCCCATGAAATGAATAATAAGCAAACTGGCAGGAAATTTAGAAAATCATAATACAATCAAGCAGAGTCAACATGAAAGGAAAATAGTGTTTGACAAATTTATTAGTTCTTTGAAGATGTAACAAGCAGGGTGGATTTTTTTTTAATTCATTCATGGGATGTGGGCAACGCTGGCCAGGCCAGTATTTATTGCCCATCCCTAATTGCCCTTGAGAAGGCGGTGCTGAGCTGCCTTCCTGAACCGCTGCAGTCCATTTGGGGTAGGTATACCAACAGCGCTGTTAGGAAGGGAGTTCCAGGATTTTGATCCAGCGACAGTGAAGGAACGGCGATATAGTTCCTTCGGCGATAAAGGGGATCCAGTAAATATAATGTATTTGGATTTCCAGAAGGCGATTGATAAGGTGCCACATAAAAGATTACTGCACAAGATAAGAGCTCTTGGTGTTAGGGGTAATATATTAGTATGGATAGAGGAAACAAAGTTGGGATAGTGGGTCACTTTCAGGTTGGTAAACTTAACTAGTGAGGTGGCACAGTTATCAGTGCTGGGGCCTGAACTATTTACAATCAATATTAATGACTTGGATGAAAGGACCAAGTGTATTGTAACCAAATTTGCTGATGATACAAAGATAGGTAGAAAAGCAAGTTGTGAGGAGGGCACAAGAGACTGCAAAAGGATAGGTTAAGTGAGTGAGCATAAATTTGGCAGATGGATTATTATGTGGGGAAAATATGAGGTTGTCCACTTTGGTAGGAGTAATAGAAAAGCTGAATAGTATTTAAATGGAGAGAGACTGCAGAACGCTGTGGTACAGAGGGATCTGGGTACCCTGATGCATGAATCACAAAACATTAGCATGCAAGTACAGCAAGTAATTACTAAGGCAAATAGAATGTTGGCCTTTATTGCAAGGGGGATGGAGTATTAGAATGAGGAAACCTTGTTACAACTGTACAGGGCGTTGGTGAGACCACACCTAGAGTACTGTGTATAGTTTTGCTATCCTTATTTAAGGAGGGCTATCCTTGCATTGGAGGCAGTTCAGAGAAGATACGCTAAGTCGATTCCTGGGATGAAGGGGTTTCCTTAAGAGGAAAAGTTGAGCAGGTTGGGCCTATATTCATTGGAGTTTAGAAGAATGAGGTGATATTATTGAAACATAAGATTCTTAGGGTAGATGGGGAAACGTAGAACTTGTGGGCACAGTTTCAAAATAAGGGGTCTCCCATTTAAGACAGAGATGAAGAAGAATTTCTTCCCTCGGGGGTCGTTAATCTTTGGAATTCTCTTCCCCAGAGAGCAGTGGAGGCTGGGTTATTGAATATATTCAAGACTAATCTGGACAAAGTGGAGTTAAGGCCACAATCAGATCAGCCATGAACTTATTGAATGCTTGAGGGACCAAATGGCCTACTCCTGCTCTTATTTCTTATGTTCTTATGATATGTGAGGGGTAAAGATGATTTGAAACTTCTAATGAGGGAACTACACTCGTAAGGAGTGTATAATTGGAGAATTGGGGCCAAGCTGTTGTGCCCTATCTCCAAACTTCTCTGCCAGACAATGTAGAATCACATCAATAATCTCAACTGTTTGGAATCCAAAATCAAATAAGATTTATTTTAACAATACAATATAATGAAACAGTTAGGAAGGAGAGAAAGAGATTAAGTATTGCTTCAAATTAAACTGGAAAAGTCGGAATCAAAATCATCTACAAAGTGGCCTACTTAAGCCCAAGAAATTTGAGATGTTAAAATGCAGCTGGATGTTATGGAGAGGTGGGTTGTTAGGGGGATGAGCTTTGATGGGTTGAGTATAGTTTATCATCCTTGGCTTTTCTTTAGTGGTGCAGTTATTTTCATCATAACTCAATGTAGCAATCCATTTTGACCAGGCTTTTTTTTTAAAGCATGCCAGTTTTGCTAATAACTCATGATGGTTCATCATATATTGTGGTATTAAGACATACTGACTAGAAAATTTGAGTTCCATCTGTGAACTGTGCCATGTTAGCTGATCTCCGCTAGGGCAGCAATGCCCCTGTGATAGAGAGAAGGGTAAAATTAGCCTTTTTCTTGCTCCTGATCGCTATTCAGTGATCCTTGCTGGCAACAGCACTGATAACTTTTATAGTACTTTTTTAATGTGAAGAATGTCCCAGCACACTTCAGAGCTGTAGGAAAATGGATGCCTAACCAGTAAAACAGATATTAGGAGCTGTGACCAAAAGCTTGATGAAAAGGTATGTTTAACAAGGGCCTTAAAGAGAGAAGGGTGGAGGAGTTTGCAAGGAGAATTCTTGAGACTGGGACCCATGTGACTGAAGACATAGCCACCAATGGTGGGATGAAGGGAGGAGGAAATGCATATAAATTTGGAGGGCTGAGAGCTTCAGTGAGAGCTGTAAGACTGGACAAGGTGACAGAGATGGGCTTCCTTGGCAACAGAGGATCTGAAGGTGAGGAGAATTTTTAATTTGCAAAATTTAGAGACTGGGAACTAATGCAGATTAGCAATGATGGGACTGATGGCTGACCAGGACTTACCTAAGGATAGGATACAGGAAGAGTTTTGCATGAGCTGTAGTTTATGGATGGTGGAGGATGGGAAGCCAACCAGGAGAAAATTGGAAGTTGTCTTTGGAACTACCAGACATGAATTAGGGTTTCAGCAGCAGAGGGCCTGGTGTGAAAACAGAGGTGAGCAGTGGTAGAGGTGAAAGTAGGCAATCTTTGGGTAAGAAGTCAATTCTGGGTCAAACAAGATGCAGAGGTTGTAAACAGTGTGATCCAGCCTGCGATAATGGGCTAGGAAGTGGGGAGGGGAATTGAGTCAGTAATCTGGAACAGAGTTTCTGGTGGGTGGCCAAAGATGATAGCTTGGCTGAAGGAAGTCAAGACTAATCCAAGACTGGATGTCAGAAAAGTGGCAGCACAAATATAGTGGAAGGGTTGAAGGAGGTAGTGGAGAGGTAAAGTTGGGTCTTATCAGTGTACATATGAAGCTGACCCATGAATGAGATTAGTCAAAGGGCTAATGACAAGAGGATAATGCCAACTGTGTACCCTTGGGGGACTTTAGATGTGAGTGGGAAGAGATTGCCTTGGCTACAATTGATAATGGGGTGGAGGATAGTGCCCTGTGTCAAAGGCTACAGAGAGAGCAGAATAGGCACTGAGAAAATCATTCATGAGTTTTTTCAGGATTGTTTTCAGTCAGGGCAGAAACTGTATTGGATGGATTCAAATGGAGTTGCAGCAGAGATGGCAGAGAGTTGGGAGGTGGCAAAACAGTCAATGATCTTGGAAAGGAAGGTTGAAAATGGAGCTGTAGTTCATGACAGAGGTGTTAAAGGATGAGTTGTTTTTGAAGAGAGAGGTAATGGTGGTTTTGAAATGGAAGTGGGGGGGGGGGGAATAATATCTGAGGATGGTATGGAGAGCAGGAAAGGACATTTTGTGGATGACTTTTTATTGGGAATGGATCTAGGTTTTGGGAGATAGGTATCCTGGGTTTGGAAAAGGTGTGGATAATGGGATTGAAGCTAGAGAATTACTGTGGATTGAGGCTCTCGTTAGAGGAGGATGGTGGTGGCAGTATGGCTACTAAGAGAAAGGGAAGCAGTGGAGGCAGAATGTGTTAATGTGTTGTGAGGACTAATAACCTCAAAAGTTGGAAGAGCTTTTTTTATTTGCTCCTTGGATGTGGATGACGCTGGCTAGGCCAGTATTTACTGCCCATCCCTAATTGCCCTTGAGAAGGTGGTGGTGAGCTGCCTTCTTGAACCGCTGCAGTTTATGTGGGGTAGGTACACCTACAGTGCTGTTAGGAAGGGAGTTCCAGGAATTTGACCCAGCGACAGTGAAGGAACGGTGATATAGTTCCAAGTCAGGATGGTGTGTGGCTTGGAGGGGAACTTGCAGGTGGTGGTGTTCCCATGCATTTGCTGCCCTTGTCCTTCTAGTTGGTAGAGGTCGCAGGTTTGGAAGGTCTAAGGAGCCTTGGTGCATTGCTGCAGTGCATCTTGTAGATGGTACATACTGCTGCCACTGTGCGTCGGTCGTGGAGAGAGTGAATGTTTGTAGATGGAGTGCCAATTAAGTGGGCTGCTTTGTCCTGGATGGTGTCGAGCTTCTTGAGTGCTGTTGGAGCTGCACCCATCCAGGCACTCCTGACGTGGGCTTTGTAGATGGTGGACAGACTTTGGGGAGTCAGGAGGTGAGTTACTCGCTGCAGGATTCCTAGCCTCTGACCTGCTCTTATAGCCACGGTATTTATATGGCTACTCCAGTTCAGTTTCTGGTCAATGGTAGCCCCTCGGAAGTTGAAAGTGGGGGATTCAGCGATGGTAATGCCATTGAATGTCATGGGGAGATGGTTAGATTCTCTCTTGTTGGATACAGTCATTGCCTGGCACTTGTGTGGTGCGAATGTTACTTGCCACTTATGAGCCCAAGCCTGGATATTGTCTAAGTCTTGCTGTATTTCTACACGGACTGCTTCAGTATCTGAGGAGTCACGAATGGTGCTGAACATTGTGCAATCATCAGTGAACATCCCCACTTCTAACCTTATGATTGAAGGAAGGTCATTGATGAAGCAGCTGAAGATGGTTGGGCCTAGGACACTACCCTAAGCAACTCCTGCAGTGATGTCCTGGAGCTCAGATGATTGATCTCCAACAACCACAACCATCTTCCTTTGTGCTAGGTATGACTCCAACCAGCAGAGGGTTTTCCCCCTGATTCCCATTGACCCCAGTTTTGCTGGGGCTCCTTGATGCCATACTTGGTCAAATGCTGCCTTGATGTCAAGGGCAGTCACTTTCACCTCACCTCTTGAGTTCAGCTCTTTTGTCCATGTTTGAACCAAGGCTGTAATGAGGTCAGGAGCTGAGTGGCCCTGGCGGAACCCAAACTGAGCGTCACTGAGCAGGTTATTGCTAAGCAAGTGCTGCTTGATGGCACTGTTTATGACACCTTCCATCGCTTTACTGGTGATTGAGAGTAGCCTGATGGGGTGGTAATTGGCCAGGTTGGACTTGTCCAGCTTTTTGTGTACAGGACATATCTGGGCAATTTTCCACTTTGCATGGTAGATGCCAGTGTTGTAGCTCTATTGGAACAGCTTGGCTAATGGCGCAGCAAGTTCTGGAGCACAGGTCTTCAGTACTATTGCCGGAATATTGTCAGGGCCCATGGCCTTTGCAGTATCCAGTGCCTTCAGACGTTTCTTGATATCACGCGGAGTGAATCGAATTGGCTGAAGTCTGGCATCTGTGATGCTGGGGACTTCAGGAAGAGGCCGAGATGGATCATCAACTCGGCACTTCTGGCTGAACATCTACTCGGCAATGTGGAAAATTGCCCAGATATATACGAACATAAAAATTAGGAGCAGAAGTAGACCATTTGGCCCCTCTAGCCTGCTTCGCCATTTAATAAGATCATGGCTGACCTGTTTGTGTCTCGAATTCCACATTCCCATCTTTCCCCAATAACCTTTCATTCCCTTGCCTAACTAGAATCTATCTACCTCCGTTTTAAGAATATTCAATGACCCCGCTTCCACGACCTTCTGAGACAGGGAGTTCCAAAGTCGCACAACTCTCTGAGAGAAAAAATTGCTCCTCATCTCTGTCCTAAAAGGGGGATCCCTAATTTTAAAACAGTGTCCTCTATGTCTGGACTCACCCAAGAGGAAACATCCTTTCCACATCCACTTTGTCAAGACTGTTCAGGATCTTATAAACTTCAATCAAGTCTCCTCTCACTCTTCTAAACTCCAGTGAAAACAAACCCAGTCTGTCCAATCTAGTAAACCTCCTTTGAACTGCCTCCAACGCATTCACATCCTTCCTTAAATACGGAGACCAAAACTGCACACAGATATGTCCTGTACACAAAAAGCAAGACAAATCCAACCCGAACCATATCCCCAGTTCATTCAGGTAGTCTGACCTGATGGTGAAGGGGGCAAAGGACTGGTCGTCCCAGTTCCCAAAGAACATGGCCTTCGCTCTTGCTGTAATTTTGAATCTTAGAATGCCTACAGCACAGAAAGAGGCCATTCGGCCTGTCATGTCTGTGTCAGCTCTCTGCAAGAGCAACTCACCTAGTCCCACTCCCTGGCCTTTTCCCCACAGCCTTGAATATATTTTCTCTTCAGATAATTGTCCAATTCTCTTTTAAAGGCCTCAACTGAATCTGCCTCCATCACATTTTCAGGCAGAGCATTCCAGATATTAACCACTCACTGCGTAAAAATGTTTTTCCTCTTGTCGCCTCTGGATCTTTTGCCAATCACCTTGAACCAGTGTCCTCTCCTCTGGACCCTTCACATTCTCCCTATCTACCCTGTCCAGACCCCTCTATCAAATCTCCTCTTAATCTTCTCTTCTCCAAGGAGAACAGACCCAGCTTCTCTAACCTATCCACATAACTCAAGTTCCTCATCCCTGGAACCATTCTTGTGAATCTTTCCTGCACCCCCTTTAATGCCTTAACATCCTTCCTAAAGTGTGGTTCCCAGAACTGGACACCGAGCCAGAGTTTTTTCAGGTTTATAATAACCTCCTTGTTCTTGTTCTTGTTCTCTATGCCTCTATTTATAAAGCCCAGGATCCTGTATGCTTTATTAACCACTTTCTCAACCTGCCCCGCAACCTTCAATGACTTATGTACATATAGGCCCCAGGTCCCTCTGCTCCTGCACCCCATTTAGAACTGTACCCTTTAATTTATATTGCATTCCATCACTCTTGCTACCAAAATGAATCACTTCACACTTTTCTACATTAAATTTCATCAGCCACTTGTCTGCCCAATCCACCTGCCTATCTATATCCTCTTTAAGTTTATTATTATCCTCCTCACATTTCATAATACTTCCAAGTTTTGTGTCATCTGCCAATGTTTAAATTGTGCCCTGTATGCCCAAGTCATTAACAGATACCAAGAAAAGCGAGGGCCCTAGCTTCGACCCTATTATATACCTTCCTCCAGTCTGAAAAACAACCATTCACCACTACTCTCTGTTTCCTGTCACTCAGCCAATTTATATCTTTGCTGCTACTATCTCTTTTATTTCATGGGCTCTAAATTTGCTGACAAGGCTGTTATGTAGCACTTTATCAAATACCTTTTGAATTTCCATGTATACCACACCAACCACATTATCCTCTCCCTTGCCTCATCAAAAAACTCAAGCGCATTAGTTAAACTTGATTTGCCTTTAACAAATTCTTGCAGGATTTCCTTAATTAATCCACATTTGTCCAAATGAATGTTAATTTTGTCCATTATTATCATTTCTATAATCTTTAGAAAAAAAAATAAGGCTATGGGATCCAGGGGAATAACATAGAAACATAGAATAGGAACAGGAGTAGGCCATTCGGCCCTTTGGGCCTGCTCCACCATTCAAAGATCATGGTTGATGGTCTAATTCAGTACCCTATTCCTGCTTTCTCCTCATATCCCTTGATTTCTTTGGCATTAAGAAATATATCTATCTCCTTCTTGAATATATTTAATTTCTTGGCCTCTTCCTGCGGTAGCGAATTCCACAGGTTCACCGCTCTCTGAGTGAAAAAATTTCTCTTCATCTCGGTTCTAAATGGCATACTCCATATCCTGAGACTGTGACCCCTGATACTGGACACCCCAGCCATCGGGAACATCCTCCCTGCATCTAGCCTGTCCAGTCCTGTTAGAATTTTATAGGTTTCTATGAGATCCCCTCTCATTCTTCTAAACTCCAGTGAATATATGCCTAGTCGACCCAATCTCTCCTTATATGTCAATCCTGCCATCCCAGGAATTAGCCTAGTAAATCTTCTTTGCACTCCCTCCATGGCAAGAACATCCTTCCTCAGATAAGGAGACCAAAACTGCACACAATACTCCAAAAGTGGTCTCACCATGACCCTGTATAACTGCAGTAAGACGTCCTTGCTCCTGTACTCAAATCCTCTTGCAATGAAGGCCAACATACATGAATGCTTGCTTTCAGTGACTTGCGTACTAGGACACCCAGGTCTCATTGCACCTCCCCCTTTCCCAATCTACCACCATTCAGATAATAATCTGACTTTCTGTTTTTACAACCAAAGTGGATAACCTCACATTTATCCACGTTATACTGCATCTGCCATGCATTTGCCCACTCACCCAACTTGTCCAAATCACATTGGAGCCTCTTTGCATCCTCCACACAGCTCACATTCCCCCCCAGCTTTGTGTCATCTGCAAACTTGGAAATGTTACATTTAGTTCCCTCACCCAAGTCATTCATATATATTGTGAATAGCTGGGGCCCAAGCACTGATCCCTGCGGTACCCCACTAGTCACTGCCTGCCACCCGGAAAAAGACCCGTTTATTCCTACTCTCTGTTTCCTGTTTGTCAACCAATTCTCAATCCATGCCAGTATATTACCCCCAATCTCATGTGCTTTAATTTTACACACTAACCTCTTTTATGGGACCTTATCAAAAGCCTTCTGAAAATTCAGATACACCACATCCACTGGTTCTTCTTTATCCATTCTATTAGTTACATAGCGGGGTTACATTTGTTCCCCTCCAATCTGTAGGAACTGCTCCAGAGTCTATAGAATTTGGATATATAATTGATCAATGGCTGGAAACAAAGGTGAATGGTTAATGGGTGTTTTTGCAACTGGAAGGCTGTTTCCAATGGGGTTCCTTAGGGTTCAGTACTGAGGTCCTCTGCTTTTTGTGGTATATATTAATGATTTGGACTTAAATGTAGGGAGCATGATCAAGAAGTTTGCAGACGACACAAAAATTGGCCGCGTGGTTGATAGTGAGGAGGGAAGCTGTAGACTGCAGGAAGATATCAATGGACTGGTCAGGTGAACAGAAAAGTGGCAAATGGAATTTAACCCAGAGAAGTGTGAGGTTATGCATTTTGGGAGGTCAAACAAGCCAAAGGAATATAGAATAATTGGGAGGATACTGAGAGGTGTAGAGGAAGTGAGGAACCTTGGAATGCATGTCCATGTATCCCTGAAGGTAGCAAGACAGGTTGATAAGGTGGTTAAGAAGGCATATGGAATACTTTCCTTTATTAGCCGAGGCTTAGAATACCAGAGCAGGGAGGTTATGCTGGAGCTATATAAAACACTAATTAGACCACAACTTGAATACTATGTGCAGTTCTGGTCACCTCATTACAGAAAGAATGTAATTGCACGAGAGAGGGTACAGAGAAGATTTACGAGGATGATGCCAGGACTGGAAAATTGTGGCAATGAGGAAAGATTGGATAGGCTGGGGTTGTTTTCCTTGGAACACAGGAGGCTGAGGGGGGATTTGATTGAGGTGTACAAGGTTGTGAGGGACCTGGATGGGAAGGACCTATTTCCCTTAGCAGATGGAGTGCCTAAGGGCCATAGATTTAAAGTAATTGGTAGAAGGATTAGTGTGGAGATGAGGGAAAATGTTTTCGCTCAGAGGACATGATAGGCAGATTGGCCTCCTTCTGTGCTGTAAATTTTTCTACATTTTCTAAATATCCTAAATATCTGAAGAGGAGGAACTTGCAGGGATGTGGGGAGAGGGTGGGGGAGTGGCAGTATGTGAATTGCTCCTTTGGAGGGCCAGCACAGACACGATGGGTTGCATGGCCTTCTGTGCTGTAACAATTCTATGATTCTATTCTATGATTCTTTCCCACCACCAAGGTTAAACTGACTGGCCTGCAGTTGCTGGGCTTGTTCTTACATCGTTTTTTGAACAAAGGTGTAACATTTGCAATTCTCCAGTCCACTGGCACCACCCCCGTATCTAAGGAGAATTAGAAGATTATGGTCAGTGCCTCTGCAATTTTCACCCTTGTTTCTCTCTGTATCCTTGGATGCATTTCGTCCGATCCTGTTGACTTATCAACTTTAACTACAGTCAGCCTACCTAGTATCTCCTCTTGATTAATTTTTAACCCATCCAGCATCTCAACTAACTCCTCTTTCACCATGACTTGGGCAGCATCTTCTTTCCAAGGCCCCAAACACTCCTTTCAGGTGAAGCAGTGATTTACTTGTATTTCTTTTAATTTAGTATACTGTATTCGCTGCTCACAATGTGGTCTCCTCAACATTGAAGAGACCAAACGCAGATTGGGAATCCGCTTTGCGGAACACCTCCACTCAATCTGTAAGCATGACCCAGAGTTTCCGGTTGCTGGCCATTTCAACACCCCCCTGCTCTCATGCCCACATCTCTGTTCTGGGATTGCTGCAGTGTTCCAGTGAACATCAACTAAGCTCGAGGAACTGCATCTCATTTACCAATCAGGCACCCTACAGCCTGCCGGACTGAACATTGAATTCAATAATTTCAGAGCATGACAGACCATCCCTTTCTATGTTTAGTTATTTTTTTTTTCTTTTACTAGAAAAGATTGGATGCCCACCAAAGCTACTAAGTATCATCACCTCATTCCATGACAATATGAAAGGCACAATTCAACATGGTGGCTCCTCATCAGACCCCTTTCCTATCCTGAGTGGCGTGAAACAGGGCTGTGTTCTCGCACCCACACTTTTTGGGATTTTCTTCTCCCTACTGCTTTCACATGCGTTCAAGTCCTCGGAAGAAGGAATTTTCCTCCACACAAGATCAGGGGGCAGGTTGTTCAACCTTGCCCGTCTAAGAGTGAAGTCCAAAGTACGGAAAGTCCTCATCAGGGAACTCCTCTTTGCTGACGATGCTGCTTTAACATCACACTCTGAAGAGTGCCTGCAGAGTCTCATCGACAGGTTTGCGGCTGCCTGCAATGAATTTGGCCTAACCATCAGCCTCAAGAAAACGAACATCATGGGGCAGGACGTCAGAAATGCTCCATCCATCAATATTGGCGACCACGCTCTGGAAGTGGTTCAAGAGTTCACCTACCTAGGCTCAATTATCACCAGTAACCTGTCTCTAGATGCAGAAATCAACAAGCGCATGGGAAAGGCTTCCACTGCTATGTTCAGACTGGCCAAGAGAGTGTGGGAAAATGGTGCACTGACACGGAACACAAAAGTCCGAGTGTATCAAGCCTGTGTCCTCAGTATCTTGCTCTATGGCAGCGAGGCCTGGACAACGTATGTCAGCCAAGAGCGACGTCTCAATTCATTCCATCTTCGCTGCCTCCGGAGAATACTTGGCATCAGATGGCAGGACCGTATCTCCAACACAGAAGTCCTCAAGGCGGCCAACATCCCCAGCTTATACACACTACTGAGTCAGCGGCGCTTGAGATGGCTTGGCCATGTGAGCCACATGGAAGATGGCAGGATCCCCAAAGACACATTGTACAGCGAGCTCGCCACTGGTATCAGACCCATCGGCCGTCCATGTCTCCGCTTTAAAGACGTCTGCAAACGCGACATGAAATCCTGTGACATTGATCACAAGTCGTGGGAGTCAGTTGCCAGCGTTCGCCAGAGCTGGCAGACAGCCATAAAGGCGGGGCTAAAATGTGGCGAGTCGAAGAGACTTAGCAGTTGGCAGGAAAAAAGTCAGAGGCGCAAGGGAAGAACCAACTGTGTAACAGCCCCGACAATCAAATTTTTCTGCAGCACCTGTGGAAGAGCCTGTCACTCTGGAATTGGCCTTTATAGCCACTCCAGGCGCTGCTCCACACACCACTGACCACCTCCAGGCGCTTACCCATTGTCTCTCGAGATAAGGAGGCCAAAGAAGTAAAGAAGAAATTTTTTTGTTTTCTTTTTTCTTTTTTATTTAGCTATTTTATTTTAGTTTTTTTTTAGTTTGGTTGGTTTGCTTCTACTGTGCCTACCCACTGTTTCTGTTTTTAAATTTTTTTTAATGTTCGTGCTTGGAATGCTTTGTGCTTTCCAGTCAATTCACACCCTCTCTGTACTAACGCTTTGTCTTTCAGCACACCATTAACATACCATTTGCCATCGTTCCATGACCTTCTGGTCAGTTATTCTCTGTGACCCTCTGTCCTATCAACACCTTCTCTTTTGTTATCTCTTGCCCCACCCCCTGCTTTACTTGCTTAAAACCTTTTACATTTCTAATATTTGTCAGTTCTGAAGAAGGGTCACTAACCTGAAACGTTAACTCTGCTTCTCTCTCCACATATGCTGCCAGACCTACTGATATTTCCAGCATTTCTTGTCTTTATTTATGTCAGTGGTTAGCCCTTGTTGCCCAACAGCCACCCTCCGGTTTGAGGTGATGGCATTCATCTGCATGGTGTGCTGAGTATGGTCACACACCAGCTACCCATTCAGGATGTGGAACCCTTTTAGTTGTGGTACATCTCTGCACTTAGATGTGGTGCTTGCAAAGCCATTTGTATCTCTGCCTCTTGGTTAGGAAGAGGATAACCAGCCTGGATCTCAAATTGAATAGCTTGCTGAGTGTCAAGAATCACACAGTATAATGGTCACTTACGTGTGGTACTAAACAGTGATCAGAGCCTATGGAATCATATTGGAGTGTGAAGTGGGAGAGAAGATTGACAAGGAAAATAAATGGACACAGGCACAGCACTATTAATATATATTTACTATTACACAGCACCCTGGGACAGAAGAACTTATATAGTCCATTTCACACTACTCTTGTGAATGCCTCATCACAAATTAAAACAAAGACTGTCCCTGGTTGCATCCAAGAAGCATTAGTAAATTTTCACAACTATGTCTTGAATCGCTGAATACAATCATCAAACCACTGGTAAAATTCCTATGCTATAAAAATGAAATTAGACTTATCCAGTCACTATAAAACAATGGCTCTGATCATTGGTCCAATTGGATAATGCCTCTTTGTATCAATATTGCTGGTGATATCATAAAGTAGGGATTGGTTTGTAATTAAGAGCTATTTTGCTGTCAACAAAAGTTTGGTTAACCTTACAATAAGTAAATGTAAATAAGTAAATGATTCAATCTTTACAGTTAAAAGAATTTATGTCCCAGATGTCCTATATCGTGTCCCTGTCTTCAAGCCTCCTTATGCATCTGTTTTCTGATGCGTACTGTCCTTGAGTACAATGCAGACTGTATTCTTGAAAAACTGAATCAAATTACTTTATGAGTAGAAAGGGTTGCCAATATATCAGTAGGGTCAATGTGCACCAGTCAATTGAATCATTGACTCAATTGAAGTAAACAGAAGTTCTTGGATCACATTCAGATCAGATCAAAATCATTTGGATATAACAATAACAACTGGCACTTACATATCACTTTTAATGTAGAGAAACATCCTGAACAGTCTGACAGCACAGAAGGAGTGCAGGACCAGAGCAGTTACTCCACCAGTTACCCCAGTTCTGTATTTTTAAATAAGCTTAACTCATGTGCCAGGGAGAAGAAAACAAGAGAAAATCCAATGGCTAGGGTAGTTTCTATCACATTGGCAAGTTGAATATGCAGGTTGCATTTCATCAGGTTTGCAATTAGGGTTGGAAAAAATTTTTATGGGGCCAGTTTAACCTGTTCCGAAATGGGAAAACTGCTTAGTTCAACAAATGTAATGTACAACTGTTCACGAGGTCAGCAAAGAAAATAAAGTTAAGATTTGTAATAATAATTTGGGAAAATTTTCTCCAATGAGTAATCATAGATTCAAAGGATTTCCAAAAAGCTTGAAGACTAAAAATGCTGTTAAATTTATCCTGAAGACCTGGTCAGAGAACCTAGTGGGTTGTTCCTGAATTTAGCCATATCTGCCATTCACAAGTCAAGGAGGATGGATAAATTTGTAGATTACTGTGGCACTGGATGCTTGCCCATATTTTGACCACTGGCATTTAACCATGTGACCTTGAAGTGCAGGTTGATGATGTTTGTTAGATTACTGGAAGCCTTGTGTGATTGATGAGCACTACATCATCTAGACTGCTGAATTAACTAACTATTGTAATCTGTTTTTTTAATTAATCCCTAAATTTTATTCCAGTGATGGTTTAGTGGATAAACAATCTGCTTTTTTGTGGTATGAAATCTCTGATCTGTCTTGACTTTGTTGATATCAGATGGGATAGCTTGTGGGGCACTGCAACAGTGCTGCAGGAAAAAAAACAGCCAGAGTTCATGTGATGCTCTCCACAGTTGAATAACCTGCCAATACTCACCATTTGGTGTTATGTGAAGACTGGTCATTTGGACAAAGTACTGAAAGGCAACTAAGCATGTGTGGAACATTCGTCCAGCAAAAGACAATGACTTTGGCAGAGATGGGGAGAAAGGACTATGGCTAAGAATATGAAATAATTATAATATACCATAAGCAAGAAGGTATGGAAGAGTAGATTAAAGCAAAAAGGGTAGAGGACTTTGAAAGCTAGAAATTAATACTTGATGCATATGACATATCAGTTATCGAGTACCACTGTTTCATTCAGTGGCTTCGCTTTTTGTCCTGTTAGTTTATCGGCATTGTAGATTTCCTAAGTTCAGCCACTCAACACTATACTGAGCTTCACCAGACAGAACAGCAGTGCTTTGTTAGACTTAGTTTTCAATGACTTCCAAATGATACTGAGTTACATTCTGTGGCTGAGTTACAACTAAGCATAATCTCTCCTCCTAAGAAAAGACCAATTCATCGACCAATTCACTGGAGGTCCAGAGTGTATGTTAGACTGAATTTTATGCAATGCACTACATGCATACATATTAAAATGTTTTGAAGATAGTAGGTCAGGCAGAATCTGCGGAGAGAGAAACAGTGTTAACATTTCAGGTCGATGACCTTTCGTCAGATCTGGAAAAGGTTATAGATCTAACAGGTTTCAAGCAAATACAGAGATGAGGAGATAAGGGAGGTGGAGAAAACAAAAGGGAAGGTCTCTAACAGGATGGAAGGCTGGAGAGATTAGATGGCAAAAGGGATGATGGTGCAAAGCAAAAGGAGATGGTAATGGAACAAATAAAGAAAAAAATATGGGTCAAGAAAAGGAGTAAATGGGAAATAGCAGAATCATTACCAACTGTTGCTGTTTGAAAAATTGGAAGCAGTGGTTATGATCCAAAATTGTTGAACTCAGTGTTAAGTTTGGAAGGCAAAAAAGTGCTATTCCTCATGTTTATGTTGAGCTTTGTTGGAACTGAGTAGGAGGCCGAGGACAGAGAGGTCAGAGTGGGAATGATGAAGAGAATTAAAATAACAGGCGACCAACCTATGTTTGGTCTCTCCAATGTAGAGACCATATCATGAGCAGTGAATAATATATACTAAGTTGAAAGAAGTACAAATAAATTGCTGTTTTACCTAGAAGGAGTGTTTGGGGCTTTGGAAGGGAAGAGATAAAAGGGCAGGTGTTGCATCTCCTGTGCTTGCATCAGAAGGTGCTGTGAGAAGGGGTGGGGTGGGCCTCTGGATTACTAATCCAGTGACATTACCACTGCAACACCATCTCCCCTTGCCTTTCCTAGTGCTCCTACACTGTGCCAGCCCACTGTAGGGCTAGTGGAAGGCCATTGACTTTCAGTAGGGGGTACAGCTGTTAGCCTTGCAGGACAACCTCATCTCAAGCAGCTCTGGCCCTAGAAGGCCTAGCTATGGACTGCACCATCTCGGGATGGTTGGTAGTAGTCTGGGATTGCTGGCTTACTACTTTCAACAAGGGCACTGGTGGAGTGGCAGTGGTGGGACCATTAATGCTGTCATCCTGAGAGCATGGCAGCTTCGTGCTCCATGGAGTGACTGCAACTCCCCCAGTGCTGTGCCTCAGCAATTCTAGAAATTTGTTGGATGACAGATTGCAGGATTGCTGTGACAGCCTGCAAGCCCCTTTGAGCACTGGTACCTGCAGCCGCAATGGCAGCAGTCTGAACTTGCATGGCAGCAGGCTCAGTTCGCTTGGCAACAAATTGAGATTGCATGACCTTATTCTGATCTTCCACTGCAGCACTCAGATATTAGGTGGCTTCTGCTTGTGCTGCAATGGAAGCTCAGACATTGGCCATCAGATGTTGCATCATGTTTGGGTCCACAAGCTTTTTCATGGAATTGGCTACTAATTCCATGCTGGAAAGGATGGACTCTAAGGTCTGCGCAAAGCCCTGTGCCAAGTTGGAGCCTGACTCCTCCATGCTCCTTGACAGTGACCACAGGCCTTCTGGCAGACTAAATGTACAAAGTGTTTCATTGTGCATATCCATCAGCATTTTTCTGTAGGCCTCCCCATCGACGTCCTCATATGAGCCCTCAGCAGCAGAACGTTTGAGAGACCGCACCCTCCGGGGTGCTCGCACCAAGGGGACTAACGGTCACCTCAAAACACCATTCCAAAACAACTTTACCAAATAAACCATCCAATATTCTGTGGGAGTCGTATGTTTGGATGTTGCACGGAATGTGGTCTTGAATCTTGTCCTCGATGCAATGGAGTTTCCTGGATGTTGGGAGTGAGATACTTCTCTGATTTTCCCTATGTTTCCTCTCACAGTTGCTCCACTGGATGTACTGAGCTCCTCGTGAGGACTGAGCTGTTCCTTTTACTTACTTGGCATGTTTTCTTGGCATGCCTCGCACTGCTTCACTGTGACCTCAGTGTCATCATGGATGCCTGGCCAATAGACTGTTGCTTTGGCTAGACTTTGGTCTAATCAATACCCATATGAGATTGGTGCAATTGTTGTAGTGTTTCATGTCTCAATGCTTCCAGTATGATGACCTGTTTACCTTTAAAAATAACTCCCCTGGATATACCAAGTTCATCTTGGAAAGTCCAAAACTATCTCCCGTGCTCGAGGCCATCCTCAATTGAGTCTGGCCACCCTTTATAATCGTATTCCAAAGAAGCTGTAATGTTGGAGCCTTCGCTGTCTCAACCTGCAATTGTTGACACCATTTTTGCTGCACGACGTTCATCAGATCCACATGGAGTACATCCTCTAGCTCAAACTGACTGGTAAAGCGATGTTTACTTCTGCAGTCTTCACCAGATTGAGTAACCTGCTTAGCGTGTTGGACATAACCATCAGATTGCCAGATTTGTACTGCACATCGCAGTCATTATCCTATATTTTTACCAATAGGCGTTGCAATCTTGGTGGCACATTAATCAATGGCTCCTTCCAAATCATCTGCAGCAGTTTGTGTCGATTTCGAGCACAAATCTCTTCCCAAATAGGTATGTGTGAAAATGCATAATTTAAAATACCAAGGTTAACGTTTTTCTCTCGATGCTTGAGTAGTTTGACTATGCAGCAAAGATTTTGATGCAATGGGCTTGCCTTTCTGCAAGATACATGCTCCTAATCCTTCCTGGGATGTGTCCACTTTGAAAGCTGTCACCTCTTTGGGGGTCATAAAACTATAACAATACTTCCAATATCGATTTCTTCAGTTCCTAGAAAATATGTTGGTGGTCTTCATGCCAAAGAAAAGGCACCTCCTTCTTCAATAATTCCTTTAAAAATGATGCTTTCTGCACAAATTTGGGATATATGGAGATTAAAATGTTGAAGAGACCCAAACAATGTTGGAGATCCTCCTTATCTTGGGGTGTTGGCATAGTATGAACATCCTCCAGCTAGCTGGGGTCAGGATGAATACCTGCACTTGAGCATATTGACCCAAAAAAGTTTATTTGTTGTACACTGATCTCACATTTGTGACTGTTAATACTAGCCCTTCTTTGCATGCTGCTTGGATCAGGAGATGTAGATTTATGTCATGCTCTTGTTTTGTCCTTCCTACTACAGCAATGTCATCTGCTTTGCATATGCAACCTGGTACTGTACAAGTAATACAATCCATATGGGCCTGAAAGAGATTTTAGCTAATTGATAGCCCAAAAGGAAAACGTTGAAAACAATACCTGCCGAATGGGGTATGGAATGTAGTCAGCTCTTGAGACTTCTAGCCAAATGTACTGACCAATAACCATATTTTGTGTCCAGTTTTGAGAAAAATTTGGCTCCTGTGAATTTCAGGTTAAGCTCTTCCACTGTGGGAATCTTGTGTGGACAATGCTTGAGCGCTTTGTTCAACCTTCTCGGATCCAGGCAGACTCTAAGTGACCCATCTTTCTTGACTGCACTCATGACTGAGCTCCACCAATCTGTGTGTTCTTATACCTTTCTGATGATCCCATCAGTTTCCATTTTGTCCAGTTCGCCTTTCAACTTGAACTGAATGTGGATGCTGTATTTGCATGATGGGTTGGTTGACAGTACACCATCCTCTCTTAAAGGTAAAGTTGCTGCTCCCTTGAAGCTGCCAATTTGATCAAAGCAATCTGGGTACTGTGCTGTTCCATCACTGACTGAAGTGATGGGTGTATCTTCTGATACTGGTTTGCCTTCCGGCACCTGGTTGAACCCATGTATTGTTACCAAGGTTAGATCTCTGCATGCCGGTAGACTTGCAATCACTGGACCTTATGTCTCTACGATATAAAACATTTGCAACGTCCAGGGTGACTGGTTATATGTACACTCTATCATGATGGATCCTAAGTATGGAATGGCTGATCTGTTGTATGCAGACAATTTTACAGCAGCTGGTTTCGCCATGGTCTTTCATTTGTTCGGGTACATTTCTTGTAGAATCCGCAGAGGGAGTATGTTTGCGCTCGCCCTTTGTATCTATTTTGGCCAATAATGAATGTTTGCCAACTTTTTGTGGACAGATGACCTGGATCATGGCAAATACTTCAGATGGTGCAATATCAATGCATTCTGTGATACCGATGGTATGGAAAGTGTACTCACCTTGTCTTGCATCAGCCTGTTCTTCATTGCCACTGTCCGCTTTTTCCGTTACCTAGTATATGCTTTTCCTGCCGAATCTGCTCGGGTCTTTATTGCTGCTTGAAGGTACTGGCTGTTTGTGATCCACTGGAACCTTTGCATGACTTCTCGCAGCTCCATCAGCCTTTACTATTCTGCATTGTATCTGCCAGTGACCCTTTATGCTGCAATTCTTTGGCGGATGTAGAAATCCACATCTCTTACACAGCTTCCCAGGCTTGGATACTCTCGTCAGTGTGTTCACCAGCGAGGTTGTACATTGACCTTGTAGACCATGTTGGCCCACAATTGTGGCTTTGTTTTTGCATCCGTCCTTAAGCAGTTCATCAATCCTACAACCTTTGGGTTTATCTAGCAGGTCTTTTAGAAATGTATCAATCAGTATGGATGCAACCACCAGCTCGGCGATACTTTCTGCAAGCTTGGTGTCTGAAAAGTCACAATATGCACCTTTTCCCTGCACCTACTAATTATGTGATCAATGGACTCCTGGGGTTGCTGACAAAATGCCATAAACTCTAGTCTATGCATGTGAAAATTAACTTGGACTCTTAACTGGTCTTCTAGAGTTGTCCAGATTTTCTTCAGATCCCTTTGGTCCTCTTCTGTAAGCCCAGATGTATTTAATCAGTGTCAACCTTCAAATGCCATATCCTTACAAATGAACCAGTAGTCTCAGACAATGCTCCATTCACCACCCCCCCTTCACTCACCTACCAACATTCTCTATCAAGCATGGTTCATATTTCAAATTCATAGCCTACCTCAACCTCACACATTTAGCACTACTATAAGCTTCACACCCACATCTCTCAGCTTGCATACATTGCTAGCTATTCAACTATGACAGACACATTACCCAGACACATTACCCAAACACATTGCATCACACTCACTGACACACTTCTCTCCCTCCTGCAGGACAAGATGGCATTCAGTGGCATTCATTCAAGGTCTTCAGTGCTGCTTGGAGCACGCTCCCTCCTTTGTTGAGCCATTTTCACTGTTCTTTCAGGTCAAACAGTCTTCCCCAGCCACTTCCAGTACCTGCTGCAGCCAGAATGCACCTCTCCTTTAAGAGGTAGCTTTAAGTAGTGCAAGAGAGCTGTTAGCCTCGCAGGAACCTGGGCCTCTTGCTGAAGCTTGCAGCCCCTCAGCAGCATGTTTAGCACTTTGCTTGCGACTATCATTTAAATTAGTAGGCAACACAAAATTTGCGTGCTGCCTGCATTGCAACTAACAGGCACAGATTAATTGTGCATCGCGATTCCTGTGCCATTTTTTGGCCTTATCCAACTTTTCTCCCATTGTTCGCAATGTGACGGGCACTATAGAAAACTTAAATTGCTGATGTCCCTGAGCCAGTGAATGTTATAAATGGAGAATATTGTATGGCACTAGACAGACGGACGGATTTGTTTATTTGTGTGTGTATACATTGTATACAATATATCAGTGTATATATCACTAACACCTTCTCAAAAGCAATTAGAATGGATAACAAATGCTGGCTTTCTCAGCGACACTAACAAAGTCAGAGTCATTTACAGCAAAGAATGAGGCTATTCGGCCGATTGAGTCCATGCCGGCTCTCCCCGGAATAATCTCGGCAATCCATTCTCCCGCTCGATCTCCATAGCCCTGCATGTTTATTTCCTTCAAGTGCCCATCCAATTTGCTTTTGAAATCATTGATTGTCTCCGCTTCCACCACCCTTGTGGGCAGCGAGTTTCAGGTCATTACCACCCGCTGCGTAAAAAAGTTCTTCCTCATATTCCCCCTGCATCTCTTGCCCAAAACCTTCAGTCAGTGTCCCCTAGTCCTTGTACATCAGTTAATGGGAACTGCTTTTCCTTGGCTAACTTATATAGGCCTATCATAACCTTGAACACCTCTATAAAATCTGCCCTCAATTGCCTTTGCTCCAGCGAGAACAACCTCAGCTTTACCACCCTAACCTTGTAATTAAAATCCCCATCCCTGGAACTATTCTGGTAAATCTCCTCTGCAACCTCTCAAGGATCCTCACATCCTTCCTAAAGTGTGGTGACCAGGATTGGATGCAATACTCTAGTTGGGGTCTAACCACAGCTTTATAAAGGTTCAGCATAACAAAGAACAAAGAACAGTACAGCACAGGAACAGGCCATTCGGCCCTCCAAGCCTGCGCCTGCCTTGATGCCTGCCTAAACTAAAACCTTCTGCACTTCCGGGGACCGTATCTCTCTATTCCCATCCGATTCATGTATTTGTCAAGATGCCTCTTAAACGTCACGATCGTACCTGCTTCCACCACCTCCCCCAGTAGCAAGTTCCAGGCACTCACCATCCTCTGTGTAAAGAACTTGCCTCGCACATCCCCTCTAAACTTTGCCCCTCTCACCTTAAACCTATGTCCCCTAGTAACTGACTCTTCCACCCTGGGAAAAAGCTTCTGACTATCCACTCTGTCCATGCCACTCATAACTTTGTAAACCTCTATCATGTCGCCCCTCCACCTCCGTCGTTCCAGTGAAAACAATCCGAGTTTATCCAACCTCTCCTCATAGCTAATGCCCTCCAGACCAGGCAACATCCTGGTAAACCTATTCTGTACCCTCTCCACAGCATCCACCTCCTTCTGGTAGTGTGGCAACCAGAATTGCACGCAATATTCTAAGTGTGGCCTAACTAAAGTTCTGTACAGCTGCAGCATGACTTGCCAATTTTTATACTCTATGCCCCGACCGATGAAGGCAAGCATGCAGTATGCCTTCTTAACTACCTTATTCACCCTGCGTTGCCACTTTCAGTGACCTGTGGACTTGTACGCCCAGATCTCTCTGCCTGTCAATACTCCTAAGGGTTCTGCCATTTACTGTATACTTCCCACCTGCATTTGACCTTCCAAAATGCATTACCATACATTTGTCCGGATTAAACTCCATCTGCCATTTCTCTGCCCAAGTCTCCAACCGATCTATATCCTGCTGTATCCTCTGACAATCCTCATTACTATCCGCAACTCCACCAACCTTTGTGTCGTCTGCAAACTTACTAATCAAACCAGCTACATTTTCCTCCAAATCATTTATATATACTACAAAGAGCAAAGGTCCCAGCACTGATCCCTGTGGAACACCACTAGTCACATCCCTCCATTCAGAAAAGCACCTGCTTTAGTACTCAGTGCCTCAATTTACCTAGAGGGAGTCATAGAAAGATAGAAAATAGGAGCAGGAGTAGGCCATTCGGCACTTTGAGCCTGCTCTGCCATTTATTATGATCATGGCTGATGATCCAACTCAGTAGCCTGTTCCTGCTTTCGCCCCATACCCTTTGATCCCTTTAGACCCAAGAGCTGTATCTAACTCCTTCTTGAAAACATACAATCTTTTGGCCTCAACTGCTTCCTGTGGTAGCGAATTCCACAGGCTCACCACTCTCTGGGTGAAGAAATTTCTCCTCATTTCAGTCCTGAAAGATTTACCCTGTATCCTTAGACTATGACCCCTGGTTCTGGACTCCCTCACCATTGGGAACATCCTTCCTGCATCTACCCTGTCATGTCCTGTTAGAATTTTACAGGTTTCTATGAGATCCCCCCTCATTCTTCTAAACTCAGGTGAATATAATCCTAACCGACTCAATCTCTCCTCATATGTCAGTCCCACCATCCCAGGAATCAGTCTGGTAAACCTTCGCTGCCCTCCCTCAATTGCAAGAACATCCTTCCTCAGATAAGGAGACCAAAATTGCACACAATATTCCAGGTGTGGCCTCACCAAGGCCCTGTATAATTGCAGCAAGACATCCCTGCTCCCGTACTCCAATCCTCTCGCTATGAAGGCCAACATACCATTTGCCTTTTTTATAGCCTGTTGCACCTGCATGCTTACCTTCAGTGACTGGTGTACAAGAACACCCAGGTCTCGCTGCATATTTACCTCTCAGTTTATCGCCATTCAGATAATAATCTGCCTTCCGGTTTTTGCTACCAAAGCGGATAACCTCACATTTATCCACATTATATTGCATCTGCCATGCATTAGCCTACTCACTCAACTTGTCCAAATCACCCTGAAGCCTCTCTGCATCCTCCTCACAACTCACCCTCCCACCCAGTTTTGTGTCATCTGCAAATCTGCAGATATTACATTTAGTTCACTCATCTAAATCATTAATGTATATTGTGAATAGCTGGGGTCCTAGCACCGATCCCTGTGGTACCCCACTAGTCACTGCCTGCCATTTGGAAAAAGACCCATTTATCCCTACTCTTTGTTTCCTGTCCGCCAACCAATTTTCTATCCATCGCGATACACTATCCCCAATCCCATGCACTTTAATTTTACACGCTGATCTCTGATGTCGAAAGCCTTCTGAAAGTCCAAATAAACCACATCCACTGGCTGTTCCTCATCAACTCTACTAGTTACATCCTCGAAGAATTCTAGTAGATTTGTCAAGCATGATTTCCCTTTTGTAAATCCATGCTGACTCTGCCCAATTCTACCACTGTTCTCTAAGTGCTCTGCTATAAAATCTTTGATAATGCACTCTAGAATTTTCCCCACTACCGACGTCAGGCTGACTGGTCTATAATTCCCTGCTTTCTTTCTACCTCCCTTTTTAAATAGTGGGGTTACATTAGCTACCCTCCAATCTGTAGGAACTGTTTCAGAGTCTATAGAATCTTGGAAGATGACCACCAATGCATCCACTATTTCTCGGGCCACTTCCTTAAGTACTCTGGGACGCAGACCATCAGGCCCTGGGGATTTATCAGCCTTCAATCCCATCAATCTCCCCAATACCATTTCTCTACTAATACTGATTTCTTTCAGTTCCTCTCTCACTAAGTCCTGTGTTCCCCAACATTTCTGGTATGATATTTGTGTCCTCCTTTGTGAAGACAGAACCAAAGTATGCATTTAGTTGGTGAGCCATTTTTTTGTTCCCCATAATAAATTCCCCTGTTTCTGAATGTAAAGGACCTACATCTGTCTTCACCAATCTTTTTATCTTCACATACTGAGTCGAGAGATGCGGCAACAGCAGTGGACCTCTGAAGATCCTCTGGGGAGAATAAATCCAGATCCAGGCTTGGGCCATCCACTTACCTGGAGGGAGTTAGGAGCATTAACGGACCTCCCAGGAACCAACTACCGCCACGCGCTGGAGTTTGAAAAAAAATCAAACTGTAACATCACAGGAAAGCGGTGAGTTGATTGGCTGGTGAGTATTGTTGCTTAGGGACTGAGTCTAATCAACTGGGAGTTTAAAAATATTAAGTATTAATCACAGTAACAAGTGGGTAGCTGGTGAAGTTGTTACTACTTTTGGTAATGTTTTAGTATTGGTCGGGTGTATTAATAGTAATAAGATAGATTAGTATTAGTCGAGTTTAGTTTTAGCAGTAGTAAGGTTATTATTACTAATGATAAGTTTTATTACTATTGGTAGGATTTATTAGTATTAGTAGTAACAGGGCTTATTAGTAGCAGGGTTTAGTTGTAATGCCAAGGCTTTTGACAAGGTCCCACATGGCAGACCGGTTAAAAAAATAAAAGCCCGTGGGATCCAAGGGAATGTAGCAAGTTAGATACAAAATTGACTCAGTAGCAGGAAACAAAGGGTAATTGTTGACAGGTATTTTTGCGACTGGAAGGCTGTTTCCAGTGGGGTTCCGCAGGGCTCAGTACTAGGTCCCCTGCTTTTTGTGGTATATATTAACGATTTGGACATAAATGTAGGGGGAACGATCAAGCAGTTTGCAGCCAACACAAAAATTGGCTGCGCGGTTGAAAGCGAGGAGAATAGCTATAGGCTGCAGGACGATATCAATGAACTGGTCAAAAAGGCAGAAAAGTGGCAAATGGAATTTAACCCAGAGAAGTGTGAGGTGATGCATTTGGGGAGGTCAAACAAGGCAAAGGAATACAGAATAAATGGGAGGATACTGAGAGGTGTAGAGGAAGTGAGGGACCTTAGCGTGCAAGTTCACAGAACCCTGAAGGTAGCAGGACAGGTTACGAAGGCACATGGAATACTTTCCTCTATGAGCCGATGCAGAGAGTATAACGGTAGGGAGGTTATGCTGGAATTGTATAAAACAGTAGCTCGGCCACAACTTGAGTACTGTGTGCAGTTCTGGTCATGTCATTACTGAAAGGATATAATTGCACTAGAGAGGGTACAGAGGAGATTTACGAGAATGTCACCAGGACCTGAAAAATGCAGCTAAGAGGAAAGATTGGATAGGCTGGGGTTGTTCTCCTTGGAACAGAGGAGGCTGAGGGGAGATTTAATTGAGATGTATAAAATTGAGAGGGGCTTGGATAGAGTGATGGGAAGGGCTTATTTACCTTAGCAGAGCGGTTAGTGACTGGGGACAAAGATTTAAAGTGATTGGTAGAAGAATTAGAGGGAAGATGAGGAAGAAGTTTTTCACCCAGAGAGTGGTGGGGTCTGGAACTCACTGCCTGAAAGGGTAGTAGAGGCAGAAAATCTCATCTCATTTGAAAGGTGCCTGGATGTGCACCTGAAATTTCTAACCTGCAGGACAATGCACCAAATGCTAGAAACTGGGATTAGTTGGGGGGGTTTTCTTGGCCGGTGCAGACATGATAGGCCAAGTGGCCTCTTTCTGTTCTGTAAATTTTCTAGGATTCAATGATTCTATGTTTATTGCCGAATGGTTAGAGGAATGTCAGGGCTGCTCCAACCTCTGCAGTGCACATCCGGCGCTATGTGGGAACTCCAAGACTTTTCTCATGTCCTGGATAGCCATATATGCAAGAAGTATCGTCAGTTGCAGCAGCCTGAGCTCTGGGTTTCAGAACTTGAGCAGCAGCTGTTGTCACTGTGGTGCATCCATGAGGTTGAGAGCTTTGTCGAAAGCATGTTTATAAATGTAGTCACCCTGCATCTTAAGAGTATGCAGGAAGAGAGGGAAATGGTGACTACCAGAGAGTCAAGAAGAAACAAGCAGGTGGTGCAGGGGACCCCTGAGTGCATTTCACTCTCCAACTGGTATTCAGTTCTGAATACTGAGGAAAATGATGGTTCATCTGCAGAGTGCAGCCAGAATCAAGGACATGGCACCAAGGGTGGCCCAGCTGTACAAAGGGGCACAAGGAAGACTGGAATAACAATTGTCATAGGAGATTCGAAAGTTGGGTGTGTCTGTGACTGCAGACTTGAATCCAGGATGGTGTGTTGCCTCCCTGGTATCAGGGTCAAGGATATCACTGAACGGCTGCAGAGCACCCTGAGAGAGGAGGGTCAACAGCCAGCAGTCATAGGTAGGAAGAGGGATGTAGTCCTACTGGCAGAATTTAGGGAGCTAGGTAAGAAATTAGCAAGCAGGACATCAAAAGTAGTAATCTCCAGATTACTCCCAGTGCCACGCGCAAGTGTAGAAATAGGAGGATAGTGCAGATGAATGCGTGGCTGGAAAGATGGTGCAGAAGGGAGGGCTTTAGATTCCTGGGATACTGGGACCAGTTCGGAAGAAGGTGGGACCTGCACAGGTAGAACGGGTTGTGCCTCTACAGAGCTGGGACAAATTTCCTTGCGAGGCGATTTGCTAGTAATATTGGGGAGGGTTTAAACTAACTTGACAGGGGTGTGGGAACAGGAGGAAATATCAGAGAAGAATACCAAGGTGCACAGTATACTGGGAGAGATAGATAGCATTACAGAAGGGAATAGTAAGTTATTAGGTGGGGTCAGAGTAAGGGAGAAAGTAATAACGTCTAAATCAGGGGTAATGTGCATGTATGTGAATGCCACGGAGTGGGGCAAATAAGATTGGTGAGCTACAGGTGCAGATAGCCATATAGAAATATGATGTGGTTATAACTGAGACTTGGCTCAAAGAAAGGCGACTGGATATGACATATTGCTGGAGACAAGGACCAGAATTTTTTGTTGGGCGGGAGTCCTCACAAATCGATCGAAAAGTTAGGGGCGGGCCAGCCTCCACCAGCGTAGGGAGCCAGGCCGGGATTTTTCACTCCTCAGGCCCCGAATTGGTCTTGGGCGGACTTCCATCTCCTTGAGGCAGGAAGTCCCGCCCAATGGAGCTGCCGGCCAATCAGCAGGCCAGCAGCTCTTAGGCCCAGCAGTACCACCAGGAGCGGTGGCCACTGCTGCGACTACACCCAGCCCATCGCAAGCAAAGTGAAGGATAGCCCCGGTAGAAGGTAAGTTATGAGGGCCTCATCGAGGACAATCGGCCGGGTCCCGGCGAGGCAATGGGGGTCAGTTGGGGAAGGGGGGGGGGTGCGGTGAGGAGAGTGTTGTGAGTTGGGGGCAGTTGGGGCTTCAGGGAAGGCCTTCCCTAGCGCACAGGGTCCCGAGCAGGAAGGCCCCCCCCAGCCCGCAAGAAGGCCACCTGGTTTTTAAAATACCTGCGGCGGCGGGAGGAGTCCCTTAAGTGCCAGTTAATTGGCCACTTAACGGCCTTGATTGGCCTTGGGTGGGCAGACCATTCCTCACCACCACCACCCCACGTAAAATTGCAGCGGGGGGGCGAGAGGGAGTTGGGAATGGCCCCCCCTTCCTCCCGCCTCCCACTCAATTTTATGCCTCCTACCCCCCGCCACCAGCCCTCTCGTTTGGGGGCCATAAAATTTCGGCCCAGGTGTTTAGAACAGATAGAAAAGGAAGAATAGGGGGAGGAATGGGGGTATTGATTAAGGAGAGCATTGCAGTGCTGGAGGGAGAGGATGTCCCAGAGGGGGCAAGGACAGAATCTATTTAGCTAGAGCTAAGGAACAATAAAGATGCAGTGGAAAGGATGAAGAGGAACAAATTTGCAAGGAAATTACAGAGAGGCGCAATAATTATAGAGTAGTTATAATGGGAGACTTTAATTATCCTAATATGACTGGGATAGTAGTAGTATAAAGGGCAGATAGGGGCAAAAATTCGCAGAGTGTGTTCAGGAAAATTTTCTACAGCAGTATGTTTCAGTCCAAGAGGGGAGGCACTGCTAGACCTGGTTCTTGGGAATGAGGTGGGCCAAGTGGATCATTTATCAGTAAGAGAACACTTAGGGGACAGTGATCATTTTATCATAAGGTTGAAATTAGTTATGGAAAAAGACAAAGAACAATCTAGAGTAAGAATAATTAACTAGGGGAAAGCCAACTTCAATGGGGTAAGAATGGATCTGGACCAAATAAATTGGAATCAAAGGTTGGCAGGAAAAATGGTAAACAATGCTAAGCAATGGGCTACCTTCAAAGAAGAGATAATTTGGGCACAGTCAAAGTATATTCACTTGAAGGGGAAAGGTAGGGCAAACAAATCCATAGCTCCCTGGATGACGAAAGAGATAGAGATGAAGATGAAGAAGAAAAAGTGTGCTTATGACAGGTGTCAGATAGATAATACAATGGAGAACTAGGCTGAATATAGAAGGTTCAGAGGAAAAGTGAAAACGCAAATAAGAGCAGCAAAGAGAGAGTATGAAAAGAGACCGTTAGCTCACATAAAAGGGAATCCAAAAGTCTTATATAGGCATATAAATAGCAAAAGGGGGGTAAAAGTTGGAGTAGGGTTGATTAGGGACCAAAAGGGGGATTTACGCATGGAGGCAGGAGGAATAGCTGAGGTATTAAATGAATACTTTGCATCTGTCTTTACCCAGGCCACAGTGAAAGAGGAGGTAATTAATACACTAGAAGGCTTTAAAATTGATAAGGAGGAGGTATTAGACAGCTGTCTATACTTAAAGTTGATAAAGCACCAGGGCCGGATGAGGTGCATCCTAGAATACTGAGCGACGTGACAGAAGAAATTGTGGAGGCACTTGCCATAATTTTCCAGTCTTCCTTAGACTCAGGGGTGGTGCCAAAGGACTGGAGAATTGCAAATGTTGCAGCCTTGTTCAAAAAAGGATGTAAAGTTAAGCTCAGCAAATACAAGCCAGTCAGTTTAACTTCGGTGGTGGGGAAACTTCTAGAAACAGTAATTCGGGACCAAATTAATAATCACATGGACAAATGTGGGTTAATTAAGGAAAGCCTGCACAGATTTGTTAAGGGTAAATCATGTTTAACTAACTTGCTGGATTCTTTTGAAGAGGATATAGAGAGCTTTGATGAGGGCAGTGCTGTTGATGTGGTGTACATGGACTTCCAGAAGGCATTTGATACGATGCTGCACAATAGACTTGTGAGCAAAGTTATAGCTCCTGGAATAAAAGGGACAGTAGCAACATGGATACAAAATTGGTTAAGTGACAGGAAGCAAAGAGTATGGTTAATGAACGTTTTTGGGCTGGAGGAAGGTTTGTCGTGGAGTTCCCCAGAGGTCAGTGTCGGGACCCCTGTTCTTGCTGATATATATTAATGACCTAGACCTTGGTGTACAGGACACAATTTCAAAATTTGCAGATGATACAAAACTTGGAAGCATTGTGAACTGTGAGCAGGATAGTGTAGAACTTCAAAAGGACACAAACAAGTTGGTGGACTGGGCGGACAAGTGGCAGATGAAGATTAATGCGGAGAAATGTGAAGTGATTCATTTTGGAAAGAAGAACATGGAGAGACAATATAACATATAGGGTACAACTGTAAAGGGGGTGCAGGAGCAGAGGAACCTAAGGGTATATGTGCATAAGTCATTGAAGGTGGCAGGACAGGTTGAGAGAGTGAATAATAAAGCATACAATATCCTAGGCTTTACTAATAGGGGCATCGAGTACAAGAGCAAGGAGGTTATGTTGAACTTGTATAAGACACTAGATTGGCATCAGCTGGAGTATTGCCAGTTCTGGGTGCCACAATTTAGGAAAGATGTGAAGGCATTGGTGAGAGTATAAAAAAGATTCACGAGAATGATTCCGGGGATGAGGAACTTCAATTATGAAGATAGATTGGAGAAGTTGGGACTGTTTTCCTTGGAGAAGAGAAGGCTGAGAGGATATTTGATAGAGGTATTCAAAATCATGAGGGGTCTGGTCAGAGTGGATAGGGAAAAACTGTTCCCACTCGTGAAAGGATCGAGAATGAGAGGGCACAGATTTAAAGTAATTGGCAAAAGTAGCAAAAGCGACATGTGGTTAAAAACTTTTATCATGCAGCATGTGGTTAAGGTCTGGAATGCACTGCTTGAGAGTCTGGTGGGGACAGGTTCAATTGAGGCATTCAAAAGGGAATTAGATTGTTATCTGAAGAAGACGAATGTGCAGGGTTACGGGGAGAAGGCAGGGGAAAGGCATTAGGTAAATTGTTCATTTGGAGTGCCAGTGAGAACATGATGGGCTGAATGGCCTCCTTCTGCACTTTACCAATTCTGTGACTCTGTGATTCTATGAAGCCCAAGATCACATATGCTTTGCTAACCACTCTCTCAATGTGTCCTGCTACCTTCATAGATCAATGCACATGTACCCTCAAATCCCTCTGTACCTGCACACTCTTTAGAACTCCGACATTGTCTATATTGCCTCATTCTATCCCTTCTGTCAAAATGCATCACCTCACACTCGTCTCACATTCCATCTGTCACTTGTCTGCCCATTCGCTAACTTATCTATGTCTTGTTGCAGGCGGTTCGTATCATCCTCACAGTTTGTCACTCCTCCAAGTTTGGTATCATCGGAAAAGTTTGAAATTCTACTCTGTATTCCAATATCCAAGTTATTTATATATAGCAAAAAAAGCACTGGGAAGTGGTCCTACCACTGACGCTTAGGGAACACCACTATCTACCACCCTCCAGTCTGAAAACAATGATCTTCCCCATGAAAGATTTTTTTAAAAACTAAAATTGAGAACAAATTATCTGATTGATAAGTATATGAGATAAAAGTCTTGAATGTTTCAGTTCGGATGTGAAACATTCCAGGATATTGCTAACAGATTTGTGAAACTGCTTTATTTGTGTCACTCTCAACCTATCTTCTTCCTACCACTACACTATTTCAAGCAGTTTTTTAAAATTCTTTCATGGGATGTGGGCATCATTGCATGTTCAATCAAGTGGCTATTGTTCATGTATGAGTTGGATGGCAATCAGTAGGGAGAGCTCTACCTGAGTCTTCCTAACCAATGGGACTGATGCAATAATAGAGCTCTTACTACCACTCCAACTAACATTAACTAATATCATCACAGGTTAGGGAACACATTAAATCTTACTCAACAACCGCCCCTATCTTTGCTGACCTATTCTCATCCTCATGTTATAAATCCATTCATAGCCTCGTCCCTCCCTATCACTATAACCTCTTCCAGCTGTACAACCACCAGAACTCTGCAATCTTCTAACTCTAGCCTCTTGTGCATCCCCCTCTCCCTTTGCCCAACTATTGGCAGCCCTACCTTCAACCACCTATGCCCCATGCCCCTTCCTAAACCTCTCTGCCCCTTATTGCAACTCAAATAAAAGCAAAGTACTGCGGAGCTGGGAATCTGAAATAAAAACAACAAGTGTTGGAAATACTCAGCAGGTCTGGCAGCATCTGTGCAGAGAAAAACAGAGTTAACGTTTCAGGTCTGTGACCTTTCGTCAGAACAGAAACAAAATTAGACTCTGAGCCACATTAGGGCAAATGGCCAAAGCTTGATTAAAGAGGTAGGTTTTAAGGAGCAATTAAAGAAAGAAAGAGAAATAGAGAGGCAGAGAGGTTTAGGGAGGGAATTCCAGAGCTTAGGACTTAGACAGCTGAAGGCACAGCCACCAATGGTGGAACAATAAAAATTTGGGGTGCTGAAGTGGCCAGAACTAGATGAGAGCTGATATCTCAGAGGGTTGTGCGGCTGTAAATTGTAGAAAGAGGGAGGGGCAAGGCCAAGGAGGGATTTTAAAGTCAAATCGTTGCTTAACTGGGAACCAACGTAGGCCAGCGAGCACAGGGATAATCAGTGAAAGGGACTTGGTGTGAGTTAGAACATGGGTAGCAGATTTTTGGATGATCTCAAATTCATGAAGGGTAGAGTGTGGGATATCAGCCAGGAGAGCATTAGAATAGTCAAGTCTAGAGGTAATGAAGGCATGAATGAGGGTTTCTGCAGCAGATGAGATGAGGCAGCGGTGAAGTCGGGCAATGTTACAGAGGTGGAAATAGTTGGTCCTTGGTGATGGCGTGGATATGTGGTCGGAACCCAACTCAGGGCCAAACAAAACACAGAGGTTGCGAACAGTCTGGTTTAGTCTCAGACTGTTGCCAGGGAGAGGAATGGAATCGGTGGCTAGGGAACACAGCTTGGAGCAAGGACTGAAGACAATGACTTAAGTTTTCCCAATATTTAATTGAAGGAAATTTCTGCTCATCCAGTATTAGATGTCGGATAAGCACTCTGATAATTTAGCAACACTGGAGGAGTCAAGAGAGATGGTGGTGAGGTAGAGCTGGTGTTGTCAGTGTACATATGAAATCTAACGCTGTGCTTTTGGTTGATGTCACCCAGGGGCAGCATGTAGATAAGAAATTGGAGGGGGCCAAGGATAGATCCTTGAGGGACACCAGTGCAGGAGCAGGAAGAGAAGTCATTGCAAGTAATTCTCTGGCTCCGATTAGATAGATAAAAATGGAATCAGGTGAGAGCAGTTCCACCCAGCTGGACGACAGTGGAGAGGCATTGGAGGAAGATGGTGTGGTCAACTGTGTCAAAGGCTGCAGACAGGTCAAGAAGGATGAGAGGGGAAAGTTTCCCTTTGTCGCAGTAACATAGGACGTCCTTTGTGACTTTGAACGTCACATCGTATCATCCATGCCTTTGTTACCTCTAGACTGGACAAAGCCAATGGACACCTGTCCGGCCTCCCACATTCTACTCTCTGAAAACTCTGCTGCCAGTGTCTTAACTCGCACCGTCTTATTCACCCATCACCCTGTGTTCGTTGACCTACACTGACTCCCGGTTAAGCAATGCCTCAATTTTAAAATTCTCAACCTTGTTTTCAAATCCCTCCATGACCTCACCCCTCCCTATCACTCTAATCTCCTCTAATTCCACAGTCCTCTGAGGTATCTGTGCACATCTAAGCATCCCCAATTTTAATCACTCCACCATTGGTGGTCATGCCTTCAGCTGCCAAGGCCCTCAACTCTAGAGTTCCCTCCTAAATCCTCTCTGCCCCTCTTCTTCTCTTTCCTCCTTTAAGACATTCATTAAAACCTATCTCTTTGACCAAACACTTGGTCACCTGCTCTAATATTCCTTATTTGGCTCTGTACCAAATTTTGCTTTATAACTGTGAGGTGCCTTGGGACTTCTTCATTATATTAAAGGTGTTATATAAATACAAGTTGTTGTTGTTGTTGTTGTAAACCTTTATAAATCACTGGCTAGACCTCAACTGGACAATCGTGTTCAATAGAGAAGACTGAGGGGAGATCTGATTAAAATGTACAAAATTATGAGGGGCCTGGATAGAGTGCAGGTGAAGGGTCTATTTACCTTAGCAGAGAAGTCAGTGACTAGGGGGCATAGATTTAAAGTGATTGGTAGAAAGATTAGAGGGGAGATGAGGAAGACATTTTTTCACCCAGAGGCTGGTGGGGGTCTGGAACTCACTGCCTGAAAGTGTAGTAGAGGCAGAAACTCTCAACTCATTTAAAAGGTGTCTGGATATGCATCGCAAGTGCCTTAATCTGCAGGGCTAGCCAAGGTCTGGAAGCTGGAATTAGACTGGGTGACTCGTTTTTTTGGCTGGCCAAGTGGAGTCTTTCTGTGCCATAAACTTTCTTTGATTCTATGATGTGTAACTCTGAACTCACTGTGTACAGGAAAAGAGATCAGAGGAATGCTGACTGGTTCGAGGCTTATTGGACTGAAATGGAGTCAGTTACTGCAACCAAGAGGAGAGCCCTCAAGAACTACAAGCAAGTCCCCAGCAAACAAAATCTCGATGCTCTCAGAGCTACCAGAAACAAGTCTCAGCAGACAGCTCAGCACTATGCCAACCAATACTGGTTGAAACTCTGCAACAGCATATAATCTGCTGCTGAATCCAGGGATGCTAGAAGAATGTATTAAGGAATCAAGAAAGCAACAGGCCTAGCAGTAACCAAATCAGCTCCCTTGAAGACAAAGACAGGGGTAATCATCACTGAACCTACAAGCAGATGGAAAGGAGGGTGGAGAATTACCTCGAACTCTATGCAACGGAGAACGTTGTCATTGAAGAAGCTCTCAGCACCATTCCAGACTTCCCTGTCATGGAGGAGCTGGACAGCGAGCCCACCATAGTAGAGCTCAACAAGGTCATTGACCATCTCGCTTGTGGTAAAGCCCCAGGAAATGATGGCATTCCACCTGAAATGATTCAAAGTTGAAAACCAGCACTGCTGCAGCATCTCCATGTATTTTTGTGTCTCTGTTGGAAGGAAAGATGTGTGCCTCAACACATGAATGACTGCAACAATTGCCGAGGCATCTCCTTGCTAAGTATTGTAGAGAAGGTCTTTGTTCACATCGCTCTGACCAGACTGCAGACACTGGCGTCACATCCTGAATCTCAGTGTGGCTTCAGAGCTGGCAGATTGAGTCAACATGAATTTTTTCAATTTGGCAGTTACAGGAGAAGTGCCATAAACAGCACAGACCACTCTACATTGTCTGATAGACCTTACCAAGGCCTTTGAACTCATTAGCAGAGATGAACTCTTCAAACTGCTGTGGAAAATAGGCTACCCTCATGGGCGTCATTTCTTCTTTCCACGAGAACATGCACAGTTCCGTCAGTTACAATGGAGCAACATCCGACACAGACAAGATCAGCAGCGGGGTGAAGCAGAGTTGCGTCCTGGCCCCAACTCTCTTTAGCATATTCTTCTCCATGTTGCTACTGTATGCTTTCGTCAACTCAAATGAGGGTGCCACCTGCATACCAGAGCATCTCCTAGCAGGACAGAGTGCTGAATACGGAAGTGCACCAGCATGCAGGGATCCCAGCATGTTTGCCCTCTTGAGCCAGTGGCAATTCCTTGCCAAGACCAAAGTGAGTAATGTCCTAGTCCATGAGTTACTGTTTGCTGATGACGCTGTGCTGACATCCTATAATGAAGTTCATTTGCAGCAGTTTGTAGATCTGTTCTTCCGGGCCTGCAAGGAGTTTGGACTGACAATCAGCATCAGGAAGACCAAGGTTACGGACCAGGACGTAGAGACTACACCTTCCATCAACACTGAAAACCTCACTTTGGAGGTTGTCAACAGCCTCACATACCTGGGATCAACAATCACCAGCAACCTGTCCTTTGATGCTGAAATCAACACCAGGGTTGCCGAGGTCGCAGCTGTCATATCAAAGTTGAGAAGACGGGTGTGAACCAATAGCAAACTAACCAAAAATACAAAGCACTGCATGTACCAGGCTTGTGTTCTCAGCATCCTCCTTTCCTGTAGCGAAGCATGGACAACTTACGCAAGCCAAGAAAAATGGCTGAACAGCTTCCACCTCCACTGCCTCAGACAAATATTGGGCATCTCCTGGCAGAACAAAGTGCTGAATATGGAAGTACAGCAGTATGCAGAGATCCCCAGCATGTTTGCCCTCTTGAGCCAGTGGCAATTCCATTGGCTGGGTCATATGAGCTGAATGGATGACAGCCGCATCCCCAAAGACATGCTCTATGGCGAGCTTTTTATCGGCACGAGACCACAGGTCATTCACATCTGCGATATAACAACATCTGCAAGCAAGACCTCAAGTTGCCTGGGATTGGAGTCGATGCATGGAAAGTCCTTTCTGCTGATCAGAGTGCCTGGAGACAAGCAATCAGGAAGGCGTGGAAAAATCAGAGATCAAAAGAAACAATCATATGGTGGAAAACAAAGTACAGCAGAAGGAAAAACATCAGTCGGCCTCGGGCCAAAGGTATTGATCTGTGCCAGCTGTGGAAGGGATTTCCACTCACAAGTCTGCCTCTACAGCCACAACAGGTGATATTCAATCGAGAAGTGACATACACCCCGGGCGCAGTCCATTGTCTCCCAAAGAAGACAGATGCCTACTAAATAAGGAGAAACTGTTTCCAGTGGTGGAAGTCTTGGTAACCAGAGGACACAGGTTTTTGGTAATTGGCAAAAGAGCCAGAGGTGCGGTGAGGAGACTATGTTTTACACAGCAAGTTATTATGATCTGGAATGCATTGCCTCAAAGGGTGGTGGAAGCAGATTCAATAGTAACTTTCAAAAGGGAATTGGATAAATACTGAATGGGAAAAAAGCAGTGCTTTGAGGAAAGAGCAGGTCTTTTAAAGAACTGGCACAGGCCCGATGGGTGAAATGGCCTCCTTTTGTGCTGTAAGATTCTATGACTTTATCATTGCAGCAAAGGCTGTACTACAATTAAAATATATGAATAATATTAATAATACTTCTACTTTTACGATTCAGTAGGTAAATGTGCTTTGTTGAATTCGTTGAATGCTACAGAACAATACTGGCCTGGAAGATCCCATATCACTGCATCCCAAATGAGAGCAGGAATCCTGGCTGATGGTCCCCTCCTAGCCTAAGGGAGTTGGCGGTAATTTGCAGTTTCTTTCTTGCTGCCTAACTGAGAAGAATAGCTAAAGTTCTTTTTACGTTTCAGGATGTAGCTGACTTATGGTCCTGATGCCTTGGGCTGCACTCCCAAGTGAAAACAGCTGGATCTGCAGAGAGCCTCATGGTTCTGCAAAGTAAATATGGGGAGATGCACACAGGTTTGCACTTGCATATTACTGTGGAGCCCAGCACGTGTCTCTGGAGACTGGCACCTGAAGAGAAAAAAAGAGGACAAGTGACAAGATGAGATCATTCCCCCATGGCAACATAAAAAAGGACATTAACTTAAGACAGACTCAGGATAGAATCTGACGTTAAACATGTTTAGCGAGCATGAAGTGTGTTTCTTTTTTGTCTTTGGCCTCTTTTGAATTCTTGGAACATAACTTTCGGTGCTTGAAATTCAATTGCATAGTGCCCCCTTGAGCAAAGGAGGTCTACTGCCACTTCCCGGGATGCAATGCACAGTTGGTCACTTCCTGCGCAGCCACATAGTGTTGCAGCAAAAGAAGGCCACACACAGGGCGTCCTCTACATGCACCAGAAGGCTTTAAATCAGTGCTATCCTGATGTCACACAGCCCAACCAGCTGATGTGATGCCAGGATTCCAAATTTGGACTACACATGGCCTGTGTACATATTCATTCACTCTTCAAAGATCTGGCATGAGACTGTAAAATGCACTTGTGTTTCTTAAAGGGCCACACACTCAAATTGCAGGTAAGGTAATTTCTGGCAACTTTTACTATTGCAAAGTGTCTGGAATCTTGAGTGTTTCTGGAGATCTTTTCCATTGAGCTCCTGGATTTGCTGCAGAGTGCTGCTGCATCCTCACAAGAATGGCACAGGATTAAGTGACCCATTCATACAAAGGCTGCAGCAGGTCGGGGCAGCAGTGGCAGTCCCTCTGGGTCTGCAGAATGGCAGGGAGATGGAGCAGAGGCTGCAGAGAGGGCAAGCTTTGTGCAATGCCCTCTGCCAAGTTGGAGCCAGACACCTCCATGCTCCTTGACCGTGACAGGAGACTGTCTGGCAGGCCAGCCAATTGCACCCAGGATCTCAGTGTGTATGCCCATCAGTCCTCTCCTTATGCCATCCCTTCGAGATCGTCATGAGTCCTCTGCAGGAGTACCTAGCTGCCATCTCATCCTCCAAGGAGTTGGCAAACATACCATCTTTAACCCATGCCCTGGCTGCAGCCCTGGATGACTCACCATGTGCTGATCCCAACTCTATATTTGCCTCCAGAGTACATGCAGTGCCAGAATCTGAGCTGGTGACTGTGAGTGTCAGGTCAAGTGACAGGTCCTCTTCATCAGTGCTGTGCTGCTGCTCTCTCTGTTCCTCCTCCTGGGCTTTTGTTGCTGGGCAGGCGGAAGTTGAAAGCAGGAAATCAGAAGGGGAAGGTTGGTGTGTAGGAAGGAGGGTGGTGTGTAAAGCAAGAGATCCATGGTCACAACATCAGCAACTCACTCATCATGCCAGATAACAGGATGAGGGTATTCTTGGAGTAGAGAAGGGGCATAAGGCAGGAACATACCATCATCTTCAATGTTGTTACCAACACCGGATGCCAGAATCCCTGATGCAGCCAGCCGATGGTGCTCTATATATCTATATATTCTCTATAAGGGTCAGGAGTTGCAGGTATCCCTGTCCCCTGCTGACTCGGCTCTGCTCCCTTCTATTGTTTAGTTTAGTTTAGTTTAGAGATACAGCACTGAAACAGGCCCTACGGTCCACCGAGTCTGTGCCGACCATCAACCACCTATTTATACTAATCCTACACTAATTCCATATTCCTACCACATCCCCACCTGTCCCTATATTTCCCTGCCACCTACCTATACTAGGGGCAATTGCTAATGGCCAATTTACCTATCAACCTGCAAGTCTTTGGCATGTGTGCCACCTTGTCCTGCAAGAGAGAGGGCAGAATGTCAGTAATTGTGTCATGCCATGCTTGGGTGATGTGCCTGCCGTAGCTGAGTAGCTGGAGGTATGTAGGGGCAACGAGAAGTGCGTGTGAGGCTGACAGCTTTGTTAGGTGTGTGAGGGTGAGGTGGAGTATCTGGATGTTTGGCATGAGTCCTGAGTGCCAGGGGATGCTGCTGGTTGAGTGATGGAGGTGTGGTGCATTGAGCAATGTGAGAGGCTGATGGTGTGGTGGATAGGCAATCTATGAAAATGCATTTCCTGATGTTGACCACACATGAGATTATTAGACCTCTTGTGATACTGTTGCCTTGTCCTCGGGTCCTCAAGTCCAGAATCAGGGAATTGTCCTTTCTGGCTATCTGCTCTACTCCTTTCCGAGGGTAGGTTCTCATGACGCCCCACGGAAATATGACATCTCACCTCCTGCCCAGCTCCACCACTAATGCCTCCAGCATCGCATTTGTCACCCTTGAACTCTCTCTCACTCTGCCCTAGCATTCAATTTTCAGATGTTTCAAATTGCAGCAATTTTCTTCAGTGCAGCTTCACTTTAAGAGAGACAGCCTGTCTTTAAGAAGGGAAGGCTGGCTGCACCACATGATATCTAAACAATGCCGCCTGCCTCTGTCTGCCCCACTGTTGAGCTCAGAGGCCACAGACCGTGTTTTGGAGAGATGAGCAGCACAGGAGCCACTCAGGACAATGCAACAATCATTGAGATGAGCTGGGTACATCAAATTCATGTGTTGCCACCTTGATCTGAATGGTTGCAGATAGGTCGCAAATTGTGAATTCCGTGCCCAAAAAACAGGGCTATCCAATTTCTAGCCCTAGATGTTTAAAGAGAGATTGAGAAAATCCACACTATGGCCGGGTTGGATGGTGGCGTGGGGGCGGCATAAAATTGAGCGGCAGGCTCCAGGAGGCCTACCTGCCCCTGTTCCGCCTCTGGACAAGTTTATGGTGGTCAGGCGGGGGGGCGGAGGGTGGGAAATGTCCCGCCCGCCCGAGGCCATTCAAGGCCCTTAAGTGGCCACTTAACGGCCACTTCAGGGTCCTCGCCTGCCTCCATGGGTATTTTACCCTACCGCCCAGTGATAGCTGCCGACCTTTCCACGCCCCGGTGGGGGGGGGGGCATGGCAGTCGGGCACAGGGTGCCCGATTGAGGGCCGTGCCCGCCTCCCAACCCACTCCCGGGACCCAAGACACCCAAGCGACCACTCCAGCCTCACCAGGGAAGGACCGATCCCCCTGGTGAGGCATGCCCCTACTTACCTTCCCTCTTCGATCCATGGCGTCAGCTGAGCTGCAGTCCCAGCAGTGGCCACCGCTCCTGGTGGAACTGCTGGAACTAAGAGCTGCCAGCCTGCTGATTGGCTGGCAGCTCTCGGAGGCGGGACTTTCTCCCTCAAGTGGGTGGAAGTCCCGCCTCGGGACAATTAATGCCTGAGGACCCGTAAAATATGGGACGGATCCCCGGGCTAGGCGGAAGCGGGTTCACCACCGACTTTCACATCGGAGTCCGGCTCCCGTCCATCCACCATAAAATTCCAGCCTATATTGATTGGTGAGTGGCACATCTGGAATCGTTTCACTTTATAGTAGCAAATTCACATTAAAATGTGAGCTCTTGGTGCTTTTGTTTTTCTGGGTGGATTTCAGAGCACCAGCAACACTGAATCAGCGTGCATTTTCAAGATTGTATATGTGTGGTTGTTCAAAATTTGCAATTGTGACCTTAAGGTCTTGGATTATGACCTTTCACAATGCGGAGCAAGGCTAATACTGGCCAGCAGTGTCAAAGCTATCGAACTGGACTGTAGATGCATGCTCAGAACTCAGTTGAAATAGCAAAGACAAGAAAGAATTTGCATTTATATCGTGCCTTTTATTACCTTGGGATGTCCCAAAGTGCTTTATAGATAATTAAGTACTTTTGCAATGCAGTCACTGCTGTAATGTAGAGAAATACGACAGCCAATTTACCCACAGCAAGGTCCACAAAGAGCAATGAGATAATGAACAGATAATCTGTTTCTGTTTAGTGATCTTTCTTCAAATGGTACTACGAATATTTTACTTGAGAGGACAGACAGGGCTTCATTTTAACATCTCATCTAAAAGACTACACCTGACAGTGCAGTACTCTCTCAGAAATGCACTGAAGTGTCAGCCTGAAGTCTGTGCTCAGGTCTCTGGAATGGGACTTGAACCCATAACTTTCTGACTGGCCAATAGCATCAAATGAGATTATCGGTTGAGGTGGTTGTACTTCATGCAACTGGAGGTACTTGTGCTGCGTCGTTTATATTACAGTGCTTCCAACTATTGTAGGGGCTGTATCCAGCAGCTGCACAGAGTTACAAATGGACCAAGTAAGCCACATAGACTGTGGGTCCCAGGTGTAATCCCCTGGACTCTGCCAAGTTAACTGACGTCTGCCATGAAGATAGTTGGGGCTCTACAATTGGTGTCAGTAACTCCAGGCAACAGAGTGGAATTTCAGTCAGTCTTCCCAGTGTTTGACCAATGACTCATCTGTGTACTCTTTGTGTGATCTCAGTGGGTGAGACATGAACATGTGAAGAATGGCCATTTGGATGAAGTACTAGAGAGTTGTTGGTGCCAATGGAATTGTAATCTAGTAAGAGCCAGTGCTTCCATGAGAAAAGGGGCGAGGGAAAGAATGAATAAATAGGACAAAAAAAGAGCTGAAAATGTTGTTTGAGCTATTATTTATTACAATGTTGGGTCTTTTGACTCTGAATACTCAGGTGTGGCATAAACAAGAAGGTAAAGAAATAAAAAGAAAGCTGTGGAAGTTGTTAAAAAGGGATTAGCTCTAGAGTTAGTACCATTCACGTGCTAATACATTTAAAGAACCAATAATAGAACCATTTTACAAGTATGCAGAAGAACTTATGGTCATTTAAATTAGCTGTTAAAAACTGAAGTGGCATAGCATGGAAATGTTTCCAAACTTTAGTGAGGTTTACTTGGATGTAGAACAAGACTATATAAATCAGGATATAAATCAGGACCCACTGCCTTGTGGACGTCTCGGGAGAGACCAAGGCTAAGGGAGTAAACCATAACAGAAAATCTGGAGCGGAACACCGAAAGCGGTCATGTGTCACCTTAGGCATGTTTCCGGCAGTTCCTGCAGCCATACCGGTGCCAAAAGTCGTGCTCTGCACTCCTTTGGACCCCACCAGGAAGGCCGAGAAAGGGGTTTTGACGCTTGGGCAACTCACAACCTCCATACATCCGCCCAGGTATGCGCCATGGAGAGGTCACTCCAAAGTCGCCTCACAGCGACCAAAATAATACAGAAGGCAGCAGTTAAGGGTTATAAGTCCAGCTCAATTGGCGTAGAGATCAGACGCCACGGGTTGCCTTTGTCGGTGGGAGAGGTCATCGCATCTCACTGGACAGCTACCGCCCACCTCAAACCGGGCAGCCCCCGGTCAGTAAGGTTCTGTCCCGCCACAGTCCACCTGCTTCAATGGGTGCTTGGAGCTCAGGGTCATTGCCCAACAAGTGGACTGTAACACCGCACCAAACAGCACGACAAGAAAAGGAAAGAAGGTACCAGCCCTTCATTTTGCAAGCTGGAATATCAGAACTATGTGTCCTGGCCTGTCGGAAGACCTTACACAAATCAACGATTCTCGGAAGACCACCATCATTAACAACGAGCTCAGTAGACTCAATGTGGACATTGCAGCACTTCAGGAGACACGCTTCCATGCGAGCAGATCTCTAAGAGAGCAAGACTGCACCTTCTTCTGGCAAGGTAGGGATCCTGAAGAACCAAGACAGCATGGAGTGGGCTTCGCCATCAGAAACTCTTTGCTCAGCATGATAGAGCCACCTTCAAATGGCTCGGAACGCATACTGTCCATCCGAATGCTCACTGCCTCTGGTCCAGTACACCTACTCAGCATCTATGCTTCAACACTCGACTCCCCACCTGAAGTTAAAGACCAGTTCTATGAGGAACTCCATAATATCATTAATAGCATTCCCAATACCGAACATTTGTTCCTGCTGGGGGACATTATCGCCAGGGTTGGGGCCGACCATGACTCATGGCCCTCCTGCCTTGGGCGCTATGGCATTGGAAGGATGAATGAGAATGGACAGAGACTGCTTGAGTTGTGTACCTATCACAACCTCTGCATCACCAACTCGTTCTTTCATACTAAACCCTGTCACCAGGTTTCATGGAGGCACCCAAGATCACGTCATTGGCACCAGCTGGACCTCATCGTCACAAGGCGAGCCTCTTTAAACAGCGTTCAAATCACATGCAGCTTCCACAGTGACACCGACCACTTCCTGGTGTGCAGCAAGGTTAGACTCAAACTAAAGAAGCTGCATCACTCCAAGCAGAAGGGCCACCCGCGCATCAACACTAACAGAATTTCTTATCCACAGCTAGTTAGTTAGTTAGTTAGAGATACAGCACTGAAACAGGCCCTTCGGCCCACCGAGTCTGTGCCGACCATCAACCACCCATTTATACTAATCCTACACTAATTCCATATTCCTACCACATCCCCACCTGTCCCTCTATTTCCCTACCACCTACCTATACTAGGGGCAATTTATAATGGCCAATTTACCTATCAACCTGCAAGTCTTTTGGCATGAGGGTTACATGTTGTTACATAAGTTTCTAAATTCACTTGAAAATGCCCTTCAAAACACTCCAACAGGGGATGCAGAGACCAAGTGGGCTCACACCAGAGATGCCATCTGTGACTCAGCAATGACCACCTATGGCAAACGCGTGAAGCAGAACGCAGGCTGGTTTCAATCTCACTTTGAAGAGCTGGAACCTGTCATAGCCGCTAAGCGCATTGCACTGTTGAACTACAAGAAAGCCCCCAGCGAGTTAACATTCGTAGCACTTAAAGCAGCCAGAAGCACTTCACAAAGAACAGCCAGGTGCTGCGCAAATGACCACTGGCAACCCCCATGCAGTCATATTCAGTTGGCCTCCGACACTGGCAACATCAGAGGAATGTATGATGGCATTAAGAGAGCTTTGGGCCAACCATCAGGAACATCGCCTCCCTCAAATCTAAATCAGGGGTTACGATCACTGACTAACACAAGCAAATGGACCGTTGTGTGGAGCACTACCTAGAACTGTACTCCAGGGAAAATGTTGTCACTGAAACTGCCCTCAATGCAGTCCAGTCTCTGCCAGTCATGATGAGCTGGACGAACAGCCAACAAAATCAGAACTCAGTGATGCCATTGATTCTGTAGCCAGTGGAAAAGCCCCTGGGAAGGACAGCATTACCCCTGAAATAATCAAGAGTGCCAAGCCTGCTATGCTTTGCCTGTGCTGGTATGAGGGAGCAGTACCACAGGACATGCGCGATGCCAATATCATCACCCTCTATAAGAACAAGGGTGACCGCGGTGACTGCAACAACTACCGTGGAATCTCCCTGCTCTGCATAGTGGGAAAAGGCTTCGCTCGAGTCATTTTAAACAGACTCCAGAAGTTGGCTGAGCGTGTCTACCCTGAGGCACAGTGTGGCTTTCGAGCAGAGAGATCCACCATTGACATGCTGTTCTCCCTTCGCCAGCTAAAGGAGAAATGCCGCGAACAACAGATGCCCCTCTACGTTGCTTTCATTGATCTCACCAACGCCTTTGACCTCGTCAGCAGACGTGGTCTCTTCAGACTACTAGCAAAGATCGGATGTCCACCAAAGCTACTAAGTATCATCACCTCATTCCATGACAATATGAAAGGCACAATTCAGCATAACGGTGCCTCATCAGACCCTTTTCCTATCCTGAGTGGTGTGAAACAGGACTGTGTTCTCGCACCTACACTGTTTGGGATCTTCTTCTCCCTGCTGCTCTCACATGCATTCAAGTCTTCAGAAGAAGGAACTTTCCTCCACACAAGATCAGGGGGCAGGTTGTTCAACCTTGCCCGTCTAAGAGCGAAGACCAAAGTCCGGAAGGTCCTCATCAGGGAACTCCTCTTTGCTGATGTTGCTGCAGTAACATCCCACACAGAAGAGTGTCTGCAGAGACTCATCGACAGGATTGTGGCTGACTGCAATGAATTTGGCCTAACCATCAGCCTCAAGAAAATGAACATCATGGGACAGGACGTAAGAAGTGCTCCATCCATCAATATCGACGACCACGCTCTGGAAGTGGTTCAAGAGTTCACCTACCTAGGCTCAACTATCACCAGTAACCTGTCTCTCGATGCAGAAATCAACAATCACATGGGAAAGGTGTCCGCTGCTATGTCCAGACTGGCCAAGAGGGTGTGGGAAAATGGCGCACTGACACGGAACACAAAGGTCCGAGTGTATCAAGCCTGTGTCCTCAGTACCTTGCTCTACGGCAGTGAGGCCTGGACAATGTATGTCAGCCAAGAGCGACGTCTGAATTCATTCCATCTTCGCTGCCTCCGGAGAATCCTTGGCATCAGGTGGCAGGACCGTATCTCCAACGCAGAAGTCCTCGAGGCTGCCAACATCCCCAGCATATACACCCTACTGAGCCAGCGGCGCTTGAGATGGCTTGGCCATGTGAGCCACATGGAAGATGGCAGGATTCCCAAGGACACATTGTACAGTGAGCTCGTCACTGGTATCAGACTCACCGGCTGTCCATGTCTCTGCTTTAAAGACGTCTGCAAATGCGACATGAAGTCCTGTGACATTGATCACAAGTCGTGGGAGTCAGTTGCCAGCGATCGCCAGAGCTGGCGGACAGCAATAAAGGCGGGGCTAAAGAGTGATGAGTCGAAGAAACTTAGCAGTTGGCAGGATAAAAGACAGAAGCGCAAGGGGAGAGCCAACTGTGTAACAGCCCCGACAACCAATTTTATCTGCAGCACCTGTGGAAGAGTCTGTCACTTTAGAATTGGCCTTTATAGCCACTCCAGGCGCTGCTTCACAAACCACTGACCACCTCCAGGTGCTTACCCACTGTCTCTCGAGACAAGGAGGCCAAAGATGATTTGCTAAAGCTACTTAATGTCATGAAGTAGGTTATTTACAGGTTAGTAGAAATTAAAATTTGTAGAATCATGCTGTAAATTCCAAATTACATTTATATTTAATCAAACTGGATATTTATATTAATCAGGTCGATGGATAGTGTAGCCATTTTAGAAGCATTTTTGTATCATATTTACAAAATCACTGGGACAACAAACTTAATTCTATTCATAAATAAAGACAGACAATACTGGAAATACTCAGCAGGTCTGGCAGCATCTATTGAAAGAGAAACAGAGTTAACGTTTCAGGTGGATGACTTATCATCAGAACTGGGAAAGATTTGAGATGTAACAGGTTTTCAGCAAGTACAGAGGCAGGGAAAGTGGTTGGGGTGGGGTGATGTAAGAAGTAAAGGAAAAGTCTGTGATAAGATGGAAGGCAGGAAAGATTAAATGACAGAAGGAATGTGGTCCAAGGCAGAAAGAAATGATAATAGGATAAGTAAAGAAGTAAAAGATGGATCTAAAGGAGGTGTGAATGAGAATCGCAGAATCATCACTAACAGCTGCCAGCTGAAAAAACAGGGGCAGATGTTATGATCTGAAATGTTGAAACTTTATTAAAAATTGTTGTTATGATGAACCTTTCTAAAGCTCTGATTAGGCCACAAGTAAAGTATTGCATCCAGTTCTGGTCACCACACTTTAGGAAGGATGTGAGGGTCCATGAGACGATGCAAAGGAGATTTACCAGAATGGTTCCAAGGATGAGGGATTTTAGCTGCAAGGTTAGGTTGGAGAAGCTGGGGTTGTTCTCCTTGGAGCAAAGGAGATTCGGGCAAGATTTGATGGAGGTGTACAAGATTATGACAGGTTTAGATAAGTTAGATGAAGAAAAGCTGTTCCCATTAGCTGATGGTACAAGGACTATGGGTCACATATTTGAAGTTTTTGGTAAGATTTGCAGGGAGTATATAAGGAAGAACCTTTTTATGCAGCGAGTGGTAATGACGTGGAACTCGCTGCCTATAAGGGTGGTGGAAGCAGAGACGGTGAATGATTTCAAAAGGAAATTGGATGGGCACTTAAGGGAAATAAACTTGCAGGGCTACGGGGATAGAGGAGGGGAATGGGACTGACTGAATTTGTCCAAGCTGACATGGACTTGATGGGCCGAATGACCTCCTTCTATGCGTAATGACTCTATGCCTCTAATGGCTGAAGACCCCTTGACATCGGGGGGTCCTGGTGGAGGCTGCCGGAAAATGCCTCCGGAAGAGGGCCGCCACACACCCCGACACCAGGAGGGCCCAGCCCGATATTGCCGGCAGCGGCGAGGCCTCGTGGTGGCCACCAACACCAACCCCCCACGCCCCACAGCTCGACGACAGGACCGCTATTTAAATATTAAAATAAATTAAAATCAATGAATTAATTATATTTACGTTCCTGCCATCAGTCCCAGTGCGATGTCCGTGCCGATGGCTGGCAGTCCCGTGCCTTCGGATCCCTGTCCGGGGAAACGAGGCAGCACACTGGTTGAGAGAGGGGTGGTGGTTAGTTTCTCAGTGCTGGGGGGTGGGGTGGCGAACAGGATCAAAGAAACATCATTGGTGTTGGGGATGGTGGCAAGGGTTTAAGGTTAAAGTTTATGCACTTTGAGGCGGGGGGGGGGGAGTCAGGTGGTCAAGGTCAGTGGTTTGGGAGAAGAGGGCAAGTAATTAATTTTATGGTTATTGGGGGAGGAGGGAGAGGGACAAAATAAATGTATTTAATTGTTTTATTAAGTGTTTCTTCAAATAGTTACATTTAATGGTAGGGCTTGAAGCCCTTTAAAATGGCATCAACACCTGCCCGCAGGCAAATGAGGCCATTAGCGGGAATGGACAGCCCACCCCCTCCATGTCATTGGTGGGGGGGTGGGGGGGTGGGGGGGTCTGCCCTGACTATTTAAATGAGCCACTGCGCTTAGGATCGCAGCGGCTCCACGATATGCAGCCCGCACGGGCGGGCCGCCATTGCTTTCACCGCCACTGATTTCAGCGGCGGGAGTATAAATTTCAGCCCAATGACTCTATGACTCAAGGCAATTTAAGGAAAGGCTCAATAGTAAGAAAGACTTGCATTCATAAAGCACCTTTCATGACCTCAGGATGTCCCAAACTGCTATCCAGTCAATAAAGAACTTTTGAAATATACTCACTGTTGTAGTGTAGAAAAATACATTAATGTGATGTAGATAGATACGTGAGGGAGAAAGAAACAGAAGGATCTGCTGACAGGAATAAAAACAAAAAGTGCTGGAAATACTCAACAGGTCTGGCAGCATCTGTGGGGAGAGAAGCAGAGTTAATGTTTCAGATTGGTGACCTTTCATCAGATATGCTGACAGGGTTAGATGAAGTAGGATGATAGGAAGGCCATGTGCAGTTTAAACACTGGCATGACCTGTTCCTGTGCTGTAAATTCTTCATAAAGGCACGATATAAAAGTAAGGTGTTGTTGTTGTTTGAACTCTGACAACAAGAAAGTATGCTGAGTGGAAGTACTGCACGGATCTATCAATATTCTACTACAATTTTAATTTCACCAAAGCAAATTGGAGTTACTCTGCTCTAGCCTGTTCATTTTTTCTCTCAGACAGCTTTGACTTAAGTATCCAAACTGAGAAAAGGCATAGATATTTGTTCAGAAGTAATGTCCTTTGGCTGAAACATGAAGTGGTGTGAAGCATGTTTACAGCACTTTGAACACAGTGTAAAACTATGGAAAGCAGTTCTGCATGCTCACACAATAAAAACAGAAAATGCTGGAAATATTCAGAATGTTCTGATGAAAGGTCACAGACCGGAAACGTTGAGTTGAATTTTATTAGCACGTCGCACATCGTGGTGGTGTGCTTAGAAATTGGCAGCCTTCAGGCGCGGATGCGCCATCGCTGAGCCCCCGCAATATTTTGCGCAGGGGCTCATTTAAATGGAGGGGACGGAGCGGCAGCCCCCGATGACATAGAGCGGGTAGTTGTTTCGTCCCCAACGACAGCTTCCGGTGCCACCGCGCAGGTGCCGGCACCATTTTTAAAGGGCTTCAGGCCCTTCGGTCTCATTAAAAGTTTTAAAGTGACAGAATGCTTAAAAATGCAGACATACATTTATTCACATTTTCAATTCTCTGTCCCACACCCCCAATGAATAATCTGTTGATTTTTTGCCCTATCCCCCCAAAAAAGTGAGTTTTTGATCACGACCTTTCCCCCCTGAACTTTATTCCCTTTGACCCTAAACCCCTTCCCACAACCAATCGGAGTGGTTTCCCTTGCTCCCCTCCCCCACCTTCCCGCCCTGAAATTTTCACTCCTCCCCGCTCCCCACTAGTGTCATACCTTGGACGGCTGCCGGGACAAGGTCAAAGAGAGATACAGCACTGAAACAGGCCCTTCGGCCCACCAAGTCTGGGCCGACCAACAACCACCCATTTATACTAATCCTACCTTTAATCCCATATTCCCTACCACATCCCCACCTTCCCTCAATTCTCCTACCACCTACCTATACTCGGGGCAATTTACAATGGCCAATTTACCTATCAACCTGCAAGTCTTTGGCTGTGGGAGGAAACCAGAGTACCCGGCAGAAACCCACGTGGTCACAGGGAGAACTTGCAAACTCCACACAGGCAGTACCCAGAACTGAACCTGGGTCGCTGGAGCTGTGAGGCTGCAGTGCTAACCACTGTGCCACCCAAGGTAAGTTGATTTGTATGTTTTTTCATTGATTTTAATATTAAAATGAAGGGGGGGGGGGCCGCACCGAGGCCTCGCCGCCACTGGTAAAATGCGGCGGGGTCTTCTCGATGCTGGAAGTCATGGCGGGCCTCTCCTGGAAGAATTTTATGGGCTCCCCACCACAACTCCTGTGCCGGAGGGCTCATAAAATTCAGCCCATTAACTCTGCTTCTCTCTCCATAGATACTGCCAGACCTGTTGAGTATTTCCAGCATTTTCTGTTTTTATTTCATATTTCCAGCATCCGCAGTATTTTGCTTTTATTCTGTGTGCTCACAGTTTGATCCTCCAGTGGGTCATTCTTCTGAATGAAAATGAATGAAAAGCATGTTTGCAACCCATATTACTGAATTCCCAACAACATTGCAGGAATGCAACATTGCAACATTTAGTTGTCGGGTAGTACAGAAGTTATACAGAACTGTATTTTGCTTTTATATTATGCATAAATTTGTTGTTTCTCTTACATTGGTATTCTTGCGACTTGTCCTGATGAGTGCAAGATGAAAAGCTTTGACAAAATGTCTACTTTCAGCAATTGCAACTTTTTAAAACCCCAACAATGAAGTGCCAGCTAACCCTGGTGGAGCTGCAGATCTTCTGAAGCAATTAATGAGCCACTTGAGCCTCCATAAATTTTATAAAGTCCAAAAATTAATCTGTGGAGTACATAATACAGTCAAAGTAGCATAAAGATGGGAAGAAACCAAAATGTTACTGTAGCATTCATTGTTTTAAACTCTGAGCCCAGGTCTGACCAAGAGTGCATTAGAACACTTTTTTTGATGCAGTTCTCGTGCCACAGAATATTCTTCATCGTTAATTATTTTGTTAAGGCATTATGGAGTTAAATTGTTGTTGCTTTTTGCCATTATTATCGGTGTAAGGATGCTGTACTAAGTCTGGGCAATTAATCTGTTGGCACTATGTCCTCACACTGTTCTATCCAGTACTAAGATGATTCTTCAGCCATTTCAGTGGTTCTGCGGCTCTCTGTCAGTGTAATCGTAAGTTTTTATGTGTGTGGTGTGATGCGTTCAAATCCTCTGAAGAAGGAATTTTCCTCCACACAAGATCAGGGGGCAGGTTGTTCAACCTTGCCCGTCTAAGAGCGAAGTCCAAAGTACGGAAAGTCCTCATCAGAGAACTCCTCTTTGCTGACGATGCTGCTTTAACATCTCACACTGAAGAATGCCTGCAGAGTCTCATCGACAGGTTTGCGTCTGCCTGCAATGAATTTGGCCTAACCATCAGCCTCAAGAAAACGAACATCATGGGGCAGGATGTCAGAAATGCTCCATCCATCAATATTGGCGACCACGCTCTGGAAGTGGTTCAAGAGTTCACCTACCTAGGCTCAACTATCACCAGTAACCTGTCTCTAGATGCAGAAATCAACAAGCGCATGGGTAAGGCTTCCACTGCTATGTTCAGACTGGCCAAGAGAGTGTGGGAAAATGGCGCACTGACACGGAACACAAAAGTCCGAGTGTATCAGGCCTGTGTCCTCAGTACCTTGCTCTACGGCAGCGAGGCCTGGACAACGTATGCCAGCCAAGAGCGACGTCTCAATTCATTCCATCTTCGCTGCCTTCGGAGAATACTTGGCATCAGGTGGCAGGACTATATCTCCAACACAGAAGTCCTTGAAGCGGCCAACATCCCCAGCTTATACACACTACTGAGTCAGCGGCGCTTGAGATGGCTTGGCCATGTGAGCCGCATGGAAGATGGCAGGATCCCCAAAGACACATTGTACAGCGAGCTCGCCACTGGTATCAGACCCACCGGCCGTCCATGTCTCCGTTATAAAGACGTCTGCAAACGCGACATGAAATCGTGTGACATTGATCACAAGTCGTGGGAGTCAGTTGCCAGCATTCGCCAGAGCTGGCGGGCAGCCATAAAGACAGGGCTAAATTGTGGCGAGTCGAAGAGACTTAGTAGTTGGCAGGAAAAAAGACAGAGGCGCAAGGAGAGAGCCAACTGTGCAACAGCCCCAACAAACAAATTTCTCTGCAGCACCTGTGGAAGAGCCTGTCACTCCAGAATTGGCCTTTATAGCCACTCCAGGCGCTGCTTCACAAACCACTGACCACCTCCAGGCGCGTATCCATTGTCTCTCGAGATAAGGAGGCCCAAAAGAAAGGTGTGATACGTGAAGGTCTAGGTGTGTGTGTAATATAAGTGCCTGTGTTTGTGTGTGTGCTTATCTATGTGTGTGGTGGAGCGGGGGTGCTGAATAGAACAGGATACAATGATTTTTAACACTGTTCGTGTGCTAGCCCCTGCTGACAGCTTCTTTTAATTGGCATCAGCAACCAGCATTTGCCTGCTTTTGATATCAATGGACATCTGTAAATTGGATTGGTTTTGAATTATTCCTTATTTCACGGCATCCAATTGCTAATTTGGCCGCAAGTGGAATAAAGTGCCTCTAGCAACTGGAGCTAAGAAAATCTTAAAATGCAAAGAAACAAGTGTGTGCGGTGTTTTGTGACACATTCCCTGAATTCCACAGAGGGATGGGTCATTGAGACTCGTCTCAGGTTTTAACATCACAAAAGGCAACTAAATATTAACAAAGGAGGCGGTAGTTTTGCAGGTTTAACACCAGCTTACTGTGAATAAACGGCAGTAATGCCAGTCTTAATACTGAATGTGTTACGGACATCAAGCGCACCTTACGCCGTTTTGAAGATTGTAAAATACAAATGACTATCTTTCGGTAAACCGGAGATTGAGCCAAAGGAAAAAAAGTGTACTTTCGCCCATTAACCGTCCGCTGGGGTCCACAGTCTCAGACCGGGCGCTGCATCTGTTAAGGTGGCTCTTCACTGCAGTGGGGACGGCTCAAACTGCGAAAGTGCCACAAAAGCACAGGAACTGCTGAATAGGAACATTTTTAAACAAATGAAACTCTCCTAAATCAATCACTTGCTACATGCTGAATGATCAAACAGGGGAAATGAATAGTAACAATAATAAAAATGCCTGTAACCTATAAATTATTAGTGAAGAAGGAAGAGTTTGAACAGTGCACAATGTGTCACAGGCAGCAGTAAAACATTAGCGAAGGGTTGGCACTCTGAGGGAGAAATGCAGCGCTTACTTTACACCACGGCGCTTTGCGTTTTAACTTGACCTCCGGCAACCTCATGGCATGTTTCAACTCCGATGGGCTGATTTATGAAGGGTTGTGATCGAACGTAATGGTTTAGAACATTCCATCTAGCATTCACAGTAATAATTGTATGTCTTTTGTTTCAGGGGAGTTTAAGAAATGCTCCCCAGGCAGTTTGTTGAGTTTATCCAGTAAGCAGTTTAGTTTAGTTTAGAGATACAGCACTGAAACAGGCCCTTCGGCCCATCGAGTCTATGCCGACCATCAACCACCCATTTATACTAATCCTACACTAATTCCATATTCCTACCACATACCCATCTGTCCCTATATTTCCCTACCACCTACCTATACTAGGGGCAATTTATAATGGCCAATTTACCTATCAACCTGCAAGTCTTTTGGCATGAGGGTTACATGCTGTTACATTAGTTTCTAAATTCACTTGAAAATGCCCTTCAAAACACTCCAACAGGGGATGCAGAGACCAAGTGGGCTCACACCAGAGATGCCATCTGTGACTCAGCAATGACCACCTATGGCAAACGCGTGAAGCAGAACGCAGGCTGGTTTCAATCTCACTTTGAAGAGCTGGAACCTGTCAAAGAGAGATACAGCACTGAAACAGGCCCTTCGGCCCACCAAGTCTGGGCCGACCAACAACCACCCATTTATACTAATCCTACATTTAATCCCATATTCCCTACCACATCCCCACCTTCCCTCAATTCTCCTACCACCTACCTATACTAGGGGCAATTGCTAATGGCCAATTTACCTATCAACCTGCAAGTCTTTGGCATGTGGGAGGAAACCGGAGCACCCGGAGGAAACCCACACGGACACAGGGAGAACTTGCAAACTCCACACAGGCAGTACCCAGAATTGAACCCGGGTCGCTGGAGCGGTGCTGGCCACTGTGCCACTGTGATTTACACAGAGTCGGAAAGTACCTGAACCGATGTAAGGAGGTAGGCACAACTATTTTCCCTTAAGCCTGATAAATTGGCTCTTACTGCAACAGCTGATTTACCTCCTTGAGAGATCTTGGTTTCAGGGGAGAGAGGGGGAGGGGAGAAAGCACTTGCCTGTCATTAATTCTTTATTCAGTCGTGTTGTGCTTCAGTCACTCTCTGGTGCTCCCTGTTCCCTCTCTGCACTCTCTCACCTTCTGGCCGCTCCGCCCCACCTAAATTCTAGCTCTTGGAGTATGTGTTTAACGCAAACTAGGATCCGCTGCCTCATTGCCATTTGAAGGTCTATTTTTAAACTCTAGGTTTTGAAAGCTGCAAAAATACTAAGACAGTGGCTGGCTTTTTGTTTTGCTTTAATACTCAGTGCACACTGGGAGCACATTTGGGAAAACTTTGCACTTCAATTCTTGGTTTTCTGTCCATTACTTTTAATGGCTGGAAGATCACAGAATTGTTACAGCGCAGAGGGAGGCCATTCGGCCCATCATGACTGCACCTGCTTTCCGAAAGAACAATTCACTTAGTGCCATTCCCCCACCTTCTCCCCTCACCCTGTACTTTCTTCCTTTACATATAACTGTCTAATTCCCTTTTGAATGCTTCAATTGAACCTGCCTCCACCAGGTTCTCAGGCAGTGCATTCCAGACCTTAACCGCTCGCTGTGTGAAAAGTTTTTCCTCATGTCACTTTTGCTTCTTTTACCAATTACTTTAAATCTGTGCCCTCTCATTCCCAATCCTGTCACAATTGGGAACAGTTTCTCCCTATCTACTCTGTCCAGACTCCTCATGATTTTGAAGATCTCTCAGCCTTCTCCTCCAGGGAAATCAGTCTTAACTTCTCCAATCTATCTTCATAACTGAAGTTCCTCATCTCTGGAACCATTCTCGTGAATCTTTTCTATACTCTCTCCAATGCCTTCACATCTTTCCTGAAGTGCTGCGCCCAGAACTGGATGCAATACTCCAGCTGAGGCCGAACTTGTGTCATGCAGACCCCCCCCCCCCCCCCCACCTGCATATTAATTTTGTCATAGGAACATTGATTTTAAACTGTTGCTGGAGTGAGGGAATGACTTGTTAAACAGATCAGCCATGGCTGGAAAAAACATTTGCATACTAACAGACAGTGCTTGGAGGGACAAAGGGGCTATTCCCTCATCCAATTTAACCCACAATGGACTTTGAGCACCAGGTATTGTGTGTAAGAAGACATTCTGGGGACAGCTAAGATAAGAGAATCCACAAACAGACCCCAGCTAATCACATGACTAACCTGCTTGGCAACCTGGGTTTTTTTGAATTGTACAGAGAGTTTGAACTCAGAAAAAGACTGTTTGCTCCTGGAGTGAGAAGACCTCTCCTGTTGCCCCCATCTCTTTCTCACAAGCCTCTGGGCCCACTGAGGACACATGAACTTCAGGAGAGAAAATTCTCCTACATCGAACAAGGTTTAAGAAAAATACTGGGCCCCAATGAAAAGCAAGACCTACTTTCAATCAAGGGCTTCACAGTGAGTTCGAAGAACAATAACGAAAACCATCTTCAGCTATTGCCTCAAACTTTTTCACTTTATTTCTTTTGCTCTTTTCTGTCTCTATCTGCATGTGTGTATCACATATGAATGTTAGCATGGTCTTGTCACTTATCCAGAGGCGTTAACTGAATTAGAGTTTAAGTTTAATAAAGTTCAACCTTTTTTCTTTAAACCAAAGAAAACCTGTTTGGCTAGTTTATTTGCCTTATAATTGGAAGTTAGTGAGCAAGGATTCACTAAGGGGAAGCTAAAAAACCGGTAGTTTAAAAAAAACCCTGTTATGGTAAGACCAGGTGAAGGCTGAGAGGGAACCCTAGACCCCTTTCTCACCTGGTCGTAACATATAGATTCAACCTAACCTCCTAGCTCTTTTACTCTATGCCTCTATTAATAAAGCTTATTAATAAATACTGTGTGCTTTTTAACCACTCTCTCAACCTGTCCTGCCACCTTCAATGACTTATGCACATACACATGCAGGCCCCTCTGCTCCTGCAACTGCTTTAGATTGTCTCTCCATGTTCTTCCTACCAAAATGAATCACTTCACATTTTTGTGCATTGAATTTAATCTGCCACCTATCTGCCCATTCCACCAACTTGTCTGTGTCCTTTTACAAGATCATGCACTGGGGGTGGGGAATTTCCTTGTATGTCTTGATTCGCACTGACGGATCTGAGGTAGAAACTCCCAGCTAAAGCCTTCAAAGTCCAACCTGTACATTTTTGAAATATAATTGTTTACGTTTTTTTTTGCAAAAAAATCTTTTCAATTGAAAACTAACACCAAATAGGGAGCTGAAATTATGCAGACGTAAAATTATTGTTCATATCCTGATTTTCTAATATCGATTTTTAAAATAAAACACTAGCATTTTCTGCTACTGAAGGAAAGAATTTAAAGACCAAATGAAAGAGATTAGTCTACATTAGATCTTACATGCGCACCGAGCTAAAGATCTTTTTAAAAGAATGAAGGTGCTTTTCACTCAGTTTTCAAGTTTTAAAAGTTTAAAAGTTCCTTCCCTAGTAATTTATTGATGGGAAATATATAGTCGTAGAGTCATAGAGAGTCATAGAGTCGTACTTGTAACTTATTTTGCCTTAATTGTTTTAAATATTCTCCATGTCAAATTGGGGATTCAAAACTTTAAGGGCACCCAAGATCAAAAAGTTTGAATAACCCCTGCACTGTTAATAGAACAGAACATTACCACTGCGTTAGTTATTTTTCTTTTGCTCTCCAGGGACCTCTTCTAGACCCTTAATTACATCCAGTGCGCACAACAGAAACAAGCAAAAGCAACATACTGTGGATGCTGGAAATCTCAAAGAAAATGCTGGAAATACTCAGCAGGTCTGGCAGCATCTGTGGAGAGAGAAACAGAGTTAATGTTTCAGGTCTGTGACCTTACATCAGAACTGGGAAAACTTAGAGATGTAATAAAATTTAAGCAAGTGAAAGAGGGGAGGGTGGGAAACAGAACAAAAGGGAAGGTCTGTGATAGGGTTGAAGGCAGGAGAGATTAAATAACAACAACTTATATTTATATAGCATCTTTAACATAACAAAATGTCCTAAGGCCCTTCACAGGAGCATTATAAAACAAAATATGACAGAGCCACATAAGGTGATATTAGGCCAGAAGACCAAAAGCATGGTCAGAGGTAGGTTTTAAGGAGTGTCTTAAAGGAGGAAAGCAAGGTGGAGAGATGTAGGGAGGGTATTCCAGAGCTTAGGCCTAGGTAACAGTAGGCATAGCCACCAGTGCTGGAGCTATTAAAATCGGGATGCACAAGAGGCCAGAATTAGAGGAGCACAGGTATTTCAGAGGATTGTGGAGCTGGAGGAGATTACACAGATAGGGAGGGGTGAAGCTATGGGGGGATTTGAAAACAAGTCCCTCCCCAACAGCACTGGGGGTGTACCCATGCCAGCTGGACTACAGCGATTCAAGAAGGCAGCTCACCACCACCTTCTCTAGGGCAATTAGGGATGGGCAACAAAAGCTGGCTTTGCCAGGAACACTCACATCCCATGAAATACATAAAAAAAAGTATGAGAATTTTAAAATCAAGATGGTGCTTGACTGGGAGCCAATGCAGGTCTCTGAGCAGAGGGGTAATAGGTGATTTCTACAGAGAGTAGAATGTGGGAGATCAGCCAGGAGTGCATTGGAATGGTCAAGTCTAGAAGTAACAAAGGCATAAATGAAGGTTTCAGCGGAAGATGAGCTGAACAGGGTGAAATTGGTGATGTTTCAAAGGTGGAAAAAGTCAGTCTTAGTGATGGTACGAATATGAGGTTGGAAGTCCATCTCAAGGTCAAATATGACACCAAGATTGCAAACAGACTGGCTTAATTTCAGAATGTTAAGGGAGAGGGATGGAGTCTGTAGCTGGGAGACAGAGTTTGCAGTAGGGACCAAAAATGATGGTTTCAGTCTTCCCAATATTTAATTGCAGGAAATTTCTGCTCATCCAGTACTGGATGTTGGATAAGCATTATGATAATGTAGCAACAGTGGAGGAGTCAAGAGAGGTGGTAGTGTGGTAGAGCTGGGTGTTGTCAGCATACATGCTGTGCTTTTGGATAATGTCACCGAGTGGCAGCATGTAGATGAGAAATAGAAGGGGGCCAAGGATAGATCCTTGAGGGACACCAGAGGTAATGGTGTGGGAGCAGGAAGAGAAGCCATTGCTAGTGATTCTCTGGCTCCAATTAGAAAGATAAGAATGGAACCAGGTGAGAGCAGTCCCACCCAGTTTGATGACAGTGGAGAAGCATTGGAGGTGGATGGTGTGGTCAACCATGTTAAAGGCTTTAGACAGGTCGAGAAGGATGAGAAAGGAAAGTTTACCCCTGTTAGAGTCATATAGGATGTCATTTGTGACTTTGATAAGAACTGTTTCGGTACAGTGGCAGTAGCAGAAACCTGATTGGAGAGTTTCAAACATGGAGTTCCAGGAACGATGGGAATGGATTTGGAAGGTGACAACATGTTCAAGGACTTTGGAGAGGAAAGGGAGGTTGGAGTTGGAGCTATAGTTTGCAAAACTAACAAAAATGATAAAAAGAGTTGGTGGTGCAAGGCCAAAGGGAATGGTAACAGGTCAGAGTTAACATTACAGGTCGATGACCTTTCTTCAGAACTAGGAAAAGTCTTTACTTCCCCCATTACCACTCCCTTTGGCCTTGCACTACCAACCCTTTTGTCAATTAATCTCTCCTGCCCTCCACCATATTACAGACTTTGTTTTTTTTTCCCACCATGCCCCCTTCCACTTGCTTCTAACGTTTACCATCAACCCGAAACAGAAACAGGCAATTTGGCCACAATGGTCTATGCCAGTGTTTCTGCTGCATAAAAACCTCTCCACCCTATTTCATCCAGCCCTATCAGCATATCCTTCCATTCTTTTCTCCCTCATGTGCTTGTCTAGTTTCCCCTTAAATGCATCTGTGCTATTTGCTTCAAGTACTCCTTGTGGTAGTGTCTTCCACATTCTTACCACTCTTTGGGTGAAGAGTTTTTTCTTGAATTCCCTATTGAATTTATTAGCAAATACCTTATATTTATGACCTTTAGTTTTGGACTCCCACATAAGTGGAAATATTTTCTCTACATCGACCCCATCAAGCACTTCCATTATCTAAAGACCTCTTTCAGGTCATCCCTCAGCCTTCTCTTTTCTAGAGAATAGAGCCGCAACCTGGCGGCACAGTGGTGCAGTGGTTAGCACCGCAGCCTCACAGCTCCAGGGACCTGGGTTCGATTCTGGGTACTGTCTGTGTGGAGTTTGCAAGTTCTCCCTGTGTCTGCGTGGCTTTTCTCCGGGTGCTCCGGTTTCCTCCCACATCCAAAGACTTGCAGGTGATAGGTAAATTGGCTGTTATAAATTGCCCCTAGTATAGGTAGGTGATAGGGAATATGGGATTACTGTAGGGTTAGTATAAATGGGTGGTTGTTGGTCGGCACAGACTCGGTGGGCCGAAGGGCCTGTTTCAGTGCTGTATCTCTAAATAAAAAAATAAATAAACCTGTTCAGCCTTTCTTGCTAAGTATATTCTGTCAGTTCTGGTATCATCCTTTTAAATTTTTTTCTGTGCTTCTCCAATGCCTCTATATCCTCTTTATAATATGGAGACCAGAACTGTTCACAATAATCCACGAGTTGTCTAACCAAGGTTCAATGTAAGTTTAATATAACTTGCATGCTTTTCAGTTCTATCTCTCTAGAAATGGAATGTCAGTGCTTGGTTTGCTTTTTTAAAATGGCCTTATTAATTTGCATTAATACTTTCAGATGTTAAAGCAGCATCGTCAGCAAAGAGGAGTTCTCTGATGAGGACTTTCCGTACTTTGGACTTCGCTCTTAGACGGGCAAGGTTGAACAACCTGCCCCCTGATCTTGTGTGGAGGAAAATTCCTTCTTCAGAGGATTTGAACGCATGTGAAAGCAGCAGGGAGAAGAAAATCCCAAAAAGTGTGGGTGCGAGAACACAGCCCTGTTTCACACCACTCAGGATAGGAAAGGGCTCTGATGAGGAGCCACCATGTTGAATTGTGCCTTTCATATTGTCATGGAATGAGGTGATGATACTTAGTAGCTTTGGTGGACATCCGATCTTTTCTAGTAGTCTGAAGAGACCACGTCTGCTGACGAGGTCAAAGGCTTTGGTGAGATCAATGAAAGCAATGTAGAGGGGCATCTGTTGTTCACGGCATTTCTCCTGTATCTGACGAAGGGAGAACTCCTCTTTGCTGACGATGCTGCTTTAACATCTCACACTGAAGAATGCCTGCAGAGTCTCATCGACAGGTTTGCGTCTGCCTGCAATGAATTTGGCCTAACCATCAGCCTCAAGAAAACGAACATCATGGGGCAGGATGTCAGAAATGCTCCATCCATCAATATTGGCGACCACGCTCTGGAAGTGGTTCAAGAGTTCACCTACCTAGGCTCAACTATCACCAGTAACCTGTCTCTAGATGCAGAAATCAACAAGCGCATGGGTAAGGCTTCCACTGCTATGTCCAGACTGGCCAAGAGAGCGTGGGAAAATGGCGCACTGACACGGAACACAAAAGTCCGAGTGTATCAGGCCTGTGTCCTCAGTACCTTGCTCTACGGCAGCGAGGCCTGGACAACGTATGCCAGCCAAGAGCGACGTCTCAATTCATTCCATCTTCGCTGCCTTCGGAGAATAATTGGCATCAGGTGGCAGGACTATATCTCCAACACAGAAGTCCTTGAAGCGGCCAACACCCCCAGCTTATACACACTACTGAGTCAGCGGCGCTTGAGATGGCTTGGCCATGTGAGCCGCATGGAAGATGGCAGGATCCCCAAAGACACATTGTACAGCGAGCTCGCCACTGGTATCAGACCCACCGGCCGTCCATGTCTCCGTTATAAAGACGTCTGCAAACGCGACATGAAATCGTGTGACATTGATCACAAGTCGTGGGAGTCAGTTGCCAGCATTCGCCAGAGCTGGCGGGCAGCCATAAAGACAGGGCTAAATTGTGGCGAGTCGAAGAGACTTAGTAGTTGGCAGGAAAAATGACAGAGGCGCAAGGGGAGAGCCAACTGTGCAACAGCCCCAACAAACAAATTTCTCTGCAGCACCTGTGGAAGAGCCTGTCACTCCAGAATTGGCCTTTATAGCCACTCCAGGCGCTGCTTCACAAACCACTGACCACCTCCAGGCGCGTATCCATTGTCTCTCGAGATAAGGAGGCCCAAAAGAAAAGAAAGAAAAAAAGAAGAAATACTTTCAGTAATGTTTAACTGTACACATTTGCTGCTCTACCCCATGCAGACACTTATTATCCAAGGAATATGTGACATTCTTGTTCATCCTGCCAAAATGCACCACCTCACACTTAACACAAATTATTCAAGACAACAGAGTCAGGGGTTATGGGGCAGGCAGGAAATGGAGTTAATGATACAATCAGATCAACCATGATTTTATTGAATGGCGGAGCAGGCTCGAGGGGCCGAATGGCCTACTCCTGCTCCTATTTTTATGTTCATATGTTCTTATGTTAAAATTTGCAATAGCCTAAGTCTTTGTTTTTTAAAAAAATTATTGCATCTATTGTGTGTTCTGTTCTCTGCCTCTTTTCAACCTATTGACAAAAATGTCCTTTCTGTTCATAATATACAAAAGCAGCATATTGTGGATACTGGAAATCTGAACTAAAAACAGAAAATGCTGAAAAACTCAGCAGGTCTAGCAGCATCTGTGGAGAAAAATAGTTCCCATTTCAGGTCTGTGATCTTTCATCTTTTTATAATGCTGATTGTTTGATCCAAGCTACTAATGACCAACTTCACATAATTTGATTCTGCATTTTTCTTTGGATTAAAACCTTATCAACTTTGAAACATAAAAACTGGTATTTATAAAGCAACTTTAACACAGTTAAAGGGCCCGTGATGCTTCAATGGAGTGTTATCAAACAAAATTTGATGCCGAGCCACATAAGGAGATATTAGGACAGAGGACCAAAAGCTAGGTTTTAAAGAACATCTTAAAGGAAGAGAAAGAACTATGGAGGTAGACAAGTTTAGGGAGGGAATTCCAGAGCTTAAAGTCTAGGCAGCAGAAGGCATGGCTGGCAATTAAAATTGGAGATCTGTGAGAGCCGGAATTGGATGTGCTGATATCTTGGAGGGCTTTGGGGTTTAAGGATGTTACAGATCGGGAGGGGCAGGGCCGTGAAGGAATTTGAAAGAAAGTATGAGAGTTTTAAACTTGAGGCATTGCTGTATCAGAAGCCAATGTAAGTCAGTGAGCACAGGAGTGATGGGAGAATTGGACTTGGTGCAAGTTAGGATACAGCAGCAGAGTTTTAGATGAGCTCAAGTTTAAGAGGGGTGGGAGATGGGTGACTGACCTGCAGATCACTGGAATAGTCAAGTCTCGAGATAACAAAGGCACGGATAAGGTTTTCAGCAACAGGTGAAGCGTGGCATGGGTGGAGTCGAGTAATGTTATGAAGGTTGAACTAGGTGGTTTTAGTGATGGAGTGGATATGTGGTCAGAGGATCATCTTGGGGTTGGTCTGGTTCAGCCTCAGACTGCTACCAGGAAAAGCGATAGAGTTGGTAACAAGGAAATGGAGTTTCTGGCAGAGGAATCGAAGACAATGGCGTCCACCTTCCCAATATTTAATTGAAAGACATTTGTACTTATCCAGTAGTGGAGGAAGTAGTAATATCACTAGGCTAAATCCAGAGACCCAGGCTAATGCTCTGGGGACACGGATTCAAATCCCACCATGGCAGCTGCTGGAATTTAAATTCAATTAATTAATAAGTTCAACTAATTAAAAAATCTGGAATTGAAAGGTATTCTCAGTAATGGTGCCACAAAACTATCATCAATTGTTGTCAAAACCCATCTGATTCATTAATGACCTTTAGGGAAGGAAATCTGCTGTCCTTAATAACAATAAAAAATGCTTGAAATACTCAGCAGGTCTGGTGGAGTATTTCCAGCATTTTTTTGTTTTTATTTCAGTTTTCAGCATCTGCAGTATTTTGCTTTTATTTTAGTGATTAATCTGCTGTCCTTACCTGGTCTGGCCTACATGTGACTCCAGACCTGCAGCAATGTGGTTGACTCTTAACTGCCCTCTGAAATGGCCTAGCAAGCACTCAGTTCAGCAATTAGGGATGGGCAACAAATGCTGGCCTTGCCAGTGATGCCCACATCCCATGAAAGAATAAAAACAATTGCAAGTCAAGCAGTGTGACAAATTAAAGACTAACAAGTTCTAAAATATATGAGAATGTTGCAGTATTAGCGAAAAATGTAACATTTTTTGGACTGCGCACAATAATGCTCACAGGAAGAGGGCAGCATTTTGAAGAAGGAAATACAGTTTTGAACTTTAACATCCATAGGCCCCGAGTTTCAGTTTATACTCCTTCTCTGTGCTGATCTCAATGAAGGTTGCCCTTAATGTCCCCGAGTTAGGAAGGGGAAAAGTCGCCATGAACACTCCCTGCTTAAGCGTGCATGTGTGGACATCGAAAGACATTATGCTCCTTGGATGGGTGGCATGCTGGCATTGATTGTCAAGGCTCACTTGTGAAAAATAGCCATCTGAGTGTGATAACAAAGGTGCCTGCCATCACGGAAACCATTCAAAGGGGTCACCACCTCAGGTGAAGAATGGGGGCCGGGGGGCAGAGTGGATAAATTAAATGTCAGCACCCCTTTCTCCCCGTACCTTAAGGGGTGAATGTCCTGCCTGGTGTAGTACTAAGACACACAGACCAAGTACGATCAAGAGATCAAAATGCATTATCTTAACTCATATGGGTCAGGATCCACAGTGCTGCAATTTGCATTGGTACCTTTTAGCAAAGGAAGGGGAAAACCAGTATGAGTACTCCTTTCTGATTGCTTTCCTCTGATGCCTGCTGGAAAGTATTTGTTTGGATGTCAGGAAGGGGCTCGGTTGCCTTGCCATTCTTGGTTAAATAGCCTGCTGATAATCATTATCTTGGGATGTACATGAAGAATGCTCACTTAGTGGAGGATCTGAAGGGCTGCCAGTTCCTGTAGTATTACCCCAGCAGGAGGCTGCACCTTCAGAACAGGGCAGAAAATCAGAATGAAAAAGGATTTCAGACAACACATAACTCAGAAGTGTAAGTGTACATCATTTTAATGTAGTAATTTAATTTTCTTTACATAATGGAAAACATTCAATTATTTACAGAAAACTTTTATTTGAATAATTAAACTCAATGCATAAACTATTTTGAAATTAGAGTGGGAATCCATTTGAGGCTTCTCCGGGAATTTGCTTTCTGTTCAGTATCCTGTAATACTATTAATGTGAATTGCAGTCTACAGTGAAATCTTTTGTCATCGGTATGTTAAGGATTCCATTTACATTTAAACAATAAATACAAATGAGGTAACAAAAAGTTAACAACTTTCAAATAAACAATATAGAATAATCTAGCATAATATTACAACATTCATCTTGAAATCTGACCAATGGCAGGTTACTTGAATAGGGAGTTTTATTGGAACCATTTTTCCTTTATTTTTGATCAACCGCCAAATGCCACAAATTTTAATCTTGGTCGCGCAAACAATTAACTTTTTTCTTTCGATATGCTGTAGGAAGTAACATTATTCACAGTTACTGATTTTCACAAGCAGTTTATGTATTCTGGTAGAACAGTTCTACAGATTCGTATTTGTATTAAAAAGGAGTGCAGGGTGACATCCACATATTGCCCCATTCAGCCCAGGTGGATACAAAGTTGTGAGAGAGGCTAAAGCCAATTATCTAGGTTACAAGTGCGGAGAACAAGGAAATGCCACCAACTGGACAGAGATACAGAAAGTAACATTTTCCAACAAATTGCTCAGCTTTGTTGTCCTCCAAATTCACAGTAAAAGTTCACCACTTATGAACATAATTTTTGAAATTTCAAATGAATGTTTCCTGGTGCTTAAACAGTGATGTAGCATAATGTACATTTAACATAGATTCTCTTATGGAATCATAGAATGGTTACAGCACAGAAGGAGGCCATTCAGCCTTTTGTGTCCATGCTGGCTCTCGCTCTCTGCAAGAGCAACTCAGTTAGTTCCACTCCCCCACCTTTTCCTCGAAGCCTTGCAAATCTTTTCTTTTCAGATAACTATCCAATTCCCTTTTGAAAGCTATGATTGAATCTGCCTCCCCCACACTCTCAGGCAGTGCAGTCCAGATCCTAAACACTCGCTGCATAAAAAGTTTTTCTTCATTTCGCCATTGTTTCTTTTGCCAATCACCTTAAATTGGTGTCCTCTCGTTCTCAACCCTTCCACCAATGGGAACAGTTTCTCACTATCTACTCTGTCCAGCCACCTTATGATTTTGAACACCTTTATTAAATCTCCTCTTAATCTTCTCTGCTCTAAGGAAAAAGCTTCTCAAATCTAACCACCTAACTGAAGTCCTTCATTCCTGGAACCATTCTCGTAAATCTTTTCTGCATGCAGTCTAATGTCTTCATATCCTTCCTAAAGCGTGTGCCCAGAATTGGACACAATACTCCAGTTACCCAATAACTCTGAGCAAAGTATGTATTCTCATAAGTGGGTGAGGGGGTTGTGGGGGGGTGGGTGGGGGTGGAGGACAGCGGTACTGAGGGAAACATTTCTGCCTAGACAAAAACACATATTTTGTTTTTTTAAAGGAATTAATTTTCATATCATATGTATTATAGACACAGATTAATGCATTTAGGTAAATGCATTAACAGCCCAGATCTCCAAGTTCTTTAAAGTGTAATAATAGAAAATGAAAGAGCTTAGCACACTGACAAAAGTACATTACTTATAACTGGTAATTTTACTCTAGCAGACACATCATTGGACACATTTCAATCAAAAGCATGTACAAACGGTAACAGTGAATAAGAATATTGGGTTTGTAGATCAAAGGGAATTGATAAAAGACGCAGTTAAAAAAAAGTCAGACACCTGATACGATCAGACCAGTTTGTCCTCAAGGTACGACAAAGAATCACTAGCCCTTATCTGGTGAATTTCAGAAGCAGACTCTCTCCTCTGTAAATAAGCATCATAAACATGATTGACAATACCTTTCAAAAGTATATACCATATATTCACTGCATCACCCAAACGGCTCATCTACAGTGACATGTTTAGTTCATAAATTTTCCCATTTCGATATGCTCTTCCCAAACCACTAAAAGGCGGAGTAAGAAACTCTCCAGTGCTTTTCTTGAATATATATGGAAGTAGAGAACACAAAGATTAGGAAGCCCATTTAGCACATGGCTTTCATTTACTCAATTTATCTATAGAGTTGCCTGCAACTATCCCATTTTGCTCATTATAAGAAGATTCTCTTTCCCAGCCATTACTGCCCTTTTATACCTAACTGCTTGTGCAGATGGACAATCCATGGGACATCTTTAAAATATGTCACTCAAGATTTCATCGCTGTTAACCCCTCCCTGTGCTTGTGAATGCATGTAGCTTCTGAAGGTTATGCACTTCAAAGAACAAGACAAAGATAATGTTCCTTGCCTTTTGCTCTTAATGCTGTTAGCACATTTATGGTTCACTGCTGTCGAAATCCAGTTGCAAAAGTGTGAGATGTTAAGTGTTATGCACTCATCTACTCTGAAATAAATAATCTTGGTCCTAAATCCTAACATCTACAATTAGGAAGACATCAATTTCCCAAAAGACCTTTCAGCAGTATTAAAGTTCTGGTGTTTCTATTGCTGTGCACACATAAATGTTCATGTTTTTTCTTAATTTTATTTAAACTATTGTTGGTACTTGAAACTTAACTACATAAATGGATGAATCAATGGAGCCAGAATACAGAAATTACAAAAATGCAACAGCAACGACAGTTAGTGTGAAGCCATGCAAATGACATGGCAGTCAGCAAGTATTTTATGTAGCTAAACATTAATGGTAGAATATGTTCGAATAGTTTACAATCTTTTTCCTGGGTTTATTCAGAATGCCACACCTGCTCATTACTGTACTGATTTTTAATGCTCTGATGGGGCTTTAAGGGATACAAACACTTGTTTATATCTCTAATGAGCCTGTAACATAAATATGTTACAAACAACCCACTCTGTGATTATAATGTTATCACAGTTACTCTCCGGTGTGGCTTATAGTCTGGTCTGGGCCTCTGGGATGTAGATCTCAATGCTGTCCGCACTCTCTGTGGCGGAGTTCTGTCTCACAGATGCAGCTCGTTTGGCAGCCATCAGGCGTTTCCGTGCCTCCTGCCTTTGCTTCTCTGTGACTTCCAGCGATTTTTCATGTTTGAGGGGTATCTGACCCTTTGGTGGTTTCTTTGGCACGGGAGGGGGAATTCTTTTCTCCTGCAGCAAGAAATACAATAGTATGTGAGTGGCTAAGAAACGGTTCTGTTTGTCAGTTAGGTGTGGCAAAGCACAATACTATTTCACACCATTTGTAGATGCATATAACACCTGGCAACATTGTTGCTATAGTTTTTAAGGGAACGTATCAAATCTTTATCAAAATTACTCAAGCGTTATGGAGCAATAATTGACACCGCCATATCACCAATTCACACAGCAATTATCTTTCTCTCTGGTGCCCAGCTACACAGTATCAATATGATATCTCAAGAAAGGGAGGAAGAATAAAGAACAGAATGTTCTTGTAGCTCTGCAGCCTTGTACTCAACTTTAGATTCTCGGGAAGCAATAGTTAAATCAGAAACAGTATTTTACAGTTAAGCAAACGAACCTGAATATTACCCAACCAACCTATTTGTCTTGTTTCTTGAGTGTTTAAGCTCAACCTTAGGTCAGTGGTAGCAGTCTCTGAGTCATAAGATTATGGTTTCAAGCTCCACAATTTGTTGAAGGTCTCATTTATCAGAAGACATTAGAATTAGAATTAGAACATTACAGCGCAGTACAGGCCCTTCGGCCCTCGATGTTGCGCCGACCTGTGAAACCATCTGACCTACACTATTCCATTTTCATCTATATGTCTATCCAATGACCACTTAAATGCCCTTAAAGTTGGCGAGTCTACTACTGTTGCAGGCAGGGCGTTCCACGCCCCTACTACTCTCTGAGTAAACCAAGGCCTTGTTTGTCTCAGATGGATGTAAAAGAACCCTTGGCACTATTGGAAGAAGAGGAAAGGAGTTCTCCCAGTATCCTGGCCAACCTTTTTCCCTCAACTAATATTACTAAAACAGATTTACCAATCATTTATTCGTTTATCCTTGTGAGATCTTGCTGTGCACAAATTGACTGCTGCTACATTACAACTGTGATTGCATTTCAAAAGTAGTTAATAAGCTGTAACATACACTGGGATGTCCTGGGATTGAGAAATGAGATGTATAAATAGACATTTGTTCTTTTGTTTCCGTTTCAGAAGTGTCGCTTTAGAGCTTCAGGTCTATAGCACTAGGATTCATTCTGTAGGCTTAATTTCTTTCCTCTCCTAAACTTGATATGGTTCCATGGGTACTGCCAACTCTATGGTACCTTGCCAAAATGGCTATTCCCCAGGTGTCAACCTACAATCTGACTGTTGGCAGGCTATTTGATCATTCGAGAGATGGGGGAAATCACAGCTCAACCTTATGTTGTCTCCTTCATCTGTCTACAACCAAACATGTTTCAACACCAGCCACTGGATCACAATCAAGTGTAGGAACACTAACCGATTCTTCCCTTCTCCAGGCCTAGGAGATGATGTGGCTAACTGTAGTACTGTACCCCTACAAATAAAAACAGAAGATTCAGGTTCAACCGTCCAGGCAGCATCTGTGGAGTGAGGAACAAAGGCTTCTCTTCCCACTCCTGAACCTTTACCTCTGGTGTCCCGCCAGGGATCTATCCCTGGTTTCCTCCTATTTCCCATCTACATACTGTGTCTCAGCAACATCATCCAAAAACACAGTGGTAGTTTCCACACGCACGCTGATGACATTCAGCTCCAACTCACCACCTCTCTTGGTTGTTTGTCTGGTGTCCAGTATTGGATGAGCAGAAATTTCCTCCAACTAAACATTGAGAAGACAGAAGCCAATGTTTTTGGTCCCTGTCACAAGCTCCATTCCCTAGTCACCGACTCCATCCCTTACCCTGGCAACCTTCTGAGTCTGAACCAGAGTGTTTGACCCCGAGATGAGCTTCCGACCACGTATCCGCGCCATCACGAAGACCACCTATTTCCACCTCTAACGTTGCCCTACACAGCTCTGGACTCAGCTCATCAGCTTATTCATGTCTTCAGCGCTTTGCTTTTTGTAGTAGCTACTTCTGCTCAGCTTTTGAAAATTCAGCTACGGAACAGGTGCATGTCAGGATCTGACAATATGAACGATGTTAAGAATCAACATAAAATAAGCTTAAATCATACTGTGCAGAGAGAGACAAATGCCACTTTTGCTTTTCTGCTGTTGACTGGTCAGAGAACATCGTTTTGGGGTGGGATCCAGAGCAACAAAAGGACATTTCTATTTTTCAAATACATGAACCATCTTGGGGTAAGTACTTTACATCTAAAAGTATATTCAAAGTACTTAACAATGCCATTTCCTTCTCACGAGGTAAACAATTGGTCCCAGATCTTATGTTTTGAGATGCGAATGTGTTCATGTAAATTACAGTACATTGACATCTAAATAGCCCTGTTTTATTGTTCATTTAAATAGCTCAGTTTAATACTATTCGCTAACTATTCATGTTTGACTGGTGTCAAATCCTTTTTTGGTTTTGGCTGAAGAAATCTGACATTAAAAGAAACAATTTTCTAAACTTTTGTTAAAAGCGAATTATTCCCACCATTATTTCTCCTCCTTCCCTGCCTCCATCCTCACCATTATCAATAGATCATGCCAGGATAATGTCCCACATACACATAACATTTCATTTAAATATCTCAGTCTGAATATTTATTAGTGTTGGAAAAGCATTCAACCATGGGGAGCATTACAGTTCAGCCCAATTCTATTCTTACTCAATATCCTGATATCACTTTCCACCAGGAGCATTGGTTAGCGATCTGAAGCAGGAGCCTTGACTAATCTTTCCCCGGCCAAGCCCAGGGAGATTAGGGCCTTTTGGAGCATCTCACTAGCTTCATAGCTAACTCAGCATAGATGACAGTTGAGGCTTGGTGCTTCTTGGTCTGCATGCTTCATTGCCACAGAAATTACAGCAACAATTACAATATCCTCGCATGAATATCATAGAATCATAGAATGGTAACAGTACAGAGAAGGCCATTCAGCCTGTCATTTCCATGCCAGCTTTCAGTAAGAGCTACTGAGCAAGGCCCACTCTCCTGCTTTTTTCCCATAGCCCTGCAAATTTTTTCTCTTCAATTCCCTTTTGAAAGCCATGATTGAGTCTACCTCCATCACACTCTCAGGCAGTGCATTCCAGATCCTAGTCACTTGCTGCATGAAAAGGTTTTTCATGATGTTGCCTCTGGTGCTTTTGCCAATCACCTTAAATCAATGCCCTCTGGTTCTTGACACTTCCACCAATGGGAACAGTTTCTCCCGATCTACTCTGTCTAGACCCCTCATGATTTTGAACATCTCTATCTAATCTCCTCTCAACTTTTTCTCCTCTAAGGAGAACAGCCCCAGCTTTACCAACCTATCCGTGTAACTGAAGTCTCTCATCCCCGGAACCATTGTCATAAATCTTTTCTGCCCCACTCCAATGTCTGCACATCCTTCCTAAAGTGTGGTGGCCAGAACTGGACACAATACTCCAGTTGAGGCCGAACCAGTGCCTTATAAAGATTCACCATAACTTCTTTGCTTTTGTACTCATGCCTCTGTTTATAAAAACCAGGATACCATATGCCTTATGAACAGCTTTCTCAAACTGCCCTGCCACATTCCATGATTTGTGCACATATACCCGAGGTCCCTCTTCTTCTGCACCTTCTTTAGAATTGTATCCTTTATTTTATATTGCCGCTCCTCATTCTTCCTACCAAAATGTATCACTTCACACTTCTTTGCATTAAATTTCATCTGCTACATGTCCAACCATTTATGTCCTCTTGAAGTCTATCATCATCCTCCTCACAGTTCATAATACTTCCAAGTTTTGTGTCATCTGCAAATTTTGAGATTGTGTCTTGCACACCCAAGTCTAGGTCATTAACACAGATGATGAAAAGCAGTGTTCCTAATACTGACACCTGGGGAACCCCACTGTATACCTTTCTCCAGTCCGAGAAAAAACCGTTCGCCACTATGTGGCACCTTAACCAACGACTTTTGGAAGTGCATGTACAACATATCAACTGCATTACTTTCATCATCCCTCTCTGTTTATTCATCAGAAAACTTAATCAAATTAATTAAAGTGATGGAAAGGGTCATAAACAGTGCTATCAAGCGGGACTTGCTCAGCAATAACCTGCTCACTGAAGCTCAGTTTGGGTTCCACCATTTTTCCTCCTTTTTGTTATTTAATTGCCTATAGATGTCTTGTGGATTCCCTTTCATGTTGGCTGTCAGTCGTTTCTCATACTCTTTTTTTGCTGCTCTTATTTCTTTTTTCACTTCCGTTCTGAACTTTCCATGCTCAGCCTGGTTTGAGGCCCGCCTCAACCCACGACATCGAGAAGAGCCCACCACATATTAGGGGCGGTGGCGGGGCCTTGGTGTGGCTCCCCCGCCTCCAGGCGGCGGGCCCTTCATCTCCATATTAAAATAAGACCTAATCATAGACTTATACAGCACAGAAACAGGCCCTTCGGCCCATCATGTCTGTGCCAGCCATCAAGCACCTAACTATCCTAATCCCATTTTCCAGCACTTGGCCCGTAGCCTTGTATGCTATGGCGTTTCAAGTGCTCATCTAAATACTTCTTAAATGTTGTGATGATTCCTGCCTCTAACATCTCTTCAGGCAGTGCGTTCCAGAATCCAACCACCCTCTGGGTGAAAAATTTTTTCCTCAAATCCCCTCTAAACCTCCTGCACCTTACCTTAAATCTATGCCCCCTGGTTTTTGACCCCTCCGCTAAGGGAGAAAGCTTCTTCCTATCTAACCTATCAATGGCCCTCATAGTCTTGTATACCTCAAACATGTCCCTCTCAGCCTTCTCTGCTCTAAGGAAAACAACTCCAGCCTTTTCAGTCTCTCTTCATAGCTGAAATGCTCCAGCTCAGGCAACATCCTGGTGAATCTCCTCTGCACCCTCTCCAGTGCAATCACATCCTTTCTGTAGTGTGGTGCCCAGAACTGTACACAGTACTCCAGCTGTGGCCTAACTAGCGTTTTATACAGCTCCATCGTAACCTCCCTGCTCTTATGTTCTATGCCTCGGCTAATAAAGGTAAGTACCCCATATGTTTTCCTAACCACCTTATCTACCTGTGCTGCTGCCTTCAGTGATCTATGGACAAGTACACCAAGATCCCTCTGACCATCTGTACTTCCTAGGGTCCTACCATCCATTGTATATTCCCTTGCCTTGTTAGTCCTTCCAAAATGCATCACCTCACACTTCTCAGGATTAAATTCCATTTGCCACAGCTCCCCCATAATGATATGCAAATTCACCTACCTGCAGGTGGTGGCCGTCCCACTTCGATATTACAGCTGCCATTTGTGCTCTACGCGCCTTCGGAACTCCATACGGAGTTCCAGGCAAGCACCTGGTGGGGAGGGGGGAGTAATAAAATTGTCAGGGCGGGAGGGGTGGAGGAGTGGAGAGAACAAACTTGATTGAATGTGGGGATGGTGGGAAGGGATTACAGGCCAAATGCTCAAAGGTTTGGGGGGAAAGTTCGGGAAGGGAACAAATTATTTTTTGAGAATTAATGCCACTTAAGAGTACATTGGCGGGGGGTAGGGTGTTGTTGGGGAAGGGCCTCAACATCTTTATTCATTGCCAATAAAACTTCCCGATGACTGCACCTTTAAAAATTAAAATTACTTTGTAAGGGCTTAAAGCTCTTTAAAAATGGTGCCAGCGCCTCTGCGGTGGTGCCGGACGCCGTTGCCGGGGACATGGTGGCCACCCCCTCTACGTTATCGGGGGCGGCCGCTCCGCCCCCTCTATTTAAATGAGCCCCTGCGTGTAATATGGCAGGGGCTCAGGGACGGCGCATCTGCGCAGGATGCATGCCGTATTTAGAGTGCGCCACTGCGAACTCAGCCCCATAGATTTTGCACCTCTCTGTAATTTCCTTGCAAATTTGTTCCCCTATATCTGGCTTGTCCAACATACAGCCCGCGGACCAGAACTCGGCCCGCCAAAAGTTTCAATGCAGCCCAGCCTCTGCCAGTCATGGATGAGCTGGACGTACAGCCAACAAAATCGGAACTCAGTAATGCCATTGATTTTCTAGCCAGCGGAAAAGCCCCTGGCAAGGACGGCATTACCCCTGAAATAATTAAGAGTGCTAAGCCTGCTATACTCTCAGCACTACATGATCTGCTTTGCCTGTGCTGGGACGAGGGAGCAGTACCACAGGACATGCGCGATGTCACTATCATCACCCTCTATAAAAACAAAGGTGACCGCGGTGACTGCAACAACTACCGTGGAATCTCCCTGCTCAGCATAGTGGGGAAAGTCTTTGCTCGAGTCATTTTAAACAGGCTCCAGAAGCTGGCCGAGCGTGTCTACCCTGAGGCACAGTGTGGCTTTCGAGCAGAGAGATCGACCATTGACATGCTGTTCTCCCTGCGTCAGCTACAGGAGAAATACCGCGAACAACAGATGCCCCTCACGTTGCTTTCATTGATCTCACCAAAGCCTATGACGTCGTCAGCAGACATGGTCTCTTCAGACTACTAGAAAAGATCGTATGTCCACCACAGCTACTAAGTATCATCACCTCATTCCATGAAAATATGAAAGGCACAATTCAGCATAGCGGCGCCTCATCAGACCCCTTTCCTATCCTGACTGGCGTGAAACAGGACTGTGTTCTAGCACCTACACAGTTTGGGATTTTGTATATGTATGTATAGAGATACAGCACTGAAACAGGCCCTTCGGCATACCGAGTCTGTGCCGACCATCAACCACCCATTTATACTAATCCTACACTAATTCCATATTCCTACCACATCCCCACCTGTCCCTATATTTCCCTACCACCTACCTATACTAGGGGCAATTTATAATGGCCAATTTACCTATCAACCTGCAAGTCTTTGGCATTTTCTTCTCCCTGCTGCTCTCACATGCGTTCAAGTCTTCAGAAGAAGGAATTTTCCTCCACGCAACATCAGGTGGCAGGTTGTTCAACCTTGCGCGTCTAAGAGCGAAGACCAAAGTACGGAAAGTCCTCATCAGGGAACTTCTCTTTTCTGACGATGCTGCATTAACATCTCACACTGAAGAGTGTCTGCAGAATCTTATCGACAGGTTTGCGGCTGCCTGCAACGAATTTGGCCTAACCATCAGCCTCAAGAAAATGAACATCATGGGACAGGATGTCAGTGATGCTTCATCCATCAATATCGGCGACCACGCTCTGGAAGTGGTTCAAGAGTTCACCTACCTAGGCTCAACTATCACCAGTAACCTGTCTCTCGATCAACAAGCGCACGGGAAAGGCTTCCACTGCTATGTCCAGACTGGCCAAGCGAGTGTGGGAAAATGGCGCACAGACATGGAAGACAAAAGTCTGAGTGTATCAAGCCTGTGTCCTCAGTACCTTGCTCTATGGCAGCGAGGCCTGGACAACGTATGTCAGCCAAGAGCGACATCTCAATTTATTCCATCTTCGCTGCCTCCGGAGAATCCTTAGCATCAGGTGGCAGGACCGTATCTCCAACACAGAACTCCTCGAGGCAGCCAACATCCCCAGCTTATACACCCTACTGAGTCAGCGGCGCTTGAGTTGGCTTGGCCATGTGAGCCGCATGGAAGATGGCAGGATCCCCAAGGACATATTGTACAGCGAGCTCGCCACTGGTATCAGACCCACCAGCCGTCCATGTCTTCACTTTAAAGACGTCTGCAAACGCAACACGAAAGTCCTGTGACATTGATCACAAGTCGTGGGAGTCAGTTGCTGGCGATCGCCAGAGCTGGCGGGCAGCCATAAAGGTGGGGCAAAAGTGTGGCGAGTCGAAGAGACTTAGCAGTTGGCAGGAAAAAAGACAGAAGCGCAAGGGGAGAGCCAACTGCGAAACAGCCCTGACAACCAATTTTATCTGCAGCACCTGTGGAAGAGTCTGTCACTCTAGTATTGGCCTTTATAGCCACTCCAGGCGCTGCTCCACAAACCTCTGACCACCTCCAGGCGCTTACCCATTGTCTCCCAAGACAAGGAGGCCAAAGAAGAAGAAGAAGAAACTTAGATTTTTCTTGCTTAAACTTAAGAAAACCTGTCTGATTGGTTCATTTGCAATTGTAATGAGAGTGCAGTGAGCAAGGGCTCACTGAGGTGGTAAGCTAAAATCATTGTGTTTTAAAAGTTAAACCCTGTTATGGCCAAACCAAAGAAGGGGCAAGAGGGGAGCCAGAGAACCCTTCCTCACCTGGTCATAACAGCACCGCTGACCCATGGCCTGTGGATTCAGTCTCCTTGTGTACCCATCCTTACTGCCTGTTAAATACATTTTCTCCAGTTTATATTATTGCTGTTTTTACACATCCCCTGTTAAATTTGGAAACCATGCTTATTTTGAGTTCTGTTATTACGGTAATTTGACACATTTGTTGTAATTCTATATAATGCTGAATTGACTAATTCTGACACAGTGGAAAACTATAAATTTAGCCATGTTCCCTCAACTAGCTGTCTAAATCATGTTTGTATCAGAACAGAAAAAAATCGCTAATGTATTTATTGACATTTAATTTTATATTCAATAGGCACAAATAGAATATGTGCAAAAATGCTGGCCCGACACCACCCCCAAAATTACATATTTATATCCTGCTATTATTTCTTTCTCCTCTCTTGAAAACTTTGCACTGAAAGCAAAAAGTTTGACACATTATACAGAAATGAAAATCAAAAATGCCACCCTTTGTGGGTAACTTTATTGTACTGTTCAAAATAATCATTTAATTTCCACAGCTCTTATCAATTTTTCAGGGAGCTTTACTCTCTACCCATGATACAAATTAACCATACGTTGATTACGAAAATGACCATGTTTGCACAATAAACTGCTCTTTAAAAACTAATGGGGAAAGTATAAGTATGGCGCCATGTTGCTACTGTCTCGTCCAAAATGACAGTGACATGAAGAGAGCTTTCACATTTTATAGTCAGTATGTGCCCACAGTGTCTTATTCAAATCTATCAAAACATGCCCTTTGATTCATTGCACTGTTTGGCAGCACATGTTGCTGCAAACAGCTTTTTTCAAGAATGAAAAGCATCAAAACAAATTCAAGATCACTCCTGACAGATAGACATCTATCCGGAATATTCCGCATCGCTACATCAAGTCTGCAGGCAGACATGGACCACTTGTGCAAGCAGGTATCTCACTAAATCAATGTTCAACATAATGATGAGCAAGTAAGTTAATAAATGAGTCTTCTCATTTAAAGTTTGTTCACAAAAATGCACATTTATGTTGTTTTGATTAATAAGATAATTATCTAATGCCTATATCTGTCTGAAATTTGCTCACTGGGCTCCTCTGTAGGACTAAAATTGTAATGTGGCCCCTCATGTGAAAAGGTTGGACACCCTTGCTCTATATCTTTCCCACCGGTTGGAGGCTCATAGAATATACCCAGTGATGTAATGGTACCTCCGTTGCTTCTGAGCTCTAACCAAATAGATTCTACCCTTAATAAGAGCAAAATATGCAGATGCTGGAACACTGAAATGAGAATAGAAAGTGCCGGAAATACTCATCAGGTTTGGCAGCATCGGTGGAGAGAGAATGATGAAGGGTCGCAGATCTGAAACATTAACTCTGTTTCTCTCTCCACAGATGCTGCCATACCTGCTGAGTAGATTCTGTCCTTGATCCCTCCAGAACATCCTCTCTCTCCACAACTGTAATATTCTCCTTCATCAATACTTTCACCCCCTCATCCTTTTGTTCCTTCCCTTTCTTGAACAGCTTGTATCCAGGAATATTTAGTATCCTTCCCTTTTTTGAGCCAGGTCTCCATTATTGCCACAATATCATACTCCGAGGTTGCTATCTGCGCCCGCAGCTCACTAACCTTAATTTACCACACTCCATGCAGTACATACATGTACTGAAAACCTAATTTAGACCTTAATACTTCCCTCTTACTCTGACCCCACCTAATGACTTACTACTTCCTACTCTAGGGCTATCTGTCTCTCCCAATTCTTTGAGAAGCTTTTCTCCGCCTCTCCAAAGTTACCTCCTTGTTCCCATCTGCCTCCCATGTTAGGTTAAACCCTCCCCAATAGCACTAGCAAATTGCCCTGCAAGGGCATTGGTTCTGGCTCTGTTCAGGTTCGGTTCCAGCCTGTACAGGCCCCACCTCCCCCAGAACTGGTCCCAATATCCCAGGAATCTAAAGCCCTTCTTCCTGCACCATCTCTCCAGCCATGCTTTCATCTGCTCTATCCTCCTATTTCTATCCTCACTTGTGTTTGCTACTGGGAATAATTCGGAGATTACTAGCTCTGAGGTCTTGTTTACTAGTTTCTTTCTTAACTCCCTAAAATCTGCCTGCAGGACCTTATCCCTCTTTCTACCTATGTCATCGGTACTGATATGGACTACGGTCGTTGACTTGTCACCCTCCCCCCTCAATGTGACCTGCATATGCTCAATGATATCCTTGACCCTGGCACAGCGAGGCAACATACCATCCTGAATTCAGGTCTGCAGAAACTCCTGTCTATTCCCCTATTGATATTTCTTTTCCAATTTTCCTCCTGGACCCCACCCTGTAAAGCTGAGTCAGAAGTGGTGCTGTGGACTTGGCTCTGGCTGCGCTCCCCAGAGAAACCATCTCACCAGTATTCAGAACAAAATACTGGTTGGAGAGCAAGATGCACTCTGGGAACTCCTGCACTATCTGCCTGGTCCTCCTTGGGTGCCTGGCCATCACCCATTCCCTCTCTGCTTGTACATCCTTAAGCTGCAGGGTGACTACATGCAGAAATATGCTCTCTATGAAACTCTCAACCTCATGGATACACCACAGTATTGCCAGCTGCTGCTCAAGCTCCAAAAGCTGCTCCAGCTGACAACACTTCCTAACATGTGGTAGTGTGGGTCACAAGAAGCGTCCTGGAATTCCCATATGGAACAGGATGTGCATTCCACGGGACTGTGATGCCCTGTCATACCTCTGTTTATTAGACTATTAATTGTGTCATGCAGACCCCCACTTGCCAAGAATGAGGCATATTAATTTTGTCATATGAACATTGATTTTTAAACTGTTGCTGGAGTGAAGAAAAGACTTGTTTGAAGATCACCAGACACTGGGCTGGAAGATATTTACATACTAAGAGATGCTGCTTGTGAAGATAAAGGACTATTCTCTGCTCCAATTAACCCAAATGGATTTTGATCACCAGACATTGAAGGTGTAAGGAAGCACATTCCAGGCCCTGCTAAGATAATACAATCCACAGAGCCAAGACTGGTTAAACCAGTTGATCACATGACTAACTGGCTGATCCAGGTTTTTTGAACTAGCCACAGGACAGTTTGAATTCAGAAGACAGTGTGCAACTGAAGCTGAAACAAGCAAGTCGCTCTCCTGGTTGTCTCTCTCTCACTTTCTCCCAAGCCACCGGACCCACGGAAGACACGCAAACCTCAAGAGAGAAAAGACTCCTACATTGGAACAAGTTGAAGCCTGAACTGGGCCCCAACGAATTGCAAGACCTACCAGCAACCAAAGACTCCACATCGAACTTAAAGGACTGTAACTACCAGTTATTGCCTCAAACATTTCCCCTTTATTCCTCCTACTTTTTCTGTCTCTATCTGCCTGTGTGTATTTATCTCGTATGCATGCTAGCGTGGTCGCATTGCTTATTCGTAGTCGTTAACTGGATTAGAGTTTAAAATTAATAAATTTCTACCTTTCTTGTTTAAATCTAAGGAAACCTGTTTGATTTCTTGCCTTACAATTGGAGGAGTGAACAAGGATTCACTGAGGGGGAGCAAAAAACACGGTGTTTTAAAATTAAACCCTGTTACGGTTAAACCAGGCAAAGGGTGAGAGGGAACCCCTAGACCCCTCCTACCTTGTCGTAACAGAAATTTGGGGGCTAGCATCTGAGATTTTACTCACAGACAAATGAGAAATTGGAAGTGGGAAGCCAAATTGTTCCCAAACAAAAAAGAGAAAAGATTTCAATACAGGTTTTCTTGTGGTTGTGTGCTAGAATGCTAGCATATCTGTGACTGAAGCTAGTAGTTCCCCAAGGCAGGGTGAAATAACTTGGGATAAGTTAAAAGCACTGTCTATGGAGCAGTGTGGCATTACTATACATGGCAAGGCTAGGAAATCTGAACTCCTAAGGCTGGTGGCCAACCATTTTCCCTTGAATCTGAAGAATCAGAAACAGGGTTAGAAATAGACTCTGACAGGGTATTGCAAGCAAAGATACAATTGGAACAGATGAAACTGGAATTAGAAGATAGGGAAAGAGAAATAGAAAGAGAGGAGACAGAAAGAGAAAGAACTTTCCAGAAAGAATGCGAAGAAAGAGAGCTAAAGCGGGTTGAGTTAACTAGGGGGCGACAGAGTAACCCTAGAGAAAGCATGGCCAATATGGAACAGCGTAATTCAGGGCTGGGTACACAATTATTAAAACTCTCCCAACTGATCCCAAAATTCAATGAGGGAGACATGGAAGCGTTTTTTGTGTCTTTTGAAAAACTAGCAAGGCAGTTAAAGTGGCCAGCTGAGGCTTGGACTCTGCTATTACAGAGTAAATTAGTAGGAAAAGCCCATGAGGTTTATTCCATGTTGCCAGATGAGAGTTCATCAAATTATGAACTGACAATAAATGCTATCCTCGGGGCATGAGTTAGTACCAGAAGCCTATTGCCAAAAGTTTAGAACCCTTCAGAAGCAAGCTGATCAAAACCTACCTGGATTTTGACAGACATAACAGCTGGATTTTGACCATAGGCTGAGGGCTCTTAAAGTGCAGCTCAGCTATGAAAATTTCAGAGAAGTAATTTTGTTAGAGGAATTTAAAAACTCTCTCCCGATCTCCATAAAGACACATGTGGAGGAACAAAAGACTCATAAAGCCCGGCAGGCTGCAGTCCTGGCTGTTGAGTTTGCTCTCATTTATAAGTCAGTTTCCCAGGGGAAGACCTTTTCTAATCACCCCCAAAAATCCAAAAAGGACAAAGGGTGGGAAGGTGATAGAGGCCTGGGCTGTCCTGGGAGGGGAAGAAAAGCAGGAGACAAAGTGCGCCCTTCTTCAGCTAAAAAGGAAGGTGCTGTAAGTAGGGGTGAGACCCGGAGACCTGTGTGCTTCCATTGTAATAAAGCAGGGCATTTAAGAGCTGACTGCTGGAAACTAAAGGGAAAACCTGTAGGGTTAATTAGGGCACACCCGCTCAGTGAAGACAGGACCCTGACGGAAAGCGCAGCAGAACAAGCTATGGCTTTAACTGCAGTAAGAGTGAGACCCAGGAAGTCTACCGCTGCAAGTGCAGGAAAATTTAGTAGAATTCTTGAAGGTTATCAGGGTTTTATGTTTGAAGGGACAGTAATCCTATACCCCTTGAGTGGAGCAATCAAGCCCATAGTAATCCTCAGTAGCCACGTGAAACAGCTAGCTTCACCTGTTGCTCAAATTTGTGTAAGAGCAATGAGTTGCCGGGTGATATGTATGACAGGGTTTGTCCTCACAGCTTGCTGTATCTGCATATGTATGGGCTGCCCAAGACACACAAAAGTAATGTCCCTCTTTGCCCTATCTTATCTATGACTGGTTCTGCACAACATGGATTGGCCAAATGGTTGGGCGAATTGTTACAACCAGTTTTGAGCAAGTTCTCCACATACACCACAAAGGATTCCTTCACATTTACAAAGACCATACAGGACTTGCATATCGATAGCAATGCCGTGTCCATGTGCTCATTTGACATTGCTAGCCTATTCACCAATGTACCACTTAAGGAAGCCGTAGATATTTGCGCTGCAGCGCAATATCATGGCGATCTAAACCTGCCACCATTGTGTGAATCAGTACTCATTGAACTTATGAACTCGGCAACCCGCGCAGTTGAGTTCAGTTTCAATGACACTCTGTATGCCCAAATAGATGGTGTTGCCGTGGGATCTCCTCTAGGCCCAGCTTTCGCAAACATCCTTGTTGGCTTCCATGAGAAATGTGTCTTCGAGGGAATGACACCTAATCTCCTACCTCTTGCATATTTCCGATATGTAAATGATACATTTGCTATATTTAAATCCGCAGCTGCATGCAATAATTTCCTTACACATCTTAATGGGCTCCATCCTGAGCTCAAATTCACCGTTGAAATGGAGCAGTCAAATGAACTCCCTTTCCTTGACGTACTATTTGAGAAATCTGCTAATGGGTTCTCTGCCACAGTCTACTGCAAACCTACCTTCACTGGTCAATACACGTGTTGGGATTCTTAAAGTTCTATGCATTATATGATTGGCCTTATGGGCAACCTCGTAAATAGGGCCTGAGCCATTTGCTCACCATGCAAGCTTGATCACAGAATCATAGAATCGTTACAGTGCAGAAGTATTTGGCCCATCATGTCTGCACCGGCTGTTCAAAAGAGCAATTCCCTCAGTTCCATTCCCCTGCCTTCTCCCCAGAACCCTGCACATTCTTCCTTTTCATATAACTTTTGAATGCTTCAATTGAACCTGCCTCCACCACATTCTCAGGCAGCGTATTCCAGACCTTAACCACTCGCTGCAAGAAAAAGTTTTTCCTCATGATGCTGAAATAGGGCGAATCAAAGACATCCTGTGTGACAATGGCTACCCTGATCAGATCATTTCTCGCTGTATATCGTGCAAACTTATGAACGGGCCAAAGGCTGTCATTTTCAGCCCTGAAAAGTGCCCAGTCTACCTCAAATTACCCTGTAAGGGTAATGTATCCCAAAAATTTGAGCAACAGGTGAAGTTAGCTGTTTCACACTGCTACTATGTAGTAGCAACACATGTGGTGTTCGCCACTAACAGGATGCTGCCAAGCAGCCAAAAAGACGTTCTGTCAATCACAAATGAGTAATGTGATATATGAATTTCAATGCCCGTGTGATGCTAAGTATATAGACCATACGTCCCAAAGACTGGCAGATCGTATCAAACAACATGTCCCTTCTGCTTTTGGCAACAGGCAAGGTACAGGCCGCACTCAACCAGCCCATGCTTGCAAAATTCAAAACACAGTGTCCAACATTAGATATGATTCTGCAATTGGACAACATTTGCTAAATAATCCGGAGTGTGCTAAGAATTACGCTGACAACCAATTTAAGATTGCCAGTAGGGCTCGCAGTGTGGCATATTTGTGCATACCGGAAGCTACATATATTAATACACAGGGCTCTAATATTTGCAGACAGAAAAAATAAGTACAAACATTGTGCTTGTTTCAGCTAAACAAAATAAGTGATAGCCATTCGCTGGTTCATTCCTCAAGGCAACGCCTTGACCAATCAGAGCCAAGCTGCCTGGTTTAAATTTCAAACAAAGCCTTGCAGTTAACTGTCAGTCACTGTATACTGGTGCATTCTCCAATTGGTGCCTCTACCAATCTGAGCAGACATGCCAACCAATCATCACTCTCTTCTCATACAGTATAAAGTTGTTGTTTTCCCTTATATTGGTATTCTTGCGGATTGTCCTGATGAGGGCAAGACAAAAGCTTCGACAACATATCTCTATTTTCAGCAATACTTAAATGTTTTACTTAATTCTTATGATTTATATACCTCAGATTTTAATTTACTGAAAAATTTAGAACCCTTTTAGTGTCACTATCCCTTGTTATTTAATTTAGGTTTATCCCCTAGACTTGATTAATTAATTGAACACTGATTGTAATTATTTGATAAATTAACTATTTGGCTTTAGTTTTTATACTAATTGATTGATCTGGTCTTACTTTATAGTTGATTAACTTAAATTAAAATAAAGCTTACCAGTGTACTCATCCATGTGACTCCCTGACCTGTGATGTCACTTCGTGATACTATTGTTTTTTTAACTCCCGTTCGATTCAGACTCACATTCAGTGTTACTTTGCTCCTGAGACCATCCTTTTGTCCAATTATTCAATGATTTAGTTATATTAATTAGTTTAACTAGTTAAGCTAAAAATTTAATTCAGTACTTTATAGTTTCCTGGTCCCAATTCAAACCACTACCCTAGTTTAGAAAAAAAACCCTCAATACTCACCAATCAATCACCTACCTGCTGTCCTGTGACATCACTTATTTTCTTTTGGAAATACACCATGGAAGGTAGACCGCTGCTGCTGCCTCCGATCAGGTCCGCTCTGTTCCCCTGCTCTCCGAGTTATTCTCCGCTGCCACTGCTGGTGCCTCTGTTCAGGTCCACTCTGATCCCCCGCCTTCCGATTTATTCTGCGCTGCCACTGCTAGTGCTTCCTATCAGGTTGGCGTTCTTTCCCCCCTCTCTGATTTATTTTCCACTGCCGCTGTTGGTGCCTCTGATCAGGTCCATGCTGTTTCCCTGCTCTCTGTTTTATTCTCCGCCGCTGCTGGTGGTGCTGTCGATCAGGTCTGCTGGCTGGAGTCATACCTGGCACAAAGGAAAATGGTTGTAGTTGTTGGAGGTCAATCATCTCAGTCCCAGGTCATCGCTGCAGGAGTTCCTCAGGGTAGTGTCCCAGGCTCAATCATCTTCAGCTGCTTCATCAATGACCTTCCTTCAATAATAAGGGTAGAAGAGGGGATGTTCGCTGATGGTTGCACAATGTTCAACACCATTCGTGACTCCTCAGATAATGAAGCAGCCTGTGTCCAGATGCGGCAAGACCAGGACAATAGCCAGGCTTGGGCTGATAAGTGACAAGTAACATTTGCGCCACATAAGCGCCAGGCAATGACCATCTCAAACAAGAGAGAATCTAACCATCTCCCCTTGATGTTCAATGGCATTACCATCGCTGAATCCCCCGCTATCAACATCCTGGGGGTTACCATTGACCAGAAACTGAACTGGAGTAGTCATATAAATACCGTGGCTACAAGAGCAGGTCAGAGGCTGGAAATTCTGTGGCAAGTAATTCACCTCCTGACTCCCCAAAGCCTGTCCACCATCTACAAGGCACAAGTCAGGAGTGTGATGGAATACTCTCCACTTGCATGGATGGATGCAGCTCCAACAACTGTCAAGAAGCTTGACACCATCCAGGAAAAGCAGTCCGCTTGATGGCACCCCATCCACAAACATTCATTCCTTCCACTGCGAGGTACAGTGGCAAAAGTGTGTACCATCTACAAGATGCACTGCAGCAACGCACCAAGGCTCCTTAGACAGCACCTTCCAAACCCACTACCTCTACCATCTTGAAGGACAAGCATGGCAGATGTATGGGAACACCACCACCTGCAAGTTCCCCTCCAAGCCACACACCATCCTGACTTACATAACATAGAAAATAGGAGCGGGAGTAGGCCATTCGGCCCTTCGAGCCTGCTCCGCCATTCATTATGATCATGGCTGATCATCCAACTGAGTAACCTGTTCCCGCTTTCTCCCCATATCCTTTGATCCCTTTCGCCCCAAGAGCTATATCTAACTCCTTCTTGAAAACATACAATGTTTTGGCCTCAACTGCTTTCTGTGGTAGCGAATTCCACAGGCTCACCACTCTCTGGGTGAAGTAATTTCTCCTCATCTCAGTCCTGAAAGGTTTACCCCGTATCCTTAGACTATGACCCCTGGTTCTGGACTCCCTCGCCATCGGAAACATCCTTCCTGCATCCACCCTGTCAAGTCCTATTCGAATTTTATAGGTTTCTATGAGATCCCCCCTCACTTTTCTGACTCCAGCAAATATAGTCCTAACCGACTCAATCTCTCCTCATACGTCAGTCCTGCCATCCCAGGTATCAGTCTGGTAAACCTTTGCTGCACTCCCTCTGTAGCAAGAACATTTTCCTCAGGTATGGAGACCAAAACTGCACACAATATTCCAGGTATGTCCTCACCAAGGCCCTGTATAATTGCAGCAAACAGGATCTCTGCTCCTGTACTCTAATCCTCTCGCTATGAAGGCTAACATATCATTTACCTTTTTTACCACCTGTTGCACCTGCATGCTTACCTTCAGTGACTGGTGTACGAGAACACCCAAGTCTCATTGCATATTCCCCTCTCTCAGTTTATAGCTGTTCAGATAATAATCTACCTTCCTGTTTTTGCTACCAAAGTGGATAACCTCACATTTATCCACATTATACTGCATCTGCCATGCATTTGTCCACTCACTTAACTTGTCCAAATCACCCTGAAGCCTCTCTGCATCCTACTCACAACTCAACCTCCCACCCAGTTTTGTGTCAAATGCAAATTTGGAGATATTACATTTAGTTCCCTCATCTAAATCATTAATATATATTGTGAATAGCTGGGGTCCTCGCACCGATCCCTGCGGTACCCCACTAGTCAATACCTGCCATTCGGTAAAAGACCCGTTTATTCCTAAGACTTGGAACTATATCGCCGTTCCTTCACTGTCGCTGGGTCAAAATCCTGGAACTCCCTTCCTAAAAGCACTGTTGGTGTACCTACAAGACTTGGACTGTAGCGGTTCAAGAAGGCAGCTCACCACCACGTTCTCAAGGGCAATTAAGGATGGGCAATAAATCCTGACCTAGCCAGCGATGCACACATACACCAAATGAATAAAAAAAGCTGTTTCTCCGCTCTCTGATTTATTCTCCGCTGCTACTGTGGGTGCCTCAGATCAGGTCCACGTTATTCCCCCGCGCTCTCTCTTTCATTCTCTGCCACCGCTGGTGCCTCCAGTCAGGTCTGCGCTGTTCCCCCGCACTCTGTTTTATTCTCCGCTGCCAGTGCTTGTGCCTCTGATTCGTAAAATAAATATTTTTCGCAGTAGTTTTTATGTTTGTGAAACATAGGTTATCACAAGGATGGCAGGGTAATTTAACACTTACATGAGTAGACATAAATGTATTAGTTACAAGCAACTGTGTTAAACAGGTTATATTTGATCATATTTATGAGCTTTACAGATGTATGGGAGGTCAGCACACAAGTATAATAACAGTTTATTTTAATTAAGATCTTTGATCGGTACTGAATTTGCAGGAGGGAAACTCTTTGTCCATCATTGCTAGGCAGCACAGCAATTTAAACATAGGCATAGAAAGGCTACAATAATCTTGACATGTAGGACAGCCATAAAACTAAAATAATAAATGAGGCAAGTCTTTAACAAGTCTGTGAATCACGTAACTATCTTTAGTAATCTTCTAAATAAATGAAAATCCTAGCTGGTATTTCTGTGCGTATTGTCAGGTTTGGACATTTAGTGGTTTTCAGCAGTTCTGGATGGGCTTGCAAAGGTTGTAGAGGAATGTATAATAATTATTTACAATTCTTCATCACTCTTTACATACAAAGAAACACTTCTGAACACTTTACTGCTTGCTCAAACAGTAGGTTTTATGGAGCATCTTAAAGGTGGATGGAAAGGTAAAGCAACAGAGCGATTTAGTGAGGGAATTCCAGAGCTTAGGGCCCAGGCAGCTGAAGGCATGGCCACCAATGGTGGAACAATTAAAATTGGGTATTTTCAAGAGGCCAAAATTCAGAGGAGTATAGATATTTAGGAGGTTTGCGGGACTGCAAGAGATTACAGAGATAGGGAGGGATGAGGCCATGAAGGGATTTGAAAACAAGGATGAGAATTTTAAAATTGAAGCATTGCTTAACCGGGAGCCAATGTAGGTCAGCGAGCACAGGCGTGATGGGTGAACGGGACTTGGTGCTTATTTGGAAATGGGCAGCAGACTTTTGGATGACCTCAAGTTTATGGTGGGCAGAATGTGGGAGGCCAGCCAGGAGTGCTTTAGAATAGTCTAGAGGTAATAAAGTTGTGGTTTTGGTTGTTGGAGGTCAATCATCTGAGTTCCAGAACATCACTGCAGGAGTTCCTCAGGGTAGTGTCCTAGGCCCAACCATCTTCAGCTGCTTCATCAATGACCTTCCTTCAATCATAAGGTCAGAAGTGGGGATGCTCGCTGATGATTGCACAATGTTCAGCACCATTCGCAACTCCTCAAATACTGAAGCAGTCTGTGTAAAATGCAGCAAGGCAATATCCAGGCTTGGGCTGATAAGTGGCAAGTAACATTTGCCCCACAGAAGTGCCAGGCAATAACCATCTCCAACAAGAGAGAGTCTAACCATCTCCCCTTGACATTCAATGGCATTACCATCGCTGAATCCCCCACTATCAACATCCTAGGGGCTACCATTGACCAGAAACTGAACTGGAGTAGTCATATAAATACCGTGGCTACAAGAGCAGGTCAGAGGCTAGGAATCCTGTGGCGAGTAACTCATCTCCTGACTCCCCAAAGCCTGCCCACCAACTACAAAGCACAAGTCAGCAGTGTGATGGAATACTCTCCACTTGCCTGGATGGGTGCAGCTCCAACAACACTCAAGAAGTTCGACACCATCCAGAACAAAGCAGCCTGCTTGATTGGCACACCATGCACAAACATTCAATCCCCCCACCACCGACACACAGTGGCAGCAGTGTGTACCATCTACAAGATGCACTGCAGCAACGCACCAAGGCTCCTTAGACAGCACCTTCCAAACCCGCGACCTCTACCACCTCGAAGGACAAGAGCAGCAGATACATGGGAACATCACCACCTGCAAGTTCCCGTCCAAGTCACACACCATCCTGACTTGGAACTATATCGCCGTTCCTTCACTGTCGCTGGGTCAAAATCCTGGAACTCCCTTCCTAACAGCACTGTGGGTGTACCTACCTCACATGGACTGCAGCGGTTCAAGAAGGCAGCTCACCACCACCTTCTCAAGGGCAATTAGGGATGGGCAATAAATGCTGGCCTGGCCAGTGACGCCCACATCCCATGAATGAATTAAAAAAAAGGCATGGCTGAGGGTTTCAACAGATGAGCTGAGGCAGGGGCGCAGTCAGGTTATATTACAAAGGTGGAAACAGGTAGTCCTAATGATAGCGTGGAAGCTCATTGTGGGTGAATTGTGACAACAAGGTTATGAACAGTCTGGTTCAGCTTCAGAGACAGTTGCCCGGGAGAGGGATGGAGTCGATGGTGAGGGAATGGAGTTTGTCATGGGGACTGAAGACAATGGCTTCGGTCTTCCCAATATTTAATTGAAGTAACTTTCTGCTCATCCAGTACTGGATCCCAGACAAGCAGTCTGACAATGGAGAGGCAGTGGTGGGATCAAGTGCAGTGATGGTGAGGTAAAGCTGGGTGTCGTCAGCTATGTCCTGACAACACAAAAAGCAGGATAAATCCAATCTGGTCAATTACAACCCATCAGTCTACTCTCAATCATCAGCGAAGTGATGGACGTGTTGTTGACTGTGCTACCAAGCAGTACTTACTCACGAATAATGTGCTCACCGTTGCTCAATTTGGGTCCTGCTAGGATTACCTGGCTCCAGACCTCATTACAGCCTTGATCCAAAAATGGACAAAAAGCTGAATTCCAGAGGTAAGGTGAGAGTGATTGCACTTGACATCAAGGCAGTGTGTTACCAAATGTGGCATCTAGCAGCCTCAGATATTGGGATCAGGAGGAATGCTCCACTGGTTGGAGTCATACCTCGCAAAAAGGAAGATGGTTGTGGTTATTGAAGGTCAATCATCAGTCCCAGGACATCACTGCAGGAATTCCAAAGAGTAGTGTCCTAAGCCCAACCATCTTCAGCTGCTTTGTCAATGACCTTCTCTCCAACATAAGGTCAGAAGCTGGGATGCTTGCTGATGATTGCATGGTTCAGTTCCATTTGCAATTCCTTAGATAATGAAGCAATCTGTGCTTGCATAAGCAAGACCTGGACAACATCCAGGCTTATGCTGATAAGTAACAATTATACCATACAAGTGCCAGACTATGACCATCTCCCACAAGAGAGAATCTAAACCCTTCCCATTGATTTTCAATTTAGTTACCATTGTCAAATCACCCACTATCAACAACCTGGAGGTCACCACTGACCTGAAAATTAATTGGGCCAGCCACACAAATACTGTGGTTAAAACAGCAGGTAAGAGGCTGGGAATTCTGACTACCCAAAATCTTTCTACCACCTACAAGGCACAAGTCAGAAGTGTGTTGGAATACTCACCACTTGCATGGATGGCTGCAGCTCCAACAACACTCAGGGAGCTCAACACTATTCAGGACAAAGCAGCCCACTTGATTGGTACCCCATCCACCAACTTAAACATTCACTGTCTCCACCACCGATGCACTATGGCTGAAGTGTATACCATCTACAAGATGCACTGAAACAACTTAACAACAGTTCTTTGACAGCACCTTCCCAACACAAGAATTCTACCGCCTAGAAACAAGGGCAGCAGGCGCATAGAACACTATCACCAAGTCATACACCACCCTGACTGGACATATATTGCAGTTCTTTCCTTGCTGGGTCAAAATCCTGGAACTCTGAACTTAACAGCACTTTGGGAGTACTTTCACCACAGGGACTGCAACAGTTCAAGAAAGCAGCTCAGCACCACCTTCTCAAGGACAGCTAGGGATGGGTAATAAATGCTAGTCTTGTCAGCAACACACAGATCAAATGAATTAATTAAAAATAATTGTTCTTTATGTCTGGTAAAATTAGGCAGGCCGATAAAGAGAGCAGTGGTGGAATCCAGTGCAAGGTGATAAAAGCATGTATTAGGGCTTTGCACTGCCTGCTCCACTCATCACACTCCGATTTTAACACGGATGCATAAACAGGTGTTATGCCCTCATTTACATATGTAAGAGGCCTAACACGGTTTTAGGTGTCACCGGGGACACATGACAAATGACAACTCAATATTTGGTCAGACATCTTTTAGACATCCTCTGGGCATAGGACATTGGTCCTCAATATTGGGCCTCATTCCTCACTGGCAATGGTGGAGGGGGTGAAACAGCAACTGGGGTTGTTGGGGCAGGGGGCAACTATGAGTGGTGTGGACTCAGGAAAGCAAGAAATTACAATTTTTGTATTTTAAAAAAACCTTGCTTTTTGATGGCAGCCTTTTCTTAGGCTCCAGTGCTCCTTGAAAAACTCCAGAAGATACCAGGATAAATTTTTGTCTTTAAGAACATAAGAACTAGGAGCAGGAGTAGGCAATTCAGCCCCTAGAGCCTGCTCCGCCATTCAATACGATCATAGCTGATCTCATCTTGGCCTCAACTCCACTTTCCTGCCCATTCTCCATAACCCTTCAATCCATTACTAATTATAAGAATAAGTCTTTGCTGCATAGGTAGTAATCTGGCTGAGCATTTCGCATGCTCATGTAAAACCTGTCTGTATTTCATTCTATTGATATCCCTTGCAGTGAAATTTGATTTGTGCTATGTACTGAGCTAACTGAGCCCATACAGTAGTGGAAGAACTCCAAAATGTTTTTTAAAATTCCATTTTACAGCATTACTTAACAAGATGGAGCTTGAAATACAATTCATTTCGTGGAATCATTGGGCACAGGAGTTTTTCTGATTATATGGCGTCTATTTCAATTGCCACCCAAAACAGATCTAAGAAAATACCAAACATTACAGAAATATATTCAACTCGACAACACTGCAGATTAGCGAAATGCATTTTTTTGTTGGTTTATTTCTGGAATATCCAGGGTACCTTCTTTTCAGGAAGTTCCACCTGATTCCAATTGTTTGCCTTCAGTTGATGTAGCTCATCAAATTTCATGCTGACATTCTCAATAGACAACTGCAACATGTCCCAAAATCCTGCCAAGTCTTGGGAGGTCAGTTGAGGACAAGCATTCGGATTCTGTACACAGCAGGAAAAGAATGTGTTATCTTGGCACTTATTTTATTTTCTAAGAATGCATGCACAGACACACACACACACACACACACACATGTATGCATTTTTGTTTCTATTAGATCCTTGTTCTGATGGATTTTGCTAGATCAGTAAAAAGAAAACTAATAGGAGATTAAACGATTCAGATCAAACACTTGCGATGAGTCAGTGCTGTCATGGTTACAGTAACTTGGCCAGAAGATGTGTGATGGAATGCAGATTAATGCAATATTCACATACCATGTTTTCTTCACATAGTCCACTGAATTGTTGGAACTTCTGGGATATTAAGAGCTGAGCACTTCCAATTGCACTTCGGATTTTCCCCAAAACTAAAGTAAAGCAATAGGAGAAGGAAGTGATATTCAGTGAACTTCAAACAAATAGTACACTACACAGTAATATTTTAACTCAATACCTAAGTCAGTGTTGCATGAAAATAAGCCATCTATGTCAGAGCAATAAGAAAACATGTACTCAGTTAAGTGATTAAATGCTTTGGATATTAAAAAACATTTAAGCAACATTAAAGAAACTATTATTCTACTAATTTTCAGAGTATCTGAAATCAATTACATTTTCTATTAAAGAAATATCTGAATAGCTTGCTTTTGTTGAGTCCTGGAGAGTTAAACTGAGTTTTGATTCCAAATCTTTATAAGCAAATTTTCAGGCAGTTACTGGTTTCCACCTGATACTATCTTCACCCAACATCCAAAGACGTGTGAATTTCTAGCAATTATTGCTGAACGGTAATCAGGAACAGCTATTTTCCTTTCCTAACCCAACGATTCTGAGGCCAACTGTAGCTCCTGTACCTCAGCCTTAGCTGAGTTCGGCTGACAGCAAAGAGATGGCGGGAGCCCTTCCTGGTTGGCACAGCTACTCACTGGACAAATCATCTGAGCTATTGGACCATCATTTTCTTCAAAATACTTGTCTAGAAAATCTGCAGGGGTGAATCCTGGAAATTATATGACATTGTATCCACCAGTCACCTCTATCACTGACCCAGGTGCCCTAATTTATGGCAGATGTCCATAGTACAAGGGACACACGCTTGCTCCAGGAGATCACAAAATGTGGCATTAGGCATTTCTGGGGTTGGGGTGGGAGGCATCAGGGAACTCAGAAGACTGTATAATATGCCATCCTCATTCATAAAGCTACAGCATGCAGGTATTAAAACAAAAAAATCAACCGTAATTCACTTCTCTGGCCTGGAATATCAGGTCGGCTTTACTTCCACCAGTGAGCAATAGTCATTTGCTGTTTGCAAATACCATCAACAGCAGGTCTGAGATGAAGAATAATCTATCTACACAGAATTGCAGCTCATACATCAGTGGAGCAATGTGCAAGGAATTCATATATCTGAAGTTTATATGAAACAAGTGGCAACTCCACGACATCTGGAAGTAGGTTCCAAGGACAGAGGCTCTGATATTAATGCAAAAGCAGGTTGTGTGGGGTGGGGGGTGGGGGAGTTTGTGGGTGGGTGGTCGAGGTAGTGTTGGGATTGCCTGTCTGAAAACTGGAAAACTTAATGGCTTGGATTTTCCAATTTCAACTTGATTGACTGATTATACTTCTCCATCTGTGTTTTGCATCTCCAGGTTGCACAGCAGGTGTGATGCGCACCTGCATGATGTGATCTCAAGTTGACTACGTAATTGGCCAATGGAAAAATGGAGTTTGGAGGAGCTTAGAGGTATTTAGCATGGATTCACAAAGAACAAGTCCAACACTCAGATTCAATGATGCTTTCTTTGAAATGGTGGTGGCTGCAGTGAGGAATTGGAGGCCCATACTCTTCTTCAGCAATAGGAGGACGAAACCTGCTGCTGTTACAAAGAAGGCGTGGTTCAAGGTGGGTGAGGAGGTAAGCAGGAGAATTGTGCCCCGGGCATGATGCCGTGTAGGAAGCGATTTCCTGAAAAGCAAGGAAATGTAAGTACATTTGCTGATTTGCCTACATCCTATGGTGTAAATCCCCTCCAACCCCTCAATCTGTCTGGTCAAGCATGCCCCATCACATCACTCCTAATATCCACTAATGTTTCAGCCACAGCCAGCCTTCACTTTCTATGCACTTCCTCACTTCCCCATGTATCCACGCACCTCTGTCACTCACCCGAATCCCGATGCAATGTGATGGAACTGTCGGATAGTTATCCTCGATGAATATACTGCATCTATAGGGTGAATAGGTGACTGGCAGTCAGGTATGTTTCTTTGCTCCTTGTCGGAGAAGAGAGTGTAAAACATATTGGAAGGGACAGTACTGGAAATGGCCAGCCACAAATTGTGCAGCTCACAGATACAGAGGGGAAGACCATGGAGATAAGTGGCACATCTTCATCCCTGATAATTGGAGATGGAGAGACAGGGAGCTCACAGATGCCTGGCGACAGAATTACAAATATCTCTGACACGTATTCTGATTTTATTTTCATCAATGACTGAACTACTAGAAGCCTGAGTATGCTGACTAGCAAGATTGTTACTTCCTCATGACTGATTCATATCCCTCTCTTTTGTTTTCCAGAGCCTTCACACTACAAACAAGAGTTGCTGGACATTCATAATGATGAATCCCCTGAAGACGTCATTTCTTTTGCGGGTGCACCGTCACAGGACATACAGCCATGCACCAACACGCATACTCTCACTTCAGTGAGGGCACTTAAGTCAGTTAATTGTGTTTTCACCTGGTGATTCACAATTCACAAGCAGACCTGATAGCAGGGACAGCTGTGATGAGTCTGCATCAGGGGACACAATCCTCTCCAAGCTATCCTCAGTTGGACATAGATGCTGAATCCTGGAGGCCAACATTGAGAAGTAGAATGATCGAGGTACTGCAGCAACTTTGTGAGGTTCTGAAAGACATGCCATGCACACTCTCCACAATAGCAGATAAGATGGAAGAGTCCAACAACAGTACTGCATTGGTGGTGCAAGAATGTCTGCTACGGACAGAATGGCCATCTTCGTGGAGCTTCAAACACGACTCTTAAATGAACCGATGCAGGAGGTAACTGCCACCTTAAACAAGATGGCAGATTCCTTATCCATGAGCTTACAATGTGTCACTGACCTTCAGCAAGCTGTTCTCCATCAAAGTGGTAGGAACGCTGGCCCAGGAGAGTAATGATGGCAAAAGAAAACATGGAAGTAGGAACTCCACCCAAAGGGCTGGATTTTGTGTAGGAGGCAGGGCTCCCAGCACCAGGTCGAAAAGTTGGGGTAACCTCACTCTGCCTTTTCATGCCATCCTGGTGCGATCCTCCGGTCTTTTTGAATCAAATTTTTCGGAAGCGGAATCCTGCCTCCAAGAGCTGCTGGCCAATCAGAGGGCCGGCACCTCAGTAGTATCAGCAGCGCCACCGGGAGCGGTGGTCACTGTCAGTACTGCAGAGGGCGTGGATCCAGGCCCAGCAGTAGAACCCTGTAACAGAGGTAGGTGAGGTGGGGTCATCGGGGCCAGTCCGGAAGGCCCTAGTGAGGGGGGTTGGGTGGGTGGCCATTCAGTCCTGGGGGAGGGGGGTTCCGGGAGTGAATTGGTTCCTAGTGGGGGTCCTCTGTGGGCCACAATTGCCCATGAAAGAGGGATCCCTCCCCCCAAGCCCACAGTGAAGGTGCCTCGTTTTCCAAGGCATCACCCCCACCGTTGGTAAGATCCCAGCGGTGGAGGGAAGAGCCCTTAATTGGCCATTAATAGGCTACTTAAGGGCCTCAATCTGGGAAGGCCATTGTCGACCTATCCCGCTCCTCAAAAGATCTCAGGGCCTCACAATATCCCGACTGAAGTGTGGAGTTTGCCATGTGTTACCTCCCGCCCTCAGCCAGTACCCAACATGCTGACTTGTCTCTTTGTGGCCAAGTCTGCGACTGCACAGGTGCAGCAGTCTTTGATGGGGCCCTTAGGGGCTCCAAAACCCAGAGGCCATAGGCCAAAAGCATCTGTGCAGCCTGACTCTATCTCTGCTGAAACCGTGATACACCACATAAAAGCAATAGAATGTGCAAGTTAAAGGAATTTTAATTCACTAAGCATATGCAGATGGGTGTTTGACAAAATATTATGCTGTTAAGCTTTTTTTTTTATAAAATGGCACATGAAATTTATTGTTGAGAACCACTTCTACGTCTTGCCCATTACTGCATCCAACTCACCCTTCCATTTGTTTCATGACAGTACATACTGGGTAGCTTTGCAGTGGGTGTTTGAGTGGTTGAAGCACTGTTTTGTGCAAAGGAAGGGGGAACAGGCTTGTGTGAATCACCACTAGTTGAACGATTGAGCCAATAGGTCATCCCTGGCAGGAATGTACATGTTTGTCAGCCTTATCCTCCTCCTCCTCCTCCTCTTCTATGCTCTCCCCATCAGGAGATGCTCGATGAGTGTCTCAGTCATCCTCCACATTTAATCCTCTCAGCTGTGCAATGTTATGCTTGAAAACGGACACCACTGTGATTCCTAACACCCTCGCTGGTGAGTACTGAAGAGCTCCAGACCTACCTAGGCATCTGAAGTGCTATCTTCAACATGCCAATGGCTTTCTCAATGACATTTGTTGTAGGATTCCTGTGCCTCACATGTGGGGTTCCTGAGGTGTCATGAGCCAAGTGTGAAGGAAGTACCCCCTGTCTCCGATGAGCCAGCCCTTATTTCTGTTCCCTGGTATGAAGAGGTTTGGAATGTTGGACTGCTGCAGCATAAAAAAATCATGACAGGACCCGCGGAATCTGATGCAGACCTGCATGCACCTCTTCCTATAATTGCACACCAACTGTACATGGATGGGATGGAATCCGTTGCGTTAGATAAAACCTCTTGGTTGATCTAATGATCTTTGTATTGCCATGTGTGAAACTGATGACACCCTGTACCTGTTGGAAGCCAGCCAGAGAGGCCAATCCAAGTGCCTGCTCATTCTAGTTATTGTCAGCACAGGTGAAGCTAAAATTAAAAAGACTTGCATTTATATAGTGCATTTAACAAACTCAGGATGTCCCAAAGCACTTTACAGCCAATGAAATACTTGAAGTGTAGTCACTGTTGTAATGTAGGAAACATGACAGCCAATTTTCCCACAGCACGGTCCCACAAACAGCAATATGATAACAAACAGAAAATCTGTTTTTCTGATGTTGATTGAGGGATAAATATTGGCCAGGACACCAGGGATAGCTCCCCTGTTCTTCTTCAAAATAATACCCTGGGATCTTTACATCCACTTGGGAGGGCAGACAGAGCCTCAGTTTAACATCTCATCTGAAAGACAGCACCACCTATAACCTTCTGACACAAAGGCAAGAGTACTACCAACTAAGCCACAGCTGACACTACAATTCTTTGGCAAACAGACCATTGTGAGAGAACCCCAAGATCAAAAATCCAAAGATTTCAATATATTGAATATATTAAATGATGGAGCATCCACAACCTTCTGGAGTAGACAATTCCAAGATTCACAACACTAAGTGAAGAAATTTCTCCTCATCCCAGTCCCAAATTATCAATCCCTTATCCTGAGGTTGTGCCCTCGTGTTCTAGATTCCTCAGCCGGGGGAAACCATCTCTCAATGTCTACCCAGTCAAGCCCCTTCAGAATCTTGAATGTTTCAATGAGATCACCTCTCATTTTTCTAAACTCCAGAAAGTATAGGCCCAACTTACTAAGTCTCTCATCACATGACAACTCACTCATCTCAGGAACCAATCTAGTGAAACTTCACTGTACCACCTCCAAGGCAAGTATATCCTTCCTTAGGTATGGAGATCAAAACTGCACACAATACTACAGATGTGATCTTACCAAAGCCTTATACAATTGTATCAAGATATCCTTATTCTTGTACTCCAACTCCAATCCCTTTGTAATAAAGGCCAACATGCCATTTGTCTTCCTAATTGCTTGCTGTACCTGCATACTAACTTTCTGTGTTCCTTGTACGAATACACCCAAGTCTCTCTGAACATCACACCTTTTGAAAAATATTCTGCTTTTATATTCTTACTACCAAAGTGAATAACCTCAAGCTTCCCCACTTTATAGTTCATCTGTCACCTTGTTGCCCACTCACTTAACCTGTCTATATCTCTTTGCAGCATCTTTGTTCCCTCCTCACAGTTTACATTCCCACCTAGTTTTATACCATCAACAAACATGGATACATTACTCTTAAGTCTTTTCGTCTAAGTCATTAATATAGAATATAAATAGCTGAGGCCCCAGCACTGATGCTTGCGGCACTCTACTAGTTACAGCCTGTCAACTTGAAAATGCCCCTAATCTTTGCTTCCTGTCTTGAAAGTATCCACGGTGGCCCCTATCCTGATTTTATCCATTTGAAAGCTTCCAAAGTTATGCAACACTGATAAATTCCAGAAAGCCTGGTTGTGAAGGATAGAATTGGAGCCAATCTTCACACTCTTTTATCGACTTTTATTTACAGAGATGCACATTCCAAACATGTACCTTCTAATCCAACCACTACATTTCAGTCTGTTCCTTTTTATAGGGGCACAAGTGAATCCCCAGTTAATGCCCACCACCTGTGTAACAGTTAAATACAATTAACACTCTGACAAGAACTCTCAGTATAATGTTTGCCAGAGGGAACTGAGAAGGTAGCTATGCACGATAAGCCTTTCTTCACATTGGGCAATGAGAAGTTTAAACATGTCGATAAAAATGTTGCTTAATCTCACCTTTATTTCACTGGCAAATTTCCCCAGGAAACCCATGCCGGAGGAATTACATTCAAATCCTTGTTAAAACCTCTTCAAATTCACCACATCAGCATGTGATAATGATGACTCTGCCTCCAGTGAACAGATTACTTAGACATAGCTAAACTCGCCATCGCTAAAACTGAAAATGGACATGTTGGGGTCAGGATTGAGAATTTTACAACTTTTAGCTTTCTACCTGCTCCCAACCCACCTGTCCTTGAGAGTTAAAATTTCACCCCCTTTCAAAGTGCAATAATAGTTTCACAAATACTGATCTGAAGTTGTGGTGGGAATTGGACAGGTGGCGATCGTGGCGGGCAGCAAACTATCAACTACATGCCTCCGGCCACTTTTCCACCTGAAACCGGCAGCAGACGGCAGGATCAATTTAGGCCGGTGGGGGTCACTGCCAGGGACTAAAGCAATGGTAAGTTGAATGGGTAGAGGGAAATGGGATCACCTGCCTCCTGCTAGACCCACAAGGAAAGTCAAGAATAGGAAAAGATACTTCCCTTTAGGGCCTTTTGTGATATTCCTTCTGCTTCCTGCTAGGTGTTTCTGGTGGGAAAGCCTCAACTTCTCCACTCAGCCCCTCAGTTAAAATAGCCATTGGGTTCTGACGCCTTCATTGGCATCCAGCAGCATATTTAAAGAAAGACCCTCTCTGGTTTACGGTAGGTGTCCCCTTCAATTGCTTTGAAAAGCAGGTTAAAATTTGAACCTGGGTCGATGTGGGATGTTGGTGGGTGAATCCTATGGGCAAATTTAACTGCCTGCTCCGTTTCTCCCAAGCAGGTAGGGTTAACATCACCCTCCTGTGCCCGTGGATATTGTTTGCAAGGATTATATTGCATATTACAGTGATTTAAGCCAAGTTCAGAGCCACATTGTTAATAGCATACAGTGTATTTTCTAGTGGGAATGTCTACCAGTATCTTTTTGCCTACTAGCTTGACAAGATGTGCAATTACTTCTTTCTACCTTCAGAAGAGCACAAGGTACATAATTATGGTTTTCTTATTTTGTATTGACTACACATAACGATCAACTAATGGTTACAGATTTTAAAAATTTCCTGTTGATTATTAATGATGGCAGCTGTTGAATCAATGGTTAAATTGCACCACCAAATAACATATTGTCATACACAGGAAATGCAAGGTGCTGTGTAGCATTATATCTCTATTCATCTTTATTCTGTAAAGTATGAAGCAAAACAAAATAGATTTGCTCATTAGGCTAAAAGAACAATTTGCAGCTCCCCCAGTGGTTCAGTGAGTTTATCCAGTGAGCAGCAGAGCCACATAGAATCCCTAGTCTTATCTGAGGTTACTGAATTGAGGTAACAGCTACAGCTGTCATTGGATTATAATAAGGAAAAACCAGCTTGTGTTCCCACTCCTATCTGCTATTCAAGAAATCCTGATGAAAGTGCGAATATAAATCATTGGATTAGGACAATAAGGGGTTCAGCTGTGGCCTTCAATGGGACCCATATCATCCATACAGATAATGCTGTGTTGTATCAATGCTTGCCTGATCTCAATTTTTGGATGAGCCAGGGCTTCCTCCATTCTGACATCGCAAGACCTATTTATCGCCTGCAAATCCCCATTTCTATTCACTCGCCAACTCCTTTCTCAGACTAAATTTGCAGGTGCACAATCTTATTTGACCTTGAATTTCAAAGGCCTTATTTGATCCACTGTTAAGACGAATTAATTTCATCTTTGGAACAAAGCCCACCTACGTTCTTGATTCATCACCTCCACCACTAAAAGAGTCATCCATTGCCTCCCTCACGCCAATTTCTCCTATTTTGTTCTCACCTGCCTCCCCAGTTGTGCCCTATACGAACACAAATTCATCCAGCATTCTATGGTCCATTTCCTATCTGTACAAAGATTGTAATATCCCACTTCTCCACTGTCTTCCCATCCCCCACAGAATCACCTTTAAAATTCTCACTCTCATCTCCAATTTCCTTTATTGCCCTGCTTACCCTGATCTTAGTAATCTTTTTATGCCCAAGCTCATATCCTGCATTCTGAATTCTGCTTTTCAGCAACCCTGCCCCCACCCTTTTCATTCAAGCAGAGCATTCAGACTGCACTCTGGGATGCTTTTCCAAATAGCTTTCCCTTGTTACCTGCCTGAGCACCTTCAAAACCTTTCTCAAAACTGCCCTTGTTGACTGCGCTATCAGTCATCACCCACTAGGCCACTATAGGATTTGAACAGTCGATTTAACGCATTGGCATAGGGTTGACAATCCTTTTGAATTGCCCAGGAGTCTCCAGGAGTGGAAGATTGATCTCCTGGACATGGGTGCTAACAACCAAGGAGAAAAGTACTTCGCCATTCTGGTATGTGTCAATATGCCTGTGTACGTTCATTTCTTGTGGGTCAGAGACAGGTCTGAACTGTAATCAGGGAATTCAGTAATAGTTAATTTAATTTATCTATTAAAAAACTCCAAATATCATAAGAATAAATTAAAATTATTTCAAACTTAAAAACTTCTCTAAAGTAAACCAAAGCGGACCAGCTGGTAGTTGAGATGTTATTCATGCATTTCGAATACCTGTGTATCTGCATGCTGCCGAAGCCCAGTCTGTTAGGTTTCTGTTTATGTTAAGGACCCTGCCCTGCTCCAAATTCGATTCTCCCTGGCCCTTATCTTAATAGGATGTGTTTCATGATTCTGTGAAATGACCCGATTGAGAATGCATGATACACTATCCATTTCATAGGAAACTGACACCCAGTCACAAAAAGGGCTCTTTGTGTGTCAGTGTGAATTTAGTAACTTATTCTCAATTTTTCTGTATGGAGGCAAAATGTTAAGTTATGATTTGACATCCACCTTTTTGTTATCAAAATTCAAATTTGCCAGAGGCAAAGAGACAATTTGCACCTGGGAAACTGTGGAGTAATTTAATTTTTCTGAAAGCTTAAACCAGCCTCTAGAAATAATTGGGGAAAGCAAAAGACTAATGTTCCACTAAATCCTGTTGTAGATAGGCTTTCCCTTGCTCTGGCAGCAGACAGGTTCTACCTACAAATACAGACAGGAGTTCTTTATGTGGAGAATTGAGGTTTGTACTTTTTATTGTGACGTGATCCTACACACATGGATTTGTTTAAATTACATTTTATATATACAAAAGAACACCATAATTTGGTTTTGGTTTAACTTGCCAAACAGGTTAAGAGAGTGGAAATGGATCAACCACTTGCCAACCAGTGATCATTACAATGCTTTTAGAAAGTTGTTTTATTTTAAAAGAAAATTCCCCTTTACAAAAGATATGGGAAAGTATTTAATAAAGATGGCATCTTGAAATCCAAAAAAGCTAGCGATAGAGCTGTTAGGTAGTTCCACGAGAAATTATTTCAATAGGTATGTTTTTAAATTATTGTGACTGGTTAGGCATGTCTTCAGAAGTTAAATGCTTTACTAGATTTGTTAACATATTTTACATGTTATTTGAAGAGTTTTTAGCTCATTGTAGCTGAGGGTTCAAGGGATTCCTTATGGATGGAGTACTTAGAGAAAAGTGTTAAAACTACCCCCTGTGTCTTTAAGTATATATTTGTTCGGCGGTTTTGTCTTGATTTTGAGAGATACACTTAGATTTTTGTTGTTTCCGGTAAAATTTCAAAGGGTACTAGGAGTATATTCTAGGAAGTGCATTTCCAGATCCTGAGGTCTTTTTTGTTGTTATTTTACATCGTAGGAAGAAGCATGAGATAAAAGTTTTGTAAAAATCGTGCAAACTATTATATCATCTTTCGCATTACTTACCTGTGATATTTTCAAATCTAAGAGGTCACACAAGGATTTGTGATTTGATTAAGCTAAATGCGAGGACAAGAGATTGGAACATTACCAGATATTGGGCATATCACCGTGGTTGATAGGGAGCAAAGACTTGCTTACAGGAGCAATCTTTAGCACTGAACATGAAGAAAACATCTGACTTACCTGAGACACCTGAAGGTGCAGTAGTAGACTGAACACACAGGGGAACTGCTTCTAATACATGGTATTCCAATATAAAAGTGCCACTAAACATATCGGGAAGAATAAGTTGAAAACATCAAGGTACAATTTCTCAGATGAGATGTACAGGGATGAGATACTCCCAGCATAGAGGCTGTAATTAAACATGTGTAACAGCTGCAAAATGCATAATGATCATGCTACATGGAGCTTTCAGAAACAACTTTGCAAGTGAACTAGAGGATATAATATCCATCAGCCTCCTTTTACTCCCATCTAGTGATGTTTTAGAACCATAAACATTTCAAAATATGAGATAGGACAGAACTCTTTTCTGGAGACAGCTACTACAAACAAGGCCTCATTGATTGAGAAAATCTGATATCAACTTAGCTCAACAGTTTCCCCCCACAAAATCAGGTGTTCAAAAAGGCATGTGAAAAGACAGTTTTTCACAGACCTTCAGGATTACCTAAATTAATATAATACATTCAATAGGGTAGAAACAGAGAAATTATTTCCTCTGGTGGGGGAAATCCAGAAAAGAAGAGCATAATCTTAAAATTTGAGCTGGGCCATTTAGGAGTGAAATCAGAAAGTACTGTTTCATAAAAATGTTAGTGGAAATCTGGAACTCTGTCTCCCAAAAGGCTGTGGTTGCTGGGTCAAATTAAATTTTCAAGACTGAGACCAATAGATTTTTTGTTAGATAGGAATAGGCGGGGATCTGAATAGCTTACAGCTTTTCCTATGTTCCTATATTAATGGAGCTGGAAGGTTTATCAATATAGTTATACCACATGTGTTGCATTAAACATCATGTGATATTATTAGTTTTAAAATGAATTTCTCAAAAATTGGAAGTCTGAAATTAAAAAAAGTACTGGAAATACACTTTTCGTTCTGTGTTTCATTTGTTCTTGGACTAATCAATTCTTTAGTTCCACCTATTATTATTTTCCTTATTTTAAGTGATCTAAGGATTTTGATAAAGTATTTTAGGCTGTTACATTTTCAGGACTAATTATGGACTTAATGAAAACATTCAGATCCCAGTAATATTTCAATATTGCAAATTTTGATTCAAAACTAACATCCCTGGATGCAAAATGCAGACACCTCAAATGCAAAAATTTACCATCTGCATTCTTCTATGAGATGCATGATGTGAAGCTGAATTGTATGAATCTTTGGTATCTTGTCAGCCACACCAACAGCTTATTTGGGGGAAGGGAGAAGAGAAAGGAAAAATCTTCTTGCTGTCTATAATATCATTGTCTATTATTAGAAATTAGAAGGAAAAAAATCAGAATTTGGCAGGATTTAGCCAGTCTGTAATGTCTGTAATGCTAAGTGGGAAAAATATTCCTTGCAGTCTTGAAATCAGCAATTTATAGACAATTATTATTAAGCAAATCTGATCAGGTATCTCTGTGATGATTAATGCCTTTTCCCATATGCATAATTTACCAGAGCTCAGAGCCCTATTTGATTCTTGGGACAAAATTTTACCAGCCCCTTGCCAGTAGAAATGGAAGTGGGGGGGGGGGGGGAGGGGGAGTGCTGGGGGCAGCAAAATAACAGGGAGGTGCGTGGGCTGGCTCCCTGACACATATCCCGCCACTGGGTAAGCTTCCTAGTAGTGGGCCAGGTCCTGGATTGGCTGCCCACACAGTGGAGGTAGGCAACCAATTTAAATATTTAAAGATCCAATTAGGGTAATTTCTTTGGGCCTGACGGCACTTTGCCAGCGGTGAAGTGCTCCCTGCTCCTCACACCTTCACAAGAGAAAATTGCAAGAAACAAAATGCACAGAATCTCCAATGTTTTTTGCCATTATGAAAGATATCTTTGGGGTAGAAGCTGTGATTGTTCCCTATGAGAAGGAGCATAAGATTTAGCAGGTTTAGAATGAGTTAGATGAAGTAGCTGTGCAGATAAAATAATTTAAAGGCCAAACATGTGAATAAAGTAAGAAAAGACCTTAGGCTCATCAATGTTCAAATCTATTCTTTGAATGATGTACCCCACCTGCTCCTTACCAATTTCTAATGCACCAATTATCTTGGGTTCCTCTGTAAAATATTGTCAGAAGGTTCAGAGTGAGAAGAGAAATATTAAAATTATTAAAAATAATTTTATTAAAATTATTAAAATTGCAAGTTAATTCAGTTGTGGACACTCAGTTAATTTTATTCACATTTATATTCAGGAGGTGATTGTTGCTTTGTAGTGCATTCTTGAAAGGACAAGTTATCTTTCACAATTTACAATCAGTTCAATGCAACTTTTAATGTATTTTAATAAGCCTTTTCTTCTTGCAGTGGTCTTGCCACATTTCCTATAAGCAACTTCACATCCCTTATGAACCAGAAGTTTCAGCCCTGCAGTTTTTTTGTTCTTGCAAGTGGAGAGGGTTTTAAACTGAATAGTGGGGGCAAGGGATCAAATTTGGGAAGATGTGGTAAATCAGGATTAGAGACAAGGCAAGAGAGAAAGGTATTTCTATGGGAAATGATAAACAGACTGTGACAGGAAGGGACAGAGTGTACAAATCTAAGAGTAAATCAACAGATAAGGCTAGAGGTTACAAAAATAATAAAAGGACAAAACTAAAGGCTCTGTATCTGAATGCACGTAGCATTCGAAACAAAACAGATGAACCGAGAGTGCAAATAGAAATAAATAAGTATGATCTGATAGCCATTACAGAGACATGGCTGCAGGATGACATAGAATGGGACCTGAATATTGAAGGGTACATGGTATTTAGGAAGGACAGGAAACGAGGAAAAGGTGGAGGGGGTAGCTCTGTTAATTAATGATGGTATTAGCGCAAAAGAGAGGGATGACCTAAGTTCAGGAGACCAGGATGTAGAAGCAGTTTGGGTAGAGATTAGAAATTATAAAGGCAAGACGTCACTTGTGAGAGTGGTGTACAGGCCACCTAACATTAACCACACTGTAGGAGGGGGCATAAAGAAAGAAATAATGGCAGCTTGTCAGAATGGTACAGCAATAATTATGGGGGATTGTAACCTACATATAGACTGGAAAAATCAGATGAGCAGAGGTAACCTAGATGAGGAGTACATAGAATGTTTTGGGGATAATTTCTTGGAACAATACATTCTGGAGCCAACCAGGGAGCAGGCTATACTAGACCCGGTATTGTGCAACGAGATAGGATTAATTAATGACCTCATAGTTAAGGTGCCCCTAGGTAACAGCGATCATAATATGATTGAATTTTACATTCAGTTTGAGGGAGAGAAAAGTGGGTCCAAGACGAGGGGCTGAATTTTACCGGCCCCTTGATGAGTGGGTCGTGGGAGCTGGTAAAATGCTGCGGGGAGAGGCCCGCCCCGACCCATAATGTTAAGAAGAGCCTGCCGCATATTACCGGTGGCGGTGGGACCTCGGTGTGGCCCCCCTGCTGCCAGGCAGCGGGCCCTTCATCTCCATATTAAAATTAGGCATAATGAAATGCAAATTCACCTACCTGCAGGCGGTGGCCGTCCCACTCTGATATTACAGCCGCCGTTCATGCTCTGCGCACCTTCGGAACTCCATACGGAGTTCCGGGCGAGAACCTGGTGGAGAGGGGGGAGTAATAAAATTGTCTGAGTGGGAGGGGTGGAGGATCTGGGAAACCAATTTTTATTGGATGTGGGGATGGTGGGAAGGGGTTCGAGGCCAAATGTTCGAAGGTTCGAGGGAAAGTTTGGGAAGGGAATAAATTATTTTTGGAGAATAACTGCCACTTAATTGACCATTGGGGGGTTGGGGAAGGGCCTCAACATCTTTATTCATTGCTAATAAAACTTCTCGATGACTGCACCTTTAAAAATTAACACTACATTGTAAGGGCTTAAAGCGCTTACCATTGCCGGGGACGCGGCGACCGCCCCCTTACGTCATCGGGAGCGTTCAATCCGCCCCCTCTATTTAAATGAGCCCCCGCACGTAATATCGCAGAGGCTCAGGGACAGTGCATCTGCGCGGGATGCACGCCGTTTATATAGTGCGCCGCCGCGAACTACGGCGCACTCATAAAATTCAGCCCTCGTATTTTAAACTTAAATAAGGGTAATTATGAGGGAATGAAAGCAGAGCTAGCTAAAGTGAACTGGCAAATCAGGTTAAGGGATAGGTCAATAGAGATGCAGTGGCTGATATTTAAGGGGATATTTCAGAATACACAGAATAGATACATTTCAACGAGAAAGAAAAATTCCAAAATGCCATCCGTGGTTAACTAAAACAGTTAAAGATAGTATCAAACTTAAAGAAAAGCCTATAATTGTGCAAAGATGGGAGGCAGGTCAGAAAATTGGACAAAATATAAAAAATAGCAAAGAATGATTAAAAGGTTGATAAGGAAGGTAAAATTAGAGTACGAGAGAAAGCTAGCTAGAACTATAAACACAGATAGTAAGAGTTGCTATAGATATTTTAAAAAGAAAAGAGCTAACAAGGTGAGCGTTGGTCCTATAGAAAGTGAGTCTGGGGAATTAATAATGGATAATAAGGAGATGGCAGATAAATTGAACAGATTTTTGCATCAGTCTTCACTATTGAGGATACAAATAACATCCCAGTATTAGCTGTAAGTCAGGAAATGGAAGGGAGGGAAGAACTCAAGAAAATTACAATCACCAGGGAAGTGGTACTGAACAAATTGTTGGAGCTGCGGGCTGACAACTCCCTGGGTCCTGATGGACTTCATCCTAGTTTGTTAAAAGAGGTGGCTAGTGAAATAGTTGATGCGTTAATTTTAATTTTCCAAAATTCCCTAGATTCGGGGAAGGTTCCGTTAGATTGGAAAATAGTGAATGTAACTCCTTTATTCAAAAAGGGAAGGAGACAGAAAGCAGGAAACTACAGGCCAGTTAGCTTAACATCTGTCTTGGTGAAAATGTTAGAAGCTATTAAAGACGTTATAGCAGGGCATTTAGAAAAATTCAAGGTAATCAGGAAGAGTCAACATGGGTTTGTGAAAGGGAAATCATGTTTAACCAATTTATTGGAGTTCTTTGAGGGAGTTACATATGCTGTGGATAAAGGGGAACTGGTGGATGTATTGTACTTAGATTTCCAGAAGGCATTTGATAAGGTGCCACATCAAAGGTTATTGCAGAAAATAAAAGCTCATAGTGTAGGGAGTAACATATTGGCATGGATGAGAGATTGCAGAGCTCTGAGATACAAAGGGATCTGGGTGTCTTAGTGCGTGAATCACAAAAGGTTTGTATGCAGGTACAGCACATAATTAGGAAAGCTAATAGAATGTTAGTGCTTATTGCGAGCAAAATTGAATACAAGAGTAGGGAGGTTTTGCTTCAGCTATACAGGGCATTGGTGAGACCACATCTGGAGTACTGTGTACAGTACTGGTCTCCTTATTTAAGGATGGATGTAAATGTGTTGGAGGCAGTACAGAGAAGGTTTACTAGACTAATACCTGGAATGGGTGGCCTGTCTTACAAGGTAAGATCGGACAGGTTAGGCTTGTATCCGCTGGAATTTAGAAGAGTAAGGGGTGACTTGATTGAAACATATAAGATCCTGAGGGGTCTTGACAAGGTGGATGTGGAAAGGATGTTTACCCTTGTGGGAGAATCTAGAATTAGGGGTCACTGTTTAAAAATAAGGGGTCGCACATTTAAGACAGAGATGAGGAGAAATATTTTCTCTCAGAGGCTCATGAGTCTTTGGAATTCTCTTCCTCAAAAAGTGGTGGAAGCAGAATCTTTGAAAATTTTTAAGGTATAGGTAGATAGATTCTTGATAAGCAAGGGGGTGAAAGGTTATTGGGGGTAGGTGCACATGTGGAGTAATCAGTTCAACCATGAACTTATTGAATGGCGGAGCAGGCTCGAGGGGCTGAGTCACCTACTCCTGCTCCTAATTCGTATGATTGTATGTTCGTATGTTGCAGAAGCACTCTATGGTTTAGGAATCACATAATCCTAGAACATAGTACTTGCTGCCTTCTATGAGTTGGAAATTGGTCCTCATTGTGCGGATTTCCAGCTATAAATTATGCAAAAAGTATCAGCTTTGTGGGCAATGTCCCATGCCACAAGGAAGCTTGAAATACATCTGACCCAATGTTGAGTCAAGCGAATTCAAAGGCATCCCTGGTGGCCGCCGAAATAAGGTGTTAGGTTCTTTGCATATGTTAGTGAGGCATCAAATGTTTGTTTTTGGACTGCTCTGCTAATTTAGGTTGCCTTGAACAACAGGTATCCACTCAGCCTTTCCTATCATGGATGCGGTCCAAGAAGTGGCTGCCACCAAAAGAGGAAATAATTTTTTTTTACAGCTTGATTAGGAGTTGGGATTAACAAGACTACACCATTTGGCTCCACAACACTCCTTAGGGCTGCATGGTTGGCCCCTTCTTGTTAATTCCCCTGCCAACCCAGGACTAAACGGGGGCTGCTGTTGGAAAGGTGCACGTGCTTGAAACTGATCCCTTGGAAATGGGTGAGCTGCCTCTGGACGTGCAACTGGTATCAGCAGCTCGCGCAAAATATTCAAATGTGGCCCAAAGCTCAATTTAGAGTGAGTTTAGGGCTGGTTCGCTGTAGTCTTTACACCTTTGGTGTAAAAATGGGCCATAACCAATTTTACCCTTGTTTCTCTCCAGGCTATCTGGAAGACTGCATTATCAACACACCATCCTTGAGCTGGGCTCCGATTCTGAGTTAACTAACATGATATATTTGGAAAAATTAAGCAAGTAAGACACATATAATACAGCAAAAGCTTATATACAATAACAGCAGTAAAAAAAAACCTCGAGTAGACTTTTCCTGCACCTGTAGCATCGAATCTTTAATCTGCCTCACAGAACCACTTGCCCAGTGTAAATGACACAAACTTTGTTGATCCAACTGCAGAGCATGCAATTTTTGTGAAAAACAGCTCAACAAAAGCTTTCCAGTAGGCTTTTCACATGCTCAGGCTGCTATCAACAGTTTTGACTTTTCTGCTCATTAAAAGGTTTGAAGTGTGATAAGCCATTGATATATTATGACAAAAACAAAAAATGCTAGAAATATACAGCTCAGTCAGCATCTGTAAAGAAATAAGAGGGATGAATGAAGTTATGTACACTCAAAACAGCAAAATATGTCATGTCTTTCCTCTTTACAGATGTTGTTTGACCCTTTCCATACTTCTAACACTGCCTGTTTTCATTTCGATTTCCAGCATTTGCTGTTGTTACTTTTTATATCATAACAGCATTTGGGAGCCAGCCAAACCCTTGATATAACAAGGGTACATTGTAGCTGAGAAACAATTTTTAATTCTCTGCTACTTTTCTTCTCCCAGGTCTGACCACCCATCTCAGCTCCATATGATCCCTCTTGTACAAATTACAATGTGCGCTGTCATTATTTTGCCATATAATCAACTCTTCCCGTAAAGATCTCTGTCAACACACCAATAGGCAGATTAGAGCATTTTTAGTGGAAGAAGATAGAGGAAATGCAAGCATTTCATTAAAGCCTCCATGGCTCATAATTTGATTGTGAAATTAAAATTTATACATAAAACAAAACTGATGATGCAAACAATTGGACTGCTAAAGCCATAATACATTATTGTACAGAAAATGTTTCAATGTTTCATAAAAGACAATGAAACATGTAAAAGTTGACAGTTTGACCACAGCCACTGATATTCTTAGCATTGTGTTCACATTGTATAAAATAACGTTATATTCAGATGCAATGTATATATTTATATTTTACCATCATTACAAAGGAAATAAAAGTTAATCTATGTATGAGAAAAATTACATCTGTAATAATGTACAATCCCATCCCACCTTCCAGCCACTCCAGAGCTTCTCCCCACCTCTCCCCTAATCAATGGTCTTATATCTGGCTATATAGTCCTCCTCCACAGGAACTATGGTGTCTGTACCCAGGAGCCCTGTGAACACAGCCCATTATAAATTTAAACAGTGCTGCCTGCCGGTTGTCTTTATTTTAATGCATGGCAAGCAGTGACTGGAATTGGAGTGTGGAGTGAGGGGGGCGGGGTTCAAATAACTGACTGTGGTTACTCTTGTGCTATGTGGCTCGCACACTGTCCCAGTGGCAGGAAGATGTGGTTGAACAATCTGGTGAACATATCGGGACAAGTGAAAGATACTGTCAGAGCCTCACAGCTGGGCAGGAAGGTGTAGTGGAAGAACCTCTAGAAGCCTCTGCAGTTCTTTGTATGGTTGGATATTTAATCTTTAGATCTTTTATTACACATTTGTATTTTAAAGGATGGGGGGGGGAGGGTTTTCCAGAGTGGGGTGTTGTGCGAGCAGGTGCGGAGATAAGGCTTCAAGAATTCTCAGTGTGGCCCTGCTCCTCCTGTATTTGAGGACCCATCCTATCTCTGTGTTCAAAGACCTATTGTGATGAATGCAAGCACATGTGCAGTGGACCAAAGGCATGTTTATCAACCCATGCCTCTGGTGCTCGTTCTAGCTATAGTGCGTTCTCCGGTCTCTCGCTATCCCTGCCCTAGAGCTCGGGTCATACTAAGAGAAGAACAAGAAGAGAAGAACAAGAAGAGAAAAACAAAAAAGAGAGTAACAGAGGGTTAAGGCTGAGTGTAACAGATAGAAAATTTGGAGAAAAGGAGAGTTACAGGGAGCACCATAGAACAGCTCTTCAAACAGATCTCAATGCTGTGATGAGTTTGAAGACCTGTGTTGTTCTGAATTACACATGATGCTTTTTTTGGGAACATTTTTTGTGTGCGCCTTGCCTATATGGCAAACACTTTAAACTGGGAACAGCCAGCCCAGTGGAATACATAAAGGGGGCTAAATTGAATCATCTCTGTAAGCAGTGCAGGGGTTGCGCCATTGCTTCTAACACAGGCAACACACTAACTTTGTGCTGTCTGTTAATTAATGTGATTGCAGCACGCAACCAGAGCTAACCGTGCTGTTGAGTGGCTGCATGCCTTAGCAGGCGTCCCAAAATCGTGAGAGACTAGCACCAATTAAAGCTAACCTGCACCAGTTTACACTTCGTTAGGAGGAGGTGCATTGTGGCTGGAGCAGGTGCTAGAAGTCATTCTTATGTGGAAAAAGATGAAATAATGGCACAACATGGGAGAGAGCGGGCTCCAAGATTTTTCGACACTGCACTGCAGGCCTTGGTTGAGAAGGTGCAGAGCAGGAGTGATGTGCTTTAATTCACAGGGGGCCAGGAGGCCCTCCAGCCAAACTTTCAGAAGGAAGTGGGATAAGACAACTGTGGTGATGAATGGCAGAAATGTAGTCCCGAGGATCTGGATGAAGTGCCGAAAAAAAGGTCAATGACCTCAGATGAGTGGTCCTGGTCAATAAATGCATTTTCAAATGCCATATTCTACCAGCTGCACCACTAGCCTCATACATTGCTCAATGCAATACACGCTCATCACTCACCTACCAACAATTTCTATCAATCAGGACTCATACCTAACATTCATAGCTTCATCTCACCCTCACACACGGCTGTGAGCCTCACACCCACATTTCACAGCTTGCACATACTGCCAGCTCTTCAACCATAACAGCCACATCACCCAGAATGTATCACACTCACCGGCAAACTACCCTCTCTCTTACAGGACAAAGTGGCACACAGCCAGAGGCAGAAGGTGCTAACTGGCATGGGACAGGCATGGCTGTATGTCCTTACCCCATGGAGGAGAAACATTTGAGTGGCCATTTCTGAGGCTATGGCCAGCAGTAGGGCTGAAACAATAGAAGGCAATGGTTTTTCATATACCTAATCCACCTTCTCATATCCCACACCCCGACATCCCACAATCTCTCTGATTTACAAGCTGCAGATGGTGAAAGCATGCTCTTCTTACTTTCCTCCTCTCTCCTCAGCACAACCACCCTGCCCTTGTGCCTTTCTCCTTTCAGATATCCATGAACTGCAAGTTGACCAGGCAGAGGTGGAACAGCAAGAAGACAGTGATGATGAGAAAACACAGTCATTCGATCGCACACTTTTTTTGATGAAGTAACAGAGAAGGTTGAAGAAGGGAATACGGTGGATGTTGTCTATATGGGTTTCAAGAAATTGTTTGATAAAGTACCACATAAAAGGCTGGTTAACAAAATTCAAAACTCAGGCTCATGGAATAGGAGGGTCAGTGTCCGACTGGATAAAAAATTGTCTTAAGGACAGAAAACAGTGAGTTGTTTTTCAGACTGGAAGATGGTAGACAATGGTGTTTCCCAAGGGTCAGTGCTGGGACCACTGATTTTTGTTTTGCTATGTATAAATGACTTGGATCTTGGAATACAGAGTAGAAGTTCAAAATTTGCCAATGATACTAAACTTGGAGGACTGGCAAACAGTGAGGATGATACGAACTGCCTGTAACAGCATATAGATAGGCTAGCAGAATGGACAGACAAGTGGCAGATGGAATTGAATACGGACCAGTGTGAGATGATGCATTTTGGCAGAAGGGATAGGGTGAGGCAATATAGACTTAATGACACAGTTCTAAACAGTGTGCAGGAACAGAGGGGCCTGAGGGGACGTGTGCATCTATCTTTGAAGGTGGCATGGTATACAGAGAGTGGTTAGCAAAGCATAAGGGATCTTGGAAATACTCAGCAGTCTGGTAGCATCTATGGAGAGAGAAACAGAGTTAACATTTCAGGTCTTCATCAGAACCTTAAACGTTAACTCTGTTTCCCTCTCCACAGACGCTGCCAGACCTGCTGAGTATTTCCGGCACTTTCTATTCTCATTTCAGAGTTCTAGCATCTGCAGTATTTTGCTCTTATATAAGGGATCTTGGGCTTCATAAATAGAGGCATAGAGTACAAAAGCAGGGAAGTTATGCCAAACCTTTATAAAGCTGTGTTAGGTCCCAAATAGAGTATTGTGTCCAGTTCTGGTCACCACACTTTAGGAAGGATGTGCAGGTCCTGGAGAGGATGCAGAAGAGATTTACCAGAATGATTCCAGGGATGGGCAATTTTAGTTCCAAGGTTAGGTTGGAAAAGCTGGGGTTGTTCTCCCTGGAGCAAAGGCAATTGAGGGGAGATTTGTTGAGGTGCACAAGATTATGACAGGTTTAGATAAGTTAGATGGTACTGATGGTACAAAGACTAGGGGACACAGATTGAAAATCTTGGGCAAGAGATACAGGGGAATGAGAGGAAGACCTTTTATATGCAGCGAATGGTAATGACCCGGAACTTGCTGCCACAAGGGTGGTGGAAGCGGAGACAATCAATGAATTCAAAAGGAAATTGGATGGGCACTTGTGGAAAGTGGCTACGGGGATCGAGCGTGGGAGTGGGATTGACTGGATTGCTTCACAGAGAGTTGGCATGGACTCGATGGGCCGAATTAGCTCCTTTTATGCAGTAAATGACTCTATGTCTCGCAGCTACCTGCTCAGATACTTGACAACTTAGAGGCAGGATCTGCACGTGGTGAGAGACATAGGGCATGACTGGCCAGCTCTCCAGAGGCTGAGGTTGCACAACAGTTCTGCTACAGAGGACTCAGGTGACCACTGCGATTGGGCAGGCTACAGAATGAAGCTGATGAATATGCACAATGAAATGCTTGGTGCATTGGCAGGCCCGCCAGAAAGCCTGGGCTCACTGTCAAGGAGCATAGAGGAGTACGTCACCAACTGTGCGTAGGGCTTTGCACAGAGCTTGGAGCTCATCCTTTGCAACATGGAAGTGGCAGCATTTCCATTAGCACAATTGTGGGACCCAACCATGATGCAGCTTCCGATGGCCAATGTCTCTGCTTCCATTGCAGCACAAACAGAAGTCACCCAATTTCTTGGCACTGCAGTGGCAGCTCAGACTGCTGCCATGTAAGGTCAGACGACTGCCATCTGGGCTGTGGATTACAATGTTCAAAGTGGCTTCCACAGTGTCACAACAGTCCAGTAATCTGTCCTCCAACCTCCTGCCCTCTCTCAGGATGACAGCATTCGTCCTCCCATCACTGCCACTCCACTAGTGTCCTTGCTGGTCAGCCAGCCAGCCCATACCACTGCTGCCATGCTGAGAAGGTGCAGTCTGAGCCAGGCCTTCTAGGCCCAGAGCTGCTCAAGGTCATCCTTCAAGACCATTTGCAGTCTCCTCCATTGAAAGTCAGCAACTTTCCACAAGCCATGCTGCAGCCACTGGGGTAGCAGCGTGTAGAAGCACCAGGACAGGCAAAGGCACACGGAAGACAGACACTAAGAAAATGCACAAGAGTAACTAGTTGCAATTTGTATTCAATATGGCATGATTTGTTTTACAAATTTAGTTTGGAATGTTTATTTTGCATTGGCTTTTTTTTTTAAGCATTGTGGCCAAGTGGAAGCTGTGATGGTCAGTAACAGAGGGAATGTAAACTGTGGGGCTGTTGGGGAATTGGGGTTGCATTCACTTGTAGCACAGTCGAAGGAGTTGTTCACGGCCTCCTCCCTTCCTCTTTCTCCTGCTGCTCACCAAATACCTGGTGGCAAGGGATGTGTCCTCACAATGCTGAGGTTGTGCAGCATGCAGCCCAAGATGAATCTTGACACCCGCTCTGCCGAGTACTGCAGGGCTCCTCCAGAATGGTCCAGGCAGCGGCAGTGTTATTTCAGCATGCCAATGGTCTGCTCTATCATATTCCACATGGCAGCATGGCTTTCATTGTATGCAAGCTGCCCATGTGTGCATGAGTTGCGCACCGCAGTCATGAACCATGTTGCCAGCGGATAGCCCTTGTTCACAGTAGCCACCCTTTGATTTGCTGTGGTGGCTCAAATGCAGTTTGCACAGCGGACCGCCACAGAATTAAGGCATCATGACTGCTGCCAGGATACTGGGCATTGACCTACATTATATGTTGTGTACGGTTGCACACCAGTTGGATATTGAGGGAGTGGAATCCCTTTCAGTTGCATTACATTTCAGAGTTGATGTGTGGTGCCCACAAAGCGATGTGTGTGCACTTAATGAGACCCTGCAACATGAGGAATTGCAATCCTCACGACGTCACATGCCCGTTCCGCCTGCTGCTTTCTGGCAAGACAGAATTAAATGTAGTCAAATCTCTTTGAATAGAGAGCATCAATGACCTCCATTACGCAACAGTGGATGGTGAAGTGTGAGATGCTGCAAATATCTCCAGCTCCAGCCTGGAAGGAGCCTGCTCGTAAAAGGTCATGGCCACCTTCACAACCACTGACAATGCTGTTCTCGCCCTGCTCTGAGGCTGCAGCAGGTGGCAGATTTCAATGAGGATGTCCTTAGTCAAGTGTAGACATCTCTCACACGCTGTTCTTTGCTGAGGTTCAGGTAGCAGAATTGCCGCGTGAACACCATGGACATATGTGGCTTCTGCTGAGAGCCCTTCTCCCGCATTCCACCTTTAAGCAGCTTCTCCTGCTCTGTGTGCCCTTTGCTCATCCTCCCAATATTGCTGTATTCAAAGGGGAATGCTTACTACTGCACCCATATCTGCGAGCAACTGGTGTCTGCAGAAGCCTTGAAGTCTGGACAAAGACATTCAGCATCTGTCACACCACCCCCTGTTGACTTTAGCAACTTTAAAGAAATCTAGAAAGCACCAAACACTTGTACAATCATAGCAACAGCAAGTAGAAATCAATCAGCAACTAACCTGGAAGTAGTTGATGATCCCTTTAAATATGACTGGTGCAGGGGTTGGGGGGTGTTGGGGGTCCTTCCTCATGTTGACGCATGTCTAGCCATGAGACATGGCATTAGCAGGAGCACTGATCTCCAAAATGGCAACGCTGGCATCTAATCATTATTACACACTGATTGACATCATGATCTGCCTACTCTGTAGACTTCTGGCAGATGCTGACTGCATGTGCACTAATCGGCTTCACCAATATGACATCCATTGTGACTCGCACCATAACTGCGCATGTGCGCTGTGGATGACATTTTGGTCTCTAAGGGCTATGACACATAGCTATATATATATATATATATATATATATATATATATATATATATATATATCCCAAAAAGTGTGGGTGCGAGAACACAGCCCTGTTTCACACCACTCAGGATAGGAAAGGGCTCTGATGAGGAGCCACCATGTTGAATTGTGCCTTTCATATTGTCATGGAATGAGGTGATGATACTTAGTAGCTTTGGTGGACATCCGATCTTTTCTAGTAGTCTGAAGAGACCACGTCTGCTGACGAGGTCAAAGGCTTTGGTGAGATCAATGAAAGCAATGTAGAGGGGCATCTGTTGTTCACGGCATTTCTCCTGTATCTGACGAAGGGAGAACAGCATGTCAATAGTCGATCTCTCTGCACGAAAGCCACACTGTGCCTCAGGGTAGACGCGCTCGGCCAGCTTCTGGAGCCTGTTCAGAGCGACTCGAGCAAAGACTTTCCCCACTATGCTGAGCAGGGAGATTCCACGGTAGTTGTTGCAGTCACCGCGGTCACCTTTGTTTTTATAGAGGGTGATGATGTTGGCATCGCGCATGTCCTGGGGTACTGCTCCCTCGTCCCAGCACAGGCATAGCAGTTCATGTAGTGCTGAGAGTATAGCAGGCTTGGCACTCCTGATTATTTCAGGGGTAATGCTGTCCTTCCCAGGGGCTTTTCCGCTGGCTAGGGAATCAATGGCATCACTGAGTTCCGATTTGGTTGGCTGTATGTCCAGCTCATCCATGACTGGTAGAGGCTGGGCTGCATTGAGGGCAGTCTCAGTGACAGCATTCTCCCTGGAGTACAGTTCTAGGTAGTGCTCAACCCAGCGGTCCATCTGTTTGCGTTGGTCAGTGATTATGTCCCCCGATTTAGATTTGAGGGGGGTGATCTTCTTGATGGTTGGCCCAAGAGCTCTCTTCATGCCATCATACATTCCTCTGATGTTTCCGGTGTCTGAGGCCAGCTGAATATGACTGCATAGGTGTTGCCAGTAGTCGTTTGCGCAACGCCTAGCTGTTCTTTGTGCAGTACTTCTGGCTGCTTTAAGTGCTGCGGATGTTAAATCGCTGGGGGCTTTCTTGTAGTTCAAAAGTGCAATGCGCTTAGCGGCTATGACAGGTTCCAGCTCTTCACTATGAGATTGAAACCAGTCTGCATTTCTCTTCGCACTTTTGCCGTAGGTGGTCAAAGCTGACTCATAGATGGCGTCTCTGATGTGGGCCCACTTGGTCTCAGCATCCCCTGTGGGAGTGTTTTGAAGGGCTGTTACAAGTGAATTTAGAAATTTTTGTAACAGCTGCTTTCACATGCGTTCAAATCCTCTGAAGAAGGAATTTTCCTCCACACAAGATCAGGGGGCAGGTTGTTCAACCTTGCCCGTCTAAGAGCGAAGTCCAAAGTACGGAAAGTCCTCATCAGAGAACTCCTCTTTGCTGACGATGCTGCTTTAACATCTCACACTGAAGAATGCCTGCAGAGTCTCATCGACAGGTTTGCGTCTGCCTGCAATGAATTTGGCCTAACCATCAGCCTCAAGAAAACGAACATCATGGGGCAGGATGTCAGAAATGCTCCATCCATCAATATTGGCGACCACGCTCTGGAAGTGGTTCAAGAGTTCACCTACCTAGGCTCAACTATCACCAGTAACCTGTCTCTAGATGCAGAAATCAACAAGCGCATGGGTAAGGCTTCCACTGCTATGTTCAGACTGGCCAAGAGAGTGTGGGAAAATGGCGCACTGACACGGAACACAAAAGTCCGAGTGTATCAGGCCTGTGTCCTCAGTACCTTGCTGTACGGCAGCGAGGCCTGGACAACGTATGCCAGCCAAGAGCGACGTCTCAATTCATTCCATCTTCGCTGCCTTCGGAGAATACTTGGCATCAGGTGGCAGGACTATATCTCCAACACAGAAGTCCTTGAAGCGGCCAACATCCCCAGCTTATACACACTACTGAGTCAGCGGCGCTTGAGATGGCTTGGCCATGTGAGCCGCATGGAAGATGGCAGGATCCCCAAAGACACATTGTACAGCGAGCTCGCCACTGGTATCAGACCCACCGGCCGTCCATGTCTCCGTTATAAAGACGTCTGCAAACGCGACATGAAATCGTGTGACATTGATCACAAGTCGTGGGAGTCAGTTGCCAGCATTCGCCAGAGCTGGCGGGCAGCCATAAAGACAGGGCTAAATTGTGGCGAGTCGAAGAGACTTAGTAGTTGGCAGGAAAAAAGACAGAGGCGCAAGGGGAGAGCCAACTGTGCAACAGCCCCAACAAACAAATTTCTCTGCAGCACCTGTGGAAGAGCCTGTCACTCCAGAATTGGCCTTTATAGCCACTCCAGGCGCTGCTTCACAAACCACTGACCACCTCCAGGCGCGTATCCATTGTCTCTCGAGATAAGGAGGCCCAAAAGAATATATATATATATATAGTTGCATAAATAGTGTGGCTTTGAGTTCCACTGTTTCTCTGGTGCATTGAATTAAATTTTGGAACAAAATCATGCCCAAAATACAAGCTACGGTGGGGGGGGATGAAAGCTTTTATGCGTTAAGGTTTAAAACGGAATGGTGAAGACAAGGCAGGATACAATGTTTAAACAAGGTTATTTGATCTGGCAAATAATCAGTTAAGGGATAGAAGATTAACAGTCAGTCATTAATGCTCTCTCTCCACAAAGGTACAATTGTTTGAAAACTCAATTACTGGGCTATGAGAAAGTGGAAGATCGAATGCTTTGGGATTGCTGGCCCACCAGGGGGTGTGAGTCTGTTGTAGTTGATATCTCAGTCAGGATATCTGATGGTGGTGTTGATTGACAGCTCTGTGCTTACAGGCCAACTGACAAAAGAAATAATTACTGGAACCTTCTCCCAATTCGGCAGTTCCCTTTTTGCTGGACTGTCACATGGGTAAAGGTGAACAGAGGACTTTGCCTTTCTCAGGTGAAAGCGCTTTCATCAAGGACACAAAGGGGTACAATTTCCACAGGAGTTCCCTGATCTATCATAACTTTGGATAAGATTGCCATTTTTGGGGGGTTTCCACCCATTTTCTGCTGAAATTGTGGCAGGGACTAGGAGAACTGACTTGGAAATTACTGGTGAAATTGTTTAAAGCAATCCAAAGAATTGCTAAAGCTCCTCGACTGTCAATGTTTTGAAAAAGACATAAGGTATTATAAACTAATGAAATATGCTGTATTTGCTTTTCATTCTGTTTAATTTTCCTTTTGCTATTTATCATCTACATACTGCCCTGTAGCGACATCATGTGAAATTACTGTGTCAGTTTGCACATGTATAATGACGACACCCAGCTCTATTTCTCGACCTCTCCACTGTCAGAACGCTTGTTTAACATCCAGTACTGGATGAGCACAAAATTCCTCCAATTCTAGCTACCAACTTCATCCCTCTCCCTGACAACTGTCTGAGGCTGGACAAGTTTGGTGTCACATCCGATCTCGAGATCAGCTTCCAACTACGTATCTGCACCATCACTAAGGCGGCCTATTTCCACCCGTGTAACATTGTCCGACTCCGCCCCTGTCTCAGCTCATCTGCTGTTGAATCCCTCATCCATGCCTTTGTTACCTCGAGACTTGACTATTCCAGTGCACTCCCAGCTGGCCTCAGTAAAAACTCTGCTGCCTTTGTCCTAACTTGTATTTAGTTCCGTTCACCTATCAACCCAGTGCTTGCTGATCTACATTGGCTCCTGGTTAAGCAATGCTTTGATTTTAAAATTCTCATCCTTGTTTTTAAATCCTTTCATGGACATGTCCCTCCCTATCTATGTAACGTCCTTCAGCTCGACAACCCTTTGAGATATCTGCGCTTCTCCAATTTTGGCCTCTTGAGAATCCCGATTTTAATCATTCTACTTTGGTGGCTGTGCCTTTAGCTACCAAGGCCCTAAGCTCTGGAATTCCCTCTCTAAACCTGTCCTCTTCCTTCTTTAAGTTACTCTTAAAACCTATCTCTTTGACAAAGCATTTGGTCATCTGCCCTAACATCTCCTTTTGTGCTTCAGTGTCAGATTTTGTTTGATAATGCTCTGGGACATTTTACTATGTTAATGTATGTTAATACATGTTTGTAAACACACAAAGCATGGTAAATAAGGTTGGTGAGCTGCAGGTGCAGATAGCCATTTGGGAATATGATGTCAATGATGTGGCAACAACAGAAACCTGGCTCAAAAAAAGGTAGAACTGGGCATACATATTCCTGTCTACAAGGTATTCAGGAAAATAGGGAAGAAAAGAAAGGAGGAGGAGTGGCAGTATTGATTAAGGAGAATATTACAGTGTTGGAGAGAGATGTTCTGGAACAGTCAAGGACAGAATCTATTTGGTTAGAGTTAAGGAATAGAGGTATCATTACACTATTGGGTGTACTCTTTAGGCCACCAAATAGTGGGAAAGATATAGAGGAATAAATTTGGAAGGTTATTACAGAGAGGTGCAAAAACTACAGTGATAGTGGGGGACTTTAATTATCCTAATCTAGACGGGGATAGTAATAGTGTAAAGGGCAGAGGGGGGAAGGGTTTCTCAGGCTTGTTTAGGAGAATTTTCTTGATCAGTATGTTTCTGGCCCAACGAGGAAGGAGGCATTAAAGTAAAAGCAAAATACTGCAGATGTGAAATAAAAACAGAAAGTGCTGGAAATACTCAGCAGGTCAGACAGCAACAGTGGAGAGAGAAGCAGAGTTAATGTTTCAGGTCTATGACCTTTGATCAGAACTGGCAAAGGTTAGAAAAGAATTTGTGAAAGCGGTTGGGGGGTGGGTGGTGATGGGGAAGAGAACAAAAGGGAAGGTGTGTGATTGGGCAGAGGGCTGGAGAGATTAAATAACAAAGATGTCACGGGACAAAGGCAAAGAGAGTGTTAATGGTTGTGGTAAACGACAAAGCATTGTTCCAGAGACAGTGTTAATGGCAGAATAATGAACAGCTCTGTCCACAAGCACAACATGGAAACAGGCACATGGTTAAAAAAATAAAATAAAATAATGTTATAAACTAGCTGTAAGATATGTTTGTTTCACATGAAGACGGAGTTTGTTATCTAATGCAGATTTTCTATCAAAGTCTATGTGCACTTACTTTCCTCAGAAAGGTCATTATCTCGTTCTTCTTTTTCCATCTGTTGACACCAGGCATCCATTCGCTCTTTTTCAGCTTGCAGCAACTTCATAAACCACAGTCCATCCCTTTGACACACTGACCTCTGGCCTGTTTCTACTTCAGCATCTGATGTAGAGTCGATCCAGGGTGCAGGAGGTGGCAGAAAAGAAGGATCAAAATCTGAGTCAAAGTCATTCTCCTGTGCACAGGCCTGCAAATGGTTCCCCTCCGCTCCAAGAATGTTAGCTGTGGATGTACTTGCATCTTTGGAGAACTGCCTTAGCAATGGACCTGAAGCCACATTCTGGCATCCCAATGAATCTTCTGAATTTTCCTGATCATCCAGATCTGCCTGTACTGCTGCTGTCACACTGTTCGACCGTGTAAATCTTCGAAAGCTACAATAGAATAAAAATTAAGCTATAAAAAAACAGGTTAATATAGAGATGATTTTTATGGTGCTTGAATACATTATACTGCTAATAAAAGGGGGAAAATGACACAGCTGATAGTAGTAAACTGGTCGTAAAGTGGACCCAGTGGTTCAGTACACTGCCAAGTTTGAACTACACAAAATGGGACCATCCCAGGTTACCTGATTCTCAGCGGCAACCGTGGTAAGGACTATACACTAGAGGGGTGCAAAAAAAAAGACTTCCCACTCTTGATTGTCACTGAGTGATAGCATGTGAATTCTGGGTGAAGACAGAATCCTATGATTCCCTCTGGTTTACCAACATTATCTTGGGGCAGTTGGGATGGGGGTGTGTGAGAGAAGTGGGGTCAGGTATGCTTTTCCACCATCTTGGATTTGCTTCTTAAGAGGGGCAGTTACAATAAGCTGCCCTTCTGTGCACCAGTAACTTTTTTTTATTTGTTCGGGGGATATGCGCATCGCTGGCTAGGCCAGCATTTACTGCCTGTCCCTAATTGCCCTTGAGAAGGTGGTGGTGAGTTGCCTTCTTGAACCATTGCAGTCCTTGGGGCGTAGGTACAGTGTTGTTAGGAAGGGAGTTCTAGGATTTTGACTGAGTGACAGTGAAGCAACAGCGATATAGTTCCAAGTCAGGATGGTGTGTGACTTGGAGGGGAACTTGCAGGTGGTGGTGTTCCCATGCATCTGCTGCCCTTGTCCTTCTAGGTGGTAGAGGTCGTGGGTTTGGAAGGTGTTGTCGAAAGAGCCTAGGTGAGTTGCTGCAGTGCATCTTGTATATGGTATACACTGCTGCTACTGTATGTCAGTGGTGGAGGGAGTGAATGTTTGTGGATAGGGTGCCAATCAAGCGGGCTGCTTTGTCCTGGATGATGTTGAGCTTCTTGAGTGTTGTTGGAGCTGCACCCATCCAGGCAAGTGGAGAGTATTCCATCACACTCCTGACTTGTGCCTTGTAGATGGTGGACAGGAACTAGGGAGACAGGAGGTGAGTTACTCACTGCAGAATTCCCAGCCTCTGACCTGCTCTTGTAGCCACAGCTTTATGTGGCTGGTCCAGTTTAGTTTCTGGTCAATGGTGACCCCCAGGATGTTGATAGTGGGGGATTCAGCGATGGTAATGCTCATATACATCAAAGGGAAATGGTTAGATTCTCTCTTGTTTGAAATAGTCATTGACTGGCAGTTGTGTGGCACGAATGTTACTTGCTACTTATCAGCCCTAGCCTAAATATTGTCCAGGTCTTGCTGCATATGGACAAGGCTGCTTCAGTATCTGAGGAGTCACGAATGGTGCTGAACATTGTGCAATCATCAGCGAACATCCCCACATCTGACGTTATGATGGATGGAAGGGCATTGATGAAGCACCTGAAGATGGTTGGGCCTAGGACACTACCCTGAGGAACTCCTGCAGTGATGTCCTGGGACTGTGATGATTGACCGCCAGCAACCACAACTATCTTCCTTTGTGCTAGGTATGACTCCAACCAACAGAGATGCTGGAAACTATTATTAAAGAAGTCTTAACATTGCACTTGGAAAAGCATAGTATGATTAGAACAAGTCAGCATGGTTTTACTAAAGGGAGATCCTGTTTGACAAATTTATCAGAGTTTTTTGAGGATGTAACTACTAGGCTAAATAAAGGGGAACCAGTGGATGTAGTATACCTGGATTTTGAAAAGGCATTCGATAAAGTACCACATAAAAGATTAATAGGCAAGATAAGGGCTCATGGTGTTGGGGGCAATATGTTAATATGGATAGAGGATTGGTTAACAAACAGGAAGTAGAGAGTGGGCATAAATGGGGCATTTTCAAGTTGGCAGGCAGTGAATAGTGGGGTGCCACAAGGATCAGTGCTGGGGCCTCAGCTATTTACAGTCTATATTAATGACTTGGATGAAGAGACAGAAGTAAAGATGATACAAAGCTCGGTGGAAAGGTGAGTGTGGGGAGGATGTAGAGATGTGAAACTGGTAAGTGTTGATGTTTCAGAGAGACTTGGGGGTACTCATAAAAGGGGGTACTCATACAGGTGCAGCAGGCTATTACGAAGGCAAATGGCATGTTGGCCCTTATCGCAAGGGGATTGGAGTACAGGAATAAAGAAGTCTTACTAAAATTGTGCAGGGCTTTGGTGAGACGGCACCTGAAATACTGTGTGCAATTTTGGTCTCCACATTTAAGAAAGGATATACTTGCACTGGAGGCAGTGCAGCGAAGATTTACCAAATTGGTCCCTGGGATGAGGGGGATCTCCTATGATGAGAGGCTGAGTAAATTGGGCCTATATTCTCTGGAGTTTAGAAGAATGAGAGGCGATCTAATTGAGACTTGCAAGATTGTGAAAGGGCTTGATAGGGTAGAAGCTGAGAGATTGTTCCCACTAGTCACGGAATCCAGAACATGGGGACACAGTCTCAGGATAAGGGGTCAATCATTCAGGACTGAGATGACGAGAAATTACTTCACTCAAAGGGTTGTGAATCTTTGGAATTCTCTACCCCAGAGGGTTGTGGATGCTCCATCATTGAATATATTTAAGACTGGGATACATAGATTTTTGTCTTGCAGGGAATCAAGGGATATGGGAAGCACGCAGTAAAATGAAATTGAAGCCTAAGATCAGCCATGATCATATTGAATGGCGGAGCAGGCTTGATAGGCCATATGGTCGACTTCTGCACATATTTCTTGTGTTCTTGTGGTCATTTTCCCCCAATTCCCATTGACTCCAGTTTTGCTAGGGCACCTTGATGCCATACCCGGTTAAATGCTGCCTTGATGTCAAGGGCAGTAACTCTCACCTCACCTCTGGAGTTCAGCTGTTTTGTCCATGTTTGGACTGCCCTGGCAGAACCCAAACTGAGCGTCAGTGAGCAGATTATTGCTGAGCAAGTGCCGCTTGATAGCACTGTTAAGGACCTCTTCCATCACTTTGCGGATGATTGGAAGTAGACTGATTGGGCGATAATTGGCCGGGTTGGAATTGGCCTGCTTTTTGTACACAGGGCATACCTGGGCAATTTTCCTCATTGCCGGGTAGATGCCAGTGCTGTAGCTGTACTGGAACAGCTTGGCTAGCGGCAGGGCTAGATCTGGAGGACAAATCTTCAGTACAATTGCCGGAATGTTGTCAGGGCCTATAGCTTTTGCAGTATCCAGTGCCTTCAGCAGTTTCATGATATCACGTAAAGTGAATTGGATTGGCTGAAGACTGGCATCTGTGATGCTGGGGACTTTAGGAGGAGGCCAAGATGAATCATCAACTCAGCACTTCTGGCTGAAGATGAATGCAAATGCTTGAGCTTTGTATTTTGCACTGATGTGCTGTGCTCCCCCATCATTGAGGATGATATTTGTGGAGCCTCCTCCTCCTATCAGTTGTTTAATTGTCCACCACCATTCATGACTGGATGTGGCAGGTCTGCAGAGCTTAGATCTGTTCCATTGGTTGTGGGATCGTTTAGCCCTGTCTATTGCATGCTGCTTCCACTGTTTGGCATGCAAGTAGTCCTGTGTTGTAACTTCACTAGACTGTCACCATTTTTAGGTATACCTGGTGCTGCTCCTGGCATGCCCTCCTGCACTCTTCATTGAACCAGGGTTAGCCCCCCTGGCTTGATGGTAATGGTAGAGTGCAGGATATGCTGGGCCATGAGGTTACAGATTGTGGTCAAATACAATTCTGCTGCTGCTGATGGCCTACAGACCCTCATGGATGCCCAGTTTTGAGTTGCTAGATCTGTTCGAAATCTATACCATTTAGCACGGTGGTAGTGCCACACAATATGATGGTTGGTGCCCTCAGTGTGAAGTCAGGATTTATTTTCAAGAACTGTGCAGTGGACACTCTTACCAATACTGTCATGGACAGATGCATCAGCGACAGAAAGATTGGCGAGGACGAGGTGAAATAGATTTTTCTCTCTTGTTGGTTTCCTCACCACCTGCCACAGACCCAGTCTAGCAGCTATGTCCTTTAGGACTCAATCAGCTCAGTCAGTCGTGGTGCTACCGCGCCAGACTTGGTGATGGACATTGAAGTCCCCCACCTGGAGTAGATTCTGTGCCCTTGTTCCCTCAGAGCATCTTCCAATTGGTATGAAACATGGAGAAGCACGGATTCATCAGCCGGCATGGGTGGGGGGCAGTGGTGGGTGGGGGGGGGGCGCGGGGGCAGTAGGTGGTAATCAGCAGGAGGTTTCCTTGCCCATGTTTGACCTGATGCCATGAGACCTCATGGGTTCTGGAGTCACTGTTGAGGACAACCAGGGCAGCTCCCTCCCACCTATATACCAGTGTGCTGCCACCTCTGCTGGGTCTGTCCTGCTGGTGGAACAGGGTGTACCCAGGGATGGTGATGGTGGTGTCTGGGACATTGTCTGTAAGGTATGATTCCGTGAGTATGACTATGTCAGGCTGTTGTGGGACAGATCTCCCAACTTTGGCACAAGCCCCCAGATGTTACCAAGGAGGACTCTGCAGGGTCTACAGGGCTGGGTTTGCCATTGTCGTTTCCAGTGCCTAGGTCGATGCCAGGTGGTCCGTCCGGTTTCATTCCACTATCACATAACCTCCTCAGCATGGGGTGGGTATGAAACACACTTCCTTTCACATGACCAGGATATCTTTCTTGTGGAGGTGGGGGCATTGTTGGGGGGGTGGTGGTGAGGTATTGAGCTACACTTCTTTGAAGTGTGAACATTTCAACGTTGCATGGTGCGAAACTGCAAACACTAGGAGCAATGGGGGTACATACAGGTTCAGATGTATTTGCTGCTCAGTGGCTCTGAAGCAGAAGACAGTAATGATTAGTGGCAGAAGTCCAGCGGTGGCAGAGGGAGGGTCATTGCATCACAAGCAATTTTGCAGAAACTCTCATGTTGGGAGTGGGATAGCGGGAGGGGTGAGTCTCTGAAATTGCTCAGTTGAAGGAGGAGGCCAGCGGTTTTCAGACATTGCTCAACTGATTGTGGGCTGCGGGTGGATCATGGGGTGGTGTCACACAGCTTCCTGAAATCACTCAAACTGTGTGGAGTGCTTGACAAGCTCGGAGAAATCACTGCTGTTGGGATTGGGTTGGTTGATTCTTCACAAAGGCTAAGGGGGAATTGCAGACATTCTGGGCAGGATTTCCCTTCTGGAATCAGAAAAGCAACATCGGGACCCCATCCTGATGGGGAAGCAGTCACAGCCTGTGATTTTTTCTGAGGCAGGCTGCTAATTGGTTGGAGGGCGGGTTGCGCAGCCAATTAGCAGCCATGGGTGAGGGAGTCGATGCCGGACTTCGCATGTGCGGGCCCCATATAAAGACATCACAGCAGCCATTGCTGTCTGTAGCTGACGTTTGAATGACAAAATGCAAGCACCAGGGATTCAGAAGAAGTGGCAGAGACCTGGCGCCCAGGGCAGGGCTGCCCCTCACTTCCCTGATGCTGACATTGAGGTCCTCCTGGAGGCTGTGAGGGAGAGGAGGGAGGTCCGCTTTCCAGAGGGTGGAAGGAGAAGGACATCCAGCCAAACAAAACAGGTATGGCTGCAGGTGGTTGATACTATCAGCAGGATTGTCGTGTAGAGAAATTGGGTGCAGTGCAGCAAAAAGTTCAATGAACTTATTCGTTCTGGCAAGGTGAGTGCAATGCCAAACCCTGATGACAGGCCTCTGGGTATTGAAACTAAAGCAGACACACCAGCTGAGGAGCATGAGTGTGTGTGCTGCTCCTGAACATGGGAGTAATGTGTACCCAGGGTACCTACCGACTCCTCTGTAAGGCTCAGAGCCCTTGCGCTGTTGAGGAGATGTCAGCACTGATGCATTCTCTTATGTATATAAAGCACTGGCATTGGTCAGAAAGGCCAACAGTACCTTATCATCTCACTCTCTTTCGTGCTTGCAGGAGAAGAGTGCTCATAATGCCTGCGAAAGGATACTGACAGGCAGAGGAATGCCCATCTCCACATCATCACTGCCATGGACGATGGAGCCATGGAAATCACAAGGGTGGCCCCACAGGAGCAAGTCGGGGAAGGAGAGATGGGTATACCTGCTGGAGAGGGTGAAAAGATATTGCAATCTGTAGATGAAGCAGGTGGAGTTCACTCCTCCTCCACCCATCAGCATGCAAAGACTTAGCTGGATTGGGAAGCCTCAGCACTGCCGAGGCCTCTGCTGTAAAAGGCTTGTTTTCATGATCTCTTCTTGTGTCTACCACAGATTCTGACGTGGGGGGGGGATATACTTGAATCCTATGATGGCACCGGGGCCCTCGCAAGAAATCATATCAGCAAAGCCAGCACCATCACATCATCATGTGATTCATGTGATACAAGCATGCCCTCTACCAGCGCAGATACATTCACATCAGTGGCTTCTTGCACACGAGTACAAAGGGTGACATTGTGTGAAGATCATGGGATTAGTGAGTAGAAGGAGGTAAGAGAAGCAGAGGCAGCTGTGGGCAGTCCCCCTCAGAGGATGGAGGACAGACACAGCCCTGCTCAGCTGGCCTCGGGAATCACAAGAAACAACGCTCCACTGAGAACAGCAGCAACAGATGTGTAGTCACATATCAGAATTCCCTGAGGCAGTGTGGTGTCATGGGCTGTAAATGGAGGAGTCAGGGCTTTGAGCACATGTGCCTCAACTGGTGCTCCCCTCCAGCCACCTGGAGCACCAGCAAAGAGTTGAGGCAGTCACTGATGGGAATGAGGGTACCACCCCTCACAGAGAGCCATCATCATCATAATATCTCTTGGCCCCTCTGACAGAGGGACCATCTATGCAGCAGGACCTAGTGACAGAGGCTGCCCTGCACTGATGTTGGTGCAGCAGCCTCTGGAGTTGCCCCCACTGCCACCTCCACAACAACGATGACTACCCTATGCATCTCCAAGCAGGGACAAACGAGCAGGGTGCCTCCACCTCATCCGAGGCCAAAAGGGGAGCACTACGTAGAAGTGGTGGGGAGTGGAGTGCGCAGGCAGAGCACTGAGTGGCTCACTGGGGTTTGCTTCACTTGTAAATGTGCACTTTGTAACTTTTGGAAGATGCTGTAAATATTGGCATGATGCCAGACAGGTGAGCTTCCATTCTTTAATGGTGAGACTGGAAAAAAGAAATGAAATGGTGAAGGGAAGCAAAGTTCTTTGAAGGGGGACAGTGAGACCGCTGGACAGATGTGCATCATTCATTGGCGATAAGAATGGATCCATTTCAGGCTACATCTTTAATGAAAGTGTTCTCAAAGGCAGCTGAAAGTGAGTTCCAGACCATGCCATCCTCTTGGGTTAGGAGGGATCAGCTAAAACATTCCTGGATCAAATGATCCATGATGTTGACGGCATCCTGACGAGAACCTCAAGTCCTGTGCTGGGTCCGGCCACCTCTCTGTTCTGCATCTGCCTCCTCCTCCTCTTCTACCCCCTGCTCCTCCTCTTCCTCTGATGAGCAGTGGTGTTCCAGGGCCTCACCCTCTTCAATGTCCACACCTCACTGATGGGCCATGTCATGGAGAGTACAGCAGACCACCAAATGAACGAGACCCTTGCAGCAGTGTACTGCAGGGGCCACCTGACCGGTCCAGGGTCTGGATCCGCATCTTCAGAAGCCCGATGGCCTGTTCGATGGACAGATGGCTTCGGTTGTACTGTCTCTGTGGCGCCATCTCAGGATCACGTCAAGGAGTGAGTAGCCATCTTTTCAATAGATAACCCTTGTCCCCAAGAATCCATCCACATAGTTTGGGGGTGTGGGGTGGAATGAAGAGCTGCAGCACCCTGGACTGCCAGAGGATGAAGTAGTCATGGAAGCTGCCAGGAAGGCAAGCGCACGCATGTTTGAAGCTCTTGCTGTGGTCACAGACCAGCTGAACGCTGAGGGAGTGGAAGCCCTTGCTGTTCATGAATCTCACTGGCTGGTCAGTCGGTGTCTTAATGGTCACATGGGTCCAATTGATTATGCCCTGCAACTGCTGGAATCTAGTGATGGAGGCAAATCCCATTGTCCTCTGTACCTGCGAGGCCCAATCTGTTTGAAATAGTATATACTGCTCAGCTCTTGCAAAAAGGCATCTTGTTAGATGCCACCAAGGTCTGTAGTTGATCCTTGGAAGGAGCCAGAGGTGAGGAAGCTCAAGGCTACAGTGACTTTGATGGCTACTGGCAGTGCATGGCGATCAGTGCTGCGACAAGGGCACAAATCTCATTGACCATCTGCCTGGATAGACACAGTCTCCTGCTGCACTGGTTCTCTGACATGTCCAGGTAGTTCCGTCTCTGGTGGTAGATCCTATGCTGAGGGTATGGCCTCCATTGCCTTCCTGGCCTTCATCTTTCTTCTCTGCCTTCCTCATGCCCAGGGCTCTGCCTCTGTTGCTGAGCATTTCGGCTGCACTCACAATCATGTCTGGAACCCTAACCCCCTCCTCTTATGCCAAGTGGGTCATGACCCCCTGCACAGCCTGAGCGTGTACAGACCACTCTCACTGCAACCTCTGCACACTTGATGGCACCTCTGTGCCACTGGCTGAGCGTTCTTCTCAGCCATGCTACCTTTAATGGGCCCACCTAATATCATGGTGCAACTATGACTGACTCGGCACTGCTGCCACCTTCATGCACCTGATCTGTCCCTGAATCAGTGTGCAACTCACACGCCCCCACCAAAATCTCAAACTGGCCTTTAACGAGCTGACAATGAGATCGTTAACAGGATTAATTGGCCTCATTCCCAAATTGGACAGGTTTCTGGGGACCACCTTCCCCTGTCCTTAGGAAAATTGCCAGCAGCAGGAATGGTGACGTGAAACTGGCCGGCGGCGCGATTCCCTGACTCCATTCCCTCCCGCCTCAGGACCTAAAATCTGAGTACTTACACAGCATTGATAGGTTATGGACGGAATTATTATCGACCAGTAGCTGACTTATCTGTGGTGGGCCTCTTAATATAGATGTCCAGTCTATTCCAGCACAGGGCGGCACAGTGGCGCAGTGGTTAGCACCGCAGCCTCACAGCTCCAGCGACCCGGGTTCAATTCCGGGTACTGCCTGTGTGGAGTTTGCAAGTTCTCCCTGTGTCTGCGTGGGTTTCCTCCGGGTGCTCCGGTTTCCTCCCACATGCCAAAGACTTGCAGGTGATAGGTAAATTGGCCATTATAAATTGCCCCTAGTATAGGTAGGTGGTAGGGAAAATATAGGGACAGATGGGGATGTGGTAGGAATATGGGATTAGTGTAGGATTAGTATAAGTGGGTGGTTGATGGTCGGCACAGACTCGGTGGGCTGAAGGGCCTGTTTCAGTGCTGTAACTCTTAAAAAAAAAACTTTATTTAGAGGTAAGAAATCTAATTTTAAGGTGAAAAATATTAATTTTAAGTATTTCCCTTTTACCACAATGTTACACTTTGGCAAAGTTTTACTTTGACCCAGAGACACTGTGATATGGGCAAACAGATTCCTGGGCATTTAAGAAAAACTGGAGGGTAACACTCAACTAATCTTGAATGAAAGATTTAAAATGTAAATCAGCCATTTACAGCATCACCAACACATGTAACTGGTACTGACGGTAAATATTGACACTTTTAAAATGGATTTACCCATTGACGAAGCTTGACTTTGGAATTTTCAATGTATGTTGTGATGGAATATTACATTTCGTATATATATTTTGTTGATAACATATAAACATGGCGCAGCTTTATTAAAAAATATTAAAAAATCAAATTGTGTAATCTTTTGTGGATGTTATGCAAATCAATGAAGAAAGCCATCAAGAGTTTAAAATATATCGAAGAGTAGAAATTCTAAATTCAAACATATCTTCAAAATATGTCTTTCACAAAGACAAAGCAAGCAACTTAAATTGAAAAACACACATATGCATAGAAGTGTTCTGATAAAACAACAGTTATTAGAATCTATTCAAGTTAGCTTCTTTGAAAGTAGTAATACACCCTGAAATAAGGATTATCGCACCATAATGTTAGCCGAGTTATATAACTAAAATTATAGTGGGATGGTTTTAAAGAGAGTTATTACAGTGGCTATGAAGAACCATCTGGAAAAGTGATCATTTAGAATGCGTTTTAGAAATAAAATGACCAAAAATAAAAGGAACAAAAGAATGAATGAACAGAAACCTTGATTTAACCCTCTAATGCTCAACATGTACAATTTCAGGTCTACAGTAGGAAATCTGCTCATTGCCAGGCAAATAAAATATAGATCCAGATGAGTTCCCTTTTTCCACAGATTAAAGCTATTCTCATATAAGCCAACTATCTGTCTTCCCATTCCCATCTCACAGATGGTGGGATAAACTTGGGCGGGGTGGGGTGGACGGGGAGTAAGTCATGGATGGAATCGGGAGAGCACACTTCATAGGAGAGAAAAGGAACATGATGTGATACTTGCATCAGGAGCTTTCTCATTTGCCTTACAGCTTATGTCTTACATAAATTGAAGTTACTTGGATCAAAATTTATAGCCACTATTAAAATTATATAAAGAGATTTAACAAAAGCTTTATACATTATAAATACATAAGTAACAATACATAGTGAGTAAATACTGTCATGCAGGCCCCCACCTGCCATTATTGAGATACATTAATTTTGCCACATGGGCATTAAATTTCAAATTTTTGCTGGGAAGAAGAGAAGGCCTGTGACAAGGGGTTGCCAAGCCCCTGGCTGGAAAGACATTTTAGGCTATTAACAGACAGTGTTTGAAAAAAAGGAGCTATCCCCTGCTCCAATACTATCCACAAACAGATGTGGTCAAACTAGTTAGTCACATGACTAACCTGCTTGGCAGTCTGGATTTTTTTCTGAATTGTACAGTTTGAACTGAGAGTCCGCAGAAAGCTGTTTGCTCCTGGACTGAAAACACCTCTCCTGGCTGGCTTGCCACAGCCTCTCCTGTCTGCTCCCATCTCTTTCTCACAGAACTCCAAAACCCACTGAAGACACATGAACCCCACGAGAGAAAAGTCTCCTACAGTGAACAAGGTTTAAGAAGAATACTGGGCCCCAACGAAAAGCAATCAAGGACTCTACAGTCATCTCGAAGCACAGTAACAAAAAACCCTCTTCAGAGATTGCCTCAAACTTTTCCACTTTATTTTTCTTCTGCTCTTTCTGTGCCTACCTGCATGTGTGTATCACATATGCATGGTAGCGTGGGCATGTCGTGTATCCATAGGCAATAACTGCATTTGAGTTTTAGTTTAAGTTTAATAAATTTCACTTTTTTTCTTTAAACCTGAGAAAACCTGTTGGTTTCTTTGCCTGATTATTGAAAAGCGGTGAACAAGGATTCACCAAGGGGGAGCTAAAAACTGGGTGTGTTTAAAATTAAATCCTGTTACAATAAGACCAGGTGAAGGCTGAAAGGGAACGCTAGACCTCTTTCTCACCGGGTCGTAACACTACAATAATGCTATTTCACTTGCAATGACAACCGTCACAATTCACTTTCAACCAACATGGGGCTGAATTTTAGGGGCCCCCAAAATCGGGAACGGGGGCGGGGGGGCTGAGAATACTGGCGCAGGCGGTGTGTTAATTTCAAGGCGCCGATCGCAGCTCTGGCAATATTCACCAAGGCGGAGGGAGGGCGAGACTGGAATCCTGCTCTCCTCCCCAATGTAGCCAATTAAACTAGTAAAAACAAGAAATGCTGGAACCACTCAGCAGGTCTGGCAGCATCTGTGGAAAGAGAAGCAGAGTTAACGTTTTGGGTCAGTGACACTTCTTGGGAACTGACAAATATTAAAAATTTCACAGGTTATAAAGAAGTGAGGTGGGGGTGGGGCAAGAGATAACAAAGGAGAAGGTGTAGATTGGACAAGGCCATATAGCTGACCAAAAGGTCATGGAGCAAAGGCAAACAATATGTTAATGGTGAGGTGAAAGACAAAGCATTAGTACAGAAAAGGTGTTAATGGACTGAATATTGACCAGCAGCAAGTGCAAACATGAAAAAAAAACAGTGGGTAAGCAAACTGAACAAACTAAGATGAAATGGAGGTACCTGCCAATTTACCTTCTCTCTCCTCACTATCCCAGGCCCCAAAAACTCCTTTCAGGTGAAGCAGCGATTTACTTGTACTTCTTTCAATGTAGTATACTGTATTCGCTGCTCACAATGCGGTCTCCTCTACATTGGGGAGACCAAGCGCAGACTGGGTGACTGCTTTGCGGAACACCTCCGCTCAGTCCGCAAGCAGGACCCTGAGCTTCCGGTTGCTTGCCATTTCAACATTCCGCCGTGCTTTCATGCTCACATTTCTGTCCTGGGATTGCTGAAGTGTTCCAGTGAACATCAACGCAAGCTCGAGGAACAGCATCTCATCTACCGATTAGGCACACTACAGCCTGCCGGACTGAACATTGAGTTCAATAATTTCAGAGCATGACAGCCCCCCATTTTACTTTCATTTTTAGTTGTTTTTTCTTTTTTTCTTTTTTACAACCTTTATTTGCATTTATTTCATTTCATCTTAGTTTGTTCAGTTTGCTTACCCACTGTTTTTTTTTCATGTTTGCACTTGCTGCTGTTCAATATTCAGTCCATTAACACCTTTTCTGTACTAATGCTTTGTCTTTCAACACACCATTAACATATTGTTTGCCTTTGCTGCATGACCTTTTGGTCAGCTATGTGGCCTTGTCCAATCTACACCTTCTCCTTTGTTATCTCTTGCCCCACCCCCACCTCACTTGCTTATAACCTGTGACATTTTTAATATTTGTCAGTTCCAAAGAAGGGTCACTGACCCGAAACGTTAACTCTGCTTCTCTTTCCACAGATGCTGAGTGGTTCCAGCATTTCTTGTTTTTATTTCAGATTTCCAGCATCCGCAGTATTTTGCTTTTATAAACTTGTAAAAAAGCTGGTTTGGAGCTTGTTCAAGGGGGCGGGTGCAATATTTAAAAGGGCCCATGAGCTTCAGAAGCTGTCAATTTCAGAACCGCTGAGGAGAGATTGTACACAGTGAGAAGCCAGTCATAGCTGGGCCAAGGCATCACACTGGCCCTATAAGAGAGTCAGCAGGGCAAAAAGGGACAGGGTAGTTGGTAAGAGGGTGCGGTACAGATGGCAGGGAGAGTGGGCACTCAGTGCCTGGCACTCAGTGCCTGGCAATGGGCGCATGGGTGTCAGATTTTGGCCCCAGTGCCGATGAGGGGCAACACCCTTCACAGGAAGGGTAGAACCCTGGGCATCAGGAGGGCACGGGAGAGGAAAGAAGGGCAGGAAGGCAACGGAGGCCAAACCCTCAACACAGGAACGACCATCGAATATGGAGCTACCTGGAGATAATCAAGAACCAGTGTTGCAGGAGACTGCAACTCTCCAGACAGATGGTCACAGAGATCTGTGCCCTCATCGCTGAAGACCTCGCACCTCGCAGCACTGCTCACTCTGCCCCGCCAGTGACTGTCAAAGTCACTGTGGCCTTCCACACCTCTGCTTCTGGCTCCTGCCAAAGATCAGCTGCGGACCTTAGTGGCACCTCAAAAACAGCTGAACATCTCACTGGTCACTGATGCCCTCTTTGCCAGAGCTGGACAGCACATTCATTTAATGTCAGACATGTCCTTGCAGACACAAAGGGCATTGGGTATTGACTCTATTGCTGGATTCCCCCAAGTGCAGGGCATGATTGATTGCACCCATGTGACCATCAAAGTACCCAGGGACTGGCAAGTAGGATCCATCAACAGGAAGGGCATCCACTCCCTCAACGTTCAACTGGTCTGCAACCAACAAGAGGTGCCTTCAGGTGTGCCCTTGCTTTCCTGGCAGTTGCCATGTCTCCTTCATCCTCTGGCAGTCCAGGCTGCCTCATATCTTCACTCCAACTTTATTGCAAGGGGAATGGAGGATAAAAGTACAGAATTCTTGCTACAACTGTACAGGGCATTGGTGATACCACACCGAGAGTACTGCGTACAGTTTTGGCCTCCTTATTTAAGGAGGGATATATTTGCATTGGAGGCAGTTCAGAGATGGTTCACTAGGTTGATTCTTGGGATGCAGGGATCGTCTGATGAGGGAAAGTTGAGCAGGTCGGGCCTATACTCATTGGAGTTTAGAACAATGAGAGGTGATCATATCAAAACATATAAGATTCTGAGGGGGCTTGACAGGGTAGATGCTGAGGGGATATTTCCCCTCGTGGGGGAATCTAGGACTAGGGGGAACAGTTTCAAAATAAGGGGTCTCTCATTTACATTGGAAATGAGGAGGAATTTCCTCTCTCAGAGGGTTGTTAATCTTTGGAACTATCTTCCCCAGACAGCAGTGGGAGCTGGGTCATTGAATATATTCAAGTCTGAGTTAGACAGATTTTTGATCTACAAGGGTGTCAAGGGTTATGGGGGGAAGGCAGGAAAGCAGAGTTAAGGCCGCAATCAGATCAGTCATGATCTTATTGAATGGTGCAGCAGGTTCGAGGGGCCGAATGGCCTATACCTGCTCCTGTTTCTTATAGTCATAGAGTCGTACAGCATAGAAACAGGCCCTTCGGCCCACCGCGTCCATGCTGACCATAATGCCTATCTATACTAATCCCACCTGCCTGCATTAATTCCATATCCCTCTATGCCTTGCTCATTCAAATACCTGTCCAGAGGCCTCTTAAACGTTGCTACTGTTACTGCCTCCACCACCTCCTCTGGCAGCTCATTCCAGATACCCATTATTCTTTGTGTGAACATTTTATCCCTTTGATCCCCTTTAAACCTCCTCCCTCTCACCTTAAATCTATTTTTAGTCACCTCTACCATGGGAAACAGACTCTGGCTATCTACCCTATCTATGCCTCTCATTATTTTATATACCTCTATCATGTCCCCTCTCAGCCTCCTTCGCTTCAGGGAAAACAGACCCAGCCTATCCAATCTCTCTTTATAACTCAAGCCCTCCAAACCAGGCAACACCCTTGTGAATCTTTTCTGCACCCTCTCTAGCTTAATCACATCTTTCCTGTAGTCCGGCAACCAGAACGGCACACAGTACTCCAAATGCGGCCTAACCAACATTATGTACAACTGTAACACGACGTCCTACGGCCGATGAAAGCAAGCATGCCATACGCCTTCTTCACCACCCTGTCCACCTGTGTTGCCACTTTCAGGGAACTATCTACTTGCACCCCAAGGTCTCTCTGCTCAACAACACTCCCCAGGGCCCTGCCATTCAGTGTATATGTCCTGCCTGGGTTTAACTTCCCAAAATGCATCACTTCGCACTTGTCTACGTTAAATTCCATTTGCCAATCCCTTGCCCACTTTCCCAGTTGATCTATATCCTGTTGTAACCTTAGACAACCTTCTTCACTTTCCACTATACCACCAATTTTGGTGTCATCTGCAAACTTACTAATCATGCCCCCTACATTCACATCCAAGTCATTAATATATATGACAAACAACAGAGGGCCCAGCACTGATCCCTGCGGTACACCACTGGTCACCGGCCTCCAATCTGAAAAACAACCCTCCACTACCATCCTCTGCCTCCTATCACCAAGTCAATTTTATATCCAATTGGCTAACTCACCCTGGATCCCATGTGTTCGAACCTTCCGGACCAGCCTACCACGCGGGACCTTGTCAAAGGCCTTGCTAAAGTCCACGTAGACAACGTCCATCGCCCTGCCCTCGTCAATCCTCTTGGTCACTTCCTCAAAAAACTCAATCAAATTCGTGAGACATGATTTCCCACGCACAAAGCCATGCTGACTATCCCGAATCAGACCATGCCTTTCCAAATGCATATAAATCCTGTCTCTCAGAATCCCTTCCAATAACTTTTCCACCACTGATGTAAGGCTCACTAGCCTGTAGTTCCTTGGCTTATCCCTGGTGCTCTTCTTAAATAAAGGCACAACATTAGCTATCCTCCAATCTTCCTGTACCTCACCCGTGGCTAATGATGATACAAAAGTCTCTGCCTGGGCCCCAGCAATCTGCTCCCTTGCTTCCCATAGCAAACTAGGATACACCTGGTCAGGCCCTGGGGATTTATCCACCTTAATGCGCTTCAAAACCTCCAATACCTCCTCCTTTGTAATGTTGATGTTGATATGCTCCAGGATATCGCTGTTCCCTCCCTTGAACTCACTGGCTTCCATGACCTTCTCCATGGTAAATAGAGTCGAGAAGTATTCATTTAAGACCTCGCCCATTTCCCGTGGCTCCACACATAGATTGCCACACTGATCCTTAAGGGGACCTACTCTCTCCCTAGCTACTCTTTTACTCTTAATATACCTATAGAATCTTTTAGGATTCTCCTTTATCTTATCTGCCAGGGAAATCTCATGGCCCCTTTTTGCCCTCCTAATTTCCTTCTTAAGTGTATTCCTACATCCCCTATACTCCTCGAGGGACTCGCTCGATTCCAGCTGCCTATACCTGATATATGCCTCCTTCTTTGTCCTGACCAGACCCTCAATATCCGTCATCAACCAAGGTTCCCTAAACTTGCCAGCCTTGCCCTTCAATCTAACAGGAACATGCCGGCCCTAAACTCTTCCTATCTCACTTTTAAAAGCCTTCCACTTGCCAGACGTCCCTTTACCTGTAAACAGCCTCTCCCATTTAACTTTTGAGAGTTCCTGTCTGATGCCAAATGATGTTCTTATGTCCAAACCCCAAAGTGCATGAATGGATCCTTGGGGTACAAAAGAAATCCCTTGAAGAGATGGATACTGACTCTTCCAAAGGAACCCCAGATGGAGGCACAGAGGCAATACAACCAATGCCACCTGTTCAGCAGGACAACCACTGAGCAGGCCATCGGGTTTCTGAAGATGTGATTCCAGTGCCTGGATTGGTCGGGTGGTATCCTCCAATGCCCTCCTGCAAGGGTGTCAGTCATTGTGATGGGCTGCTGCACTCTTGTAAAATGGCCCTCCAGAGAGGTGTGGACCTTGAGGATGGGGAGGCCGTGGAAGGAGACAGCACATTAGGGCAGGAGCAGGAGCAGGAGGCAAAAGAGGAAGAAATGGAATTGTAGGGAGTTGACATTGAACAGAGAGGTGCCCCTGCTGCACAATGAGGTGGCCTTCTCCTGCCACCCTCCAGGAAAAGGACCTCCTTCGTTTTCCTCAAGGCCTCCAGCATTAGATTCAGGTCAGCATCGATGAAGCGAGGAGCAGGCCTCCCCCAGGTGCCAGGCCTCTGGCTCCCCTGTGACATCTCGCTTCCCTCTGGTGATGTGAAAGGCTTTGGCACAAATTGCAGATCTCTCCCTCAGGACAACCAGCAGCCTCATTGATGGCTGCCGTGGGGGTCTAAATGAGTCCCACACTTTGCCTGGCCCACCTCCATTCCCACCCACATTAAGTGGACAAGAAACCCATTTCCATAACAAATAAGGATTCACTCGCATGAAAATCTGAACTTCAATCAGTTTCCCACTGAAGGCAGGTTTCTGATGCAAAAACAGACCCGGCTCCTGTTTCCCTCCTCCATGGTGAAAATTCAGCCCATGGATTCTCTCATTCGTAATAAAAATATATTTCATTTATCTACTTAGAATTTTTCATACACACACAATAAAGAAAATTAAAATCATGTTTCTCAGAAAAGATCCAAAGCATTTTGCAGACACTGAATTAATTTTGTTTATGTAGACAAATGTGGCAACAAGGTCCAACAAATAGAAATGCAATAAATGTTAAACTGCAACCTTAAAACAATTTTATGTTACTCTGCATCACATGGACTCTTCGCCAAATATGAATATTCTCCTTTGTATGATATTGGAAATCTGAAATAAAAACAGAACGTGCTGAAAATACTCAGGAGGTCTGGCAGCATCTGTGGAGAGAGAACGAGAGATAACATTTCAGGCCTGTGACCTTTCATCAGAACTGGCAAAGGTTAGAAATGTCCTAGGCTTTGAGCAACTGAAAAGGGGGAGGGGGGGGGGGAAGAAGAACAAAAGGGAAGATGTGTGATCGAGCAGAGGGCAGAAGAGATTAAATCACAAAGATGTCACGGAACGAAGGCAAAGGGAGTGCTAATAGTTGTATTAAAAGACAAAGCAATAGTCCAAAGTGAGTGTTGATGGGAGAATAATGAACAGCTCTGTCCAAAAGCATAAACCTGAAAAACAAGTTTAAGACAGGCAAATGGTTAAAAAATAAAAGAAAATTAAATAAAATTTAAAAAAAAGGCAGCCATGCTCTGAAATTATTGAACTCAGTGTTGAATGTAGAAGGCTGTAAACTACAAATTCGAAAGGTGAGGTGCCGTTCCTTGAGTTTGCGTTGAGGTTCAGTGCAACACTGCAGCAGGCCAAGGACAGAAAAGTTAGCATGGGAGCAGGGTGGTGAATTAAAAAGGCAAGCAACCAGAAGCTCAGGGTCATGCTTGTAGACTGAGTGGAGGTGTTCTGCAAAACAGTCACCTGATCTGCATTTGGTCTACCCAGTGTAGAGAAGACCACATTGTGACCAGTGAATACAGTATACTAAATTTAAAGAAGTACAAGTAAATCACTGCTTCACCTGGAAGGAGTATTTGGGGCCTTGGATGGTGAGGAGAGAGGAAGTAAAAGAGCCGGTGTTACACCTCCTGTGATTGCATGGGACGGTGTCATGGGAAGGGGATAAGGCATCGGGGGTGATGCAGGAGTGGACAAGGCTGTCGCGGAGGGAATGATCCCTTCGGAATGCTGACAGGGAAGGGGAGGGGAAGATGTGTTTGGTGGTGGCATCACACTGGAGGTGGTGGAAATGTCGGAGGATGATCCTTTGGATGTGGAGGCTGGTGGGGTGGGAAGTGAGGACAAGGGAGGACAAGGACTGTTGCAGTTCTGGGAGGGAGGGGAAGGGGTGAGGGCAGAAGTGCAGGAAATGGGTCAGACACGGTTGAGAGCCCTGTCAACCACAGTGGGGGGTAATCCTCGGTTGAAGAGAAAGGAAGATATATCAGAAGCGCTGTTGTCGCAGGTAGCATCATCAGAGCAGAGGCGACAGAGACGGAGAAACTGGGAAAATGGAATGGAGTTCTTACAGGGGGCAGGGTGTGAGGAAGTGTAGTCGAGATAGGTGTGGGATATTGGTGTTGAATATTAGTGGACAGCCTATCCCCAGAGATGGAGACAGAGAAGTTGAGGAAGGGAAAGGAAGTGTCGGAGATGGACCATGTGAAGGTGAGAGAAGGGTGGAAATTGGAAGCAAAGTTGATGAAGTTTTCCAGTTCGGAGCAGGAGCAGGAAACAGCACCAACCAATACAGTCATCATTTTACTGGAAAAAGGGTTGGGGAGGGGGCCTGAGTAGGACTGGAACAAGGAATGTTCGACATACCTCACAAAAAGACAGGCACAACTAGGACCCAGAAATAAATACAGACTGCTGGAAATACTCTGCATGTCTGGCAGCATCCATGGAGGGAGATACAGAGTTAATGCTTCAGGTCTGTGACCTTTCAAATTTTTGCTTTGATAACTGGGACCCATGCGGGTACCCACAGCAACACCTTTTATTTGGAGGAAGTGAGTGGAGTTGAAGGAGAAGTTGTTCAAAGTGAGAACAAGTTCATCCAGGTGGAGGAGGGTGGTAGTGGATGGGGACTGTGGGGCCTCTGTTCAAGGAAGTAATGGAGAGCCCTCAGACTGCCCTGGTGGGGGATGGAGGGATAGAGAAATTCGATATCCATAGTGAAGAGGAGGTGGTTAGGACCAGGAAACTGGAAATTGTCAAATGAATCCTCCTTTGTATGTTGTTTGTTATTTTGATGGGGGGAATCTCAAAGACAGTAAGGTGGGTCCTACAGCACACTTTTACATTGATTTGCACTATAATTCTTTACACAAAAATATACTTTATTCATAAAAGTTTGTTTTAAAATACATTACAAAACAGTTCAAATTTGACATTTTGGAAAGTGCAATAGAGATCAGATTCCTTTGATACAGAACATGAGGTTGCTAACCAATTGCAAGCTAGTTGCTACCACACATTCTTTTGTCGGGATTGCCGAATGGACTGGACTTTGAACTTCACCACAATAGCTTCTGTGATGTCTCAGTGAGAATACACACCATGTGCTGTGGTGAGTCATATATACATCATGTGGTGTGGTGAGTCATACAGATTCAAAAGATCTCAGGGGGAGCTAATCAATTCAGTCTAACATCTCCCTACACCTTTTTAAAGCAGTTAATCACTACAGCAATACAACACTTTTGATGGCAGTCTATTCCACACAACTCTGTGAAAGGAAACATTCTTCTAGTATCTAATCTTATTTTCTGCTGTTATCTTAATCCCTGTGTCCTCTACCTCTGTGCTCACAGTCAAGTTAAATAATTGAATTTACCTATTTCCCCAGCACTTGAACAACCTACGATATACCTGTTCTCAACCTTCTTTTTCCCAAAGAAAGCAAGTTTAGCTCTTTGATCCCTCTGCATAACTTAATATCCACTTCACTTCTTTTACAAGCAGATGTTCTGCTTTTTTTCTGGCCATAGTTTGCTTTCTTTGTATTCTTTGGGCCTCCTTATCTCGAGAGACAATGGATACGCGCCTGGAGGTGGTCAGTGGTTTGTGAAGCAGCGCCTGGAGTGGCTATAAAGGCCAATTCTGGAGTGACAGGCTCTTCCACAGGTGCTGCAGAGAAATTTGTTTGTTGGGGCTGTTGCACAGTTGGCTCTCCCCTTGCGCCTCTGTCTTTTTTCCTGCCAACTACTAAGTCTCTTCGACTCGCCACAATTTAGCCCTGTCTTTATGGCTGCCCGCCAGCTCTGGCGAATGCTGGCAACTGACTCCCACGACTTGTGATCAATGTCACACGATTTCATGTCGCGTTTGCAGACGTCTTTATAACGGAGACATGGACGGCCGGTGGGTCTGATACCAGTGGCGAGCTCGCTGTACAATGTGTCTTTGGGGATCCTGCCATCTTCCATGCGGCTCACATGGCCAAGCCATCTCAAGCGCCGCTGACTCAGTAGTGTGTATAAGCTGGGGGCGTTGGCCGCTTCAAGGACTTCTGTGTTGGAGATATAGTCCTGCCACCTGATGCCAAGTATTCTCCGAAGGCAGCGAAGATGGAATGAATTGAGACATCGCTCTTGGCTGGCATACGTTGTCCAGGCCTCGCTGCCGTAGAGCAAGGTACTGAGGACACAGGCCTGATACACTCGGACTTTTGTGTTCCGTGTCAGTGCGCCATTTTCCCACACTCTCTTGGCCAGTCTGGACATAGCAGTGGAAGCCTTACCCATGCGCTTGTTGATTTCTGCATCTAGAGACAGGTTACTGGTGATAGTTGAGCCTAGGTAGGTGAACTCTTGAACCACTTCCAGAGCGTGGTCGCCAATATTGATGGATGGAGCATTTCTGACATCCTGCCCCATGATGTTCGTTTTCTTGAGGCTGATGGTTAGGCCAAATTCATTGCAGGCAGACGCAAACCTGTCGATGAGACTCTGCAGGCACTCTTCAGTGTGAGATGTTAAAGCAGCATCGTCAGCAAAGAGGAGTTCTCTGATGAGGACTTTCCGTACTTTGGACTTCGCTCTTAGACGGGCAAGGTTGAACAACCTGCCCCCTGATCTTGTGTGGAGGAAAATTCCTTCTTCAGAGGATTTGAACGCATGTGAAAGCAGCAGGGAGAAGAAAATCCCAAAAAGTGTGGGTGCGAGAACACAGCCCTGTTTCACACCACTCAGGATAGTTTGCTTTTGGAGCAGCAAAAGCAGTCAGAACTATTATGATCTTGAATTCTTTTAAATAATGCAACTGGTGAAACAATAGTTAGTAACGGCTCACAGACATCCCGTGACATGAAATGCTCATAAGTGTTCCGTATAATGTAATTGAATAAGATTTCTTTTCAGTATGTAGAAACTGTACTACTAATTGTGCAAGATATCCAAGTTGTATTCCCTTTGAGGCAAATAAAGTATTTTCAAGCAGTTTTAAGGATAGTGCAGTTATGTGAGAACTTTGAAAAAAAAACGTTGACTGTCTGGAAATGTTTCATTGTAAACAAATTTTGTTAATAAGCAACTGTGCAACTAGCAGGAGAAGGTCACAAAATCCATAAACTTTCACCCTGTAATTGAGCATGTTGTGAGCAGTTAGATTTAACTCTTCCAGCGTGGAGGTGGAAGCTTTTGATATAAAATACACTTTTTTACCTCTTCTTTCAAATCAAATAGTGCAGTAAAAATGGAGATATTAAACTGGATTAACAATAACATTTCATAAGGTGAGCAGCCAAATGAAGGAAACAGCAATCATCCAGTTAAAATTCACTTTCAGCTTTTTTATTAAAGGGACAACTATACACCAAATATGTTGCAGTACATTATTGTTAATTTAGTATAAACAATTAGAGAATTAATAAATACAGTGGCAAATTTAGAGTACTGAGGGTTTTTTGCAGTTCCAAAACATCTATATTGTTTTCAGTCACATATCATACCACTTTCCTCTGTCGGATAATACTTGCGCAGAATGCTGACACATTTCACAAGATGGATGAGGTTGAGCGATGGAGGCAAACATTTTGGGATAATTTAGCAACTGAATGATGTGCTGGGCTTTCCTAGATGGATGAGCTGTGATGGGCAAATGACCTTCTGCATCCATATTTAGCATGTGATTGGATACAGTTCAATAGTTTACCACAGAGCTATCAAGCAACATGCAGTGCTCAGAAGTTTGCACTGGAATAAAGAAGTTTGATTTCCAGTGTGTGAAACAAGACAGAAATTACTTACCACTTCTCCGTCTCCACTTGAACTCCTACTGATTGGAATTTGTTTGTATTCAAATCTGCTAAAGCAGACTGTTCAGGCCCATCAACCTAAGAGAAGAAGAAAAAGACAAAGAAAAATTTAGCCAGTCATTTTAATTTGATTATATCCATGCTTTGTTAATATCTTAGTAGCTAATTTTCACTATTTCAGAAATAGGTATCTACTCTGTGATTGAGGGGAAAAGGAAATAAAATATTGCCACATCACAAACTCATTTGTAAAATAATAAGCAAAGGAATACCTAATTGAAAGCATAATTTACCACAATGCATTCAACTGCATTCATATAAATAGAGTTAACAGCATCATCATTCTTCATGAATTAGTAAAAGAACCCTTCTGAAGTGATTAAACAACCATGGTTTCTACAAAAGCTGAAAATGTTAGCCTGTAAAGTACTTTAATCGAGCTTCAAATGTATCACAGAAAATCATGTCTCTGCCATTCAAGAAGAAAAAGGTAAAACCACGAGTTTTCTTTATCTCTTGAGAATTCTGAGAAATCTACATTTCCCAGAGCTACATTTAGCAAATAGTGTAGCAATCAAACTGTATAGGTGCAACAGATATACAATAGATTAGAAACACCAGTCTACTTTAAACAAGCAAGTTAGCTTTAGGTCAACATCTATCAAATCACAAAAACATGACTTTGTTGTCAGTCATTTCAACTACAAAGTAAATATCCCAATGCAAGTGATGATTATGACTTCACTCATATACAAAAACAGGTTGCTTTGGAATGAATTCAGAATTGCGTACATGGAGACCTGAAGTCAGTCTAAAGTATCCAGGCAGCAGAAAAGCTTACTGTGGCGACGTGATATTTCAGATTGTTCAGGCCGTATTTAACTGAATACACGACAGAACTTTGAATGGATTAAAGAGCACACTTAGCACATCTAAACAGCCCTTTGGTCACTGATCATGAAAAATCGTGTCTGTGTTCATGTTATGTACGTAAGCAAATCAACATCTCAAACAAACAAACTGAGCTGGCAAAAAAGTGGCATGAGTTCTCACACAGTATATAAATATGTGTAGTTGCAGGAACTGTGATTCAAGTGCAGAAGACTATAAGTTATATATCACAGCAACTCCAGGTTCTCCAGGGACACCAACATCATGATTTTATACAAAACATTTTGACTTCGTTCAGATTTGCCATATTGAAGCAAAAAGAAAAAAAACTCAAACTAGCTGAACAGCAAAGAAGCACTAAAATAGGTGCATACACTTACATTCAGTAGTTGCAGTATGCCAAAAGAAATCAGGGCACTTTAAGAGTAGTGATCCAACATGGGTCACCTTTGTAGAAGCTATTTTCATATGGTCTTCAGTGACTGTTTAGATGACATAGCCACATAATGGGGCCTAGGCCTAAATTACAATATTTTTCTCTTAATGAGCTTGGCACATGATGGTGTGAAGACTGCTGGTGTTACTGGCATGGCACTTCCATATTGGATAATATAAGACCAAGTGCATGGGGTACTGATCAGGGTATCAGGCTTCAGGGATCTATAAGGTAAGAAGATGGTGCCTGATGTTCTGTCTTTATTAGTGCTGAAGGCTATATTATTGACTCCATAATATCATTTAAAATGAAACTGCATAATATTGAAAATATATTAAAGGGTTTGAAGACCAAGTAAACAACTCCAGTTAAACAGCTAGCAATGGGCTAAAATCCTGGAATTCCATACAGAACAGCACTGTGAAAACACCTTCGCCGCACGACTGCAGTGGTTCAAGAAGACCCACTATTACTTTCTAAATGGCAACTAGGGATGCCCACATCCTGAGAATATATAAAAAACTTGCAAAGGCAACACTGAATGAATGGTTTCCTTCTGTACTGTAATTCCTATGATTTGTGTTTAAATGTAGGACAAATTCTCTAGTCTTGTATTGCTGAAAAAAAGAGACATGCTGTCGAAGATCTTCATCTTGCACTCAACAGGACAGACGCAAGAATACCTAATTTCAAAAGGAACTACAATTTATACTGCATGAGAAAAGGGTGCTTATCAGCGATACTCACGTTCTATACTACCAGGCGATTATTAGTTTTGTATTGATGGGAACAGAGATCTGGATAGGTCTACAATACTGTAGTGCAGTTCTCAGTTGGGAAACATGGCCTCAGTAAATTTGCCTTTATATATAAACACAGATTTGACATTTCTAATGCACAAAGACTAATTTTTTTCATGATCGGGACTGAATAGAAATCTAGTCTGTGTATCTTCATTCAACTTTAGCCCATTAACCTTCTGACCATAATTTCACAATTTGCATAGGCACTTTTACAGTGAAGATGTGATGGCAACAGTTTGGCTCGGCCACATTTGGAATACTGCGTGCAGTTCTGGTCGCCACATTACCAAAAGGATGTAGATGCTTTGGAGAGGGTGCAGAGGAGGTTCACCAGGATGTTGCCTGGTATGGAGGGCGCTAGCTATGAAGAGAAGTTGAGCAGATTAGGATTATTTTCATTAGAAAGACGGAGGTTGAGGGGGGACCCGATTGAGGTGTACAAAATCATGAGAGGTATAGACAGGGTGGATAGCAAGAAGCTTTTTCCCAGAGTGGGGGATTCAATTACTAGGGGTCACAAGTTCAAAGTGAGAGGGGAAAAGTTTAGGGGGGATATGCGTGGAAAGTTCTTTACGCAGAGGGTGGTGGGTGCCTGGAACGCGTTGCCAGCGGAGGTGGTAGACGCGGGCACGATAGCGTCTTTTAAGATGTATCTAGACAGATACATGAATGGGCAGGAAGCAAAGAGATACAGACCCTTAGAAAATAGGCGACATGTTTAGATAGAGGATCTGGATCGGCGCAGGCTTGGAGGGCCGAAGGGCCTGTTCCTGTGCTGTAATTTTCTTTGTTCTTTGTTGTCTGATAGCCTCAATGTTCATTCCACTCTAATGCAAAGCAAGGGCCATAGTCTTTTCAGCATAGAGACTCATTTTTGTGGGTCCTACAAGCCGCAATGTCTCCAAATGTGTCAGTCCGAGTCTATTGTCTTCTATCAATCACAGGTCTCAGTTTGTGATCTGCAGACAGGAGGGGAGGAAGAGTGCCAATTTTTAAAAATTCATTCATGGGATGTGGGCGTCGCTGGCCAGGCCAGCATTTATTGCCCATCCCTAATTGCCCTTGAGAAGGTGGTGGTGAGCTGCCTTCTTGAACCACTGCAGTCCATGTGGGGTAGGTACACCCACAGTGCTGTTAGGAAGGGAGTTCCAGGATTTTGACCCAGCGACAGTGAAGGAACTGTGATATAGTTCCAAGTCAGGATGGTGTGTGACTTGGAGGGGAACTTGCAGGTGGTGGTGTTCCCATGTATGTGCTGCCCTTGTCCTTCTAGTTGGTAGAGGTTGCGGGTTTGGAAGGTGCTGTCTAAGGAGCCTTGGTGCATTGCTGCAGTACATCTTGTAGATGGTACACACTGCTGCCACTATGCGTCGGTGGTGGAGGGAGTGAATGTTTGTGGATGGGGTGTCAATCAAGTGGGCTGCTTTGTCCTGGATGGTGTTGAGCTTCTTGAGTGTTGTTGGAGCTGCACCCATCCAGGCAAGTGGAGAGTATTCCATCACACTCCTGACTTGTGCCTTGTAGATGGTGGACAGGCTTTGGGGAGTCAGGAGGTGAGTTACTTGCCTCAGGATTCCTAACCTCTGACCTGCTCTTGTAGCCATGGTATTTATATGGCTACTCCAGTTCAGTTTCTGGTCAATGGTAGCCCCTAGGATGTTGATAGTGGGGGATTCAGCGATGGTAATGCTGTTGAATGCCAAGGGGAGATGGTTAGATTCTCTCTTGTTGGAGGTGGTCATTGCCTGGCACTTGTGTGGCACGAATGTTACTTGCCACTTATCAGCCCAAGCCTGGATATTGTCCAGGTCTTGCTGCATTTCCAGGAGTATAACGTGAATCTAAAAGTACTTTACAACACTGTTGCTGGTGAAGTTTACTGGAAGTCAGCAAAGAGATTTTTATTACATGTTTTGAAGCAACAGAAGATGTCAATGGAATGTGATGGTGCCAAGCATACTTTTCCTTTCTGGGTGCCTCTACAATGGAAGTCAATGGTCTGAGTTTTGAGATACCCACCTGTAGATCCAAGAGTCTTGCACTGGTCACTTTACATATAAACATAGCTTGTAAATTAAGAGAATTGATATTATTATTACTTGCAGTGATGTTATAGTACAAATGCTTTAAACATACATAAACTAAATTCCTCTCTCTACTGCTTTAATGGAAGTGCTAGCCCACTTAACATTAACATTGACTACAATAACTTCCAGTCTACAATTATTATAAGTAGCAAGGGATACTCCACCTGTATTCCAACAGAAGAACATCTGTTTTTCCTCAAAACATCCCTTTTTGATTCCTCTGCTGGCAGGATTCCCATGTCATTTACTGGTGTGCTGTCAATGTGCTGTTGACTGTTAGAAGGCCCATGAATCTGTGCATTTGCAGCTTCAATAGCAGCATTTAAGGCTTTGACACTGTCCAAACTTTCTGTAGAGTTACTTAGCCCTGACTGGCTGTTTAGATCACCCCTCTGGGTGTGGCCATCCAAATATGCATCTTGAGCAGATTCTGTGCTGCTCTGGGCAGTGATCGAGATGAATGGTTTAATTGTGGTCCGTGGTGGAACTGGAGGAGGATTCTTCTTATATGTAGTAATACATGATGACACTGGTTAGATAGACAAAAACAAAATGTCAAATATTTCTTCCAAGCTCCAGATATTGGATGCACTATAAAACTCATAACCAGTTTTAGTATTTAACTTCCAAATTTTAAAGTAACTGTGATAAATTTAAAAGCACTTACTGTCTTTATCAAAAAGTGTAAGTGAAAAAAAAAGTCTTGTCAAACTATGCCATGAAGCATTGTCATGTCACTCACATATGCTATAACCATGACAAAAATGATGAACAGCTCTTCGTCCTCCCCTGATAAAAACTTATCGCCAAAACACTTCACACAATTATAGCTAAAATTGTTTCAGATAATTCTCTTTACCTATAGTTCAAACAGAATACATTAGCTTGCAAGTAAGCTCTCTTCCATAATAAGAAAGCTAAAATAATTACTTGGATTAATTTGCAAAATTTTAAGCTCCATCTTAAACATCTTAAGCTCCAACCTCAAACCTAAAACTCAACAACAGGCAGAAACAGAACCACACATGATGTCACAATGTGCAGCATGGTGCTGTGCACCAGTAAAGTTCCACTGAAAATCACTTAAAAAGCTGTGCATAAAGGTGTATTACATTAAAATTTAATTCTGTGAGCTGCAGGTGCCAAGTGAGCATCCCACTTTAGCTTTAAGTTTTTAGGCTGCATGTAGACCAGGTTTTTCATAGAGCAATCCAATCTTGCAGTGGAGGCCTCAAACAGTTGTTAGGCTCCTTATTTGCATATACAACAGGCCTAATGCCTGTTTCAGGCATGGGCACTGCCCCCCAACTTTTTGGTCTTTACCAATAAGACAAGCGATGCATTTCCAACTCGTAATGAAAGCATGCACTACCTACGCACCATACTGAAATCTTAGGAGACCGTTTAGTGACTGAATATCTAGGCCGCTCTCTTTTGAATCAGACAAAACTGAGGGCTCATCTCCTGGTTCAGGTGGATGTAAAATGTTTGCTTGGCATTATTTGTATATCAAACAATTCCCCTGATGTCCTAACCGAATTTCCATCCTCAGTCAGAAACAGATCATCTCATTTTCTCTTTGTGGACCATGCTGTGTCCAAATTGGCTGATGTACCTACGTATATAAGTGACTATGAGATGCTTTAGGATATCTTATAACTGAAAATTCTTTCTTTTATTTATGATCGGTGGGGGAAAGGGCGCTGCTGCGGATATGACAAAAAAAGCTCCACTAAGTTTATTAAGATCACCGGTGTTAAAATGCCTCGATTCCCCTATACACAATGATTCTGAACAATGTACAAAATTTGAAAATCATAAATTTAGGATATTCATCAATGGTTTTGCTGAGTTTATCAATGAATAACCAAGCCTTATAGATGACGAGGCCGCAAGTTTAATCCTTGATTTGCGCCGATTTAACTGATCTTAAATTGGACAATGGGCAGTACAACTGACTTCATCACCTCTGGACTAGGTGGGAAAACTGGGTATGGTCCGTATTCTTGATCACTATCCTGCAACCCCTCCTTTTTTTTAATTCATTCACGGGATGTAAGCATCTCTGGAAAGGCTAGTATTTGTTATCCATCCATAATTGCCCTTGAGAAGGTGGTGGTGAGCGCCTTCTTGAACAGCTGCATGTGGTGTAGCTAGTCCACCAGTGCTGTTAAGGGAGGGAGTTCCAGGATTTTGACCCAGTGACGATGAAGGAACGGTGATATTGTTACAAGTCAGAATGGTTTGTGACTTGGAGAGGAACTTGCAGGTGGTGGTGTTCCTGTGCATCTGCTGCCCTTGTTCTTCTAGGTGGTAGAGGTCGTGGGTTTGGAAGGTGCTATCAACAAAGGCTTGGTGAGTTGCTGCAGTGCATCTTGCCTATGGTACACACTGCAACCATGGTGCGCCGGTGGTGGAGGAGTTAATGTTTAAGGTGGTGGATGGGGTGCTAATCAAGTGGGCTGATTTGTCCTGGATGGTACTGATCTGCTTGAATGTTGTTGGAGTTGCAATCATCTGCACAAATGCAGAGTATTCCATCACATTTCTGATTTTTGCCTTGTAAATGGTGGATAGGCTTTGGGGAGTCAGCAGGTGAGTTACTTGTTGTAGAATTCCCAGCCTGTGACCTGTCTTGTAACCACAGTATTTATATGGCTGGTCCAGTTAAATTTTTGGTCAATGGTAAGCCCCAGGATATTAATGGTGAGAGATTCAGTGATGGTAATGCTGTGGAACATTAAGCAGATATGGTTAGATTCTCTCTTGTTGGAAATGGTCATTGCAAAGCACTTGTGTGGTATGAATGTTGCTTGCCACTTAGCTTGCCCAGGTCTTGGTGCATGTGGGTATGGACTGCTTCAGCAACTGAGGAGTTGTGAATGGTGCTAAAAATTGTGCAATCATCAGGGAACATCCCCACTTCTGATCTTATGATGGAGGGAAGGCCATTGATGAAGCAGCTGAAGATGGTTGGGCCCAGGACATTACCCTGAGAAACACCTACAGGGATGTCCTGGGACTGACATGAGTGACTTCCAACAACCATAACCATCTTCCATTGTGTTAGGTATGACTCCAACTAGTCGAGCGTTTTCTCTTGATTCCTATTGATTTTAATTTTGCTAGGGCTCCTTGAGTCAATGCTGTATTGATGTCAATGGAAGCCACTCTCACCTCTTGAATTCAGCTCTTCTTCCATGTTTGGACCAAGTCTTTATTGAGGTCTGAAGCCGTGTCCCTGGCAGAACCCAAAATTAACATTTGTGAGCAGGTTGTTGCTGAGTAAGTGGGGCTTGATAGCACTGCTAACAATGCTTCTCACACTTTGCTGATGTAGACTTATGGGGTGGTAATTGGCTGGATTGGATTTGTCCTGCTTTTTGTGGACAGGACATACTTGGGCAATTTTCTACATTGTCGGGTAAAACATTGGCTGGTCTGCAGCACAGCCAGAATGTTGTCAGGTCCCACAGCCTTTGCAGTATCCAGTGTCTTCAGCCATTTCTTGCTATCACGTGGAGTGGATTGAATTGGCTGAAGAAAGGCATCTGTGATGCTGGGAGGGGTCACAGGAGGGAGCTGAGATGGATCACCCACTTGGCACTTCTGGCTCAAGATGTTTACAAATGCTTCAGCCTTGCTTTTTGCACTGAGGTGTTGGGCTCTGCCATCATTGAGGATGGGAATGTTCGTGGAGTCTCCTCCTCTCATCAGTTGTTTTATTGTCCACCACCATTCACGACTGCATGTGGCAGGACTGCAGTGCTTTGATCTGATCCGTTGGTTGTGGAATCGCTTAGCTCTGTCTATAGCATGCTGCTGCTGCTTTGCATGCATGGAGTCCTGTGTTGTAGCTTCACCAGGTTGGCAGTTCATTTTTAGGTATGCCTGGTGCTGTTCCTGGCATGCTCTCCTGCACTCCTGATTGATCCTCTGGCTTGATGGTAATGGTAGAATGAAGGATATGCCATGCCATGAGGTTACAGATTGTGGTTGAATACAATTCTGCTGCTGCTGATGGCCCACAGTGCCTCATGGATGCTCAGTTTTGAACTGTTAGATCTGTTCTGAATCTTTCCCATTTAGCATAGTGAAGTCCTCGAGGCGGCCAACATCCCCAGCATATACACCCTACTGAGCCAGCGGCGCTTGAGATGGCTTGGCCATGTGAGCCGCATGGAAGATGGCAGGATCCCCAAGGACACATTGTACAGCGAGCTCGTCACTGGTATCAGACCCACCGGCCGCCCATGTCTCCACTTTAAAGATGTCTGCAAACGTGACATGAAGTCCTGTGACATTGATCACAATTCGTGGGAGTCAGTTGCCAGCGATCGCCAGAGCTGGCGGGCAGCCATAAAGGCGGGGCTAAAATGTGGCGAGTCGAAGAGACTTAGCAGTTGGCAGGAAAAAAGACAGAAGCGCAAGGGGAGAGCCAACAGTGTAACAGCCCCAACAACCAATTTTATCTGTAGCACCTGTGGAAGAGTCTGCCACTCTAGAATTGTCCTTTATAGCCACTCCAGGCGCTGCTTCACAATCCACTGACCACCTCCAGGCGCTGACCCATTGTCTCTTGAGACAAGGAGGCCACACAAAACGATGGGGGGTATTCTCAGTGTGAAGACGGGACCACGTCTCCACTAGGACTCTACAGTGGTTACTCCTATCAATACTGTCATGGACAAATGCATCTGCGACAGGTAGATTGGTGAGGACGAGGTCAAGTAGGTTTCTCCCACCACCTGCTACAGACCCAGTCTAGCAGCTATGTCCTTTAGGACTCGGTCAGCTGTGGTACTACTGAGCCACTCCTGGTGATCGACATTGAAGTCCCCCATTCAGAGTACATTCTGTGCCTTTGCTACTCTCAGTGCTTCTTCCAAGTGGTATTCAGCACGAAGGAGTACTGATTCAGCAGCGTAGGGAGGGCAGTAGGTAGTTTCCTTGCCCATGTTTGGGATGCCATGAGACTTCATTGGGTCCGGAGTCAATGATGAAAAGTCCCAAGGGCCACTCTCTCCTGACTGTATACCACTGTGTCGCTTCCTCTGGCAGTCTGTGCCCACATGAAACAAGACCTGGACAACATTCAGGCTTGGGCTTATAAGTAACAATTAACATTTGCACCACAAGTGCCAGGCAATGATCATCTCCAACAGGGATGGTGATGTATACGTTTGCGATATTGGCTGTAAGGTATGCTTCAGAGAGTCAGGTTGTTGCTTGGCTAGTTTGTGAGGCAGCTCTCCAAATTTTGGCACAATTCCCCAGGTGTTACTTCCATAGCCTTGATCAATGCAGCATAGTCCATCCGGTTTTATTCTTCTTGAGCTTTTCTGCAGCTGTTTGATACAACTGGGTGCCTTGCTGGACCATTTCAGAGGGCAGTTAAGAGTTAACCACATTGCTGTAGGCCAGCTTGGATAAGGATAGCAGATTTCCTTCCCTAAAGGTCATTAGTGAACCAGATGGGTTTTTCCTGACAAACCAGTAGGTTCATGGTCACCATTACTGAGACTCGATTTTTAAAATTCCAGATATTCTGAATTATTGAATTTAAATTCCATCTGCTGCCATGGTGGGATTTGTACTCATGGCTCCGGAGCATTAGCCCAGGCTTCTCGATTCCTAATCCAGTAACATCATCACTATGCTACCATTCCCAAGGAAGTGTATGATTGTGAACAGGATTAGGTTTGCTGCGCTGTTTCCCGTGGTTAATTAGCCTTGATATTGGGATATTGGCTGTAAGGTATGCTTCAGAGAGTCAGGTTGTTGCTTGACTAGTTTGTGAGGCAGCTCTCCAAATTTTGGCACAATTCCCCAGGTGTTACTTCCATAGCTCTCTAGGCTTATGTGACCACTTGAACGAGATATCAAAGGATGAACATTTGTTATGGAGCTATACCTCAACAAGGACGCAAAACTTTCAGGAAAGGAATGCGAAAAAAATACTGTCAGGAAAGAGAAGAAATTAAAGCAAAAAAAAGCAAAATATTGCAGATGCTGGAAATTTGAAATAAAAACAAAGTGCTGGAAATACTCAGTAGGTCTGGCAGCATCTGTGGAGAGAGAAATAGAGTTAACGTTTCAGGTCTGTGACCTTTCATCAGAGAAAAAAAATATCAATCCTGACTACCACTATATTTCTCTAGTGTTACGAACAGAGGGGAGATGATGTGGATGACTTCCACTTTTCACCTCTCAACTAACCATAGACAGTGTTTTAAAACAAAATTGTTTTAGTCCCTGAGTGTTTCAGAGGTCAAATAAACAGTCAAACGATAGGTTTTCATGTAGGATTAAAAGAAAGATAAATTATTTACTAAACAATATCCAAAAAATATTGCAACCTCACCCACTCTCACACTTGCACACACACAAAAAGAGATAGCGATTATAGGATAGCATGCATTTAAGTCTGATTGTTGTGAAAAGAGTTCACTTTTAAACCTTCTTGGTTTTCCGGGAGGGAATTTTGAACAGCAGTGCAGGCCTGGTGTTCCTTTTCTTGGTTTACTGAAGCATTGAAGGCTCCTCTGATTAAGATTCAGTCAAAGTCAATCGTGAGAAGCCTGTTATGATTTTTCAGGTGAGGTCTTTTCAAAATCACCTTTCAGTGTCTCCGCCTCTGTGGTCTAAAGATGTTGCAGGCAGGGTCTTCTTCTTGGCTGGAATGAATCTTCTGCTTCCTGGCTGTCTGGCTTTCTGATCTGGCTTTCAGAGAAGTCTCTTTTTTTAAGAAAATATCTTATCAGGATTGGTTTTGGTCAGATGACAATAGATGCCCTCCCCTAGTGTGTTCATACAATGTCTTTGAACGTGGGGCCATTGTTACACAACGGAGTTTGAATGTGGCTTAACTTGATAAAGTGGTATGTACTACCTATTTTCTTGGCTTTGAATCTGGAGTCTTCCTGTCTATGAAGGCCTTTGTCAACCCATTTCTTGGAGATAGGAGCCATTAGCATTGAATGGGCTGTTTAGTATTTAATGTGCCTTCCCCAGGACTAGTCCAGATGTGATGATGGGTTTAATCTCCAACAGTCCCTCTGCATATTTGCAGAGGTAGCCTGACCTCTTACTCCATCTTGTCTGCAGCAAGATTGTGTCCATTTTTTGGAGTTTAGTTCATCAGTTCATTTTTTCAGTTCATAATTGGCCCTGTTCACTTTAGTTCATAACTGTCCCTTTGTGAGCATGACACTATTTATAAGACAAATTAGGTTACTTCATATAAATACTTCCAGTTACATTGTGCCTTATCGAATGCCTTCTGGAAATCTAAATACACTATATCTACTCTGCTTGTTATATCCTCAAAGAACTCTAGCAAATTTCCCTTTCACAAAACCATGTTGACTCTGTTTGATTGTGTTAAGCTTTTCTAAATGTCCTGCTATTTCTTCCTTAATAATGGACTCAGATGGGAAGGAATTTTCTGACATTAGTCCCTAACGAAACAGCGGTACCATTAATGGGTCGGGAATCCACTGAACTCTTTAGCAGCTTTGCCAAGGCGTTTTAACTTCCCACTTCCGGGTTCCCCAACCAATCAGGGAAGGTGGGTGGGATGACGCATCGATTACGTCAAAGGAAGGATTTCTAATTAAAGGGAGCCTGGCATGGGATAGAATGGCTCAACTGACATGGATTTTTGAGGCCGCACCAACCAGAGGAATGGAGAGGGGACCTGGGAAGGCTGCTGCCCGGATCTCTCACTCTTACTGCTGTGGGATCTGAGGGGTTGCAGTGAGGTAAGATCTCCCAAGGATGGGAGGAAGAGGACAACCTCTCCAACCAAGCAAGCATGGATGGAAGTAGCTGTGGAAGTCAGCAGCAGAAGTGTGGTTCCTCTAACCTGGATATAGTGCACCAAAAGGATCCAGGATCTCAGGAGGGCAAGAAAGGTGAGTGGCGTAACACTTTCAGGTGCCAAGCCCCACACTCTTACTTTCCTAGCATTCTCTGCACAGCATGTCTCAGGGCAACATACTTTGCAGCTGCACTCATTTCTTTCTCTCCAGGCACTTCACATCCCCATCTGAGCAGCTAACACTCACACTCACCCTCGTCAATTGGTCTCTTGCGCCCATGCCTCACAGTCACCCTCCACAAATGTTGTCCTTCCCTCTTCGCCACACAAACCACTGCTAACACTCATAACTCTCTGTTTTCTGTTCTTGCAGGAGAAGACAGTACACAATCTCAGGACGGGCAGAGACCCAGGGGTGGGAGCAGTTAGCCCTCCGGTGACGGGCACCTTGACAGTCACTGGCAATGTATGTCCACCGGGCCCACTGGGAAGGAAGTCTTGTTCCAGGAGGCTGCAAATATCAGCATTCACTTGCTGTGAAAACCTGGGCCTCCTGAGGCACTTGTTCTCAGGCATGTCTAGAGAGCTGATCCTCTGTGTTGGGATCTTGCCTCCTTGGAGTTGGATCTCTGTGTCCATCCCCTCTGTCCTATGGAGGAGCATGTGGCTGAGGAGAAGGCAGCTGGTGCTGTTTGTGGTGTTCGTCCTGCTGCTGCTGGTGCTGGTGCTCCTCTTGTTCTCTGTCAGAGGTGCAGTGTGGAGCTGCATAAGCTACTCTCATGCTGTGGTGAAGGCTGGTAGCTGGGAAGTGCAGCTGAAGGTGAGTGAAGTAGAAGACAAGTGAACTGACTTCCACGAAGTTGGTAATCACCTGTCAAATACTGAAAGCACACTGAGAAAGAGTGCTGTAAGCACCAGCTCTCACCTGACCATGGCTGTCGTCCTTCAGTTTCACTGATTAAAGGTTTCCCAGCCTGTCTATTTCACTGAAATAGCACTCCCGCTGTGCACTCGCTTCAATGACCCTGGAGAGTTCTGCACAGCTTAGGAAATAGGCCCACTGCCTGTTAAATCCAGAATCTCTTATTAAAACAGAACTTAATTGCTTATTAGAATATTTAAATCTCTTAACTGATGGCTGCATAGGGGTTCCCTGCTCACCTTCAAACCCACCCAGGTGAAAGCCTGCAGAGGGCAGGATGTTGTTGACATCACTTTGCGGGATTTAACTCCCCGCATGCACCCAACCCGTCTCCCCTTGTCTGGGAAAACTCTCCCCATGGACTCAATTTACTATCTCATTGTAAAAACAGATTCAGCAAAAATACAGCACTCCCTCAGTACTGTGCTAAATGTCAACCGAGATTATGTAATCAGGTTCATAGTGGGGCTTGACCCTCAAACCTCTGACTCTCAGGTGAGTCCTACCACTGAACCAAGTTGACATATATAATATGAATTATGTAACCTTTCATCAGAACCTGAAACGTTAACTCTGCTTCTCTCTCCACAGATGCTGCCTGACCTGCTGAGTATTTCCAGGACTTTCTGTTTTTATTTCAGATTTCTAGCATCTGCAATATTTTGCTTTCATTATATATAATATGAAACCGGATAGTTTTTAAAAAATGAATCGAGTTTCTTTCTTATGAACTTAATAATATAAGGAAGTCCATTACGTCTTGATATTCAAGAAATGCTGGAACCACTCAGCAGGTCTGGCAGCATCTGTGGAAAGAGAAGCAGAGTTAACGTTTCGGGTCAGTGACCCTTCTTCGGAAACGTTAACTCTGCTTCTCTTTCCACAGATGCTGCCAGACCTGCTGAGTGGTTCCAGCATTTCTTGTTTTTATTTCAGATTTCCAGCATCTGCAGTATTTTGCTTTTATTTACGTCTTGATATTCCACAAGTTGTCAACTGCTTAATAAACAATTGCATGAAATAGTCAGCATACTTATGCAAAGGAATCTTTACTGTGAACTCTGTTGTGGAAAATTTGTTGGAAATTTTAACTCCCGAGTGGTGGGCCAGTGCAACAGGCGAGAGGTTCAGTCTATTTTAGTGGCTGAGCCTCTTTAACATAGAAGTTGTGAGCTACCCACCCAAAATGGGCGTTCAGAGGCTACCCAGCTGCCACTCAGTTAATTAGTCGGGAGCTCAGGAATGTATATCACAAACGCAGAGGGATGGGAATGAGGTGAGGAGTAGCTGGGAAGCGGGTACACCTGCTGTTCATGGCCACACAAAGATAATTTTTACACCTACTTGTGAAAATCTCTGCTTTGGGTCTGACAGGTTTTATTGAATAGGGCATGGGTGACAGTTGTCTGCCCAGTAGGCCATTAAATTGCCATTGGGACCCTATGTGTATCGCAGGATCTGACTTAAGTATACTCATGAGGTTCCAGCTGGATGAAAGGAGTCATAATTCCCTCTTAACTGTCAGTGAACCTGTTTGCACAGTTCCACTTTGATTTCCACAATATAATATGGGCTAATTTGCATATGAACATGCAGAGATTTTGTTTGCACAACTGCAGAGTCTACCAGCACTCTCAAGCGATATTGCTTGGCAGATCTGTAGGACACTGTTACACTACCATGGAAGTTCTAGGTAAATGTCCCATTTATTTTACCACACCACAGGTGGAAAATTCAGCAGCTGTTCACAAGGCAGCCATTTTAGATTTCCAAGTGCAGCCAACTGCAGGAGAATTGCATATTTGCTGTCAGCTGCACCATAGGAATTTAAAGAATCCGTAGACGATAATTTTCAGTCAATGCAATGTGAAATAGTGAAGTAGTTTATTGCTGTCTTTACATAAGCAACTCCACTCGAATTGTACAGGAAAAGGGCAGATATTTTTCCAGAGTTAGCATGCACAAATTATCTAAAGTACAAACTTTACAACAGACATAAAATTCTTAATTTTAACTTGTGGCATATACAGGGCTGGGGGGTGGGGGAGGGAGGGAGGTGGGGGTGTGGTAGGAGTTCCCCCCCTCCACCCCCAACATGCCCCATGGATAGTTCAGTGTAAGGCCTAGGTCATTTTAACTCATAGGCCTCATTTAAATGCTGCAGCTCTGTCTCCCCCCAGAACTGGCAAGAGGGATGCTAGGCTGGGCAGGCTGGAATGGAAATTGGGTCAGGAGCCTGAGGATGCCAGGAACCCTAGGGATTTTGGTAAAATGGGGCTGCGGCACCAATGATGTCATTCGGCCTTGGCTTTTGCACGTAAAGTAAGCCCACCCCGCTATCTTAAACCCCCCACTCGCAAAATTCCCACAATCCCGCCATTTGGGCGGGACAAAAATGGCACTACAGATACTGACTTGTGACTTAAGGGACTCTATCCACTTGCTGAAAATTAGAAGCATACCTGATCATGCTGGCCACACACAGACAGGGCTGTGTGTTACTCAATAAAACACATAATGCCTCAATTCGTTTCTTGGTCCCAGAGCTAGATTGAACAGCTGCAGCCCGAGACAAGTTGTTACAGGTCTTTGTATTGTGTGAGCTGTTACTCCCTTCAGATAAGCTCAGACATACAAGCAACAAGTCAGTAAACCACCCCAGGCTTTTTATAACTAGAAACCATGTGGGCTGCCACGCCCTGTTCAAAACAAACCAGCACACTTACAAAACTGTCAAATTCCCCTCATTCCCAGTGACAGCTAATTCTGGTGTGTGTCTTGTGTACATATGTGTGTATATATATATATATATATATATAGAAATATATAAAACATGTAAAAAAAAAAGTAAATCTTTCTGCATTCCTCACTGGAAAAATAACTTGATCTCAATTAATTTCAGTTGGTTTGAAATCAATGGTGCATTTCCCGTCCCCCATCTAAAACAAAACATGAATAAAACCTCATTGTTTCTAATGGTCTGATCTTGGCAATACTGCTCTTAGGCAGGTTTACAAAGTGTTCCTTAATATTTATTATCAAATGGCTTGGAACAGCAGTTCCCTTAAATTACAGTCCTATTGATGTGGCTTAATTTCTACTCATTTTTGGGACAGAGGATTATTTGTGATAACAAACGTTTTTTGCTGCATGGATACATTTTTATTCTCTACTTGAGCCAATGACAGGTGCTAGTATCTAGTCAGTAAGACCAAACAAGCAACAAAAATTAGCCTCACTAGATAATGGGCAAATACACAAACAAGATCCAAGAGATGATTTAGGATCAAGGAGGTTGTTTCTAATCGGTCTCAATTCAGTAATATTGAATATTAGTCACTTTGTTTGTCTTCACATAAATTCATCTGCCTATCAACACTTCCCTTTATGTAAAAAGTATACAGGGCTGAAAATGCACAGCCTGCCTCTTTATACGGAGCAAAAATTGACAAAGAATTAAAAAAGAATTCTCATAAACAATTTTCTTTTCTTTTCAAAGATTGATGTTTCCATAAACTCCTGATTATAGTAATTGAACTACCAAAAAAGTTTCCTGAGGACAACCTGCACTTTGCAAAGTTTACTTGTTTGTTCACTAGACAAAGGCTGGAATAGCAACAGATGGGCCTGGCTATGTTCCAAAGTAACAGAAATGGGTAAGTCAAATCCACGTGGCTTCTGGTTTCACACGAAGCAAGGCTCTAAGGTGATATTGCAGAAGATCTCAATGTTCTGTGCTTTAGTTACAGTCAAGCATCAAGTAACTTGAACTTTGTTTCTCATCCTGTCAAGCTGCTGTGAACTCAAGCAGGATAGTATAACATACGCACAGATATACATGGAGTTTTACTTATTTTGACCTCCAAGTTCTCTTTTAATGTTCCTCCAACAACTGTTAGAAAATTGCCATGGTGATATTGCAGTGCCAGTCCTACTAAACCACACAGTGATACATTTTAACAACAGGGTGCAGCCACAGACACCTGTAACACGGGCGGCGTTTCAAGAATTTGGCTCGGGTTCCTGCTTGTAGCACAGATAGATGTGCAGAATTTGTATCAATGATTTCCCATGGTATGCTCCAGCAGTTAAGAGGAGAAACAGTAAAGCTTTTCATTAGTTTCTGTTTGTTTTCTGCCAGACGCACAAGGCAACTTTGAAACACCAGTGACCCTCAACTTCCAGACAGCCTTGGCGGCAAATACCAAAGTTGACAAATTACACAAGAAAGTATTAGAACTACCACTCCCACTGTTGAGTCACAGAGCATGAAATAACTTTGGGGCAGTAAGTCAGGATTTGTTTTCAAAACCTTCAATAGTCTGCTACCCACATGATCTCAGAATTGCAGCTGGTGAAAAAAAAAATCCTATTCCTGCATTGTCCAGTAGTTTGTAACAGATACCAAGTGGATCAACCATTATGGTGTTGTTTAGCAACCTTGTCATAGAATTTCCCCCTCCCATTTTATAGGCATTTTATCAACTCACTTCACTAATCCGCAAATAGTGTTTGTCAAACAAACATCAAGGGAGCTGCTACTGCTGGAGGACAGGCTTTATAGTTGCCTTTGAAACACATTCATTACTCAAGCATGAGGCAAGTAACAAAAAAAAACAGCTGCATTACAATTAAAATGCCCTTACTAAAGGCAAGGTAAATGCTTAACAAAAGTGTTTCGAGTGTCCTTTGTTTTGACTTATTATAGAAAGTAGTAAAAATTTGCAAATCTTTTTTATAGAGTACACTGACCCACTTTACTTTAAAATGTAAATTTATATGCAACGTGTTGTACAAAGCACTTTTAAGCAAACTGTTGTGAGTCCCATAAACAGTATCACTTACTTTATCTCAGAAAAGACAATTTGTCGTGTCTCACAAGTCAGTAACGTATTGATAGCTTGAGATGACATCACAAACTGCAAGGCTTATCAACACCATCTCAGACATCTCTTATCTTTTAGACTTAGAACTCACTTCAGTCAGCTGTTATTTTATGTGGTGTAAACTTATTACATCCTTTTTTATAGTTTACTAATTTTTCTTTTTGCCACAAGGTGTCATGGCTGACAGCAATTGATGGTTGGCTTTAGAGATGTCATCATTACGTGTAGTAACCCTGTAAACTTAAGTCCTGATTTTAAATCGCGGCATGAGTGTGGCATCCGGTGGGCAGGGTGAGTGGCAAGCTTGCATGACAATGCCATGGTCCCAGAGAGATTTTAACTCCTGGACCTCATTACTATGTTGGATAAGTCTCCTGCCCTAACCCAGCGGAAATCACTAACTGGCTGGCTGGTGGGAGCAGGATTTTGGGCTCCTCCTCAATCATTAGCGTCAGCAATAAGCATTTAGTCCACTGATAGCATCCTCCTTTTATATGCAGGCCCTGTGATGTTCAATCCCCAAGGTTCTGCAGCTGAGGTCAAACACACTTCTGCTTCTCTGCTGCAAAACTCCTGCTCATTCATACATTTTCATTCACCTGCTGCACTCTCCTGAACTGATTGCCTAGATCTCCAGAGGTAGACGTAACTGAGCTGGTGCTTGCTCTGGGTGGAGTGTTTGATCTAAGATGCTGTGAGATGCTGTCCACCTTGGACAGTTAAGGCTGGTCCTTAGAGGTAATCTATAGTAACAGAAGAGTGGCATAAGTGAGAATGTTAGCTGCAATATACCCCATTGAACAGTGTTCACATTGTGAGAGCATTTGTATGAAGACGTAGTGTGTGTATGTGAATGAGTGGGGAATGAATAACTGATTGAAGATGATACTAGCATTCAGCTTTCAGGTGGTTTCTGGATTTTACCTTTGCGCAGTCCCTCAAATGTCTTCAGAACCAGAACGTTCAGCAAGAATTGTTCAAAAGTACTTAAGGCTATAAAATTACATGCTCTTCTGTTCTGTTTTGTTCCTGTCTGTTAAGAATCACCTTGTCTGGAAAGCAGACAAAGAGTGCTGAAATGTTAGGAGCTTGAACAGGGGAGGCAGAGACCCAAGTGTTATGCACCTCGGTTATGTTGTAAGCATGCTTTGTGGACTCACCTTTCCAAAGGCAAATGCAATATAGCTTCCATTTTAAATGACAGTGAAGGTGTGCCCAACTGCAATATGTGCATGTGAAGTTTTGATAAAGCTGTAATGTTTTCTTAGCATGAATCATATAGCCTTGGACATGGTGCAAAACATTAAGAGAGAATAGTGGCACGTGTACTTTGCCAAACTACTTGGTATGAATAAAGATTAGCTTTTACCCTACCTTGATAGAATTCCTAAGGGTTTTAAACTTGTTCCTCTAGTGTTGGCTTATCCTTGGGGTGTTCCAGACTCATATGCCACTTCCTCCCAAGCTGAACGCAATTCTCATAAGAAAGTATCCCTAGAGAGGCATACAGGGAAATTCTCCTCTCCTGCAATTCTTGGAAAAGCATCTCCAATGCAGCATCTATAAAGGGACATATCCTGCAACATTCTGCAGGCGTCTCAGTCATAAATACTCTTTTCTGCAGCAGAACCTTCTGGCCAACAAGAGATACATAGAGACATAGGGCTGAATTTTCCTGGCCCTTTGGAGTTGGGTTCGGAGGTGGGAGGGCTGGCAATACGGCCTGACGTCTCCCCACTGCCATGCCATATTGCCAGCGGTGGGGACCTCAGGGGCTTGGCGGCCCACTGGGCAGCAAATTGAGCCACTTAAGGGCCCAATTAAGGGCCACTTCCTGCCCCCACATTTTACCCGTGTCAGGAGGGCCCGCCACAGTGTGGGTAGACTGCCAGGCAAACCCTGGCAGCTTCCCAGCACTTTCCTGGAGGAGGGCCCCTCCTTGACAAGCACTCCATGACCTACAGAGGGGTATCCCGATGGCAATGGCTACCCCCACCACAATGCATCAGCGATGCACAAGGACGTCATTCCATTCCCTGCCCCGATCACTAGGGCCTGCCTGGCCCCACTTCCTCCCTAAACTTACCTGTTTTTCAATGGTGCCTTGCTATTGAGGTGCCCTCTCCCTGGTGTTGCAGCCTCAGCAGTAGCCTGCGCTAGTGGTGGCACTGCTGAGACTGCTGAGCTGCCAGCCCTCTGATTGTGCCGGCACATCTAGGAAGCAGGCCACCGTCCTCAATTGGATGGCGGCCTGTTGATTGGCTGCCACCAGCAAAATGTCACCCCAGGATCCTGCTGCCTGCCAGAGTGGGGTCGCCTCCCGCTTTCGTCCTGGCGCTGGGACTTCAAGTTCTGCAAAAAATTCAATCCCTCGAGTCACAAAGGCATTATGGCACAGAAGGAGGGGGCCCATCGAGTCCATGTCCTCTCTGTAGAGCAATCCATTCAGTCCTATTCCACCGCTGTATCCCCGAAGCCCTGTAAGTTTATTTCCCTCAAATGCCCATCCAATTTCCTTCTGAAATCATTCATGGTCTCTGCTTCCACCACCCTTGTAGGCAGCAACTTCCAGGTCATTACCACCCGCTGTGTAAAAATGCTCTTCCTCACATCCCCCTGCATCTCTTGCCCACAACCTTAAATCTGTATCCCCTAATCCTTGTACCATCAGCTAATGGGACCAGCTTTTCCTGGTCTACCTGATCTAAACCTGTCATAATCTTGTATACCGCTATCAAATCTTCGCTCAATTTCCTTTTCTCCAAGGAAAATAACCTCAGCTTCTCTAATCTAACCTTGTAGGTAAAATCCCTCATCCCTGGAACCATTCTGGTAAATCTCCTCTGCATCATGTCAAGAACCCTCATATCCTACCTAAAGTGTGGTGACCAGAACTGGATGCAATACTCTAAGTGGCCCAACCAAAGCTTTATAAAGGTTCAGCATAACCTCCCTGCTTTTGAACTCAATACCAGGCCCAGGAAAAAGAGAGAGAACAGTATATATACCTATATATATATATATATACACACACATATCTAATTTCTATTTATATAGTGCCTGTCCTTTCCTCAGAACATCACAAAGTGCTTCATAGCCAGTGAAATACTTTGAAAGTGCAGTTAATATTCCAATGTAGGCAAATATGCACAGCAAGGTCCCTCAAGCAGCAATGAGATAAATGATCAAATAATCTGTTTTTAGTCATTGACTGAGGGATAAATGTTCACCAGGATACATCATCTGCTTTTGTTCAAATCGTGGAATCTTTCATGTCCACTTGAAAGGGCAAACAGGGTCTTAGATTAACACCCCATCCAAAAAATGGCACCATTTACAGTGCAGCACTCACACTCTAGATTATGTATTCAACTCTCTAGAGTAGGGCTTGAACTCACAATATTCTAATTCAGAGATAGAAGAGCTACCAACTGAACCGAGGCAGAAAGGAACTTTTTAAGATAGTGTTATGATACTGTAATTTTGTTTTTCGGGAAGAATGCGGTGTGCCTTTAAGGCTGGAAAAGGAGCCGTACTGCTTTAAGAACCAGCAAGCCTCAGGAGTTACAGAAAGAGCATTTTGCTTGCCATTGGATACAAGCATACGGAGAGGAAACCAACCAGTTTCAAAGAATGCATCCTGGTTACCCGGCAACTAATTCAGAAGTCGAAATAGTTGCTCCTTCTCCAGCGATGAATTTCAACAATTAACAACTTGCGAACACTTTTTTTAAATGAATCATTAAAGCCATTCAGAGACCAAGGATTGGATATACAATTTAGCTTTAGAATTTTTGGGGGATAAAAGATTGTCACAGTCTAACTTCCCTTCCTTCAGTTTAAATTATCAGAGATCTCTGTTTTGGCTTGACTTTTTAGAATTTTGAGAGAGAATAATAAAAAAAAACAGACTACATTCTCTTCCTTCAGTTTAAATGGTCTAAGAGGATGCCTTTCAGGTGCTAACACACAGTTGTCTGTTTTTTTTCCTGTTGGAACAGTCTGTCTCAACTAAAAAGCCAGTTCAAAAGATAATTGCAACATTGTATATCCAGTCCTTGGTCTCTGAATGGCTTTAATGATTCATTAAAAAAAGTGTTCGCAAGTTGTTAATTGTTGAAATTCATCAGTGAAGAAGGAGCAACTATTTCAACTTCTGAATTAGACTATGGACCGTTCTACTGTTGAAGAACATTTTTTTCCCCCATCAGACAGCTGTGAGGACTTCAAGCAACCTTGGACTCTTACGCAGAGCGTAAATCTGCAAAGACTCTATTTTTTTCTATTTTAAATGCTGTTTATATCTTAGTTGTGTTTAAGAATTTAGTTTTCTAATTAAACAGTTAATTTGTTGATTTAAAGACACCTTGTTTGGTTAGCCTCATTTGGGGGTTATTAGATGGTACAATTTGGCTGAGTCTTTCTTTAATTTGGAAAGTTAAAAATTATGTGTTAGGTGATCGGTGGAGGGATGGGATTGAATTAACAGTGCGTTTCTCCCACCACAATCAGAATCGTATATTTTGATTGGGGGCTTTGACCGGAGCAGTAAGGAACTTTTTAAGAGAGGCAATTGAAGGCTTGATTGAAAAGATGTTTTAGAAGGGTTTGGGAGTCGAAAGACAGGAGTGGCTTAGGGAGGGAATTCCAGAGGATAGGCCTGAGACACCTGAAGACTCTGCTACCAACCACTGAACAGTGCCAGAGGGGTGCACAGAAGGCTAGATTCAGCGAATCAGAGAATTGAGAGGGAAGGTGAGGCTGGTAGAGCTTGTGGAGGTAAGGTGGGGTGAGACCATTGAGGAATCTATAGATATGAAAGAATATTTTAAATTCATCATTTTGGGGGAGATTAAGCTAGGGTAGGTCATTGAAAATTGGAGTGATGGGTGAGCAAGACTTAGGGTAGGACCAGATGCCAGCAGTGAAGTTTCAGTCAGACGTGTTAGAGTTTACAAAGGTTGGACGTCAATGAGCAGGGCACCAGAATAGTTAAGTATAAAATTGGGCTGGGATTTTACAAGGAGGTGATGGCCCTGCCTACTGGCTGGGAAGCCAAAGACAAGCCCGTCTCCACTGGCCCTGGAAGCCACAACCATATTTTATGGCCCTCAGGCAGTTGTGGCTTCTACCCATCTGAAGCAGGATGTCCCACCTCCAAGAGTTGACGGCCAATCAGAGGGCTGGCAGCTCTTCAGTCCCAGCAGTGCCATGGGGAGGGTGGGGTGGGCGTTCCAGCAGGGCGGCTCATGCTGCTGGGAGCCCTCTGTGGTGTACAGGTGCCCAGTCAGGAGAGCATCCCAGAGCCCACAAGGCCACCAGGTTTAATTGGCCAGCCTCCCTAAGTGGCAAAGTGCCTATCTGCTGCTGGTAAAATACCAGTAACGGTGGGAAGAGAACCTTTAAGTGGCCATTAATTGGCTTCTTAAGGGCCTCAATTGGCCTAAGGGTGGAGGGGTTGGGGGGGGTGGGGGTTGGTGGTGGTGGCTGCCTGCCACCTCCCCCGCTACTGGTAAAATACCAGCGGGGGTGAGTAGCTGACAGGCATGGTACCCCCTGCCATCCTAACTGATTTTACGCCTCCTGCCAACTAGCCTGCTCTGTGGGGGGGTGGGGAGTGGGGGAGGGGTTGTAAAATTCGCCCATGGTACGGTTTTCTGACCTGTGGGTCTAATGCACTTTCCCTTGATGTGTTAATTGCATCTCTGTCTTCTCTTTTTCTCATTTTCTTTCTCTCTAAACTTCTACAAGACAAATTGGTAGAATTTCTGTTAAATTATGATATGCAACCAGTCAGTTTGCCATCTTGGTGTCACGTTTGACCCCGAGATAGAACCATAAACGTTTTCAGCACAGAAGCAGGCCATTTGGTCCATCGTTTCTACACCATGCAATAAGTAGTCATCCAGCCTAATCCCGCTCTCCAGCTCTTGGTTTGTAGCTTGTATATTACGACACTTCAGGTGCATATCCAAGTACTTTTCATATGTTGAGTGTTTCTGCCTCCACCACCCTTTCAGGCAGTGACTTCCAGACCCCCACCACCCTCTGGCTGAAATAATTTCCCCTTGAAATCTCTTAACTCTTACCCTAAATCTATGTTCCCTGGTTATGGACCCCTCAACGATGGGGAATAGGGCCTCCCCTCTTTCTAGACCTCTCATAATTTTATATACTTCAATCAGATCTCCCCTCAGCCTCCTCGGTTCCAAAGAAAACAACCCTAGTTTATCCAATCTTCCTCATAACCAAAATTCTCCAGTTTGGTAACATACTCATAAATCTCCTCTGCACCCTCTCTAGTGCAATCGCATCTTTCCTATACTGCAGTGACCAGAAGTGCAAGCAGTACTCCAGCTGTGGCCTAACTTGTGTTTTATACAGTTTCAGCATAACCTTCCAGCTCTTCTATTCTATGCCTCAGCTAATAAAGGCAAGTATCTCATATAGGATCCTGAGGGATCTTGCCAGGGTGGATGTGGAAAGGATGTTGCCCCTTGTGGGAGAATATGCCTTCTTGACCACCTTACGAACATACAAACATACCTTTCACCCCCTTGCTTATCAAGAATCTATCTAACTCTGCCCTAAATATATTTAAAGACTCTGCTTCCCCTGCCTTTTGTGGAAGAGAGTTCCAAAGGCTCACGACCTTCTGAGAGAAAACATTTCTCCTCATCTCTGTCTTAAATAGGTGACCCCTTATTTTTAAATAGTGACCCCCAGTTCAAGATTCTCCCACAAGGGACAACATACTTTCCACATCCACCTTGTCAAGATCCCTCATGATCCTACATGTTTCAAAGAGCCAAAATTGGCTCAGAGGCATATATATGTTTCATATCTACCTACCCAGCCACCTTCAGGGATCTGTGGACATGCACAGCAAGGTCCCTCTGTTCCTCCAAACTTCTCAGTACCCTACCATTTATTATGTATTCTCGTTCCTTGTTAGCCTTCCCAAAATGCATTACCTCACCCTGCTCCGGATTGAACTCCATTTGCCACTATTCCGCCCACCTGCCTAGTCCATTGATATCTTCCTGCAGTCTAGCCCCCTCTTCTTCATTATCAAACACACGGTCAATTTTTGTATCGAATCACAGATTCACAGAATTATTACAGCACAGAAGGCGACCATTTGACTCATCATGTCTGCACCGGCTCTCCGAACAGCTAATTCACATAGTGCCATTCCCCCACCTTCTCCCTGTAACCCTGCACATTCTTCCTTTTCATATAACAGTCTAATTCCCTTTTGAATGCTTCAATTGAACCTGCCTCCACTACACTCTCAGGCAGTGCATTCCAGACCTTAACCACTCGCTGCATGAAAAAGCTTTTCCCTCATGTCACTTTTGCTTCTCTTGCCAATTACTTTAAATCTGTGCCCTCTCGTTCTCGATCCTTTCATGAGTGTGAAGTTTCTCCCTATCTACTCTATCCAGACCCCTCATGATTTTGAATACCTCCATCAAATCACTGCTCTGCCTTCTCTTCTCCAAGGAAAACAGTCCCAAATTCTCCAATCTATCTTCATAACTGAAGTTCTTCATCCCTGAAACCATTCTCGTGAATCTTTTCTGTACTCTTTCCAGTGCTTTCACAGCTTTCCTAAAGTGTGGCGCCCAGAACGGGATGCAATACTCCAGCTGAGGCCAAATTAGTGTCTTATACAAGTTCAACATAACTTCCTTGCTTTTTTACTCTATGCCACTATTAATAAAGCCCAGGATACTGTATGCTTTATTAATTGCTCTCTCAATCTGTCCTGCCACCTTCAATGACTTATGCACATATACACCTAGGTCCCTCTGCTCCTGCACCCCCTTTAGAATTGCATCCTTTATCTTACATTGACTCTCCATATTCTTCCTACCAAAATTAATCACTTCACATTTCTCCACATTGAACTTCATCTGCCACTTGACCACCCATTCCACCAAATTGTCTATGTCTTTTTGAAGTTCTCTCTATCCTCCTCACAGTTCACAATGCTTCCAAGTTTTGTATCATCTGCCAGTCCGCAAACGTCTTAATCATACCCGCTGCATTCAAGTCCAAATATAAACCACAAAAAGAAAGGGACCTAGTACTGAAACCAGAGGAAACAGCCTTCCAGTCACAAAAACACCCATCGACCATTACTCTTTGCTCTCTGACTCTGAGCCAATTTTGGCTCTTTGCCTTGGATCTCATTGCTTTTTACTTTCATAACCAGTCTGCCATGTGGGACCTTATCAAAAGCCTTGCTAAAATTCATATAGACTACATAAAATGTATTACTCTCCTGACCCTCCTTATTACTACCTCAAAAAATTCAATCATGTTAGACAGACCCTCACTATCTCTTCCTTGAATGCCTCCCACTGATTTAGCACTGATTTACCTTCAAGTAGCTGTTTCCAATTCACTTTAGCTAAATCACATCGGAGCTTAGTAAAATTAGCTGCCCCAGTTGAGAACTTTTATTCCTGATCTGTCTTTGCCCTTTACCATAAATTTCCTAAATCTAACAGAATTAAGATTACTTCCACCAATGTGTTCCCCAACTGATACCCCTTCCACTGCCCAGCTTCATTCCCTAAAACGAAGTCCAGAACCACCCTCTCTGTTAGGCGGGGACGACGCAGGAAAACGGAGCTGGGTGGGGGGGGGGCGGGTGGTGACGTGACAGCAGGCTTTACCGCCAGAATTTTGCATCATCTCCCTGCCGTGATCTCAATCCATTTCAGGCAGGATCACAGAGGAATATCTATCAGATTGGTTTTCAGCAGGCATGAAAACACCACCCCACATCCACCCCCACCACCTCCCCGATATTAGACAATAACGCATGCAGTAAGCAGTATGACAGAAACAAAAACCTGACAACCATCACTGCAGCACTCAAGCAACTCAAGGTGAAAAGTGATGATTAAATGTTATTCAATATGTCCCTTTTGATGGGAAATGCGAAATTCAAAACCTTATTCAGAGCTTTGTTGAGTCAGTACAGTAAATAAGAATCATAGTATAATGTGCCTGATAGCAGCGAGACATAAAGCACCTCAGGAGACAAGATGAAGCAACTTGAGGGTAACTAAATAGCATTTTGAGTTCAGATAAACTGTCTGATAACTGATGAGGAACTTGTCAGTTGCAATCGTCTGGCTGTCAACCAAGCCTGCAGCAGGGCCGCTTCATCTGTGGGAGTACAGGAACAAATCTCAGCTGACAGTCAATGCAATGAATATAAAGAAGTGCTCACTTACACATGAGTCAACAGGTTTTGACAGGAAATGGCATTTGTTTATCTGAACAATGTCATTATAGCTTATTGGTTAAAACAATCAACAACAGTTTCACCTTAGCAGAGATCAAAAGTAAATGTAAATCATAACTAAACATTGTTTACAACGGCAGAGACTGAAGTACGTTTAAATAACATTCCTGCTACACATCTGAATGCTGAAATTCTGATCAAAGACAGAATCCTGGTGGAATTCCTGGACATGGGCCAGAAAATGGGGTGGATCCCATTTCCACCTATATTTTTTAAGTTATTTATTTTCTCGTGGTAGGGAAGGAGGTACATAGGAAAACTTTCTGCCTATTCCCCCACAGGAAGAGCACAAGTCTAAGAGGGTTCCTAGGCTACCCGGGCTGCTACTAGTAAATGATCCCTGAGAAGCTCAAAAGTTCAAAACCTAAGGGCTGAATTTTATAATGGAGATGCCAGTCCCGCAGTTGGGATCAGAAGCGGGCACAAGGCATATCGGGGGCAGGAGCGGCTGGCTGCACGCGATTCAGTGGTAGCCAGCCAATTAAGCTAAATGAGCCATGAACCGTGACCAATTGCGTGGTCGGGACCGGAGGCATAGAGCATGGTGTCAGGTGATGCCTCTGCAGGTGCTGGCCCCATTTTAAAAGGGCTGCCAGCCCTGCATTGAACTCTGCCCTATGAAGGCCTGGGAGAGGAGGAGTTGCTTGCATAAAGTGAGGAGATGTCTGAGATGAGACCCCGGGTAGCCCCACGCTTCCCTGATGCCTCCTTCCAGGTGCCTTTGGAGGCTGTAAGGGAGAGGAGGGTGATATTGTTTCCGAGGGACGTGAGATGGAGACCTGGAACCAAACCAAGCCGACCTGGCTCCAGATCATGGAGGAGGTTAGCAGTCATGGGGTCACTCCACAAACGTGGATACAGTGCCACTAGTGGCTCAGTGACTTCATCCGGGCTGTGAAAGGCAGTACCTTTTAACGTCCTCATCCTTGGGCCTTGCATCTGGCGAAGCAGGACGGTGCTTTGGGAGGAGAGGGATCAACCGCCCCCCCCACCCCCCGTCCCCTCCCCCACCCCACCAGACGTGGGCAATAAGTCATGGGGATGCAAGATGACTGACAGCGGCATGGCAAGGTCCCTGGAAAGGGGACACATGCAGGCGTCGTCTGTGTGCCCCTGTCAGTGGGAGCTGCACTGCCTGCAGCCTGTGCCTTGGGATTGATCTCACCTGGAGACTCATATCTACTTTCCCTCTGTCTGCAGGAGAAGATAGCACATAATTATCGAGAGCAGGCCAGGACCAACAGTGGGCTGCCACTTCTACATGTGTTAATACTGCTGGAGGAGGATGCCATGGAGCTGGCTGGACCACAGGACAGCTGGAGCATGACAGATGGAGAGGGGGCAGGAGCACCTTCCCAGACAGTGAGTAAGGCTGCCTTTGGCCCGAAGGGTGCATCTGCAGCGATGGAGCCACAGGGGAGGCGGTGGCATCGTGGTATTGTCGCTGGACTAGTAACCCAGAGACCCAGGGCATTGCTCTGGGGACAGGGGTTCGAATCCCACCACAGTAGAAGGTGGAATTTGAATTCAGTTAATAAATCTGGAATTTTAAAAAAGCGAGTCTAATGATGGCCATGAAACCATTGTTGATTGTTGTAAAAATCCATCTGGTTCACTAATGTCCTTTACAGAATCACAAAATCACAGAATAATACAGTGCAGAAGAGGCCCTTCGGCCCATCGAGTCTGCACCGATGCATTAAAACACCTGACCTGTCTACCTAATCCCATTTGCCAGCACTTGGCCCATAGCCTTGAATGTTATGACGTGCTAAGTGCTCATCCAGATACTTTTTAAAGGATGTGAGGCAACCTGCCTCTACCACCCTCCCAGGCAGGGCATTCCAGACCATCACCACCCTCTGGGTAAAAAAGTTCTTCCTCAAATCCCCCTTAAACCTCCCGCCCCTCACCTTAAACTTGTGACCCCTCGTAACTGACCCTTCAACTAAGGGGAACAGCTTCTCCCTATCCACCCTGTCCATGCCCCTCATAATCTTGTACACCTTGATCAAGTCACCCCAGTCTTCTCTGCTCCAGCGAAAACAACCCAAGCCTATCCAACCTCTCTTCATAGCTTAAATGTTCCATCATGCAGGCAACATCATGGTGAATTGCCTCTACACCCCCTCCAATGCAATCACATCCTTCCTATAATGTGGCGACTTTAGGGAAGGAAATCTGCTGTCCTTACCTAGTCTGGCCTATATGTGACTCCAGACCCACAGCAATGCAGTTGACTCTTACATGCCCTCTGAAATGGCCTAGCAAGCGACTCAGTTGTATCTAACCACTATGAAGTCAATAAAAAGGAATGAAACAGGACAGACCACCCAGCATCGACTGAGGCACTGGAAACGACAACGGCAAACCCAGCCCTGTTGACCCTGCAAAGTCCTCCTTACTAACATCTGGGGAATTGTGTCAAAGTTGGGAGAGCTGTCCCACAGACTAGTCAAGCAACAGCCTGACACAATCATACTCACGGAATCATATCTGACAGACAATGTCCCACAACACTGCCATCGCCATCCCCGGGTATGTCCTGTCCCACCGGCAGGACAGACCCAGAAGAGGTGGCAGCACAGTGGTAAACAGTAGGGAGGGAGTTGCCCTGGGAGTCTTCAACATCGACTCTGGACCCCATGAAGTCTCATGGCATTAGGTCAAACATGGACAAGGAAACGTCCTGCTGATTACCACCTACCGCTCTCCCTCAGCTGATGAGTCAGTACTCCTCCATGTTGAACAACACTTGGAGGAAGCACTGAGGGTGGCAAGGGCACAGAAAGTACTCTGGGTGGGGGACTTCAATGTCCATCACCAAGAGTGGCTCGGTAGCACCACTACTGACCGAGTCCTAAAGGAGATATCTGCTAGACTGGGAATGCGGCAGGTGGTGAGGGAACCAACAAGAGGGGAAAACATACTTGACCTCGTCCTCACCAATCTGCCTGCCGCAGATGCATCTGTCCATGACAGTATTGGTAGGAGTGACCACTGCACAGTCCTTGTGGATACCAAGTTCCGCCTTCACATTGAGGATACCATCCTTCGTGTTGTGTGGGACTACCACCCTGCTAAATGGGATAGATTTCAAACAGATCTGGCAATGCAAAACTGGGCATCCATGAGGCGCTGTGGGCCATCAGCAGCAGCAAAATTGTACTCAACCACAATCTGTAACCTCATGGCCCGGCATATCCCCCAATCTACCATTACCATCAAGCCAGGAGACTAACCCTGGTTCAATGAAGAGTGCGGGATGACATGCCAGGAGCAGCAGCAGGCATACCTCAAAATGAGGTGTCAACCTGATGAAGCTACAACACAGGACTATCTGCGTGCCAAACTGCGTAAGCAGCACGCGATAGACAGAGCTAAGCGACCACGTAACCAACGGATCAGATCTAAGCTCTGCAGTCATAGAGTCACAGAGTGATACAGCACTGAAACAGGCCCTTCGGCCCACCAAGTCTGTGCTGACCAACAACCACCCATTTATACTAATCCTACATTAATCCCATATTCCCTACCACATCCCTACCATTCTCCTACCTACAGTAGGGTTTATAATGGCCAATTTACCTATCAACCTGCAAGTCTTTGGCTGTGGGAGGAAACCAGAGCACCCGGCAGAAACCCACGTGGTCACAAGGAGAACTTGCAAACACCGCACAGGCAGTACCCAGAACCTGCCACATCTAGCCATGAATGGTGGTGGACAATTAAACAACTAACTGGAGGAGGTGGCTCCACAAATATCCCCATCCTCAATGATGGGGGGAGCCCAGCACATCAAGGCGAAAGATAAGGCTGAAGCATTTGCAACAATATTCAGCCAGAAGTGCCGAGTTGATGATCCATCTCAGCCTCCTCTTGAAGTCCCCAGCATCACAGATGCCAGATTTCAGCCAATTCGATTCACTCCGCGTGATATCAAGAAATGACTGAAGGCACTGGATACTGCAAAGGCTATGGGCCCTGACAATATTCCGGCAATAGTACTGAAGACCTGTGCTCCAGAACTTGCCGCACCCCTAGCCAAGCTGTTCCGGTACAGCTACAACACTGGCATCTACCTGGCAATGTGGAAAATTGCCCAGGTATGTCCTGTACACAAAAAGCAGGACAAGTCCAACCCGGCCAATTACCGCCCCATCAGCCTACTCTCAATCATCAGTAAAGTGATGGAAGGTGTCATCAACAGTGTAATCAAGCGGCACTTGCTTAGCAATAACCTGCTCACTGATGCTCAGTTTGGGTTCCGCCAGGGCCACTCAGCTCCTGACCTCATTACAGCCTTGGTTCAAACATGGACAAAAGAGCTGAACTCAAGAGGTGAGGTGAGAGTGACTGCCCTTGACATCAAGGCAGCATTTGACTGAGTATGGCATCAAGGAGCCCCAGCAAAACTGAGGTCAATGGGAATCAGGGGGAAAACCCTCTGCTGGCTGGAGTCATACCTAGCACAAAGGAAGATGGTTGTGGTTGTTGGAGGTCAATCATCTGAGCTCCAGGACATCACTGCAGGAGTTCCTCAAGGTAGTGTCCTAGGCCCAGTCATCTTCAGCTGCTTCATCAATGACCTTCCTTCAATCATAAGGTCAGAAGTGGGGATGTTCGCTGATGATTGCACAATGTTCAGCACCATTCGTGACTCCTCAGATACTGAAACACTCTGTGTAGAAATGCAGCAAGACTTGGACAATATCGAGGCTTGGGCTGATAAGTGGCAAGTAACATTCGCGCCACACGTGCCAGGCAATGACCATCTCAAACAAGAGAGAATCTAGCCATCTTCCCTTGACATTCAATGGCATTATGATCGCTGAATCCCCCACTATCAACATCCTAGGGGCTACCATTGACCAGAAACTGAACTGGAGTAGCCATATAAATAGCGTGGCTACAAGAGTAGGTCAGAGGCTAGGAATCCTGCGGCAAGTAACTCACCTCCTGACTCCCCAAAGCCTGTCCACCATCTACAAGGTACAAGTCAGGAGTGTGATGGAATACTCTCCACTTTCTTGGATGGGTACAGCTCCAACAAGACTCAAGAAGCTTGACACCATCAAGTACAAAGCAGCCTACTTGATTGGCACCCCATCAATAAACATTGACTCCCTCCATCACCGACGCACAGTGGCAGCAGCGTGTACCATCTACAAGATGCACTGCAGCAATGCACCAAAGCTCCTTAGACAGCACCTTCCAAACCCACGGCCACTACCAGCTAGAAGGACGATGGCAGCAAATGCATGGGAACACCACCACCTGCAAGTTCCCCTCCAAGTCACACAACATCCTGACTTGGAACTATATCGCCGTTCCTTCATCATCACTGGGTCAAAATCCTGGAACTTCCTTCCTAACAGCACTGTGGGTGTACCTACCCCACATGGACTGCAGCGGTTCAAGAAGGCAGCTCAACACCACCTTCTCAAGGGCAATTAGGGATGGGCAATAAATGCTGGCCTGGCCAGCGACACCCACATCCCATATATGAATAAAAAATTTTTTAAAAAATGCTGCTCATTAGGCATCTGATGCACACAGGGGTCTGCATCATAGGGGAGTTTGCTATGGCGGGAGGGAAGGCTCCCGACTCTGACATCGCTCCATTATCTCCTGCAGGCCTGCAGACCTGCGGGGGAACCAGACACCTCTGAGGGGGCGAAGGAGCCTCAGAGGGTCCATTGGAACCTCATATTCCTGTACCCTCCACCAGCCCAGATACTTGGAACTCGGTGGGTTTGCCTTCTAGTCTAGATCTTGTCACACAAGCTGGTGAGCACAGCATGCACATGCCCGAGCAGCTGACGGAGGCTGGGACAACCCTGGTCTCTAACAGTCTGACGACTCTGGGAGGCCAGGCCCATGCTGAGCCCCACTCATAATGTGCCTCTGGCTTCGGTAGCATCATGTGAAATGCTGCAGCTTCAGCAATAGGTCTGGTAACATCTGGCAGGGATACCACATAGGCTATGCATGCCCAAGCATGGACAATGGAGATGTCCTCCATTGAGAGATTGGTGGTTCTCCCGGAGAGCCGCATCCAGCAGAGCACTGTGTCTGCAGGAAATGTGTGCAGACATGCATATCCTCATCCTGACCATGGGCACAAGGCAGCAGTGGCAAGGTAAGAGGGGGACAGGGGACCTCGATTCACTACCAGGTCCACTGCACTCTCAGATCAACAGAAAAGCAAAATTCTGCCTTGGTAGGGAGGAGCAGCGGCTGCTTCCCGCAGCTGGGGGCTCCTCTCAGGGTGCGCATGGGGCAGGCACCTGTTCCTCTTCTCCTCCGCCAGTATCGCAAGTTTATTCAACATCCCTGCCAACAGAGGGCCATACTGTTTTTCTGCAGAAGGCCTCAGCATGCCGGGGCCCTCCAAAAAAACTGACTGTAAACGTTTCCATAGGTATGTGAAGAGAAAAAGATTGGTGAAGACAAATGTAGGTCCCCTACAGTCAGAAACAGGGGAATTTATTATGGGGAACAAAGAAATGGCTGACCAACTAAATGCATGCTTTGGTTCCGTCTTCACAAAGGAGGACACAAATATCATGCCAGAAATGTTGGGGAACACAGGGTTTAGTGACAGGGAGGAACTGAAGGAAATCAGTATTAGTAGAGAAATGGTGTTGGGTAAATTGATGGGTTTGAAGGCCCATAAATCCGCAGGGTCTGATAATCTACATCCCAGAGTACTTAAGGAAGTGGCCCTAGAAATAGTGGATGCATTGGTGGTCATCTTCCAAGATTCTATAGACTCTGGAACAGTTCCTACAGATTGGATGGTAGCTAATGTAACCCCACTATTTAAAAAGGGAGGTAGAGAGAAAGCAGGGAATTATAGACCAGTCAGCCTGACATCAGTAGTGGGGAAAATTCTAGAGTCCATTATCAAAGATTTTATAGCACAGCACTTGGAGAACAGTGGTAGAATCGGACAGAGTCAGCATGGATTTATGAAAGAGAAATCATGCCTGACAAATCTACTAGAATTTGAGGATGTAACCAGTAGAGTTGATGAGGGACAGCCAGTGGATGTGGTTTATTTGGACTTTCAGAAGGCTTTTGACAAAGTCCCACATAAGAGATTAGCGCGTCAAATTAAAGCACATGGGATTGTGGGTAGTGTATTACGATGGATAGAAAATTGGTTGGCAGACAGGAAACAAACAGTGGGAATAAATGGGTCTTTTTCCGACTGGCAGGCAGTGACTAGTGGGGTACCACAGGGATTGGTGCTAGGCCCCCAGCTATTCACGGTTTATAATAATATAAAGATGAAGGAACGAAATGGAATATCTCCAAATTTGCAGATGGCGCAAACTGGGTGGGAGGGTGAGTTGTGAGGAGGACACAGAGAAGCTTCAGGGTGATTTCGACAAGTTGAGTGAGCGGGCAAATGCATGACAGATGCAGTATAATGTGGATAAACATGAGGTTATCCACTTTGGTGCAAAAACAGGAAGGCAAATTATTATCTGAATGGCTATAAACTGAGAGAACGGAATATGCAACGAGACCTGGGTGTTCTCGTACACAAGTCGCTGAAGGTAAGCATGCAGTTGAAACAGACTGTAAAAAAGGCAAATGGAATGCTGGTCTTCATAGGGAGAGTATTCTAGTACAGGAGCAGGGATGTCTTGCTGCAATTATACAGGGCCTTGGTGAGGCCACACCTGGAATATTGTGTGCAGTTTTGGTCTCCTTATCTGAGGAAGGACGTTCTTGCTATAGAGGAAGTGCAGCGAAAGTTTACCGACTGATTCCTGGGATTGCGGGACTGACGTATGAGGAGAGATTGAGTTGGTTCGGATTATATTCGCTGGAGTCCAGAAAAATGAGGGGGGATCTCATAGAAACCTATAAAATTCTAACAGGACTTGACAGGGTAGATGCAGAAAGGATGTTCCCGATGGTGGGGGATTCCAGAACCAGGGGTCATAGTCTAAGGTTACGGGGTAAACCTTTCAGGACTGAGATGAGGAGAAATTACTTCATCCAGAGAGTGGTGAGCCTGTGGAATTCACTATCACAGAAAGCAGTTGAGGCCAAAATATTGTATGTTTTCAAGGATTTAGATATAGCTCTTGGGTTTAAAGGGATCAAAGGATATGGGGGGAAAGCGGGAACAGGTTACTGAGTTGGATGATCAGCCATGATCATAATGAATGGTGGAGCAGGCTTGAAGGGCCGAATGGCCTACTCCTGCTCCTATTTTCTTTGTTTCTATGTTTCATCCAGAGGACGACCGCCAAGGTCATGCCTAGCAATGGGGCAGCAAGGTCAACAGGCAGCCTCCACCTCAGCGGCCAGCACAGGGACAACACTGCTTAGGAAGTAATGAAAGAGAATTAAGAAGTGCAGCCTGGTGTAACTAGGTGGCCTCCCCATGTGACTGAAGGCCCCCCTGCCCTCCCCCCCACTGCTGTTGAAATGCAAGTTGCCTCTGAAGGGCCTCAGTTAGTCTCTGGATGGGAAGGCCACTCTTGGCACTCAACTCCCGCCCTTCCTCGCTATTTTACGTCACCCTGCCCATGACTAGAGGGCTGATAAAATTCAGCCCATTGTTTTAGGTCTGGTAGCATCTTTGGAAAGAGAAACAGAGTTAATGTTTCATGTCTGTGAGTTTTCATTGACCTGAATTGTTAACTCTGTTTATCTCTCCACAGATCCAGCCAGACCTGTTGGATATTTCCAGCACTTTCTGGTTTTATATCAGATTTCCAGCATCCGCAGCAGTTTTCTTCTCTAATATTTCGGGTTGATGACCTTTCATCAGAACTGGGAAAAGTTAGAAATGTAACAGGTTTTGAGCAAGTGTTGGCGGGGAGGGTGGGAAAGGATCAGAAGAGAAGATCTGTGATAAGCTGAAAGACAGTCGAGATTAAACGACAGAAGAGCTGGTGGTGCAACGGATCCATTACAGACCCTTTGAAGTTATGTCAGGAGTTAAACAGGGTTGTGTCATCACCCCAACTCTTTTTTCAATCTTCCTAGTTGCCATGCTCTGTCTGACTAGAAACAAGCTCCCTGAAGGACTGCAGCTTATTTATCGAATGGGCTGTAAACTATTTAATCTAAGACGACTCCAATCAAAAACTAAGACCATCCCGACTTCAGTCATTGAGCTCCAACGCTGATGATGCTGCAGTAAGTGCTGTGTCGGAAACAGATCTTCAGAGAATCGTCGATGTCTTTATTGAGGCAAATGAGAAGATGGGACTTTCACTCAACATTCAGAAGACCAAAGTCCCATCAACAATCTCCAAATGCACACACCCCAGCCCCATTGATTAGGATTCATGATGAGTACCTGGAAAATGTGGAACACTTCCAGTATCTTGGAACTTATCTTTCACAGAAGGCTGACATTGACGATGAAATCCAGCATCACCTGAAATCTGCTGGTGCAGCCTTTGTCCGCCTGAGGAAGAGAGTGTTTGAAGATCGCAACATTAAAACTGAAAACAAGCTCATGGTCTACAATGCGGTCATGATCCCTACCTTACAGTAAGGGGCTGAAAGATGGACAACTTACAGGAGGCACCTCAAAGCACTGGAGTCATTTCATCAACGCTGCCTGCGGAAGATCCTACATGTCCAGTGGGAGGCCAGGTGCACCAACATCAGTGTCCTCTCACATACAGGCAGCAGAAGCATCGACGCTATGATTATCCACCATCAGCTTCGTTGGATTGGTCATGTAGTTCGGATGTCAGATACCAGGCTCCTAAAACAGGTCTTCTTCTCCCAGCTCAGTCAGGGCAGATGCACCAGAGGAGGACAGAAGTGTTTCAAGGATGTTATGAAAGCCAACATGAAGAAATGCAACATTGGCATCAACTTCCGGGAGACCATCACCCTGGCCCGAACCAGATGGAGGCAGAGTCTGTGGGAAGGATCCCAGCATTTTGAGACCCAACAATGATAAAATGAAGAGGAAAAGTGAAAGCGCGAAAAGCCATGACCTGAACTAATAAAATATGACCAGGCATCCTACCTGACAACAAATGCCCTATGTGCCATAAGTCTGTAGATCCTGAATCGGCCTCATCAGCGATCTTCGGACTCATGGAATACAATTATTATCGCCTGTGAGGGATAGTCAATAATAATAATGGGACAAATAAATGGATGCATCTCTTCTTCTTCTTAGGCAATCGGCCTATCTCAGAAATGGAGACAGAGAAGTTGAAGAAGGGAAGTAAAGAGTTGGAGTTGGACCATGCGAAGATGACAGAAGAGTGGAAATTAGAAGCAAAGTTGATGAAATTTTCCAGTTCAGGGCAACGGCATAAAATGGCACACAAGAAATAGGAGCAGGAGTAGATCATGTGGCCCAATACGATCATAGCTGATCTTAGGCTTCAACTGTACTTTCCCGCCCGTTCGCCATATCCCTTGATTCCTTGAGAGGCCAAAAATCTGTCTATTCCAGCCTTAAATATATTCAATGATGGAGTATCCACAACCCTCTGGGGTAGAGAATTCCAAAGATTCACAACACTTTGCGTGAAGTAATTTCTCCTCATCTCAGTCCTAAATGGCCCCTTATCCTAAGAATGTGCCCCTGTGTTCTAGATTCCTTGACCAGTGGAAACAATCTCTCAGTGTCTATCCTATCCATTCCCTTCAAAATCATGCATGTTTCAATGAGATCACTTCTCATTCTTCTAAACTCCAGTGAATATAGTCCCAATATACTCAGCCTCTCATCGTAGAACAACATCCTCAACCCAGGGACCAATACAGTGAAGCTGCGCTGTACCACTGCCATTGCAAGTATATCTTTTCTTAAATGTGGAGACCAAAACTGTACACAATATTCCAGATATGGTCTCTCCAAAACCCTGTACAATTGCAGAAACTATTCTTTATTCCTATACACAAATCAATCCCCTTGCAATAAGAATATAAGAAATAGGAGCAAGAGTAGGCCATTCAGCCCTTTGAGCCCACTCCGCCATTCAATAAGGCCCAACATGCCATTTGTCTTCCTAATTGCTTGCTGTACCTACATGGTAACTTTTTGTATTTCTTGTACAAACACACCCAAGTCTCTTGAACATCAACACTGACAAGTTTCACACTTTTTAAGAAATATTCTGCTTTTCTATTCTTATGACCAAAGTGAATAACTTCATACTTCCCTACATTATACTTCATTTGCTATCTTGTTGCCACTCACTTAACGTGTCTATATCTCTTTTCAATCTCTCTCTGTCCTCCCCACAGCTTACTTTTCCACCTAACTTTTGTATCATCAGCAAACTTAGACACATTACTTTTTGTCTCTTCATCTAAGTCATTAATATAGATTGTAAATAGCCGAGGCCCCAGCACTGAACCTTGCGGCGCCCCACTATTCACTGCCTGACAACTTGAAAATGTCCCATTTATGCCCACTCTTTGCTTCCTGTCCATTAACCAATCCTGTATCCATACTAATATTTTACCCCAACTTCATGAGCCTTATCTTGCCTATTAACCTTTTGTGTGGTACCTTATCGAATGCCTTTTGGAAATCCAGGTATACTAAATCTACTGGTTCCCCTTTATCTACCCTACTAGTTACATCCTCAAAAAAACTCTAATAAATTTGTCAAACCAGATTTCCCTTTAGTAAAACCTTGATGACTTGTTCTAATCATACTGTGCTTTTCGAAGTGCATTGTTAAGCCTTCCTTAATACTATATTCCAGCATTTTCCCAACATCTGATGTTAGGCTAGCTGGCCTAACTGTTTTCTCTCTCCCTCCTTTCTTGAAAAGTGGTGTAATATTTGGCAACTTCCAATCTAATGGGAGTGTTCTTGAATCTAAGAAAATCATAACTAGCCTATCCACTGTCTCTGCAGCTATCTCTATTAGAACCCTAGGGTGTAGGCTATTAAGTCTCGGAGATTTGTTGGATTTTAGTCCCTTAAGTTTCTCCAATACTTTTTCTCTGCTGATATTAATTTCCTTAATTTCCTCACTCTTTATTGCCCCGAGGTTACCATCTATTTCTGGTATGGAACTTGTGTCTCTATTGTGAAGACAGACACAAAATATTTGTTCAATGCCTCTGCCATTTCCTCATTCCCCATGATGATTTCTCTTGTCTGTGCTTCTAAGGGACCAACATTTACTTTAGTTACTCTCTTCCTTTTTATATATCTATAAAAGCTCTTACAATCTGTTTTTATATTACTGACTAGTTTACTCTCATTCTATTTTTTCCTTTTTTATCAACTTTTTGGCGGCCCTTTGCTGGTTTATAAACATTCTCAATCCTCAGACTTGCTTACACTTTTGCAACATTGCAAGCCTCTTTTAATCTAATATGATCCTTAACTTCCTGAGTGAGCCATGGATGGGTCTTTCTTGCTGAGTTTTTGTTTTCAATGGAATGTACTTTTGTTGAACATTTTGAATTGTTTCTTTAAAGGTTTTCCACTGTTTCCACATTTACCACCAGTCCTTTTAGTCCATTTATCCAATTTACCTGAGCCAGTTCTCCCCTCATACCTGTGTAATTGGCTTTGTTTAAGTTTAAGATTCTTGTTTATGATTGCCATATGTCACTTTCAAACTTAACATGGAATTTAATGGTATTATGATCACTATTTCCTACTGGTTCTTCGACTATGACATCACTAATTAACATTGTTTCATTACACAATACTAGATCTAAGATAACTTTATTGCTAGTCGATTCCACAATGTATTGCTCCAAGAAACTGTTCCGAAAACATTCTACAAACTCATCTTCTAGATCACTGTTGCCAATTTCATTGTCCCAGTCTATAAGATGATTAACGTCCCCCACAATTATTACATCACCTCTGTTAGAAGCTCCAATAATTTCTTGTTTAATGCTCTGTCCAATGGTATAACTACTGTTAGGGGGCCTATAAACTACTCCCACCAGTGTTTACTGATACTTGCTATTCTTAATTTCCACCCAAACTGATTCTACTTCATGATCCTCTGAGACCAGATCTATTCTCACTAATGCCCTTATGTCATCTTTTACAATGAGAACTACCCCTCCTCCTTTGCCATTCTGTCTTCCCAAAATATTGTGTACCCTGGAATATTTATTTGATCACCTTCCAACCATACCTCTGTAAAGGCGATTAGACCTAAATCATTTACCTCTACTTGTGACACTAGTTTATCTATCTTAATGCAGATGCTTCGCGCATTCAGATAAAGAACGTCTAATTCCATTTTTTTACTTCTCTTCCCTGCAATGACCTTATTCACTGATGTACAATTTTTGTTAAACTCTCTGTCCCTCCCTGTCCCATTCTGCTTGCCTTTACCTACAACGCTATACCGTTCTGATGCCTTGACCTTTCTCGTTGGATTTCTAAATCTCCCTTCACCCGAACCCTCCCTCCCTCCTGCGCCCCCGTTAGTTCACAACTTCTAGCTTTATCTACTGGCACACTCTTTAGTTTCTAACTTTGTACGCTCTCTCCCTTCCTGCCACACTCTGATTATCATTACCCTTATTGCTACCTTGCTGTCTTGCCTTCTCTTCTCTCTTTAAATTATCACAACTTCCCTCACATGATCCCTCGCACCCCCCCCTACTATTTAGCTTAAAGCCCTCTCTACCTCCCTAGTTACATTACTCACCAGGACACTGGTCCCTTGGGGAGGTGGTGGCATCATGGTAATGCCACTGGACTAGTAACCCAGAGTCCCAAACTAATGCTTTGGAGACATGGGTTCGATTCCCACCAACGCAGATGGTGGAATTTGAATTCAATTAATATCCCTGGAATTAAAAAGTTAGTCTAGTGGTGATCATGAAACCATTGTCGACTGTTGTAAAAACCCATCTGGTTCACTAATATCCATTCAGGAAAGAAATCTGCCGTCCTTACCTGGTCTGACCTACATGTGTCTCCAGACCCATAGCAATGTGGTTGACTCTGAAATGGCCTAGCAAGCCACTCAGTTATATCAAACCAGTACAATGTGTAAGAAAAGGAATTAAACCAGACGGACAACCCGGCATCGACCCAGGCGCTGGAAACGACAATGGCAAACCCAACCCTGTCGATCCTGCAAAGTCCTCCTGACTAACATCTGGAGGCTTGTGCCAAAGTTGGGAGAGCTGTCCCACAGACTAGTCAAGCAACAGCCTGACATAGACATATTCCTGGAATCATACCTTGCAGACAATGTCCCAGACACCACCATCACCATCCCTGGGTATGTCCTGTCCCACCGATAGGACATACCTAGCAGAGGTGGCGGCACAATGGTATATAGTCGGGAGGGAGTTGCCCTGCGAGTCCTCAACATTGACTCCAGACCCCATGAAATCTCACGGCATCAGGTCAAACATGGTTAAGGAAACCTCCTGCTGATTACCACCTACCACCCCGCTCTTGGTTGGTGCATCAGTGCTTCTCCATGTTTAACACCAATTGGAAGAAGCACTGCGGGTAGCAAGGGCACAGAATGTACTCTGGGTGGGGGACTTCAATGTCCATCACCAAAAGTGGTTCGTCGCACCACTACTGACTGAGCTGGCCGAGTCCTGAAGGACATAGCTGCTAGACTGGGTCTGCGGCACATGGTTAGGGAACCAACGAGGGAAAAACATACTTAACCTTGTCCTCACCAATCTACCTGATGCAGATGCATCTGTCCATGACAGTACTGGTAGGAGTGACCACCGCATAGTCCTTTTGGAGACCAAGTCCCGAATTCATGAGGGTAACCACATCATGTTGTGTGGCATTACCACCGTGCTAAATGAGATAGATTTCGAACAGATCCAGCAACTCAAAACTAGGCGTCTGTGAGGTGCTGTGGGCCATCAGCAGAATTGTATGCAACCACAATATGTAACCTTATGGCCCAGCATATCCCCCACTCTACCATTACAATCAAGCTGGGGGACCAATTCTGGTACAGTGAAGAGTGCAGGTGGGCATGCCAGGAGCAGCAGCAGGCATACCTAAAAATGAGGTGTCAACCTGGTGAAGATACAACCCAGGACTACCTGCATGCCAAACAGCAGAAGCGGCGTGCAATAGACAGGGCTAAGCAATCTGACAACCAACGGATCAGATCTAAGCTCTGCAGTCCTGCCACATCCAGTTGTGAATATTGGTGGACAATTAAATAACTGACAGGAGGAGGAGGCTCCACAAACATCCCTATCCTCAATGATGGGGGAGCCCAGCACATCAGTGCAAAAGACAAGGCTGAAGCATTTGCATCCATCTTCAGCCAGAAGTGCCGAGTGGATAATCCATCCCAGCCTCCTCCTGAGGTCCCCAGCATCACAATTGCCAGTCTTCAGCCCATCCGATTTACCCCACTTAATATCAAGAAAAGGCTGAAGGCACTGGATACTGCAAAGGCTATGGGACATGACAACATTCTGGCAATAGTACTGAAGACGTGCTCCAGAACTAGCCAACCTGTTCCAGGACAGCTACAACACTGGCATCTACCTGGCAATGTGGAAAATTACCCAGGTATGTCCTGTTCAAAAAAGCAGCACAAATCCGACCTGGCCAATTACCGCCCTATCAGTCTTCTCCCAATCATCAGCAAAGTGATGGAAGGGGTCATCGTCAATGCTATCAAGCAGCATTTGCTCAGCAATAACCTGCTCCCTGACGCTCAATTTGGGTTCTGCCAGGGCCACTCAGCTCCTGACCGCATTACAGCCTTGGTCCAAACACGACAAAAGAGCTGAACGCCAGAGGTGAGGTGAGGTGAGGTGAGAGTTGACATCAAGGCAGCATGGCATCAAGAGCCCTAGGAAAATTAAAGTCAATGGGAATCAGGGGGAAAACTTTCTGCTGGTTGGAGTCATACCTAGCTCAAATGAAGATGGTTGTGGTTGTTGGAGGTCAATCATCTCAGTCCCAGGACATTACTGCAGGAGTTCCTCAGGGTAGTGGCCTAGGCCCAACCATCTTCAGCTGCTTCATCAATGGCCTTCCCTCCATCATAAGGTCAGAAATGGGGATGTTCACTGATGATTGCACAATGTTCAGCACCATTCCCGACTCCGCAGATACTGAAGCAGCCCATGTCCATATGCAGCAAGACCTGGACAACATCCAGGCTTGGGCTGATAAGTGGCAAGTAACATTTGCGCCATACAAGTGCCAGGCAATGACCATCTCAAACAAGAGAGAATCTAACCATTTCCCCATGACATTCACTGGCGTTACCATTGCTGAATCCTCCACTATCAACCTCCTGTGAGTCACCATTGACCAGAAACTGAACTGGACCAGCCACATAAATGCTGTGGCTACAAGAGCAAGTCAGAGGCTAGGAATTCTGCGGTGAGTAATTCACCTCCTGACTTCCCAATGCTTGTCCACCATCTACAAGGCACAAGTCAGGAGTGTGTGTGGAGTGCTCTCCACTTGCCTGGATTGGTGCAGCTCCTACAACACTCAAGAAGCTCGATACCATCCAGGACAAAGCAGCCCGCTTGATTGGCACCCCATCCAGTACTTCAACATTCACTCCCTCCACCACTGTACACAGTGGCAGCAGTGTTTACCATCTACAAGATGCATTGCAGCAAATCACCAAGGCTCCTTCAACAGCACCTTCCAAACCTATGACCGCTACCACCTAGAAGGACAAGGGCAGCAGATGCATGGGAACACCACCATTTCCAAGTTCCCCTCCAAGCCATACACCATCCTGACTTGGAACTATATTGCCGTTTCTTCACTGTCACTAGGTCAAAATTCTAGAACTCCTTTCCTAACAGCACTGTTGGTGTACCTTCACCCCAAGGCAGCAGTTCAAGAATGCAGCACACCACCACCTTCTCAAGGGCAAGTAGGGATAGACAATAAATTCTGGCATAGCCAGGAATGCACACTTAATCCGAACAAATAAAAAAAAGCACAGATCAGGTGAAGGCCATCTCAATGGTACAGCTCCCACTTTCCCCAGTACTATGAACCGAAACCCATATTTTCCACACCAATCTTTCAGCTATGCATTTAACTCTCTAATCTTATTTACACTACTCCAATTTGCTGGTGGCTCATGTAGTAACCTTTGAGGTTCTGTTTATTAATTTAGTCCCTATCTGCTTATACTCGTTATGCAAAGCCTGTTTCCTAGTCCTATTTATGTCTTTGGTAGCCACGTGGACCATGACAACTGGATCCTCGCCCTCCCACTGCAAGTTCCTCTCCAGCCCAGAGCAGATGGCTCGAACCCTGGCACAGGGCAGGCAACACAGCCTTCTGGACTCTCACTCTTGGCTGCAGAGAATGTGTCTATCCTCCTGACTATACTGTCTCCTACTACCACTACATTCCTAATTACTTCCCACGCTTGAACGGCTTCCTGTACCACAGTGCAATGGTCAGTTCACTCATCCACCCTGCAGCCCTCGCTGTCATCCAAACCTGTTGGACAATTGCAAGGCCTCAATGTACCATAAAAAGAAGTGAGCAAAGGGGCCTGTGTATGGCTGGAACAATGAATGTTCTGCATATCCCACAAAAAGGCCAGGATAACTTGGACCCATGTGGGTACCCATAGCAACACCTTTTATTTGGAGGAAGTGAGTGGAGTTAAAGAAGAAGTTGTTTAATGTGAGAACAAGTTTGTCCAGGAATAGGAGGGTGGTGCTGAATGGAGACCAAAGGTTTCTGCAGGTTTTGGTTTTAGTCTTGTTTTTCCTTTGTTTTTAATTTTGGACAGCAGACACACTCCGGCAGACTCATTCTGCCATTCATACCTCCTCTAGACACATCTATGGTTTATTTGTCTCATCACCACTCCCTTTTGCACTGCACCACCAACTCTTTTGCTATTAATCTCTCATACCCCCTGCCCTATCACAGACCTTCCCTTTTGTTCTTTTATCACCCTCTCCCCTTTCACTTGCTTAAAACCTAACTTTAAAATCTAACTTTTCCTGGTTCTGATGAAAGGTCATTGACCTGAAGCACTAACTCTGTTTCTCTCTCCACAGATGCTGCCTGACTTGCTGCGTATTTCCAGCATTTTCTGTTTTTAGCCCAACCTCAAAACTTGATCTGAGAACCAATCCAAGTTGAACTTTCACACTGAAAAGGCATACAGATTACCCTCCTAATGCTCAGCTTGTAAAGGCAGTATGCAGCTGAGCCATACAGACCAGAGCATCACATATATGATTTGATTCTAGTCTTTAAAACTAGTTATGTTCTTCTACATTAATGGTGCAATATAAATGCAAGTTCTTGTTGTTGGTCTATGCTGAGTTAGCTGACAGCCAGACAGTAGGCACTACAATTAACGCATGTCTGTGAAGACTTTCCACTCTTGCTGTCTATTGCTACTTGTGAATGAGTGTAGATGTGTAAGTTTTGGGGCAAAGATACAACAGGACTAGAATCTCATGTCCCTATGGTAGAATAGCCTCATGTTTAGACTCACATATGAAGAATAGAAGGTCATTGATCTAAAATGTTAACTCTGTTTCCTCTCTCCACAGATGCTGCCTACATTATTTCCAACATTTTCTATTTTTATCTCAGATTTCCAGCATCTGCAGTGTTTTGCTTTTGCATGAGGAATGGCTGCTTGGTCAGCACACCATAGAGTGACCAGCATGCTTGGAACAGCCTCTAAAAAGTCAGGAAAATGGGGTAGAGAAAAAGGGAGCAAGATAGCAAAAATGAAAATCTGTCTTCCATCTACTGCACCTTACCTTGACTGCTACGAAAAAAACATTTGTAAAAACATAGCTTTCAAAAAAAGTGTAAAAAGTAGAAGCAAATTTCTGGCAGCAGTGCAAGTCTGAGCTAGTGTGTCTACTGGCATCAGGAGCCACCTCAGGTCCATTGCCTCTAGCACAACCAGAAGCCAAATCTTTCTGTTCAAACTATAAGCAGGGGCTACCAGTAGAGCTGCTGAATGCCTTGTGTTACCATTTGGCTGTAGCAGCAGCTGGATGGAGTGCTTAGCTGGCCTATATCAGTGTTCACTATGCCATCTTGTACAGCCCTTTCCAGCTTGATTTGGAAAATGCCTGAAAGCAGTGCTGCTGTCCATTCTTTGAAATCCACCTGCAATGTAAACCTGAATTAATTCCACCACATCAGCAGCCTTTACACCCCGTGAAACCAAAAGAAATGTGAATGTTGCACTGAGAATTGACAAAATATTAAACCAGCAGTTCAATCTGCCAATACAGTAGCCCATTGTCTGCTTTAGCTTCACAAATTTCAGTTACTACATTGTCTCAAAGAAATGCAATTAACATAGGTGAGAGACATGAAGGTTGAGAAAGCCTGAAGCAGCAGGAAGATAAACAAAGGAGATTATCTCAGTTTCACAGGTTGTATCATTGGCCATGAGACAAGACAGCTCCTACTCAAAACAATGTAGCCTGTAATGACCATGACATCTGATTAGTAGTTGGTAGAGGCAAATATTAAAATTATTCTTGAAATTCTACCAGAACTAGACTCCCAAAGCAGCTGTTCTATTCAGAATTTGGTCGTGGCAGAAGACTCCCAGGACAGCGGAAATGCTTTAGAGATAACCTCAAAGCATCCCTGAAGAGATCAAACATCCTCGTCGATTCATGGGAGTCCCTGGCTCGTGACCATCCTCAATGGAGAAAGCTCATTCAGGAAGGCCTTGTACACCTTGAGGGACTTTGTCAGGAACATGTGGAGGTAATGTTGAAGCATCAGAGGGAGTGCATAAACCTCCAAATTACTCATCTACCTGGCCCTTCAAGCACCGCCTACCCCTCATGTGACAAAGTCTGCAAATCATGCATTGGACATTGGTGTGGAAGTAAGTCATCCTCAATCCTGAGGGAATGCCTAAAAAGATATTAAAACGAGTCTTTTTTATCCTTATGGGCTTAAGGGATGGTGGTGGGGTGGTGGGGGGGGGGGGGAAAGGGTGCCGGGTTAAACTGGTTTTGGGCAGCAGCACAAATCATTGACTTCAATGGAAAAGAAAACTGAGCAGGGTGTAAATCATGCTGCCGATTAAATGGCATCCACTTTGGGTAACTGCCTAAGGTCAATTTCACTCCCATAGTCTTTTAAAAGAGGTACAATTCTGAATAGATTACACAAATCATGCACCGCATTGCATTGGGTTATTTAGCCGTTCAGACTAGGTACGCTCCAGGTTTGATCTATAGACTGTGGCAGCAACCCCAATTTTAATCGCTTCACCATTGGTGGCCAAGCCTTCTGCTGCCTAGGTTATAAGCTCTGGAATTTCCACCCTACACCTCTCTGCCTCGCTTTCCTCCTTTAAAACACTCCTTAGAACCTCCCTCTTTGACCAAGCTTTTGGTCATCTGACCTAATATCTCCTTCTGTAGCTCGGTGTCATATTTTGTTTTACAATGCTCCCATGGAGCACCTTCAGACAATTTATTACTTAAAGACACTGTATAAATATAAGTTGGTCTTGTTATATGACTGGGAATATTGAAATAACATTCAAATAACGGCAATATGAAATTCAATGCATTTTCCATTATTTGACCTGAAACAAAACTGAATGCAAGGGGTGCCTGTTTGTTGCTGGCATCCAGCATTGCAGTGAAGTAAAATTTTATGCTGTAGAATTCCTGTGCAATTGATCGCACAGCACAGATCCAATTTATCAAAAAGATTTATGAAGTTTTACTGGTTGGCCTGCAATGTTGCAGAAGCAAATGTTCATTCTCACTACCGGCAGACATTTTGGTTAAGTCTCGGACCCCAAGAAAATGATCCCGAGGCTGGAAGATTGCTGGGGCCAGGGGTGCATCTTTGTGGAAGCAAAAACCCCTCTATTCATGGATATACCCCAGTTTTCCAAAAGTGGAAGTTCTGGCCTTACTGTTTAGGTTCACAAAAGAAAAATACCATGAGGTGTCCTTGGAACCATAACCCAGCAAACAGTCAGATTTGCAAGAGGAGAGAGGGAGAAAATTGGTGATAATAAAGACAAAACAAAGTGCAGCTAAAGTAACAAGTAGTAATAGAAGGTAGAGTTGATATTTTTTAAAATCATGAAATAAACAGAAAAAAAGTAAAAGCCAGCAAAATTCCTTGAAAAATAAATTGGAAATGTGGGAAAAGGAGGCATGCTTTCTAAATGAGCAACTTCTCAAGTTGAGTTGTTAACTTGTGAAATAAACTGCCACCTAGTGCAGTGAACGGAGAGTGTAGGCTATTTTTTGCCTCAGGATATGCTTCAGCAAGAGCTCTCCAATGGCAGAGTGATTAAAATTGGGGATGCTCAAGAGGCCAGAATTAGAGGAGTGCAGATATCCTGGAGGATTGTGGGGCTGGAGGAGAATATAGAGATATGGAGGGGTGAGGCCATGGAGGAATTTGAAAACAAGGAAAATTTTTAAATCGAGGCGCTGCTTAGCTGTGAGCTCGGGGTGATGGGTGAACAGGACTTGGTGTGAGCTAAGACACGGGCAGCAGAGTTTTGGATACATTTAAGTTTGTGGAGGATGGAAGATGGCAGGCCGGTCAGGAGGTCATTTTGGTAAGTTATGTTCAAAAATCAAAGAACGAAATATAGCACAGAAAGAAGCCATTTGGTCCATCATGCTTGTGATGCTCTTTGGCAGAGTTAGCCTACTCGTCCTACTCCCCAAGCTCTTTCCCCATAGCCCTGCAATTTTTTTCTCTTCAAGTATTTATCCAATTGCCTTTTGGATGTTACTATTGATATGGCTTCCACCAATCTTTCAGGAAGTGTATTCCTGATCACAGCAACCCACTGGATAAAGAATTGCTTCCTCATGATGTTTCTGGTTCTTTTGCTAATCACCTTAAACCTGTGTCCTCTGATTACTGACCCTGGAAACAGGTTCTCCTTAATTACTCTATCGAAAAGCCCACCTCTTTCCACTTCCGTAACATTGTCCAACTTCAGCTCCTCTAAGCTCATCTTCTGCTGAAATCCGCAGTCATACTCTTATTACTATTGTTGACTATTCCAACACATGCCTGTCTGGTCTGCCACATTATACCCTCCATGAACTTGAGATCATCCAAAGCTCTGTTGCCTGTGTCTTAACTCGCACCAAGTCGGTGGCGCAGTGGTTAGCATTGCAGCCTCACAGCTCAAGCGACCCGGGTTTGATTCAGGGTACTGCCTGTGCGGAGTTTGCAAGCTCTCCTTGTGTCTGTGTGGGTTTCCGCCGGGTGCTCCGGTTTCCTCCCACCTCCAAAGACTTGCAGGTTGATAGGTAAATTGGCCATTGTAAATTGTCCCTAGAATAGGTAGGTGGTAGGAGAATGGTGGGGATGTGGAATAGACTATGGGGTTAATGTAGGATTAGTATAAATGGGTGGTTGTTGGTCGGCACAGACTCGGTGGGCTGAAGAGCCTGTTTCAGTGCTGTATCTCTAAATAAAAAATAAAAGTCCACCTATCGCCACTGTGCTTGCTGACCTACATTGGTCAAGAAACATCTTGATTTTAAAATTCTCATCCTTGTTTTCAATTCCCTCCATGGCCTCACCTCTCCCTATCTCTGTAATCTCCTCCTGCCCCACAACCCTCAGAGATATCTGTGCTCATCTAACTCTGACCCCTTGAACAGCCCCAATTTTAATCGCTCCACCATTGATGGCCCCACTTTCAGTTGCCCGACACCTAAGCTCTGGAATTCCCTCCCTACACCTCTCCGCCTCACATTCTTCCTTTAAGACGCTCCTTAAAGCCTACCTCTTTGACCAAACCTTTGGCCATCGGACCTAATTTCTCCTGCTGTAGCTCGGTGTCATATTTTGTTTTATAATGCTCCTGTGAAGTGTCTTGGAATGTTTTATTACACTAAAAATGCTGTATAAATATAAGCAGTTGCTGTTATCGAGTTCAAAAACCTTGGGTGGGCGATGGGAAATTAGCCTGCGCTCTGGCTCCTGCTATCTGGAAGAAGAAATGGATGCAGTAATAAAGGGAAGCTCAGCCGGATGCAAATTTACAAAGCACAGTTATATAACCAAGAATTGCAGGAATGGATGTAAAACAGTAGTGGCAACAACAGTTCAGGGCTGGTAATACAGGCAAAAACAATCAGCATTTAAAGTAAGTTTCTCAGTTAATATGGCAGTTTTGTGGTGCTGCTGTTGCCTGAATTTCACAATTCTGCTCCCAAATTCAATATTCTGGAGAACAACTACATTCCATTATTCTGTGAAAACAGAAAACCAGTAACCTTGATTATGACAGGGAGCACTCCATGAGCATAATTAGTTGGACATGTAAATAAAACTTTCTCACTAAGCTCCTCCATAGCTCAACAAGCTTATCCAGGAAGTACTGGACCATAAAAAGTAGTTAGGCTCAGTCTTTGCTGGTGTTGCAATTGACCAGCTAGTACTCCAAAGTTGGAGAAAGGAAGGAAAACAGAAGAAAATAAGCCAGGGTTCTTGCTCCTGCTCAGTTGGTATTCAGTAATTGCTGCTTCGAAGTATGATTGTGTGTGAGAGTGCATGAGCACATACACACATGTGTATGCACATGTCTCACTTGGCTATGATGCACTCAACATACCTCAGTAAGGATCAGACACAGATACTCATAATCTGATAAAGTACTGGAGGCCAACTAGCACCATGGGTCATTACTTCCCGCAAATAATCAATGACTAAAACAACTTACATTTATGTAGTGTCTTTAACATAGTAAAATGTCCCAAGTTGCTTCACAGGAGCATTGTCAAACAAAATTTGACACCGAGCCACAAAAGGAGATATTAGGACAGATGACCAAGCTTGGTCAAAGAGGTAGGTTATAAAGGTGGAAAGAAAGATAAAGAGGGGAAGAGGTTTCAGGAGGAAATTCCTGAGCTCGCTGGCCAGTCAGCTGAAGGCACAGCTGCCAATGGTGCAGTGATTAAAATTGGGATGTGCAAGAGGCCAGAATTGGAGGAGTGCGCAATTATCTCAGAACGTTGTAAGGCTGGAGGAAGTTACACACAGGGAGCAGCAAAGCCATGGGAGGATTTGAAAGCAAGGATGGAAATTTTAAAATCGAGGTGTTAATCAACTGGGAGCCAATGTAGGTCACGTTCTATCACCAGCTCCGGTAAGTGCCTCCAATGTTCATGTACTTTTTGGACTTGAAAGGTGGTTTTGTTACAGTTATTTTAAGCTTGTGCAGATAAGCAACAAAGTGAAAAATGGAAGGTAGGTTAACTGATGGTCGGGTCGGGTCAGGTCGGGTCTGGCAAGGGAAAAAAATGGAAGGACTCGGGCCGGGCCGGGTTGGGCTCGGGGTCAGATATGGTTCTGTCAGGCTTGGTTCGGGTTTCATTTGCAGACTCGAGCTGGCCTGAACCAGGAGGCAGCTGCACCAGTCCCTGAAGCTCCACGATGACAGCAGCAGCAGCTGGCCATGCCAAGAAGGGCCCACCCCTGTGCCAGAGAGTGTACCGGACTCAATTCAGCTACCTCCAAATGTCCGAGCGGCATCGTCAGCAAAGATTACCTCTCTCCAGGAGGCTGTCACTGACTTATGCTTCTTGCTGCAGGATGAGTTGCAACCTATGGGATTCGGTGGCCACCCAATGCCTGTGGCTTTGAAGATCACTGTGACACTAAACTTTTACATATCTGGATGATTCCAAAGATCCACTGGCGACATGTGTGGCATCTCTCAGGCAGCAGCCCAACACTGCATAAAGAATGTGAACAATGCCCTATTCTAGAGGGTTGGTGACTATGTGCGCTACCAGACTGAACCTGACAATCAGGTCGAGAAGACAATCGGACTTGGGACCATCGCTGGATTCCCCCAGGTGCATGATGTGAGAGGCTGCATGCATGTGACCATCAAGGCTCCAATGGACCAGCCAGCCGCCTTCATCAACAGGAAGGGTTTCCATTCCATCAATGTTCAGTTGGTCTGCGACCATTGAAAGTGTTTCCTGCAGGTGTGTGCCCACTCCCCAGGAGGCAACGATGACGCCTACATATTTCAACAGTCCCAGGTGCCATAGCTTTTCCAGCCCCTCGTTCACCATCAGGGATGGATTCTCGGGGACAAGGGTTACCCACTGAAGACATGGTTCCTGATGCCTATGAGGAACCCTTGCAATGCAGCAGAGAAGCGGTGCAACTCTTCCCCCCGACTCCACCCGTGCAACCATCGATCAGGCCATTGGGCTGCTGAAGATGAGATTCCGATCGATTTGGTGGAGCACTGCATCATGCCCCATCAAGGGTCTTACGTATTGCGGTGGCTGCTGTGCACTGCATAATCTAGTTCTGCAGAGGGGGAGGCCTTGCATGATGAGGGCATGATTGACTGCCAGTCCTCAACCGATGAGGAGGATGTGGAGGAGGCTAATGAGCAGGGAGCACTGGATCTTGAACTCCTTGCACCGGAGGCCAGGCACATTCAAGGACATGCCAAGGAGGCAAGAGACAATCTTATGTTTACTCGCTTCCAGCCATCATGATAACCTTTCAGAGTGAAATTGATAAAGACTCACCTCAATGCATTCAGTCTATCTCCTCCTTCCTATTTATGTTCCATGCCTAGCGCCCAGCTTAACCATGTGCTATGGCCCATGTGAGACACTAATTAAATGAGGGCTGTGACTACACTGGCAGCCAATAAAGGGGAAGGGTGAAGTCAGCACCTCACAATTAAGGCATGGTAGAATAAGCATTTTCTGCAATTAAAGTTAACTTCAAAAATGAAACACCTTTATAAGACAAAACAAATGGCAAATTTCAAACACCCCTGAAACCTTAAGTGTCTCTAGTTGGTTTTATTTGTACATTTGAAAGTGCTTCTACGAGGTATAACCTCTGTTCTAGAAGCTGGGCTGGAGGCAGACTGCTGATCAAGCTGCCCCTTGGTCTGTGATGACTTCAGCAACCGTCCTCTGGCTGCCTTAGGCCTAGTGGGCCCAAGCTGCCTGAGGGTTTCCTGCAGAGGTGCAGGACTCTCCTCAGGAGTCGTGGCTACAGGAGCTGGGCTCACTGGCAGAGGGGCTGAGGAGCCACTGTCCAATTCAGAGCAATCTGAGGGGAGCCCCCAGCTGTAGACGTCACCCTCTCTCTCTTTCAAGGCTCACTTGAACCTAAAATTAATACAGAAAGTGCTGGAAATACTCAGCAGGTCTGGCAGCATCTGTGAAACATTAACTCTGTTTCTTTCTCCACAGATGCTGCCAGACCTGCTGAGTATTTCCAGCAGTTGCTGTTTTTATTTCAGATTTCCGGCATCCACAGTAGTTTGCTTTTATCTCACTTGAACCCCACTGCTGACCAGAGAAGGACTCCAGGCACCTCATCCTTTTCTCGCCTTGCCACTGCTGCGTTGAGCTCATGGCCAAGGTGATGGTGTACAGGTCTGTGTGCATTTGTGGGATCTGGCTCTCCATGAGGGTCACCAACCCCTCGATGGAGGATGCCATGCAATCACAAGCCTGAAACATAGCAGCACTCAAGGCATGGTTGGACTCCTCCATCATCCGCTCATGGCTGTGGCCTCATGGCCTCTGGCAGCTCCACCAGATGCTGCCTTACCCCTCTCTGCAACTCTAGCATGCCCCTGTGCTGTCAACACCACGACTCAGTATAGGCCTGGACACCCACAGTCCTCTGACTGTCAGAGGCCTTGGCTGTCTCAGCCTCAGCCAGCTGATCAGGCGCATGTGTGGTGCTCTCACCAGTTGGTGATCCTGAATCTAAAGCCGAGCAGAAACCCACCGAGGTGAAAGTATCTGCGCTGGTGGAAGGTGCAGGAGAGTCATGTGATGATGCATCCCCTGACTGCTCCTCCTCCTCAGAGGTTGAATGATATCACCCTTCTTCTGGAGTCTCCTGCCAATGCCGACCTGCACGAGAGAACACAAATGTGTGGGTCAGGCTGTGCAGATCTTGTCATGCTAACCATGCGTAATGTGGATTTCCAGAAGTGAACTGCATGTCGTTTGAAGACAATCCTCACTCTCTTGTGCAAAGACTCCAGTCTCATCATCAGGTATTGAATGGCCGCCCTGGGTCCCTACTAAGTCCAGTGCCCCCTCCTGAGCTGTTGAGAGAGGCCAGATGTCTGTGATGCCTCCGCCAGTCCAGGATGTCTCCCTGCTGTTATGGTCCCTCTTATCCTGCAAGTGAAGAGAGGGAGATAATCATACTTAGAGCGATCAACATGACTGTTCTGGTAGCGTCAGCCCCTCGTCCCCTACTGGGGTATCCTATATAGCTCATGCTCCTGTCAGCTCTCAGGGGTAATGGAGGTGAGCTGTGAAAGAAGGTGGCCTGAGGCCGTGATGCAGTCATACATCTGTCAGGATGAGGTGATGCTTAGCCCCTTGCCAGCACCTTTAAGGTGCCTCTCTCCCCAAGTCCTGCTTCCTCGTTTGTAGCCACATGCAATCCCTAAAAAGGAGAGAGGTATGGAGCAGTCACCTTGGCAGAACAAAGGAGATCATTAACCCTCTTGCAGCACAGTACCCATGTCCGGGGGGCTGACCCCGCGGCTGCTGACCTCCTCAGCGATCTCCATCCAGGTTTGCTTGGTCAAGCTGGAGGATCTCTTCTTGCCATCGCTGGGGAAGAGGACCTCCTGCCTTTCCTTTGTAGCCTGGAGGAGAATCTCAAGGGAGGCATCATTAAATTGTGGGACCACCCTGTGTCTTGCCTCATGCCATCCTGCGGCATTCTTCACCAAGGGTGGGTGGTCCAGGACTCACTACTGCAATGGCTTCAGCAGAGAGCACTGCAAATGAGTCTAAGTCAGGAATGCAAGCAGGGCTGGCAAGGCTTTAAACATGGCACCAGCATCTGCTCCAGGGTCATCTAACGCCATATTCGGCACCTCGAATCCTGGCCCATCACGCAATTGGCTGAGCCCCGCGCTTTCATTATGATACTTGGCCACCCACTGCGTGATTGCGGTGGGCCAGCCGCACACGTGACTTGTGGGGACAGCGCCCAATTCCGGATCTGCTGCTGGGAACCGCAACAGGCTCACTAAATTCAATCCAGGGAGGGTGGAAAATGGGAGGTCGGCCAGGAATATATTGGAATAGTCAAGTCTAGAGGTAACAAAAGCTGAGATGCGGCTGGAGTTGGATGATGTTTACCGAGATGGAAGTAAGCAGTATTATTGATGATGTGAATATGCGGTTGGAAGCTCAGCTACTTCAGAGTAGAGAAGGGGAGAAAACAGGCAAGACTGTTTAAAAAAAATCCAAGTCTGACTTCATGAGGATTGTGAATGGTTTGAGAATGTGACATATTAAATTCTTGTGCTGCTTCCCTCAACAATGTTAATCTAGCCCCAACAGTGCAATTACAATGCAATTCCTCATCTCCTGCTAAATTAGGATTCTTTCTCCTTCTTCTGCTATTCAGCATCTTCACACCTTCGACATAAAATCTGCTACAGCATTACATCCTTTCAATCCTTTTTCAATTTGGGTGGAGGAATGAGAATTACCAATTTATTGACAACACAAACTGTTTTCCATTTCAGCCTGCTCATTTCTAATAACTCACCACTTTAAAAGTTTCCCGTAAGTACAAGAAGGAAGAACTGGAGTTCTTTTAGAAACAAGTCACACAACTATGTGGACAATTAGACCATAATGTAACATGATCTGCTTCTTTGAATGATGTTAAGGATACAGCCTACTTCCTTGCATAAAGTCTTCTGAAGTGTCATTCACTGCCTTACTGGTTAGTTGCAGATCAGGAACGTCTGGTTTGTGCCAGGATTGTAGCAATCCAGGCAACCACTTCAGTAACTTTTCTCTGGTTTGATTTGTAAAGAGAAATAATTATGTTGATAAAGAATCCTGTATTAAGTGACAAAAGAGAGATCTCATCTCTCAAATGTGCAATTCTGTTTTTCTTGGGGGATGAAAATTTGACAGTGTACACTCTGTGTGAACAATACTTTGAATGAACATCCGAACAGAATGATGGAGGTGTAAACCCGAGATCCATTTAAAAAACAATTAGACAGTGTAAAGAGGGAACTGTAATGTGCTTTTGAATGATTCAACAAATTTGGGCGGAATACACTTGCTTTTGTGTGATTATCCTATGAAATAAAAGTTTTGTTTTCCAAAATTCATATTCAAAATTCTGAAGTTTGCCTGAGTTCTATCCAATAAGTACCTTACTGACACAGAGCAAGGAAAGTTCCAGGATTTGAAAACAAGGATTTAAAATTGATAGAAAAACAAGAAATGCTGGAACCACTCAGCAGGTCTGGCAGCATCTGTGGAAAGAGAAGCAGAGTTAACGTTTCGGGTCAGTGACCCTTCTTCGGAGCTGACAAATATTAAAAGTGTCACAGGTTATAAGCAAGTGAGGTGGGGGTGGGGCAAGAGATAACAAAGGAGAAGGAGCTCTCGTGCCCCACCCCCACCTCACTTGCTTATAACATGTGACATTTTAAATATTTGTCAGTTCCGAAGAAGGGTCACTGACCCGAAACGTTAACTCTGCTTCTCTTTCCACAGATGCTGCCAGACCTGCTGAGTGGTTCCAGCATTTCTTGTTTTTATTTCAGATTTCCAGCATCCGCAGTATTTTGCTTTTATTTAAAATTGATATGTTGTTTACCCATGAGCCAGTGTAGGTCAGCGAGCACAGGGGCGATGGGCGAACGGGATTTTGTGTGAGTTAGAACACTGGCAACTGAGTTTTGGAGCTCTTTTAAGTTTATAAAGGACAGGTTTATAGCTATTTTTGTATGACTTTATCAGCACAGCAGGACTGCTGGATCCTAACATGTGGTTCTTGCACAGCAAGTAGCAACACCAAGGTAAATTTGCCAGATTAGATAAGGCTGTCTGTTTTTTTTTTATTCATTCGTGGGATGTGGGCGTCGCTGGCCAGGCCAGCATTTATTGCCCATCCCTAATGGCCCTTGAGAAGGTGGTGGTGAGCTGCCTTCTTGAACCACTGCAGTCCATGTGGGGTAGGTACACCCACAGTGCTGTTAGGAAGGGAGTTCCAGGATTTTGACCCAGCGACAGTGAAGGAACGACGATATAGTTCCAAGTCAGGATGGTGTGTGACTTGGAGGGGAACTTGCAGGTGGTGGTGTTCCCATGCATTTGCTGCCCTTGTCCTTCTAGTTGGTAGAGGTCATGGGTTTGGAAGGTGCTGTCTAAGGAGCCTTGGTGCATTGCTGCAGTGCATCTTGTAGATGGTAGAGGGAGCGAATGTTTGTGGATGGGGTGCCAATTAAGCGGGCTGCTTTGTCCTGGATGGTGTCGAGCTTCTTGAGTCTTGTTGGAGCTGCACCCATCCAGGCAAGTGGAGAGTATTCCATCACACTCCTGACTTGTGCCTTGTAGATGGTGGACAGGCTTTGGGGAGTCAGGAGGTGAGTTACTCGCCTCAGGATTCCTAGCCTCTGACCTGCTCTTGTAGCCACGGTATTTATATGGCTACTCCAGTTCAGTTTCTGGTCAATGGTAGCCCCTAGGATGTTGATAGTGGGGGATTCAGTGATGGTAATGCCGTTGAATGTCAAGGGGAGATGGTTAGATTCTCTCTTGTTGGAGATGGTCATTGCCTGGCACTTGTGTGGCGCGAATGTTACTTGCCACTTATCAGTCCAAGCTTGGATATTGTCCAGGTCTTGTTGCATTTCTACACAGACTGCTTCAGTATCTGAGGAGTCACGAATGGTGCTGAACGTTGTGCAATCATCAGCGAACATCCCCACTTCTGACCTTATGATTGAAGGAAAGTCACTGATGAAGCAGCTGAAGATGGTTGGGCCTAGGACACTACACTGAGGAATTCCTGCAGTGATGTCCTGGAGCTCAGATGATTGACCTCCAACAACCACAACCATCTTCCTCTGTGCTAGGTTTGACACCAGCCAGCAGAGGGTTTCCCCCTGATTCCCATTGACCTCAGTTTTGCTAGGGCTCCTTGATGCCATACTCGGTCAAATGCTGCCTTGATGTCAAGGGCAGTCACTCTCACCTCACCTCTTGAGTTCAGCTCTTTTGTCCATGTTTGAACCAAGGCTGTAATGAGGTCAGGAGCTGAGTGGCCTTGGCGGAACCCAAACTGAGCGTCACTGACCAGGTTATTGCTAAGCAAGTGCCGCTTGATGGCACTGTTGATGACACCTTCCATCACTTTGCTAATGATTGAGAATAGTCTGATGGGGCGGTAGTTGGCCGGGTTGGACTGGTCCTGCTTTTTGTGTGCAGGACATACCCGGGCAATTTTCCACATTGCAGGGTAGATGCCAGTGTTGTAGCTGGACTGGAACAGCTTGGCATGGGGCGCGGCAAGTTCTGGAGCACAGGTCTTCAGTACTATTGCCGGAATATTGTCAGGGCCCATAGCTTTTGCAGTATCCAGTGCCTTCAGTCGTTTCTTGATATCACGCGGAGTGAATCGAATTGGCTGAAGTCTGGGGGCTTCAGGAGGAGGCCGAGATGGATCATCAACTCGACACTTCTGGCTGAAGATTGTTGCAAATGCTTCAGCCTTATCTTTCGCACTGATGTGCTGGGCTCCCCCATCATTGAGGATGGGGATATTTGTGGAGCCACCTCCTCCAGTTAGTTGTTTAATTGTCCACAACCATTCACGGCTGGATGTGGCAGGACTGCAAAGCTTAGATCTGATCCGGTGGTTATGGGATCGCTTAGCTCTGTCTATCGCATGCTGCTTACGCAGTTTGGCATGCAAGTAGTCCTGTGTTGTAGCTTCATCAGGTTGACACCTCATTTTGAGGTATGCCTGGTGCTGCTCCTGGCATGCCCTCCTGCACTCTTCATTGAACCAGAGTTGGTCTCCTGGCTTGATGGTAATGGTAGAGTGGGGGATATGCCGGGCCATGAGGTTACAGATTGTGGTTGAGTACAATTCTGCTGCTGCTGATGGCCCACAGCACCTCATGGATGCCCAGTTTTGCATTGCTAGATCTGTTGTAAATCTATCCCATTTAGCATGGTGATAGTGCCACACAACACGATGGACGGTATCCTCAATGTGAAGGCGGGACTTTGTCTCCACAAGGACTGTGCGGTGGTCACTCCTACCAATACTGTCATGGACAGAAGCATCTGCGGCAGGCAGATTGGTGAGGATGAGGTCAAGTATGTTCTTCCCTCGTGTTCGTTCCCCCATCACCTGCCGCAGACCCAGTCTAGCAGCTATATCCTTTAGGACTCGGCCAGCTCAGTCAGTAGTGGTGCTACCGATCCACTCTTGGTGATGGACATTGAAGTCCACCACCCAGAGTACATTTTGTGCCCTTGCCACCCTCAGTGCTTCCTCCAAGTGTTGTTAAACATGGAGGTGTACTGAGTCATCAGCTGAGGGAGGGCGGTAGGTGGTAATCAGTAGGAGGTTACCTTGCCCATGTTTGACCTGATGCCATGAGACTTCATGGGGTCCAGAGTCGATGTTGAGGACTCCCAGGGCAACTCCCTCCCTACTGTATACCACTGTGCCACCACCTCTGCTGGGTCTGTCCTGCCGATGGGACAGGACATACCCAGGGATGGTGATGGCAGTGTCTGGGACATTGTCTGTTAAGGTATGATTCCGTGAGTATAACTATGTCAGGCTGTTGCTTGACTAGTCTGTGGGACAGCTCTCCCAACTTTGGCACAAGCCAAAGTAAGTGAGTTAGTAAGGAGGACTTTGCAGAGTCGACAGGGCTGGGTTTGCCTTTGTCGTTTCCGGTGCCTAGATCGATGCCGGGTGGTCCGTCCTGTTTGATTCCTTTTTATTGACTTGGTAGCAGTTAGGTACAACTGAGTGGCTTGCTAGACCATTTCAGAGGGCATGTAAGAGTTAACCACATTGCTGTGGGTCTGGAGTCACATGAAGGCCAGACCAGGTAAGGACAGCAGATTTCCTTCCCTGAAGGTCATTCGTGAACCAGATGGGTTTTTACAACAATCGACAATGGTTTCATGGCCATCATTAGACTAGCTTTTAATTCCAGATTTAGTAATTAAACTCAAATGCCACCTTCTGCTGTGGTGGGATTCGAACCCATGTCCCCAGAGAAATACCCAGGGTCTCTGGGTTACTAGTCCAGTGATAATACCACTACGCCACCGCCTACCCCATGTCATGACGCCAAAACAGTAAAAGGCATCCATTTTTATAGTACTTTTCACAACAGCAGGATGTACCAAAGTGCTTTGCACCCAATTAAATACTTTAGAATGTAGGAAACTCAGCAGCCAATTTCCACACAGGAAGCTCCCAGAAACAGTAATGAGACAAATGCCCAGATAATCTATTTTTAGTGATGTTGGTTGAAGGATACATGTTGGCCAGGACTACTATGGTGCTAATCTAATATAAAAACAGCTGCGGTACATTTCACTTGTGGGAGAGTTTATTCCATTAACCACTGTATCTTACACTCCCATGGTTATATTATTCTTTATCTTTGCCCACCTATAGATTTGGAAAATAAAGATGCAGTCTTCGGCACATACAAAAAACTCAACTTTGTGAATTGGTCTCCAATGGGCATATGGAAGAGTGGAGGTGAAGGATAACAGAGATGATGATTCATCTTAAAAAATACAATGAATCAGCCGACTAAGTCAAATCTTCTTGCAACAACAGAATTTTTTTGTAACAATGCAAACATGCTGGTTCATTAACGTGCACAATGTGTTAAATGGGCCAACAAGAAAGGAAGGGGTTGTTGTTCTGAAGTCAGATTGTGAGACCTATGAAAAAACATGCCTCTGCTGCTTCCAATCTTGTGAAAAGCAATCAGCAAGTTTAAAATTGCTGGTAAAATAAAAAATTGGGCTGGATTTTCCTTCAATATTCTGCTGGGACTTTTGGCAGCCACCGCTTCCTGTCCACTGTTTGCAAATACTGGCAAGGGGAAGGGGAGGGGATGGTCTGGCTTCTTGGCTGATTGTGCTGATATCTGCTTCTCTCACTGTTGCTCCAGGCCCCTCTTACTGTTGCTCCCCACGGTTGCTGGGAAAATTTGGATAGTCAGTCTGGGGTAGTTAGGCTACAACATGCTACTAATGATGAGAAAGGACCCAGTGCAGAAATCCTCTGCTTCCACTCAGGTCCTAATACTGTACTTCTTTAGGCCATGGTCTCAGCTGATGGCTAAAAAAATTTATAGAATCCTCTCAGTGCTCTTTCCTTCCCCGACCCTCTTTAAATGTTGGACCAAATCTACTGGTGCTGCAGAAGTGACCTGAGCCACTGCAGCACCATCACATAGAAACATAGAAAATAGGAGCAGGAGTAGGCCATTCAGCCCTTAGAGCCTGCTCCGCCATTCATTATGATCATGGCTGATCATCCAACTCAGTAGTCTGTTCTTGCTTTCGCCCCATACCCTTTGATCCCTTTAGACCCAAGAGCTATATCTAACTCCTTCCTGAAAACATACAATGTTTTGGCCTCAACTGCTATCTGTGGTAACGAATTCCACAGGCTCACCACTGTCTGGGTGAAGAAATTTCTCCTCATCTCAGTCCTCAAAAGGTTTACCCCGTATCCTTAGACTATGACCCCTGGTTCTGGACTCCCCCACATCGAGAACATCCTTCCTGCATCTACCCTGTCAAGTCCTGTTAGAATTTTATAGGTTTCTATGAGATCCCCCCTCACTCTTCTGAACTCCAGTGAATATAATCCTATCCGACTCAATCTCTCCTCTTAAGTCAATCCCGCCATCCCAGGAATCAGTCTGGTAAACCTTCGCTGCATTCCCTCAATAGCAAGAACATCTTTCCTCAGATAAGGAGACCAAAATTGCACACAATATTCCAGGTGTGGCCTCACCAAGGCCCTGTATAATTGCAGCAAGACATCTCTGCTCCTGTATTCCAATCCTCTCGCTATGAAGGCCAACATACCATTTGCCTTTCTAACCGCCTGTTGCACCTGCATGCTTACCTTCAGCGACTGGCGTATGAGAACACCCAGGTCTCGCTGCATATTCCCCTCTCTCAGTTTATAGCCATTCAGATAATAATCTGCCTTTCTGTTTTTGCTACCAAAGTGGATAACCTCACATTTATCCACATTATACAGCATCTGCCATGCATTTGCCCACTCACTCAACTTGTCCAAATCAACCTCTCTGCATCCTCCTCACAACTCAACCTCCCACCCAGTTTTGTGTCATCTGCAAATTTGGAGATATTACATTTAGTTCCCTCATCTAAATCATTAATACATATTGTGAATAGCTGGGATCCTAGCACCTATCCCTGCAGTACCCCACTAGTCACTGCCTGCCATTCGAAAAAAGACCCATTTATCCCTACTCTTTGTTTCCTGTCGACCAACCAATTTTCTATCCATTTCAATACACTATCCCCAATCCCACGCACTTTAATTTTGCATGTTAATCTCTTATGTGGGACTTTGTCGAAAGCCTTCTGAAAGTCCAAATAAACCACATCCACTGGCTCCCCCTCATCAACTCTACTAGTTACATCCTCGAAGAATTTTAGTAGAATTGTCAAGCATGATTTCCCTTTTGAAAATACGTGCTGACTCTGCCCGATTCTACCACTGTTCTCTAAGTGCTCTGCTGTAAAATCTTTGATAATGGACTCTAGAATTTTCCCCACTACTGACGTCAGGCTGACTGGTCTATAATTCCCTGCTTTCTCTCGACCTCCCTTTTTAAATAGTGGGTTTACAATAGCCACCCTCCAATCTGTAGGGACTGTTACAGAGTCTATAGCATCTTGGAAGATGACCACCAATGCATCCACTATTTCTAGGGCCACTTCCTTAAGTACTCTGGGATGCATACCATCAGGCCCTGGTGATTTATCGGCCTTCAAACCCATCAATTTCCCCAACACCTTTTCTCTACTAATACTGATTTATTTTAGTTCCTCTCTCTCACTAAGCTCTGTGTTCCCCAACATTTCTGGTATGATATTTGTGTTCTCCTTTGTGGAGACAGAACCAAAGTATGCATTAAGTTGGTCAGACATTTCTTTCTTCTCCATAATAAATTCCCCTGTTTCTGACTGTAAGGGACCTACATTTGTCTTCACCAATCTTTTTCTCTTCACATACCTATAGAAACTTTTACAGTCAGTTTTTATGTTCCCTGCAAGCTTGCTCTCGTACTTTATTTTCCCCTTCTTAATCAATCCCTTGGTCCTCCTTTGCTGAATTCTAAACTGCTCCCAATCCTCAGGTCTGTTGTTTTTCCTGGCAAATATATATGTCTCTTCCTTGGATCGAATGCTATCTCTAATTTCCCTTGTAAGCCATGGTTTGGCTACTTTTCCCGTTTTACTTTTGTGCCAGACAGGGATAAACAACTGTTGCAGTTCATCCATGCGCTCTTTAAATGTTTGCCATTGCCTATCTACTGTCATCCTTTTAAGTAACATTTCCCAAACCGTCATAGCCAACTCGTGCCTCATACGTTCGTAGTTTCCTTTACTAAGATTTAGGACCCTTGTCTCAGAATCAACTACGTCACTGTCCAACTTGATGAAGAATTCTATCATATTATGGTCGCTGGTTCCCAAGGGGTCTCGCACCACTAGATTAATTATTCCTCTCTCATTACACAATACCCACTCTAGGATGGCCTGTTCTCTAGTTGGTTCCTCACAATTGTACAAGAGCCACAGTTCAGGAGTCAACATCATTCAAGTAAAGTAAAAGCACTATGGTAAATTCTTGACTCTGACCCAGAGGGTTCTGGATTCAAGTCCCACTCTAGGTCTGGAGTTTATAATCTGGGCTGACATACCATTGCATTACTTCAGAAATTCTGCATTGTCAGAGGGACATGAGATGTTAAACTGAGGCCATACTTGCTTGCTCCTGTAAGTTAGGATCCCATAGCACTATTTGAAGAAGATCGGAGCTTTTAAGCAAAACCAAGAATAAAAGCAGATTATCCAGTTATTCATCTTGCTGTGAGAAAATGAGCTGCCTGTTTGCTTACATAATAAGAGTGATAGATTCGATATGAAGTATTTTGGGACAATCTGAGGCTGTGACAAGGTGCTTTATAAATGAAATTATTTTTCTTTATTAAATAACCTAGTATCCTTAACATTGAATATACCTCAATTCTAAAAAGCAAAAGATAGCATGGTGGCTGTTGCTCCCATGACCAATTCATATACCCTCTCCCCCCAATTCTTTTGGTTTCTGCCCAGGAAACAACTGAATCAAAGTTCAAGAAAAAAATCAACAACGCATGCTACTTGTTTGCTGGCAGATGCACATAGCTCAAAGTTGTACAATGACTGATGTCTTTTATTTAAAACTTTGCTTTTTGAAAATGTAAGATCTTTTTTTCTGCCAGTCCCCCTTCACCAGTCCAGATGTCAGAAGATCCTGCTGCATCCTGTTACAGGAAGATATCGACGGGATGGTCAAATGGGCAGAAAAGTGGCAGATGGAATTTAACGCTGAAAAGTGTGTGGTGATACTCTTTGGAAGGAGTGATGTGACACGGAAGTATTCAATGAATGGCCTGACACTGGGAAGTTCTGAGGAACAAAGGGACCTTGGCATGTTTGTCCATAGATTTCTGAAGGCAGAAGGGAAGGTTAATAGGGTGGTGAAAAAGGCATATGGGACGCCTTTATCAATTGAGGCATAGATTACAAAAGCAGGGAGGTCATGTTGGAGTTGTACAGAACTTTGGTAAGGCCCACAGCTGGAGTACTGTGTGCAATTCTGGTCGCCACATTATAGGAAGGATGTGATTGCATTGGAGGGGGTGCAGAGGCGATTCACAGGATGGTGCCTGGGATGGAACATTTAAGCAATGAGGAGAGGTTGGATAGGCTTGGGTTGTTTTCGCTGGAGCAGAGAAGACTGGGGTGACTTGATCAAGGTGTACAAGATTATGAGGGGCATGGACAGGGTGGATAGGGAGAAGCTGTTCCCCTTAGTTGAAGGGTCAGTTACGAGGGGTCACAAGTTTAAGGTGAGGGGCGGGAGGTTTAAGGGGGATTTGAGGAAGAACTTTTTTACCCAGAGGGTGGTGATGGTCTGGAATGCCCTGCCTGGGAGGGTGGTAGAGGCAGGTTGCCTCACATCCTTTAAAAAGTACCTGGATGAGCACTTGGCACGTCATAACATTCAAGGCTATGGGCCAAGTGCTGGCAATTGGGATTTGGTAGACAGGTCAGGTGTTTTAATGCATTGGTGCAGACTCGATGGGCCGAAGGGCCTCTTCTGCACTGTATTATTCTGTGATAATGAGAGAAAGTGGCCACTAGAGAGAGAATGAACAGGTAAGATAACAGCCAGATTTCTATTCATGAGATGGCAGGTACAGTATTGTTGGACTTAACAGTGAATCTGACATATCAAGAATGTCAGTTTTAGATTTGTAAGTGCAGGAAAACTGATGAAATGTAAAATGTTAATACCTGTGTACAATAAAGATAATGATAAAAGCAGCTTGCTAAAATATGTATGCGATTTTTCAATGCAGTAGCAAATCACTAAAACTGTGGCTAGCCTTAGTAAAAATGTGATCCTAACTTAACCTCTAAGGACTGGCAAGAAAAATCATTGTCATACTATTTTGTGGTATCACATGTGGGAGTACTAAAGCATTGCACTTTTAGTTCAATTCACTCTTCAGTCAAGTATGTTTCAGGGTCTGGAGTACAGCAATTATACAAAAATCACAACAGACACGAAGTGCTTCACTCAGTAAAGCATCAGCACCTACGATGGAATGCACCAGTAAAACAATAACAGCCTGCCTATTTTACCATATTACCACTGGCAGCAGCCCTGCTATCAGTAACAATGCAGTAAACAAGTTAGGTTAATGGTTGATGTTTGCATACACCATCAAAAGTTTCTGTGGTTGCTTCTAATGGCACACAGAAATTTGAAGAGACATATGCACCTGAAATTTGGACTGTATGTTCTCTCCACAGATGCTGACTGACCTCCTGTGTGTTTCCAGATTTTTCTTTTTTTGTTTCACATTTTCAGCATCTGGAGAATCTTGCTTTTTGCTTGAAATGCCACCTTCTCTACTGTACCCAAAACGTCTATTTCAAGTGTTGATTATTCTTTGCATGAAGAATTTCTGCCTTTCATAAATTTGAATATGTGCTCCTGTTTATATTCTAGTAGTTAAATGTTCAACCCCCTCCACAAACTCAGTACTGTTGCTACTGATTTCATCCCCCTCCCCGGCCACAGGGCTGTGCAGCCCGTGCAAATGCATGGGTCCTGGAGCATTGGAATAGTTGAGTTTAGATATAACAAAAGCATACATGAGAGTTTCAGCAGCAGATAGGCTGGGGGAGGGATGGGGGCAGGTGATATTACAGAGGTAAAAATAGGTAGTCTTGGTGATGGAGAGGATGTGGGATCGAAATCTCAGCTCAGGATCAAATAGGATATCGTGGTTGTAAACAGTCTGGTTCAGCTTCAGACAGCGACCAGGGAGAGGAATGGAATCAGTGGCTACAGAACAGAGTTAGTGACGGTGGTCAAAGATAATGGCCGAAATTTTATTCTGGTGACGCAGATCCTGGCAGCAGGCCAGAAGGTGGTGGAGGGGGGTCAGGCGAGCCCCGCCTTGGCCCTCTGTCGGACCCCCGGTGGAATTCCATGGCGGGCAGCCAATTAAATGTCCCCTTAAGGGACAAGTGCCCGCCTCCAGAGCTGTCAGTCAATCAGAGGGCTGGAAGCTCAACAGTACCTGCAGCCCCACCAGGAGCAGTGGTCACTGCCGGTATTGTAGGAGGCCTGCAGTGGCAAAGATGGAGGAGACACTGGGATGCAGATAAGTGGGGTCGGGGTCGCCGGGGCCAGTCAGGCAGGTCCCAGTGATGGGGGTGGGGGGCTTGGTGAGGGCGGGGGCGTCTTGCCGCAGGGTCGGCCATTGCCACCAGCGGGTGGGGGGGGGGGGGGCGTCCTCCATGAGAAAAGAAAACCCCCGGAGCCTGCTCGGAGGCTGCCAGGTCTCATCTGGAGGTATCTCCATGCAGCGGCGGTTCCCTCCGATGTTAGGGAATTGCGAGTGGAGGTGGGAAACTGCCCTTAAATGGCCATTAATTGGCCACTTAAGGGCCTCAATTGGCCTCTGGGCGGGAAGGCTGTCCTTGGCCTTCCCCGCCCCGACTAAATTAAATGGTGTTACGAATCTGACAGGCACCTATGCCACCCCATGCCATTTTGCGTGCCTCCCCCAGCCTCATTTCCAAATCCAAGGGCAGGACAAAATCCAGCACAATGGCTCATTCAATGATTGGCAGCTGTGGCTTAGTTGGTAGCACTCCTACCTGTAAGTCAGAAGATTGTGGGTTTAAGTCCCACTCCAGAACCTGAGCACAAAAATCTAGGTGACACTCGTGTGCAGTAGTGAGGGTGTGTTACACTGTCAGATGTGTAGTGCTTTGGATAAGATGTTAAATCGAGACTCTGTCTTCCCTCTCAGGTGACTGTCAAAGCTCCCATGGTCTTATTTCAAAGAAGAGCAGGGGAGTTATCCCTAGTGTCCTGGCCAATATTTATCCCTCAATCAACATCATGAAAACAGATTATCTGGTCATTATCACATTGCTGTTTGTGGGTGCTTCTTGTGTGCAAATTGGCTGCTGCATTTCCTACATTACAACAGTGATTACACTTTAAAAGTGCTTCATTGGTTATAAAGGACTTTGGGAGATAATCCTGTGGTTGTGAAAGATGCTATATAAATTCAAGAGCTTCTTTTTAATACTGGATGTTGGACAAGCAGCGTGACAAACCTGATGCAGTAAAGTGTAAAAAAATACCAACATTGGAAATCTGAAACAAAAGTGCTGGTGACGTTCTGATAAAGTTATACTTGAAATTTTAACATCTGTTTGCTAATCAAAAGAGGATTGATCTGCAGAGTGTCTCCAGTGTTTTCTGTTTATGTCCTTGTTTCTCTAGTTTTTCCTTGCAGTCTTCAAACCCAAGATTATCCTTGTGGCTCTTCTTTGCATCATCACCAAAACTTGAATGTTTCACCCTACATCTTGGTGATGAAAACTGGACACAACACTCAAAGTGAAGTCTGATCAGAACTCTAAACAATTTGAGTAGAGCAATTTCTGACTTATACTCCAAAGATTTAACCAATTGTTCACTTTGTTGATTGCATTCACAGTACACATGGTGTGTTAAAGCATCAAGTGTACTAACACCCTCACATCACTTTCAACCTTACCTTAGTTTTTTTGCATAATTCATAAATTCAGCACAAGAGAAGGCTGGAATTTGCTGTGAGCCTCACTGTCATGCGGGTTTTCAACTTCAATTCTGTTGGCCGCGTTTCCCGAATGTCGGGTAACTTGGAAACTTTAATCGAGATGAGGGCTCGGTGGATTCAGGAGGTAAGTGCCTTTACACCTACCTCCAGGATCCAGGTGCATGTCTATGAAGCCTCCGCTAATGGGTACCGCCCACCAACAACGACTTTCCCAAAAACCTCCAACACCACCATAATGCCTCTAACCACGACTCCCTGTCACCCCAATTGGCCCCGATCGCCCCACCACTGCCAGGCCCCAATTTCCTCACTACCACTACCAGGACTCTGGTTTCCAACCCCCACCCACCACCACCCCCTCCCCCCACCCCCCCCCCCCCCCTCCGTGGCCTCCGTTTCCCATTATACCATGAGGCTTCCGAGCTCCCCCAGGGTTGACAGCCCACTTAATCAACCCCATCTGATCAACCACCCCAACCCTGCACCACCCGTGTCGGCTGACCCCTCCCCACCCACTGCCCAAAGCAGCACCCTGCCACCTTGACCCAGCACAGACTTACCTGCTGCAGCAGCCTTCACTGACCAGCTCCCTGACCTACTGGAGGCAGGGAACCAGTCAGTGACCCGCTGTGAATTAAAACTCTACAGCATGTGGGTGAATCCCCCATGACTTTCTGACCGACCTGCTCCCTGCAGGTCAGGTCAGTAAAAATACTGTCCAGAATCTTTGATTTTATTAACGACATTGACTAAATGTATTACATAATCTCTTATAAGGGAGCAACTAGAGTCACAAGTTGCTGGAAGGCATTATCTGGAAGCCTGTTTGAAAACTGTAACAATGATTTTAAATATTTATGGTGACTCATGTCACTCAAGAGCAGTTCCTGGTACCTGGAGATGTTGGCATGGGCTCAAACCAATCAAACTGCCACCAGTCAGGGGATAGCAGTGTGTCTTGGGCTCAATGTGACACCAAGGGACATGCCTAACGATGAAAATTTAGACCTATGTTAACCTTTTTAGTTAAGTCAGGAACCGATATGTGAGAAATCCAGGGCATTGTTGATGATTGGCCAGTCGAACTGGCTCAGTAATAGAAATGGAGAAGTAGATCTATCACTAGGAGCTGGCACTCTTTCCACTTGGCTCCAGAGAACCCTGCCGACTATTGTCTCCAACGGATTGGGTGCTCCTGGCCAGACATGCAGCAACAGATTTAGCAACGCGTCGTTAGCTAAACTCCAGCAATAATCCAGTAGCTATTTGGCAGTCCCTAAATGTTGACTCAACCCTACCTAAATTCTCTAGATTTAGGTAAATGGGGTGTATCGCTTGAAGAGTGTGCATTCCACATCAGGCAGACAGAAACTCTACCTGTGTGATTTTCTCAGTAGCTTTGCTGAGAGGCTGTTAAATAAGGAGTTTCAGGACGAACTCAGGATGTCTCAAAATACTTTACAACCAATGAAGTACTGATGAAGTGTAATCACTGTTGTAATGTAAGAAACACAACAGCCAATTTGAAAACAGCAAGCACCGACAACAGCAATGTGGTAATGACTAGATAATCTGTTTCTGTGATTGAGGGATAAATATTAGCCAGGCTCTTCTTCAAAATAGTGCCTGGGATCTTTTACATCCATCTGAGAGAGTAGATAGGGCCTCAGTTCAAAGTCTCAATGGAAAGACAGCACATCCCACAGTGCAGTACCCTCTCAGTATTGCATTGGAGTATCAACCTTGACTTTAGTGCACAAATCCTGGAGTGGAACCTGAACACACAAGCTTCTGACTCAGAGGCAAGAGTGGTGCCATCAGAGCCACATCTATGGGTGTTGAATGAGGACAGGATTGGGCTCAATTGTGATGACCCTTGCAGTCAAATAGCCTGACATAACTTTTGTGTATAGTAAGGTCTTCCAGATAATCTGATATTGACATTAAGTATGGGTTAAATGGTGACAGCAGAACATCCCTACTCTTTTTCAAATAATGCCAGGAGAACTTTTATGTTCACCTGACAGCCTCATTTTAACATCTCATCCGAAAGACAGTCTCCTGCCTGGCAGAAACGGGACAGGGGCAACCCGAAAATGGTAAGCAACAATCTATTACTCCGTTGTTGGCCATCATTGTGGCTGTGGTATTGTTACCTCAGCCCTACAGCTGAATGTCCAGAGTGGCTCCATGAAATGCCTGTTTAAAATGCTCAGTGGAGTACTTGGATGCACACAGGGCTCTGATTTCCATTTTTGAACGGAGCTGGGTGGATAAAGTTGTGTGCATGCTCTGAACAGTATCAGATGGTAGTCCAGCCAATGAGAACCCAAAGGTGAGTTCTTCTTTATTGGAGTAGGATTGCTGCTTTGTAATGAGGTCACATAACAATAATGTAACATAGAAAGAGTGTGAACCAACCCCAGTAGTTTATTTTTAATCTTTAACAGTCAAATTACTGAAAGTAGTATATGTATTACACTACTATCTGGAGGGAGAAATGAGAAATGTGCCATACTTAAAAAAAAAAATCAAGAATGTCAACTTGTCTGCCTGGAAGTCTAACTAAATACTTTTGGGAGTCTGCCATTCAAGTATTCTGCTTTTGGTCAAACCACATCACAGACTGGCAAATGCTTTTAGCAGCTTTTATCTAAACATCTACAGTCAGTACCCTGCCCTAACATGCCTGTTGTTTGTGTATACTGTAATCTGCCTTTCAAATACTATTTCCTCCTCTCACAAGACGTCTGAGAAAGGTTCTTTGCTTAGCAGCTAAAACAATAGTATTTAAAAAATATTTACAAAGCAGATTGTATATTGACAGGTTCCCAAGCATGGATGGGACTCATGCAGGCAGCTGCACTAGTTTTGGACTGGGGCACCTGGCGGTACTAGCATGGACTTGCACAATGTAAAAGCACAAAAGAAAAAAGCTTTGCTCCAAGTTTTTAATTTCAGTTTTAAAGTAATATTGGTGCTTAACACTCTAATTTGTGAGCCATCCCAGTGACTCAAAGATAATGGACTGCATTTTAAGACTCCACCGCCAAGGTAGGCAGTGGATGTAAAAAAATGCGGCCCTTGCGCACTGGCATCACGTCACGGAGCCACCGCGATTTCTAACGCGGCGGGTTATTTGCATGGCCGCGGCACATGCACCCCACGCAGGCGCTGGTGCCATTTTGAAAAGACTTACAGCCCTCAATGAACATTTAAAATTTAAAGGGCCAGGTAAGTTAAAGATTCACAGAAAAGAATTAAATGATCTTTCCACACATTCCCCGGCCGCCCCCGCCACCCCAATGGCATTTCAAAACATTCCTACATTCCTGCCCTTTTCCCCCACGGAATTCCTATATTGAGAATTTGACCTCCCACACCGCACCCCCCACCCGCCCAACAAATTTCGGCAGCTATGCCTTTACCCCTTCCCTTCAACTCCCCATCGACCAATCCGCAGTGTTGTCACGCCGCTCTCCCCCTCCTACACAGATTCCTCCCCCCACACCACAGGTGTCGTGCCACGTTTCGCGCCACGTTTCCCCGAATTGGGATTCGAAGAAGTGGCGCTGTCGGCCACCTGAATGAAGATCGGTGTGGCGAATAAGGAGGCGACGGAACCCTCATTAAATCAGGTATGTAAATTAGTTTACAAATTGAAATGGGGGTCCTGTCACTGAGCGGTAGGGCAGCTGCCACAAGTGGGGGGCGGGGGGAGCCAGAACATGGCTCCGGCAGAGGCCTGCCATGAACTATGGTGGGGGGGTGGGGAGGTCAGATGCATAAGGTAAGTATTTCAGGGGTGGGGGGGGGGGAGGGCAAGGAATGAATTGTATAGTTATTGGGCAGGGAGGAAGAGGGGCTAGAAACATTTATTTAATTTTGTTGAATCAATTTAAAATGACTTTGTCTTTAAATAGTTAAATGGAAGGGCTCAAAGCCCTTTAAAAATGGTCAGCGCGTGCGCAATGGCGCCTGACTCCATTGCCAGGGACGGACAGCCTGCCCCCTTCATGTCATCGGGGTGGGCAGGCCGAATATCGCAATGGCTCCACAACATGTGGTCCGCACGGGCAGACCACCACCGGCAGCAGACATGTAAAATGCAGCCCTCTGTCTCTCTCTCTCCCTGTGCTCCCCCACTTTCTGTCGCTGCCCCCCCCCCCCCCCCCGTCTCTCTGCTCCCCCCCTTTCTGTTCCATCTTTTTTATTCCCTCTCTCTGTTCCCCTTCTCTTACTCTGTTTCCCCTCTTTCTCTCTGTTCCTCTCTCTGTTACCCTCTCTCTCTTTGTTTCCCCCACCTCCCTCCTTCTCTCTGATGGTTGCACTGAGCGGGAGTACCAGCACAGCAGCTTTGTGGATGGTCAGTTTGTTTATAAATATCGCGCTGAGTTTCTGGCCAGCTTTTAAAAAAAGACAGAAAACCCCAAATCTGTCCGATGTTGGGAAGCATGTTTCTGCTTCAGCAGCTGTCAGCTGTGAAACTGACAGCATGATCTTTTTAAAAAGAAGACAATGGGAAATTTCCCATCTCCAGTTATGGAACCTTGGCGAGGAACGACCCAGATACAGTTTACACCTATGGGCCAGATGGAAACCTTTGGCGGGCTGGATCCTAGCCCACGGGCTGTAAGTTGGACAGCCCTGATGTAGAGCATCAGCCATATCCTATTGAATGGTGGAACAGGCTCCTGCTCGAATTTCTTATGCTTTCCATCTCAAGCCACTTGCTAGCAGTGAAAACTGGGCCTGTCTTAGCTGGTTCGCCCTTCCCTAACCGATGCCAGTTGTGTGAAGTACCTTGTAAAATCACTTCTAAAAGTGTTTAATTATTAGTTTGATACTGTGGCCCTTTCTACAACTGTTAGGATTTAGCTTTAGTGCTCTGGACTAGACTTTTCTTTATAATTTCCTATCTTACATACTCATCTACAAAACAACAGTAACTGTACTACAAAGAAAAGTAATTCATCAACTGAAGGGCCTTGGAATACCCTGAGGATGTCAAAAGTACTGTATTTTCTTTTTCAGTTCCCAGAGATAGCTGCATCTATCACAGAATTAAGCTTCAATTCGATATGAATTTACAGTTACTTTCTCATGCCTGTCATTTTTATTGTAGAAACCAGTAAAACATAGACAATTTTTATATTCATTCATGGGATGTGGGTGTCACTAGCACAGTCAGCATTTATTGCCCATCTCTAATTTCCTCTGAGAAGGTGGTGGCGAGCCGCATTCTTGAAATCGCTAAAATCCGTGTGGTGTAGTTACTCCCACAGTGCTGTTAGGAAAGGAGTTCCCGGATTTTGACTCAGCATCGATGAAGGAACAGCGACATATTTCCAAGTCAGGATGGTGTGTGACTTGAGGGGATCTTGCAGGTGGTGGTGTTCCCATGTCTGCTGCTCTTGTCCTTCCAAGTGGTCAAGGTCGAAGGTTTGGAAAATGCTGCCGAAGATGCTTTGGCGGTGTATCTTGTAGATGGCACACACTGCAGCCACGGTGTGCTAGTGGTGGAAGGAGTGAATGTGGATGGTGGGTGGGATGCCAATTAAGTGGCCAGCTTTGTCCTGGATTGTGTCCTTGAGTGTTGTTTGAGCTGCCATCATCCAGAGAAGTGGAGTGTATTCCATCACACTCCTGACTTGAGCTTTGTAGATAGTGGAAAGGCTTTGGGGAGTCAGCAGGTGAGTCACTCGCCAGAGAACAGCCAGCTTCTGACCTGCTTTTGAGCCACAGTATTTATGTGGCTGGTCCAGTTAATTTTTATTTCTTTAATATATTATTCATTTATGGGATGTGGGTGTCACTGGCTAGACCAGCATTTATTGCCCATTCCTAATTGCCCTTGAGAAGGTGGTGGTGAGCTGCCTTCTTGAACTGCTGCATCAAGCAGGGCTTTTAAGGAGTTCCAGGATTTTGACCCAACGACAGTGAAGGAACGGCGATATAGTTCCAAGTCAGCTTGGTGTGTGGCTTGGAGGGGAACTTGCAGGTGGTGGTGTTCCCATGCATCTGCTGCCTTTGTCCTTCTAGGTGGCAGAGGTCACGGATTTGGAAGGTGCTTGACAATGGTGACTCTCAGGATGTTGATAGTGGGGGAATTCAGCAATTGTAATGCCATTGAATGTCAAGGAGACGTGGTTAGACTCTCTCTTGTTGGAGATGGTCATTACCCGGCACTTGTGTGCATGAATGTTACTTGCAACTTATCAGCCCAAGCCTGAATTTTGTCAAGGTCTTGCTGCATGCAGACATGAACTGCTTCCTCATCTAAGGAACTGGACACTGTGCAATCATCAGCAAACATCCCCACTTCTGACCTTATGACGGAGCAGCTGAAGATGGTTGGGCCTAGGACACAGCCCTGAGAAACCCCTTTAGCAATGTCCTGGGGCTGAGATGCTTGTCCTCCAACAATCTTCCTTTGTGTTAGGTATGACTCCAGCCAGCAGAGAGCTCTGCACATGCCACCCCGCAACCATGATTACCAATTCCTTCAATTTTACTACGGCTCTTTGATACCACAATTGGTTAAATGCTGCCTTGATGTTAAGAGCAGCCACCCTCACCTCATCCCTGAAATTCAGTTCTTTTTTCCATGTTTGGACCAAGGTTGTAACGAGGTCTGGAACTGAGTTGCTCTGGTGGCACCCAAACTGAGCATTGTTGGACAAGTTATTGGTGTTCTACTCCGGAAAGCCAGCTGGTGAAAGATGGTATTGGAGCCAATCTTTACTCAGTCCTACATTTATTTAGCGAGTGAAACATTACAAGCATACCCCTCACTCAACCACACCAAAGTTTCAACAAGTGGCCCTTTATATGCTGTCAAGTGAAACTCCAGTTAACACCCTTCACCTGCATATAATTAAACACAATTGATACACAATTAACAATTGTTCAGTAAGTGCTCCTTGACGCACTGTCAATGACACATTCCATCATTTTGCTGATGGAGCAGTAATTAACCAGATTGGATTTGTCCTGCTTTTGGTGAACTCAAAATACCAGGGCAATTTTCCATTTTGTCGGGTAAATGCCAATGTTTTAGTTGTACTGGAACAGCCTGATTAGGGACACGGCTAGCTCTGAAGCACACGACAGCTGGGATGTTGTCGAGGCCCATGGCCTTTGCTGTATCCAGTGTGTTCAGCCTTTCTTGATATCACATGGAGTGAATTGAATTAGCTGAAGGCTGGCTTCTGTGATGACGTGTAACTCAGTAGGAGGCTGGAATGGATCCACTCAGCACTTCTGGTTGAAGATTGTTGCAATTATTTCAGTCTTTGACGTACTGGACTTCGCCATCATTGAGGACGGGGATGTTCATGGAGCCCCCTCCTCCGGTTAGTTGTTTAATTATCTACCACCATGCATGGCTGGATATGGTAGGACTAAAGAGCTTTGATCTGATCCGTTGGTCATGTGATTGCTTACCTCTGTTTATAGCTTCACCAATTGACACCTCATTTTTAGGTACACCTGATGCTGCTCCTAGCATGCTCTTCTACATTCCTAATTGAACCAGGTTTGATCCTCTGGTTTAATGGTATTTATTACAAGATAATAGTAATCATCACAACATAAACAATTCCCTTAGGAATTTATACTTAGTAAAGCTTTTATGTTTTTTAAAAAAAACAAATGCCTACACTCTGTCAGTTAGGCAGAAATGACAACAGTGCTTTATCTTGTTCATGCACACACTGTGGTGAACCCACAGTGACAAGCATCATTACAAAGGGTGATATTACACAGAATTTACAGCACAGAAAAACGCCTTTTGGCCCAACTGGCCAGTGTTCATGCTCCACCATAATGGCGTCTTCCTACCATAATTCATCTAACCCAATCAGTATATCCTTTATTCCTTTCCCCTTCATGTACGTATCTTGCTTTCCCTTAAATGTATATATGCTATTTGCTTCAATTACTCCACATGGTAGCAAGTTCCACATTCTAACCACACTCTGGGTAAAAATCTTTCTCCTGAATTCCTTATTGGATTTATTAATGATCATATTATATGCATGACCCTAGTTTTGGACACCCCCACAATTCTTCTCCAAATCTCACCTATCAAGCCCCTTCACAATTTAAAAAATCTCAATTAATCACTACTCAGTCTTCTCTTTTCTAGATAAAAGAGCCCCAGACTATTCAGACACAAAAGCAGTCATGCAGTATATCAAAATGTGGTCTCCTCTACATTGGGGAGACTAAACGCAGAAAGGCTTTGCAGAAAATCTTCGTTCAGTTCGCAAGTGTGACCCCGAGCTTCCTGTCGCTTGTCATTTCAATACTCCACTTTACATTGAGTTCAATAACTTTAGATCATAACCTCTGCCGCCATTTTTTCTTTTCTTTTGCCACTGTTTTTCCTGACAACGCAGAGCATGCGCAGAGCTTTTTTTTGCTAGTTTCTTTCCCCCTTCCCTTGTTTCATTTTTAATCCCTTTACTTTGTGTTTGGATGACTGCAATCCTGCCATTTAGACCTCATCCAGACACATCTTTTGTTTCTTTATTTGTCCCATTACCACACCCCTTGACTTTGTACCATGAAAACTTTTGTCATTTAATCTCTCTTGCCCTCCACCCTATCACAGACCTACATTTGTTCCTCTTCCTCCCTCTCCCTATTTCACTTGCTCAAAACCTTTCTCAAAACATTTCTAACTTTTTTCAGTTCTGATGAAAGGTCAGACCTGAAATGTTAACTGTTTTTCTTCCCAGACTATTCAGTCTTTCCTGATGGTTATTAGCCCCCTGCCTGGTAATCATCCATGTAAATCTGTTTTGCACCATCTCCAGTACCTCTGAATCCTTTTTGTAATATGGAGACAAGGGCTGGATTTTCGGTCTGCAGTCAGGACCTTGATGTCAGGATCATTTTCTTGTCCCGACCTCACACCACGTTGGGAAGAGTGAGGAGATGCAATTTTCTTCACTTTTGCCATCAATTGGTTTGAGGTCTTTCATGGGATGTGAGCGTCGCTGGCAAGGCCAGCATTTGTTGCCCAACCTAATAGCCCTCAGGAAGGCAGTAGGCAAGGTGAGGAGGCAGGGGTATAATTGTGTGGGCTGGATTTAAAGTGCCAACGGAAGCCATTACTGCGGTTGCCGTTTCAGCCAGCAATAGCAGAGAGACGAGAGGAGCAAGAATGCCACGGGTCAGCCAACCATGCTAAGGCAGCCCCAAGATTTACTGATGCTTTTGGAGGTGGTGGGAGATCGGAGAAATGTGCTGATCCTGGAGAATGCCATTCAGCCAGATCAAGCAGGCCTGGCTACAGGTGGCAAATGAAGTCAGCAGCTGCAGCATGGTGAGGCGGACATGGGTTCAGTTCCATAAGCAATTCAATGACAATGAAAAAATGAAGAGGCCGGGTTCCCCCTGACTTTTCAGCCTGGTGCCGGGAGCCCCGCCTCCTGCATAAAATCCAGCCCACTATTTCATTCTCCCTCTTTCTCCATCTCCATCTTATCTGTTCTGACAATGCCATTTTCCTTTCCAGTGCTCCTGGTATGTCTTTTTCCTCAATCGAGGATTCCCTCCCATCGTGGTTGACAAGACTCTTGGCTGTCTCCATTCCATTTCTTGCACCTGCTCTCACCCCTTTCCCTCCCTCCCAGAACCATTACACAGTTCCTTTATCCTAACCTTTCAACCACCAGCCTCCACATTCAACAGATCATCCTCCACCATTTCCGCCACCTCCAGCATGATGCCAACTTCCCTCCCCTTTCAGCATTCCAAAGGGGCTGTTTCATCTTTGACATCCTGGTCCAGTCCTCAGTCACCTTCTCTCCTTCCCAAATAAGCGTAGGAGGTGTAACATCTGCTTTTTTACCTTCACCCACCCCACTGTCCCAAACGCTCCTTCCAGGTGAAACAGCAATTTACTTGTATTTCTGTCAATTTTGTATACTGTATTGGTTGCTCACGATATGGTCTCTTCTATATTGGGAGGATCAAACACAGATTGGGTGACTGCTTTGGGGAACACCTCCGTTAAGTCCACAAGTGTGATCCTGAGCTTCCTGTTGCCTGTCATTAATTCTGTGTCCCACTCCCACTCTATGTCCTCGGCCTCCTATACTGTTCCAATGAAATTCAGTGTAAGCTCGAGGAACAGCATTTTGTCTTTCGATTTAAGCATTTCACAGCCTTCTGGACTCAAAATTGAGTTCAGCAATTTCAGATCATAACCCCTGATATCATTATTTTTGTTCTTTTTATTTTTAGCTGGCAGCTGTTGGTGGTGATTCTGTTTTCCCATTTATACTCCCTTTGGACCCATCTTTTGTGTATTACCATTGCCTTTTGCCTTGCACCATCATCCTTCTTGTCATTTAACCTCTCTTGCCCTCCATCCTGTCACAGACCTTCCCTTTGTTCATTCCTCTCACTCCATCCCCTTTCCCTGCCTCTGTACTTGCTTAAAACCTGTGACAGCTCTAACTTTTGAGTTATGACAGAGGGTCATTGACCTGAAATGTTAACTCTGTTTTTCTCTCCATAGATGCTGCCAGACCAGCTGAGTATTTCCAGCATTTTCAGTTATTATTGCACATTTCCTGTATTGACTCAGGTAATTCAGATGCTACAACTGCTCCCCCTGCTGTTGAAAGTCACACTTGAAGGATTACAAGTCTTTATACTTCTCAAAATTTGCAAATCTCCCTCATCCAAATAGAATCCTCTGAACAATCCTTCCCACATAGTTAAAGTGATCAAAATGAAAGTACTGTCTCGATTCTTCCCAGGCACATAAATCACAAATGTTGCTTCTGCACACAAGACAATAATTGAAGTTGAGTTCAAAAATGACCAATTACTGATCATCCATTAAATGCTTTCATTAATGTTATGTTGTTGTGGGGAACATGGGAATACCAGCAAGCTATTTTGTCAACTGCAACAGTTCAGTCTTTTAAATTCCAAATTCCTTGTCTTTTCTCCATATCACATAATGGATTTTTCAGCGTTGAATTGGGAAATACTACTTCATTTGGTTTGGGAGTCAGGGACAAGGGGTCATCAATTTAAAATTAACACTGAAAGGACACGGAGAAAGGTTAGAAGCAATATAATCACGCAGAGAGTTGTTAGTACATGGAATTCTTTGTCACAGGGAGTGGTTGAGGCAGAACCATCTCAGAAAGGATATACTGGCATAGGAGGGAATGTAGCAGACAGATCAGTTTTGGATTGCTCTATCAAATAGCTGACACAGAAATGATGGGTCGATGACCACTTTCTATGCTGTTGTCCTCTATGATTCGAATTGACTTTGCATCTGGGGCAGTGTATTCCACATGGACATAATTCTTTAGCCTAGATTTTCTGATAGGCTTTGTTTGAATTGGAAGTAATGGTCATCTTTAAAATAATGCTGATTTAACATCTAGGCTTTTATGCAGAGACATTTTTCTGGATTGTCTTATGACTGACTTAGATCCAGTTCTAATATTATGTATTGTTGTTCAAGATTCCCTTATGAGAGGGCAGAATGGTTTCTTATCAATCCTGTGTGAAGATCCACAAAAGTTAAATATAAGGTTTTGAGCTTCTCAGGACAAAGTCCATGTAGAAATGCAGCAAGACCTGGACAATATCCAGGCTTGGGCTCATAAGTGGCAAGTAACATTCGCGCCACACAAGTGTCAGGCAATGACCATCTCCAACAAGAGAGATTCTAACCATCTCCCCTTGACATTCAACGGCATTACCATCACTGAATCCCCCACTATCAACATCCTAGGGGCTACCATTGACCAGAAACTGAACTGGAGTAGCCATATAAATACCGTGGCGACAAGAGCAGGTTAGAGGCTAGGATTCCTGAGGCGAGTAACTCACCTCCTGACTCCCCAAAGCCTGTCCACCATCTACAAGGCACAAGTCAGGAGTGTGATGGAATACTCTCCACTTGCCTGGATGGGTGCAGCTCCAACAAGACTCAAGAAGCTCGACACCATCCAGGACAAAGCAACCCGCTTGATTGGCGCCCCATCTACAAACATTCGCTCCCTCCACCACCGATGCACAGTGGCAGCAGTGTGTACCATCTACAAGATGCTCTGCAGCAATGCACCAAGGCTCCTTAGACAGCACCTTCCAAACCCACGACCTCTACCAACTAGAAGGAGAAGGGCAGCAAATGATTGGGAACACCACCACCTGCAAGTTCCCCTCCAAGTCACACACCATCCTGACTTGGAACTATATCGCCGTTCCTTCACTGTCGCTGGGTCAAAATCCTGGAACTCCCTTCCCAACAGCACTGTGGGTGTACCTACTCCAAATGGACTGCAGCGGTTCAAGAAGGAAGCTCACCACCACCTTCTCAAGGCTGATTAGGAATGGGCAATAAATGCTGGCCTGGCCAGCGACGCCCACATCCCTGAATGAATTAAAAAAAAAGCTCCAAACAGTTATGCATATAGGACAGATAGTAATAATCGGTACTGATAAATACAAGACAGCAACTGCTACAAAATTTCACGTTCCATCTTGAACCTTCTCATTTTTATGCTCTACTTCCTCTCCTCTTCCCCATGGAGCCACAATGCCACCTTAAACAGTTCAGAATTTCAGGATTGTTACAGCTGCTAATTCGCTTCATTATTTTAAACATTTCAGTCACATTACACCTAAATCAATCGCCAGGGAATATCCTCCAAGGTTGCCCAGTTTGTCATCACACTCCAGCCCTTTCATCTCAAATATTATCCCAGTGATATTCTAAAACATCAATGTATCCTTCCAAAGGTGGGATCCCCAAAACTGAAGGTAGATCTTACAGAAAATGGGTAAACATAAAATGTGGTCTATTATTGTGCCACACAAGAAATTTCCAGCTTCAATATCTAGTCTGTGCCAATTTCGCTGATCTCAACCAGGGTGGAAGTCAATATTGAGGTAAAAAGAAAGTCACCGAGATTTTCATTCCCATTTGATGTCCATTGACCTCCACCGGCAAGTGCACATGTATGGACATTAGGTGAGAACAGGACTGAACTCAGCAGCCATGCTTGTTATGATAAAATAGCCAACTATCATCCACCATCTATGTTCATATTTGAAGTATGGCAATAACTTAGGCAAAGTACAGAAAACTGACGGTACTCACGGAAACATGCTCCTGCATGAATCACTATGAGGCACAGCAAAAAAAAGAGAAAAAGCCATTCCCAAAAACTCATACCAGAGTCCTTTTAATATGTAAATTAAAATATGTAAAATTTTTATTCTGATTTAAAAAGCTATCGTGCAACAGTCTCAGGAAACTTACACTGATTTTCTTTTAAGTTGGAGATAACAGGCGTCGAAAAGACCTGCCCTTCTGGTAGTTTGTGTTATATTACAGTCTTAATTTGGGAGACACCAAGTCTGGCATAGTATTGCGCTGTGGTCTGCCTGGAATGAATGTATCCCTTCTGCATTTATCTCCAGCTGTCACTGCCATTCTAGCCGAGAGAGCCCCTGGAGTGAAAAGGTCAGCTGTGCCTGTCTGCCATCAAAAGCAATACAGCAATAGGCTGTTTACTATAAAACTATCCTTTACAGTCAGTTACAGTCATGCCCTATATCTCATTACAGTGATTCAAAGGAACCAAATCAACAACAAAAAATAGTCAGTAATGGATTTGGCTGCCATTTCTCACTAATAACTGGTATCAAGATAAATAACTGCTTTTTTAAAGAAAGAGTAAGTTTTCTTTGGCTGATATTTTGAACCATTCCTCAAGGATGAGTATCAACTTCACAAAAAGTTTATATAGTTAATCAGTGTTGCCTTACCTACCTGCCTCTTGCAGTTTTTATGGGATCTACATGACTTGAATTCTCTCGCTTTTTGGAATAAAGCCCCCAGGGATGAGGGGGTTGTCTTATGATGAGAGACTGAGTAAATTGGGCCTATGTTCTCTGAAGTTTAGAAGAATGAGAGGCGATCTCATTGAAACATACAAGATTCTGAAGGGGCTTGATAGGGTAGACACTGAGAGATTATTTCCGCTAGTTGAGGAATCTAAAACACGGGGATGGGGGGGGGTGGGGGTGGGGTGGGGGGGGCACAGTTTCAGGATTGTACTATATTGTCAGTGTGCTGTTAATATTAAATGAGGATAGTAGACATCAGGTCAAAGTAACAGGAGTTTACTTACAGGAGTTTTATCTCTAAGCTATCTACATGAACACTGAGCAATATGAGGTTCAGATTCCTGATGTCACATCCTGTGATGATGCTTAAGGTCTATATACATAATCTCAAAATGCACATTTTACTACATCTCCCCCCCAAGCCTCTGACTTCATCTATCAGGTTCTCACGATTCTGCCATAGTGTGTTCTTCTGTCACTTGTTTGGGGTGTTGGGTCTTTTGGTTCTTCTTCGTCACTTTCCTGTGGGTGAGTGAAACTATTGGATGACTCATGTTCTCTGTTTTCACTGTCATCTGGGTGATCTGTTGTTGGTTGTATTGCCAGTTCATCAGCTCTCTCTGTTAGCTGATTCTCTTGATCTTTCCCCAATTGTTTGTTCGGACATGCTCGTACCAAAGATCTTCTATTTCTCCTTCCCTGGTCTGTCTGGACTATGTAGTATCGAGAAAATGGAGATTTCTCCATCACTTCTCCATATTGACCCTGATCATTAATACAAACCAAATCTCCAGGTCATAAGTCTGTTTGATTGTTTTGCTCTGTAGCGTCTATCATGATTCTCCATTTGAGTTGACCTTTCTTTCTCTTCTCTCACCCTCACCCTTTCCTGGTCCTCTGCATTGATTTGAGGCTGAAGTGCGCTTGGGAGTGTGGGTAATTGTGTCCTCAATCTCCTACCCATTAGCAACTCACATGGAGCCAAGCCGTTCTGGAGTGGCATTGGTCGATAGTTTAATAGCGCCAGCAGGATATCCTCATTCTTTTTCAGTAGCATTTTCATGGGTCGAATGCCGTTCTCCGCTTCTCCATTGCCCCGGGCATACCTCAGTGAACTTGTAACATGGACATACCCATACATTTCTGTGAAATGTTGGAAGGCTTCATTCGCAAATTGTGGACCATTATCAGGGATCACTAGGTTTGGAATGCCATTTGTGGCAAAAATCTCTTTTAGTGATTTGATTACAACTTCAGAATTCTGGCCATGTAGTGGTTTGACTTCAACCCATCTACAGTAGTAATCAATGACAATAAGGAAAATTGTTCCTTTATATTCAAACAGGTCCATTCCCAGGTGCTCCCATGGCCTGGACGGAAATGAAGACCACATCAGCGGCTCTCTAGAGACCTGTCTGACAGTAGTGTATGTGATACACCTGGAAATCATGCCTTCACTCTCCTTGGAAACCCCCAGCCACTATACCGAGTTCTTAGCTCTTGTTCTACACTTGGTAATTACTAAGTTCCCTTGGTGTAATTTCTCCTGGATGTCTAACCTTAAAGCCTTTGGAATAACTAGTCTTTCGTCGTAGACTAGTTAGTCATCCACAATAGTAAGATGGCTTTATTGCTCATGATACTTTCATAGGTTTGGATTATTTGGCATATATTCTGGCCAACCGTCTTGGCAAAACTGTCTTACTTTTTCGCAGACCTTGTCCTCTTTCTGTAGGTTTCTAATTTGCTGTAATCTTTGAGGAGTTGCTGGCAAATCTTTGTTATAGCTGAAGCAAAGACTTCCACTTCCTCAGGAATGGGATATCTTCTGCTTCAGGTAGAGCAATTGATGCTCTTGATAATGTGTCAGCTGTCACCTGATGTTTCCCTGGGACATATTCAGTTGTTGTGTCATATCTCATTAGTCGTAGTTGAAATCTCTGTACCCTGGGGTAATTTTTCTAACTCCTTGGAATTAAATAACTTTACCGGTGGCTTGCCGCCTGTTTCGATCTTGATCTTGAGGCCCAGTACGTAGTCCAAAAATTTTTACATGCCCATGTTGCTGCTAATGCTTCCTTTTCAATCACTGCCAACCTTCATTCTCTCTCTGACAGCGACGAGAGGCAGAGTACACCGGCCTGCGTTGTTCATCTTTTTGAATCTGGAATCGGGCTGCACCTAATCCTGTTGACAATGTGTCTGCTGCAATAATGGTCACTTGCTCTGGGTCATAATGCGCCAATACTTCTGATGAAGTTAACATTTCCTTGATCTTCGCGGAAGAATTTTTCTGGCAGTCTTCCCAGCACCATGCATTGCTGTTCTTTAGAAGTTGCCTTCGAGGCTTGTTAATAGTTGCTAGATTTGGTAGGTAGTTCCCTACCTGGTTAACCATACTCATGAATCACTGTAAATCTGTTATATTCCTTGGTTCTGGGAAATCTTTTATTGCTTTTGTCTTCTGTGGATCTATTGTGATTCCAGATCCATCAATTATGTGGCCAAGGGGCCTCACTGTCGACTGTGAGAATACGCACTTGTCATTTAATGTGAGCCCCACCTCTTGTAATCTGTGCAATACTGCTTTTACCCTTGTGTTGTGCTTTTCTTGGTTTACTCCAGGAATCAGATCATCCATGTGGCAGATGATTCCCTCCAAGACTCTAGGATTGTTGATATCATCTGCTGGAATATCTCTGGTGCTGACGCAATACCGAATGGCACTCTGTTGAAGCAGTATCTGCTGAAGGGTGTGATAAAGATGGTTAACAATTTAGACTCCTTATCTAAAGGCAACTGCCAGAACCCACTATGTGCATCCAACTTGGTGAATATGGAGCTTTTTCCCAAATTGCAAGGCTGTCGTCAATTGACGCCATAGGGTGAATCTCTCTCTCGACACTCCGAATAAACACATTTGATTTTCCTACTGGAACCATCCTAGAGCACCACCTAATGGATTTATTCACTGTGGAGATAACTTCTTGGTTTAGCATGACATCAATTTCCTTCTTCGCCTTTTCTCGGAGCAGGTATGGGACCTTTCTCGATATGAGCAAAATACCGGTTCTGCCTCTTTGTTGAGAGTAATATGATACTCTGTTTTTAATTTGCCAATCGTTTGGGGAATTCAGTTCTAAAATTGCTGAGCTGTTTCTCCTGTCCCTTGATCTCTTCCACCCTCCATAATAGCTGTAAGGCTAGACAAGCTTTCATACTGAGTAGCAATCAAGCTTGGTTCCTAATAACATAGAGGATTTCCGGAATGGTGTTATTTCTGTGTGTTAAAGTTGTCTGTATTTCTCCTACAACCTCCAACTGAATCCCTTCTGGACCGTATAATTTCTTGTTGGTTTTTCTAAGTCTTTCCTTGTTTGTCACTCCTTTATTTCCTCTATCTGTTTACTAGTCTACAGCATTGCTTTCTGCAGTGACAGACCTGCTGAAAGTGCCCCCTCCTTTCCTTGCACCAGAAACGTTCAGCTTCCTGGGCTGGGCAATTTTTTCCCACCAGTGCCGCTCCCGGCCACACTTACTGCAATTCAGTGTTGCTGCCTGTAGGTTTCTTTCCCGCATCTTGGGCTTTCTGGGACCATTATTCTCTGTCTTCTCTACGGACTTACTTGATTCCAGAATTTGAGGCTGGACTCCCCGGATCCCCCCAAACTAGTAGTTGATTAAACTTTTGTACTTCTGCTCAAGAGAACTGCATTTTTCAAAGTCAAATCCTCTCTCAACTGATGCTAGTCTGACAGCACTTCATCTGTCACCCCCGACTACTATTCTGTGCTGAATCATTTCCTTTCGCAGACTCCCATAGTCACAATCCTCAGCTTTATTTTTCTTTATTCGTTCATGGGATGTGGGCATCACTGGCTCGGTTCACATTTTATTGCCCATCCCTAATTGCCTTTGAACTGAGTGGTTTGCTAGGCCATCTCAGAGGGAATTTAAGAGTCAACGACATTGCTGTGGATCTGGAGTCACGTGTAGGCCAGACTAGGTAAGGACGGCAGATTTCCTTTCCTAAAGGACATTAGTGAACCAGATGTGTTTTTACAAAAATCAACAATGGTTTCATGGTCACCATTAGACTAGGTTTTTTTTAAATTCCAGATTTATTAATTGAATTCAAATTTCACCATCTGCCATGGTGGGATTCAAACCCATGTCCCCAGAGTACTAGCCTGGGCCTCTGGGCTACTAGTCCAGTGACATTACCACTTCGCCACCGCCTCCCCACTTTTCCCACTACTTTATACAGATCATTAATAAATGAATCGATACTTTCACTAACTTTTTGGGTGCGTTTGTTGAACATCATCCTTTCCACATTTACATTCTTTCTGATCTGAAAGTAGTATCCCTCCAATGCCTTAATGACTTCGTCATATGGAGTTTCTTTACCATCAATCCCCAGGGTGATCAGAATGTCATCCACACTGTCTCCCATGGTGTAAAGCAAAACACTTACCTGTACTCTGTCCGATTGTGCTGTTAAATCTGATGCAGAATGGTACCTGTCGGATCTTCACATCCATCTAGGGCCCCACTGCTCGCTCGAAGCTCTCTGGTAAGGGTATCGACTTTTTCATCTTTCCTTGATGTTTTCGATCTCTTCTGTTTTCTATGCTACAAAAGTCATTTTTACCACTGCCACCATATATGATATTGTCAGTGTGCTGTTAGTATTAAATGAGGATAGTAGACTTTGGGTAAAAGTAATAGTTTACTTACAGGGGTCTTATCTCTAATGAACACTGAGGTTCAGATTAGTGACATCCTGTGATGCTTAAGTCTATATACATAATCTATCCAGCAACAGCTTATGTACATTATACTACAAGGATCAGGATAAGGGGCTGATCATTTAGGACTGAGATAAGGAGAAATTGCTTCACTCAAAGGATTGTGAATCTTTGAAATTGTCTAGCCCAGAGGGTTGTGGATGCTCCATCATCGAATACATTTAAGGCTGGGATAGACAGGTTTTTGGTCTCTCAGGGAATCAAGGGATATGGCGAGCGGGTGGGAAAGTGGTGTTGAATCCTAAGATCAGCTATGATCATATTGAATGGCGGAGCAGGCTCAGTGGGCCGTACGGTTTACTCCTGCTCCTATTGCTTATGTTCTTGCGTTAAAATAACAAACCTGTGCATATCATTAAAATATGGCCCTGAATTTCCATGGACTTTCTGCTGCCGTTAATTTTCTGTGCGCTGCACTGCCATTGAAGTTTTAGTGGAGAAGCGGCAGAAATTTCAAGGAAAATTCCAGGCCTATGCGTTTGTGTACGTATCTTGCATTTACATTGGTGTAGTCAGCTTGCAACAATTATTGTTTTCTTCACTCTTCTTAGACCAATGCAAGAAGAGTGAATGGGGTGAAATTGCTCCGAGCTTCGCCGGAAACCTCTCTTATGGCAACAAAGCTGAATCTGTGAGGAAATGGAGCCCATGAGACACAGGTACACTTCATAAGAGCACACATTAATAGTGACTGGGCAGAAATGGAAGGGCAAGAAATAGGCAGCACTATAGCAGTCAATTATTTGAAGTATCCATAGCATGATTTCTTCCTTTCCTCAATTAAACATCTGTGCAGGTTCCATCAAAAGCATACAACACCTTTCAATTTGCACTGTAGGGGCTGAATTTAATGACTGGCAGCGGGCCTGGAAATGGGTGGCGTTTCTGTGCATCACGTGCGCAGCTGCACTGCCACGATTACGTGGCAGGTGGCCATTTAGCATAATGGAGGTGCTGGTTTCTCCCAATCACGTGGCTGGTGTGGGGGATGGCGAGATGCCGATTACAGCATCAGCTCATCAGTGGATTATCTTTAAAAGCCTGGCAGCCCTGCAATCACTCCTGCCTTGCAGCCAATAGAAGCTCTGTGTGCTGTGAAGCATAAAAATTTGCAGCATTGTTTTCTACACCACCCAACTCCCCTAGGAAGAGTGGACAGAATGGCCGAGGGTAGACCAAGGGTGCCCCATGCTTGTGATGCCTCCCTGCAGATTCTCCTTCAGGTTGCAAGGGAAAGCCAGGTTCTCTTCCCACAGCAATGGCAAGAAGAGGTTATCCTGCCTGATCAAGCAAGCCTGGGTGGAGATCGCAGAGGAGGTCAGCAGGCGTGGGGTCTCCCGACGCAAGTGTGTCCAATGCAGGAAGAGGGTCAATGACCTCCTGCGTTCAGCTTCTAAACTCCAATGGATACAGACCCAACCTGTCCAACCTTTCTTCAAAAGATAACCCCTCCACCCGCTCCCAGGTATCAGTCGAGAGAACCTTCTCTGAACTGCCTCTAAAGGATTTACATCCTTTCTTAAATAAAGGAGACCAAAACTGTGCACAGTACTGCAGATGTGGTCTCACCAATACCCTATAGAACTGTAGCAAAACAGCCCTACTTTTATATTCTATTCCCCTTGCAATAAACAACAACATTCCATTTGCCTTCCTAATCACTTGCTGTATCCGCATACCAACTTTTTGTGATTCATGTACCAGGACAAGAATTCTGCAATCTCTCTCTATTTAAATAATATGCTGCTTTACTATTCTTCCTACTAAAGTGGATAAGTTCACATTTTCCCACATTATACTCCATTTGCCAAATTTTTGACCACTCACTTAACCTGTTTATATCCCTTTTCAAACTCCTTGGGCTGAATTTTACCAGCCCCTCAACGTCAGGAATTGTGCTGAGGGGGACCCGGAAAATACTTCCAGGAGAGGCCCACCACAAGCCTTGATGCCGGGAAGGCCACACCCCATTTTACCAGCAGCGACGAGGCCATTGGGCGGCCCCCCCCCCACCGCTCGGCGGCAGAGCCTTCATTTAAATATTTAAATAAATTTAAATCAATGCATAACCTTGTCCCGGCTGTCCCACGCTGATATTCCTGCCGGTGGCCAGGACTCCCGTACCTTTGGATCTCCATTCAGAGATCCAAGTCATGACACTGGTGGGTAGGGGGAAGGAGTGAATTTTTCAGGGCGGGGGTGGGGCAGTGGCAAAAACGAACGCAATTGGTTAAGGGGATGGCGGGAAGGGGTTGAAGTTTAAAGGAAAGAAAGTTCGGGGAGGAAAGGTCGTGATCGAAAATTTACTTTTTTTGGTGGGGATAGGACTAATAATAAAATGATTATTCATTGGGGGGGTGGGAGAGGGGATTGGTAGTGTTAATAAAATTTTATTTTAATCTTTTGACAAACCTGTCGCTTTAAACATTTAAATGGCCCTGAAGGGATTGAAGCCCTTTAAAAATTGCATCGGGCGGCGCTACCGGGAATGGTGCACCCGTCCCTGCTACGTCATTGGGGGTGGTCGTTCCGCCCCTTCCATATTAATGAGCCACCACGTAAAATATCATGGCGGCTCTGTGACAGGTGGTCCCAACAGCCCCTTATGTCATCTTCACAATGTACTTTCCTACCTATCTTTGTGTCATCAGCAAATGTAGCTACCGTACATTCGGTCACTTCAGCCAAGTCATTAATATAAATTGTAAATTTATTTCCATACCTGTGACCTCTACTACCTGGAAGGACAAGGGCAGCAGGTGCATGGGAACACCATCACCTCCAAGCCACACACCATCCTGACTTCGCCGTTCCTTCACTGTCGCTGGGTCAAAATCCGGGAACTCCCTTCCCAGCAGTACTTTTGGTGTACCTACACCCCAAGGACTGCAGCGGTTCAAGAAGGCAGCTCATCAACACCTTCTCAAGGGCAATTAGGGATGGGCAATAAATGCTGGTCTAGCCAGCAATGCCCGTATCCCATGAACGAATAAAAAAAATTGTTGAGGTCCCAGCAGTGATCCCTCTGGCACTCCACTCAGCGCATCTTGCCAGCCTAAAAATGACCCATTTATCCCTATTCTCTGTTTCCTGTTTGCTAATCAATCCTCTATCCATGTTAATATGTTACCCCCAACGCCATGAGCCCTTATTTTGCTTAGTAACCTTTGATATGGCACCTTGTCAAATGCCTTGTGGAAATCTAAGTACAGCACATCCACAGGTCCCCTTTATCTACATTGTTTGTTATTTCCTCAAAGAACTCCAATAATTCATCAAAAATTATTTCCCTTTCATAAAACCATGTTGACTTTGCCTGATTGCATTGAGATTTTCTAAGTGCCCCACTACAACCTCCTTAATAATAGATTCCTGCATTTTCCCTATGACAGATGTTACGCTAACTGGCCTGTAGTTACCTGTTTTCTGTCTCCCTCCTTTCTTGAATAGAGGAGTCACATTCGCTATTTTCCAATCTGATGGGACCTTTCCAGAATCTAAGGATTTTGGAAAATTAAACCATTGCATCTACAATCTGAGCAGCTACTTCTTTTAAGATCCTAGGATACAGGCCTTCGGGACCTAGAGACTTGTCAGCTTTTAGTTCGAATAATTTTTTTGTACCTTTTCCCTGGTGATTGTAATTGTTTTAAGTTCCTCCCTCCCTTCACCTCCTGATTCACAATTATTTCTGGGATGTTATTTGTATCCTCTAAAGGGAAGACAGATGCAAAATATCTGTTCAATTCATCCACCATCTCCTTATTTTCCATCATTAATTCCCCAGAATCATTCTCTCGAGGACCAATGCTCACTTTACTTACTCTCCTCCTTTTTAAATACCTCTAGAAACTCCTACCTGCTTTTATATTTCTAGCTAGCTTTCTCTCATACCCTAATTTCTCCCTCCTTACTAACCTTTTAGTCATTCTTTGCCGTTCTTTATATTCTGCCCAATCTCCTGACCTGCCACTCATTTTCATGGAATTTTATGATTTTTCTTTCAATTTGAGACTATCTTAACTTCTTCAGTTAGCCATAGATGGAGCATCCTTCCCTTACAGTCTTTCTTTCTCACTGGAATGTATCTTTTCTGAGTATTCTGAAATATCTCCTTAAATGCCAGCCACTACATCTGTACTGACCTATCCCTTAACCTAATTTTCCAGTTTACTTTAGCCAGCTCTGCCTTCATGCCCTCATAATTGCCCTTATTTAAGTTTAAAACACTAGCCTTAGGTTCGCCCTTCTCTCCCTCAAACTGAATGTGAAATTCAATCATATTATGATCACTGCTACCTATGGGCACCTTCACTATGAGGTCATTAATTAAGCCTGTCTCATTGCACAGTACCACATCTAGTCTAGCCTGCTCTCTGGTTGGCTCAAGAATGTGCTGCTCCAAGTAATTGTCCCAAAACCTCTATGAACTCATCATCCAGGCTACCTTTGCCAATCTAATTTGTCTGATCGATATGTAGATTAAAATCACCCATGATTATCATTGTACCTTTCTCAAAAGCCCCCATTATTTCATCCTGTATGCCTTGTCCTACAGTGTGGTTACTGTTAGGGGTCCTATAAACCGTTCCCACGAGTGACTTCTTACCTTTACCATTTCTCATCTCTACCCAAACTGATTGTACATCTTGAACTCCAGAACTAAGGTCATCTCTCTCTATTGTACCAATGTCATCCTTAATTAACAGAGCTACCTAGCTTCCTGTCCTTCCTAAATATCATGTACCCTTGAATATTCAGGTCCCAGTCTTTGTCATCTTGCAGCCATGTCTCTGTAATGGTTCTTAGATCATACTTATTTATTACCAATTGCACTGTCAATTTATCTGCTTTGTAACAAATGCTACGTGCATTCAGATACAGAGCCTTTAGTTCTTTTTTTAAAACTATTTTTGTAACCTCTAATCTTATCTGCTGGTGCACTCTTAGATTTCTACCCTCTGCCACTTCCTGCCACACTCTGATCATCATTTCCCTTATTGCTACCTTGCTTTCTTGCCTATCTTCTCGACTTAATTTATCACATCTTCTCACTCCTGATCCCTCACCCTCACTAGTTAGTTTAAAGCCCTCTCTACTGCCCTAGTTATATGACCCACCAGAACACCAGTCCTCGCACGGTTCAGGTGAAAACTGTCCCAATGGTACAGCTCACACTTTCCCCCGTACTGGTGCCAGTGCCCCACAAATTGAAACCCATTGCTCCCACACCAATCTTTGAGCCATGTGTTTAACTCTCTAATCTTATTTACCCTATACCAATTTGCTTGTGGCTCAAGTAATAATCCAGAGATTACCTTTGGAGATTCTGCTTTTTAATTTAGACCCTAGCTATTCATACTTGCTCAGCAGAACCGCTTTCCTAGTTCCACCTATGTCATTAGTACCTATGTGGACCACTGGATCCTCCCCCTCCTATTGCAAGTTCCTTTCCAGCCCAGAGCAGATGTCCCAAACCCATGAGTGGCTCTTCCCTGTGGTTCCACCTCCATTCAGCAAATCTGCCCCAGACTGCACGTGCAACCCCTGTGACCCTATTAAAATCAGAACATACCCCTTAACGAGCTCATTATGAGCTCTTTAACAATGTTAACTGGTCTTAGTTTAGTTTAGTTTAGAGATACAGCACTGAAACAGGCCCTTCGGCCCACCGAGTCTGCGCCGACCATCAACCACCCATTTATATTAATCCTACACTAATCCCATATTCCTACCACATCCCCACCTGTCCCTATATTTCCCTACCACCTACCTATACTACGGGCAATTTATAATGGCCAATTTACCTACCAACCTGCAAGTCTTTTGGCTTGTGGGAGGAAACCGGAGCACCCGGAGGAAACCCACGCAGACACAGGGAGAACTTGCAAACTCCACACAGGCAGTACCCGGAATCGAACCCGGGTTCCTGGAGCTGTGAGGCTGCAGTGCTAATGATATAGTTTCTCTGCTTTCCTAATTTTTGACTGTTTCCTAACCTCTGTTTTCCTTTTTGTCCTCCTCCTTTTATTGTCCGAGTACTTCGTGTATGCCTTTTACATTACTCTTTATTCATCCATGGTATCATTATTGGTTAGTTTCGTTCCCTCGTTCCATTCGCGTTCCCTCAAAATTAGCGTCTTTCCACTTTACTACTCTGGTCTTTGTCTTGCTTATATCTTTCTCAATTATTATTGTAAACCTGAATACGCTGATATAATTTTTAAAACAGTGGAACGTGCATACTCACGTATGTGCATAAGAAAACTTTATTCCAATTTTATTCTTTGTCCGTACGTGTTTAATCTAGAAATGTGATGCACAGATGGTAATCAGCAATCATACTTTTTGCTTAGCTTTTTATGCATCATGCTCAACCTTCTTTGTCTCGCTCCTGGATTCACAATTCACTGTGCTCTTCTTAGCCCTGAAACTAATCCTGGCTCAACATTTTGATTCATCGTCGGATTTTCCTTTATGCTCTTTAGATCCCTTTCCTCAGTATATTTCCAAAGATGGATCAGTATACAGTGCTCACACATTCCAAACCGGTGTCTTTTCCCATCACCTTTCATTTTCTTTGAATCCCTATTCGCAGCTTCTCAACGTCGTCCCGCAGCAGCAGTTCACATACGGTCGGTAGATTTTACTTAACGTTTCATCTCTATACTCAATTTGAATTAATAGCTATTCAATACTATGAGAAGCAAATACCAAGACAAACATGATTCCCACCTGGATTAATGACTGTTGCCATCAGGAAAGTGATTGAATAATGTGTTCCCTCTATATGTTTTTTTTTGGTGGAGGGAGGATACAACTCCGCATAAGGTTCAAACGCAGGCAGAGCCTGGGGAGGGGAGGAGACACGAGCAGCTCAAGCCGGGACAAGGTTGCCGCCGCTTCGCCCTACAGCCAATCACCGTTGCAGTGCTGGGGTTGACAAGCGCGCTGCCCAGCAACCACACAGCATGTAGCTAGGTAACAACGCGGCAGAGTCATGCGGCCACCCGGAACAGACCCCGAAGCTGAGGCAGAAGGTGGGCAAGAGGTTTTTGCAGAACAGTGACTGGGGACATTACAATATTGAATTCTTGTATAAACTACAGGGAGGGGAAATTTTGCCTCTGACTCCATTTTTTAAATTAAAATTTGCTGTCTTTGAATCCATCCTTTGTTACCCTTAATCTCGGTTTTCACGCTTTCTTTTCCTTTAAAATTCCCCTCCAAACTTCCATTTGCTCCCTCTTAAGTCGCTGATACATGCTCAGGTATAGTTAGTTCCCTGATGCCAGCAGTCCTCTGGAACTACCGGCCAAGTACCTCTTCTTTACGAGTCCAAATTAAATCTTGACAGGTTGCTTGTCTGTTGAATATCGTCTTGTCCCTTATTTTTCCTGGAGCAATCCATAATTAATCCCACTGCCCCTCATTCCCTAACTCCCGATACCTTCCCCTGCTTCAAATGTTATTTACTCTTTCTTTAAAAGGAGCCATAACACACCCTGCGTTAAAGCATCACGCACTGCTTTGTGTCAGAAGCTAAGCACTCAAACAACTTACAAAGTATCTTGGCAATTTTTCGACCCCCTTCTCTCTAGCCCAGAGGCATTGATGTCAATTGTAGCTTCCTAATTAAACCAGCTAATGTGAAGATTACAGAACTCCTTCTGTTTGAAATGGTTTTCTTATATGCTGGAATTCCCATATTATGGGATCCACATAATTTGCATTGTATGGGGAGTAAGTAGGAATAGGGTACTGAATTAGACGATTAGCCATGATCTTTTTTGAATGGCGGAGCAGGCGCGAAGGGCCGAGTGGCCTACTCCTGCTGCTATTTTCTATGTTTCTATGCTTCTATTCAGTACTGACACCCATTTACTCTGCTGCTCCAGGTGAGTTGCCTCTAAGAACATACGAATTAGGAGCAGGAGTAGGCCACTCAGCTCCTCGAGCCTGCTCTGCCATTCAATAAGTTCATGGCTGAACTGATTACTCCACATTTCTACCTACCCCCGATAACCTTCCACCCCCTTGCTTATCAAGAATCTATCTACCTCTGCCTTAAAAATATTCAAAGACTCTGCTTCCACTGCCTTTTGAGGAAGAGAATTCCAAAGACTCACAACCCTCTCAGAGTAAAAATTTCGCCTCAACTCTGTCTTAAATGGGTGACCTCTTTTTAAACAGTGACCCCTAGTTCGAGATTCTCCCACAAGGGGAAACATCCTTTCCACCTCCACCCTGTCAAGACCCCTCAGGATTTTATATGTTTCAATCAAATCGCCTCTTACTCTTCAAAATTCCAGCGGGTACAAGCCTAGTTTGTCCAATCTTTCCTCGTAAGACAGCCCAGCCATTTCAGGTATTAGTCTAGTAAACCTTCTCTGTACTGTCTCCAATGCATTTACATCCTTCCTTAAACAAGGAGACCAGTACTGTACACAGTACTCCAGATGTGGTCTCACGAATGCCCTGTATAGCTGAAGCATAACCTCCCTACTTTTGTAATCCCCTCGCGATAAACAATAACATTCTATTAGCTTTCCTAATTACATGCTGTACCTGCATACTAACCTTCTGCGATTCATGCACTAGGACACCCAGATCCCTCTGCATCTCAGAGCTCTGCAATCTCTCACCATTTAGATAATATGCTTCTTTTTTATTCTTCCTGCCAAAGTGGACAATTTCACATTTTCCCTTTTTTGAGGTGAGGTTTTGCTCCTTTGGAGGCCATTTGCTAAAATCAAGGCTGTCAGCAATGTTGGCACGGTGAGCCAAATGCAACATGAGATTAGCATAGATCAGATAGCAAACCAGTGTGTTTTTAATTCTGTGCATTTGTGCTACTTTGGGATTAACCACAGAGTTATCAGCCAAACCAGCTGCAGAATGTAGTTAGTATTGGTATTTTGGTTCGCTGAAGGCACATCCACACCAGTGCTCCATGTTTTGGAAACAAATACAATTCATAGAATTTTGCAGTGCAGAAGGAAGACATTTGGTCCAATGTGCCTGTGTTGGCTCTTGAAGATCTATCCACTTGGTCCCATTCTTCTGCCCTATCCCCATACTATTTTACATTTTGCCTTTTCAAATATTTATCCACTTCCTTTTTAAAGCTATTACAGATTCTGCTTCCACCATTGTTTCTGTAGGATAGTCTATGTCCTTGGCCTCTGTGCATAAAAAAATCTTCTAATCACTGTTCTTTTGATAATGATCTAAGTTCATCCCTATAGTTAACCACTCACCAACCGATGTAAATAGTTTTTCCGTATTTATATCAAACTCTTCAAATTCTCAATACCTCTCTCAAATTTCCTCTTAACCTTCTCTGCTCTAATGAAAGAAACCCTGGTTTCTCAAGTTTTTTAATAACTAAAGCCTCTCACCATGAGAATCAGCTTAGTGAATTTCTTCTTCACCCTGTTCATCACATTGGCATCATTCCAAAAGGAAGGTGCCTAAAACTGGGCAGATTATTCTACTGTGACCGAACCAGTGAATTGTATAGGTTGAATAATACTTCTCTATTTTTTGTGCTTTGTGTGCATATTTATTAAACTTAAGATTGAACTTACATTGAAATATGTACACAGAAGGGCGGCACAGTGGCGCAGTGGTTAGCACCGCAGCCTCACAGCTCCAGGGACCCGGGTTCGATTCCTGGTACTGCCTGTGTGGTGTTTGCAAGTTCTCCCTGTGTCTGCGTGGGTTTTCTCCGGGTGCTCTGGTTTCCTCCCACAAGCCAAAAGAATTGCAGGTTGATAGGTAAATTGGCCATTATAAATTGTCACTAGTATAGGTAGGTGGTAGGGAAATATAGGAACAGGTGGGGATGTTTAGTAGGAATATGGGATTAGTGTAGGATTAGTATAAATGGGTGGTTGATATTCGGCACAGACTCGGTGGGCCGAAGGGCCTGTTTCAGTGCTGTATATCTAATCTAATCTAAGTTAGAACAGGAACAGGTCATTTGTATCGATCAATCTGTGTTGGTGTTTCCATTCCACATGAGCAGTTAATCCTAATCACATTACCTGCTCTGTTCTCATGTCCCTTTATCAATTTTTCTTCATGCACCTATCTAATGGTAAATGTTGACATAGGCCAGAATTTTACAGCGGGCAGATGGCAGCCGGCCTCTGAAGTAAAAGTCAGCGTCGAACCTGCTTCTGCCTCGCCTGGGGATCTGTTCTGTATTTTATGGGTCCACAGGCTTTAATTGTTCCCAGGCGGGACTTTCAACCGCTTGAGGGAGGAAGTCCCATTTCATTGAGCTGCCAGCCAATCAGTGGGCTGGCAGCTCTTAGTCCCAGCAGCGCCACCGGGAGCGGTGGCCACTGCTGGGACTGCAGCCCAGCCAAAGATATAAGATGTGGAGTTGGGAGGAAAGGTAAGTTTTGGTTGCCTCGCCGGGGGTAATCGGTCGGGCCCCTGCGAGGCAAGAGTGGTCGTTTAGGGGGAAAGGGGGCATGTTGTGCCCGATGAACAGGGCTCCAGCCACCACCCCCCACCCCCAGCCCCCCAGCCCAGGACGATCAGCAGCCACCTGGTTTTCCCAGATGGCTTTTGCCGGCTCCAGGACGCCCGCTTGCCATGTGTAAAATCCATGTGAAGGCGGGTGAAGGTCCTTAAGTGGCTACTTAAGGGCCTTGATTGGCTTGGGCTGGGCAGGCCATTTTTCACCCATCCCCCCGCCCTACGTAAAGGACGGCAGAGCCGGGAGCGGGCTGGGTAATCCTCCCGGAGCCTTCCGCTCCATTTTACACCACGCCCCCTGCTACCATCCTGCTCGTTGGGGTGGCGTAAAGTTCCAGCCATAGTTTCTGCCTCAACCACGAACCCTGGAAGTAAATTCTTCAAACTCACAACTCTTGGCTTCCTTCTTTCAACAGTATTAATACTTGATTGACATCTAGCATTAACACTGAGTTGCGAGTCCATTCTCTTAGTGAGGCATTGGTTTATGGTGAAGAAAGATTGCAACTGGGCAAGGAAAATAGATTTTAAGTAATGAAACACAAAGAGTCTAATACTGAGAATTCCTCTTTGAACAAAGTTTTGTTTGTTGCCCTGCTTTTCTCCTTTCTTTCCTGAAGGTAATGTCTCTCGTTGGCAATTGGTTTCACACATCAGTAACCCACCAGCACTTTAGCTAAAGTAGCCATTCTTTATGTGTGAGCCGAGAGTGTGAGTGCTGGCAGGCTTCGGAGAGCATCACGGCTGTGTCCCACCCTGTCCTCCCTTGAGATCTGCACATACACTTTCCAGCATAAATCAACGGGTAGCAATCATGATCAGCTAATGCAGGCTAATTTTTCCTGTTTCTTGCCCGGGACAGCTGGAGGCAGTGGTACAAAGAAAGAACAAAGAACAAAGAAAATTACAGCACAGGAACAGGCCCTTCGGCCCTCCAAGCCTACGCCGATCCAGATCCTCTATCTAAACCTGTCGCCTATTTTCTAAGGGTCTGTATCTCTTTACTTCCTGCCCATTCATGTATCTGTCTAGATACATCTTAAAAGACGCTATCGTGCCCGCGTCTACCACCTCCGCTGGCAACGCGTTCCAGGCACCCACCACCCTCTGCGTAAAGAACTTTCCATGCATATCCCCCCTAAACTTTTCCCCTCTCACTTTGAACTCGTGTCCCCTTGTAATTGAATCCCCCACTCTGGGGAAAAAGCTTCTTGCTATCCAACCTGTCTATACCTCTCATGATTTTGTACACCTCAATCAGGTCCCCCCTCAACCTCCGTCTTTCTAATGAAAATAATCCTAATCTACTCAACCTCTCTTCATAGCTAGCGCCCTCCACACCAGGCAACATCCTGGTGAACCTCCTCTGCACCCTCTCCAAAGCATCCACATCCTTTTGGTAATGTGGCGACCAGAACTGCACGCAGTATTCCAAATGTGGCCGAACCAAAGTCCTATACAACTGTAACATGACCTGCCAACTCTTGTACTCAATACCCCGTCCGATGAAGGAAAGCATGCCGTATGCCTTCTTGACCACTCTATTTACCTGCGTTGCCACCTTCAGGGAACAATGGACCTGAACACCCAAATCGCTCTGTACATCAATTTTCCCCAGGACTTTTCCATTTACTGTATAGTTCACTCTTGAATTGGATCTTCCAAAATGCATCACCTCGCATTTTCCCTGATTGAACTCCATCTGCCATTTCTCTGCCCAACTCTCCAATCTATCTATATTCTGCTGTATTCTCTGACAGTCCCCTTCACTGTCTGCTACTCCACCAATCTTAGTGTCGTCTGCAAACTTGCTAATCAGACCACCTATACTTTCCTCCAAATCATTTATGTATATCACAAACAACAGTGGTCCCAGCACGGAACCCTGTGGAACACCACTGGTTACACGTCTCCATTTTGAGAAACTCCCTTCCACTGCTACTCTCTGTCTCCTGTTGCCCAGCCAGTTCTTTATCCATCTAGCTAGTACACCTTGGACCCCATGCGCCTTCACTTTCTCCATCAGCCTACCATGGGGAACCTTATCAAACGCCTTACTGAAGTCCATGTATATGACATCGACAGCCCTTCCCTCATCAATCAACTTTGTTACTTCCTCAAAGAATCCTATTAAGTTGGTAAGACATGACCTTCCCTGCACAAAACCATGTTGCCTATCACTGATAAGCCCATTTTCTTCCAAATGGGAATAGATCCTATCCCTCAGTATCTTCTCCAGCAGCTTCCCTACCACTGACGTCAGGCTCACCGGTCTATAATTACCTGGATTATCCCTGCTACCCTTCTTAAACAAGGGGACAACATTAGCAATTCTCCAGTCTTCCGGGACTTCACCCGTGTTTAAGGATGTTGCAAAGATATCTGTTAAGGCCCCAGCTATTTCCTCTCTTGCTTCCCACAGTAACCTGGGATAGATCCCATCCGGACCTGGGGACTTGGCCACCTTAATGCTTTTTAGAATACCCAACACTTCCTCCCTCCTTATGCCGACTTGACCTAGAGTAATCAAACATCTGTCCCTAACCTCAACATCCGTCATGTCCCTCTCCTCGGTGAATACCGATGCAAAGTACTCGTTTAGACTCTCACCCATTTTCTCTGACTCCACGCATAACTTTCCTTCTTTGTCCTTGAGAGGGCCAATCCTTTCTCTAGTTACCCTCTTGCTCCTTATATATGAATAAAAGGCTTTGGGATTTTCCTTAACCCTGTTTGCTAAAGATATTTCATGACCCCTTTTAGCGCTCTTAATTCCTCATTTCAGATTGCGCCTACAATCCCGATATTCTTTCAAAGCTTTGTCTTTCTTCAGACGCCTAGACCTTATGTATGCTTCCTTTTTCCTCTTAGCTAGTCTCACAATTTCACCTGTCATCCATGGTTCCCTAATCTTGCCATTTCTATCCCTCATTTTCACAGGAACATGTCTCTCCTGCATGCTAATCAACCTCTCTTTAAAAGCCTCCCACATATCACATGTGGATTTCCCTTCAAACAGCTGCTCCCAATCTACATTCCCCAGCTCCTGCCGAATTTTGGTATAGTTGGCCTTCCCCAAATTTAGCACGCTTCCTTTAGGACCACTCTCGTCTTTGTCCATGAGTATTCTAAAACGTACGGAATTGCGATCACTATTCCCAAAGTAGTCCCCTACTGAAACTTCAACCACTTGGCCGGGCTCATTCCCCAACACCAGGTCCAGTATGGCCCCTTCCCGAGTTGGACTATTTACATACTGCTCTAGAAAACCCTCCTGGATGCTCCTTACAAATTCTGCTCCATCTAGACCTCTAACACTAAGTGAATCCCAGTCAATGTTGGGAAAATTAAAATCTCCTATCACCACCACCCTGTTGCTCCTACATCTTTCCATAATCTGTTTACATATTTGTACCTCTATCTCACGCTCGCTGTTGGGAGCCCCAACATTGTTACCGCACCCTTCCTATTTCTGAGTTCTGCCCATATTGCCTCACAGCTCGAGTCCTCCATAGTGCCTTCCTTCAGCACAGCTGTGATATCCTCTTTGACCAGTAATGCAACTCCTCCACCCCTTTTACCTCCCTCTCTATCCCGTCTGAAGCATCGGTGTGCTGGGATATTTAGTTGCCAATCATGCCCATCCCTCAACCAAGTCTCAGTAATAGCAATAACATCATACTCCCAGGTACTAATCCAAGCCCTAAGTTCATCTGCCTTACCTACTACACTTCTTGCATTAAAACAAATGCACCTCAGACCACCAGTCCCTTTGCTTTCATCATCTGCTCCCTGCTGCTCCAGCTGAGGGCAGCTCACATCACAGATCAAGGATCAAGTCTGAGACCCTCCTGGCTTGTATGACTTGTTGAGCCATCTGGGAAACAAGGATTCAGTTTTATGGTTGTTCATTTTTAAACATTTAAACTAATATCTGAATGAACATGTCCAGCAGTAATTTTCAAATGAACTAAATTGTCTTCTATATTACAGTACGTGCAGTAAGATTCATTCTCAAGTGGCTGTAATTCTAATATGGTCTTGCAACTGTAATTTATATGATTTTCTAGTTAAGCCATCCCATTTACTGTCAAAAAAATAAGTTGAGGCATTATTTAACAAAATTAATTGTATAGACAGTAAAATTATATCTCAGGGTTAACCCAAAAAAAGGAGTAACATTATCTTAACATATTTCATCAGCTATCCAGCATTTCTGCCAGAATCTGTAAATAGCATTACAAGTATACTTTGCCTGCTTGGCTGTCAGAATGACAATAAACAGCACCCATTTAATTAGGTACATATTATTTGCTAAATCATCTTTTGTTTTGCTTTCAGAAGTTATATACACAGGGTTAACATAAATAATGAAGAGAACTTTATAGCCCCTTTATTTTATAGTGCTGCCATTGGATCGCAAACAGCTTCAACAGCAGTGATGTAAAGTAAATGAGCTGGCAGTGCAGCTTCTGGTGCAAAACCCCTGTGTTTATTTTATACAATGGGAAATGTTAATTGCTCAACAGAAAGAATATGCAGCGAGAAGGCATCTTTCGAGATGCCAGAGGCATGCGCAGCTTTGAGTGGACAATGGAGGAGTCCATCCAAGCTACCATGTCCCAGGCATGTGAGCGCATGGCTTCCTCCATCGAAAGGCTGGCGACCATCATGGAGAGCCAGATCCCACAGATGCACGCAGGGGAGATGGTGATGGAATGGTAATGTCACTAAATGAGTAATCCAGCAGGCCTAGGCTAATGCTCTGGGGACACAGGTTCAAATCCCACCATGGCAGCTGTTGAAATTTAAATTTGATTAATTAATAAAAATCTGGAATTAAAAGCTAGTCTCAGTAATGGTGCAATTAAACTATGATTGATTGTCGTAAAAACTCATCTGGTTCACTAATGTCCTTTAGGGAAGGAAATTTGTCATCTTTACCTGGTCTGTCCTACATGTGACTCCAGACCCACAGCAATGTGGTTGACTCTTAACTGCCCTCTGAAAAAGCCTAGAAACCCATTCAGTTGTCAAGGACAATTAAGGATGGGCAACAAATGCTGGCCTTGTCAGTGACGCCCACATTCTATGAAAGAATATAAGATCTGCAGACCATCACCTTAGCCATGAGCTCAACACAGAGTGGCACGACAAGAATGGAACAGGAGCCTGGAGCCATCTCCCGCTCTTCTTCTTTCTCTGGTCAGTATGGAGGTTCAAGTGAGCCTTCAAAGGGAGGAGGAGAGGCTGCCATCCTCATCTGGAGGCTCCCGTCAGGGTGTTCCGAGTGTGGACATTGGGTCCTCAGCCCCTCCGCCAGTTCGCCCAGCTCCAGCAGTCG